>NW_028277096.1:14955833-15632500 GCF_059951505.1 Python bivittatus
CTGACATCTGCTTTGTCCTTTTCAAATGCTCTAGGCTTTTTCACCAGCCAGTCCATTTGTCAGATCTCTCTTTCCAATCTTGCCTGTTCCTGCTGGGTTCTCAGCTGCAGATTTCTCTTCCAGCTGTGCCTGGATTGACACAGCACATCCAGTCTACACAGCACACATACAACATTAGTAATGTCCAAGAACCAATAACTTCCTCCATTGTCTAGCAGCTCTACCTTGCTATAGACTTTGACCCAAATGCAGATGTGCCTGCTCTCATGAGTCTTAATTTGGCAGGAATCTTCTAGCTGTCTATATGACAGTTTGTCTGGTGCTGGCAAGGAGGAGGAGGAGGAGGTGGTAGTGGAGGAATCTTTGAGACCATTTGTAACACCCCTGTCCATCAGATCATTTCTTCCTGCCACAGGAACAAAAGAGTAGAAGAGGACTAGAATAATATAAAGTGTTGCATAGTATAGATTATGTAGAGAGAGGGAGGTTTTTCTTCTTCTACCACACTGTTAGAATTTGAAATCATCCATTGAAACTAAATGCAGGGTGATTCAGGCCTGTCAAGACAGTATAGTTTTTCATACAGCTCATAGTTAATCTAGCTACAGAATGGACTTTGCTTCCTAAGGCCAAGATGATATTGCTCTTAATGAATACTTGTGGTTATCAGCTACTCAAATTGCATGAGATACTTGACCCCTTCTAATTTTTTTCTTGTTCGGTTCAGATTCTTTTTAACGTTCATTAATAGAAGCTGCGACCTCTTCACCCTGGCTTGGCTAATGCTGCTGTCCTGGTGGATGGAAAAATGTGGTGGACACCCCCTTGGTATAGGTTTCCAAGTCAAGGCTAGGAAGTTGCTGTTGGGGGTGCAGTAGCTTTAGATTTCATCCATCCAAAATAAAATTGGACCAATTCCAGTTCCCATGATGAATATTCATAAGGTTTCACCAACATTTGGAAAGGAACTCCACTAGGGCTGAATCTCAAGTGGCTTGTTGATATATCCTTCAGCTTACAGATATTTAAAAGTGAGCAGATGACATTTCAACATTCAATTGCCTGTCCCTTCAACTCACCAATCCCTAATTTTCCAAAAGAAGAGCAGCCATTCTGCATTAGGTCTTTCTTTTTCAGTCCCTAATCAGCCAGAATGTTTTAGATGTCCAACAATTCAAGGTTTCGTCTGTTTTAATGTGCACAGATGTCCGATGCCATTTCATATTGTATTATCAAACAGGTGCTCAATTGCCTCAGGCTGCCTTTGCAGACTTAGGGAGTTTCCATGGCTATCCCTAATGTAATTAAACATTTACAGTTAAATGAAAATTGTGGAGCTAGCTCATGATACATAGTTCTATTGCTTCCATTAAAAACCCACTCCCTTGCTCTCTCTTTTAGCATTATCAGTCATGAAGATAGTTCAAAAGACAGTTTCCTTCATATTTGGGCACTGTGATGGCGAGGACAAGCTGTTCAAGTATTTTTAAATGGAAAGAAGGAAGGAGGGAAGTGGAACATCATTTCATAAGCCTTCACTTTGAAAATGATCAAAACAGCAGAGTTACTGTCATCTAAATTGGCTTACAGGATTTGTTTGCAATCCACAGATATAAATTCCAACCTGTTTGTAATTGCATTCATGTAATTTGTGAGCAGCTGAACAGTGTGACAAACCTAAGGTTGTGTCCAGCATTTTACAAGATGATGATATTTTGGAGGTAGAGATGTAGTATCTGCCCAACCGATCAGATCCTGCAGGGTTGGCGCGCTCCAGATTCCTTTGATTAACAAAGTCACCTATTGGGACCCCAGAAGCACACTTCCTCTGTAGCAGCACCTGCCCTCTGGAAAGGTTCCCCCCAAGATCCAGATGTTGTTTAGAAGAGCTATGAAAACCTGGCTCTTCACCCACGCCTTTGGCAAGGGAGAGCAAGACCCCTCGCTTAATTCATTTGGTCTGTTGCACTTGCCATCTTTTTATCTTTTATTGGTTTTATTGTAATTTCTTTGATTGTTGTAAGCCACTCAGAGTTGTTGGGAGTTGGGCGGCTTACGTGTTTAATAAATAATAATAATAATAATAATTATTATTATTATTATTATTATTATTATTATTATTCCAAGGTTGACTTCATTTAACATTTATTTGATATGAAGAGGCTCAGATTTATTTCTACTGGCTTATGGAACCATATCATAGAAAGAGGTTCTTTAAAGTTATTAAGGCCAACTCAGTGCAGAAATCCAAATGAAATACACATTCAGAGATGGGGGACCCACTATTTCTTTGGTCAAACATTATGCAAACTGCAATGGCTCCCAGTATATTTCTGCATGCAATTCAAAGTGCTGGTTGCCACCTTTAAAGCCCCACATGACACAGTCCAAGGTTACTTGTGGGTTCACCTATCTCCAAGGTCTCCTGTCTGTCCCACCAGATCTGACAGGGTGAGCATGCTCCAGGTTCCCTCTATCAAACAGTGTCATCTGGCGGGACCAAGATGTCCTTCTCTATTGTGATGCCTGCCATATGGAACAGCCTCTTTCTGGAGATTTAAATGGCCTTGACCCTCTTGGTCTTCTGGAGGGCTATGAACACTCAACGTTTCCCCAAGCATTACAGCCACATTGTTAGAGATGTCCAATATCCGTGTGTTTGTATTGTGAGCTTGTTATACAGTGCCTTGATTTTTAACTACTTTTTCTGTTTTGGATATAGGGTGTGCATGTATATAGAGAGAGAGCGAGGGAGTGAGGGAGCAAGGTTATTTTGTGAATTAATCTGTTAGCAACCCAGAGTTACCTATTTAAGACAGGCAGCCAAGTAAATGTTCTAAAATAAATAAATAAATCCCTACTTTTAAACCAGTTGGACTTTGCCTTCCTATATCTTGAGACCTGTTCTGACATTGTGAGAATATAGATCTGAAACCTGGAATCCTTCCTATTCAGACAGTGTTCACTCTCATCATTCCATTTGGCTTTATGGTTTATGGCTACTTCAGTCTGAAGGCATTCAACATGCAGATACCGTATATTGGAATGGAGACAAAGGTTCTGTCAGGCTGTAGCAGAGATGAGATTGTTTGGTACATTATCCCTACCAGCCAAACAGGTTCTTCATGATGCAGAATGGAGGGGGGATCCCCTGGTATCCAACTTTCCATCTCTTGTCTGCAATTGCTATCTACGTAAAAGGGTTTAAGCTAGAACAACCACATTTGGGACTATCCATGCTAGTTATCCACACCATTTCCAGTGCCTTTGGAAAGTTGTGTGTCCTTTTGGGATAGGGAGAAAGAAGGAGAGGGAGAGGGAGAGGGAGAGGGAGAGGGAGAGGGAGAGGGAGAGGGAGAGGGAGAGGGAGAGGGAGAGAAAAAAAACCAGTTTGATATAGTAGGGAAGGTGCTGGGCTAGAAACTATGAGACTTTAGTTCTAGTCCTCCCTTAAACATGAAAACCAACAGGGTGATTTTGGGCCACTTTCTCTCAGCCCAACCCACCTCACAGGGTTGTTGTTGTGGGGGGAAAAAAGGCGGCAACATTAAGTATGTATGCTGCCTTGAGTGGACCAAAAGCACAGCTGGATAAACAATTAAATAAATATGTAGAGAATGCAAATTCTTGCTTATTTTCCTCTCCCTGCATTTACCTGTCTTTTATCCTGTTTTTCCCTGTTAATGTGTTGATGTTTGCTCATGTTTAACAAAGCAATATCACACTCCATGTTTTTCTAGCTGAACTGAGTGGCGTGTGTACTTGCTGTAATTTTGATATAGGGATTGACTGGGAATATGCTGGGTGCAAATTAAACTGAGAATTACTCACAGTACTTTTCCAGCAGAGATGAGATGAAGAAATGATTGATATATTGCAAGAAAATATACAAAATGCTGAGATAACGAAGAGCTATAGCTTAGCTAGGAGGCAGTTGATGGTCCTGGTGGACCATCTCAATAGTGAAAGATCTCAGGTGGTCACAACATGCAGAGCACTAGCCTTGGCTACCTGCCAGAAGATTTAGGATCTAAGTGGCTGTGAAATCAGTGATCACAGCTATTATTATTCATGGGGAAATCTATGCCTAGATTAAAATATCTGAATGACATGCAGGCAAAGAAGCAATGGAACACAAGAAGACCATCATTTCAAGTTTTCTACTCTTGAATGATAGAGAGTATATCTTGGCCTTCTTCTTGGTGACAATTTCAGGCATTTAAAGACTGCTATCATTTCCTCACTCAGCCATGCCTAGATCCTTTTCAAGCCTAAACATACCTAATTCTCTCAATTACTCTTCACGGGATTGAGTTTCCTTCATCCTCATCACTCTAAAGTTGGTCTAAACCCTTCTTGGAATCCAATGCTCAAAACTGGACACAGTACTCAAAGTGGGAATTGTTACTTCCCATGATTTGGAAACTACATTATATTGTAGTATCTGGGAATTATATTTACCTTGATTGCAGCCATAATCACACCCTGGCTCATTTTCAACCTGTGAACTACTACAATTATTAAGGAACAAAAAATATGTTTAGAAATGTAAAATAATTAACAAAACTGTGGTACCACCTACTCCTGCCACAATCAACCTAGCCAGCATGGTTGTTCCAGAAGAAGCTGCTGACTGTACCTTATTTCCATTCAGTGAAGAGGACTTTTGTCCTCATGTTGAGTTCTTCAGGAAGATTCTCAAAACTGAGATCTTCAGCATTTGTAGAATGAGAGGCACCATTGAGACTGAATCAATGAATGTTTTCTTTGGAATTATTCTATTTAATGTCTTGGTCTTGATCACTGACTTGTCTCCAAGTTATTGGTTGGTGACTCACCCATGGCTCAAATTCTGTCATGTGGCTTCCTCCTTAGAGAACACTACATGGTTGAAAAGTCATGGCCCAGTTAGAGAGAGTCACAGTTGGCAGGAAGATGTTGAAGGAGTCAGAAGAACATGCAAAGTACTCTCTTTTTGGCCTGTTAACTCAGAAAATCTTAATTTTCTTTGGGACAATACTAAGATCCAAATACATTACAGGCCTTTCTGTGAAAAGAGGACCCATCCTCTCGTCCAGAACAAAGAATTGTGCAACTTTCCCCGGGTCCCCCAGACAGAAATAAATCACAGATTTGTCACTGGCAGCTGGGGAAAAAAATAATTCTAGGGCACAAGTGAAATGAATAATTATAAAGAAAGAATGACTGTTAATATTCTTGCACTGATATAATTAACTAAACATAAGTCTCACTGTCTGACCTAGAAACAGTATTTATTAACAGGACATTTAGAAGGCAGCCCACTTCTGCAGTCTAGAAAAAGCATATGCATTCCAAATAGATTTGCAGCCTTTAATCAGCCATAGCAATCAGTTGATCAGTTGATCAACCATTGCAATCAGTGGTTGCAAGTCCTTAAGAACATTAAATTGGAATGAACATGAAATTGATATTGATGGATTTGAGATTAAAATGGATTCACCAAACAGTCATATTTCAAATCTGTTGGACTCCCCAAAGAATAGATTTGAAAGAATGGGCATCAGATTTTCTTTGTTGGAGATGTAAAAAATTGAGGGTTTACTGACCCATATGATTTGGTCTTGTGAACTATTTACATCCATTTGGAATAACAATTTAATGTACATAAGTAGGTTTAGGGGAAAATCCCTAATTGTAAAGATGTTAATGTGATGCTGGATTATATCCCAAATGTGAGTTTCAGTTCCACTTTAGGCATGAAGCCAGCTCGGTGACTTTGGGCCAGTCACACCCTCTCAGCCCTAGGACGGGGACAATGGCAAGCCACTTCTGAAATCTTGCCAAGAAAACTGCAGGGACCTGTCCAGGCAGTCGCCAGGAGTCAACACTGACTTGAAAAGGGAAAAAAAGGCATGGGGTAGAGGGTGGGGAGATGTAAAAAGAATTATATTGGAAAATTGGAAAAAATGATATTATTGCAGACATTAAGGATTGGCTTTTGGAAGAGCGTAATTTATCCATTTTGGAAAAGGTGATACCTTCAAGTAATCAGAAAAGGAAGCAACACAATAGTATTTCCAGATAATTTTTGAATCCTTTTCTATTTGACAATAATATAATAAGGTATTTTTGTAAACCAATGGTTTCTACATGTTTATTTCTATTTATTTATTTATATATCAAATTTCTCACCATCCATCTCATTAAGAAGCGACTCTGGGCGGTTTACAGAGAAGATGAAATCAATTAAAATACAGTATAAAAACCATCTTAAATAAATAATAAATGAAGTTCCAGAATTGATGGAATTGGTGAGTATCTTGGGGAGTGTGATGGAAGGCATGAGCAGGGAAGATTCTGGGAGGGAGCTTCAAGATTACAGGGAGGGGGGGTGACATTCCAAGCATCTCCTCAGCCCCCAGCTGGACTGTGTGAGAGTACGGATGAAGAGGCTGGCCCCTCCCCGAGGGCTTGATGGTTATAGTTGCTCTCGTTGGGGAATTAGTCTGGCGAGATTCTGTCTATTAGGTGCAAGCTAATAAAGAAGCTGAGCTGATTTCCGGACTCTCTCGTGTGATTCTTGGGCTGAACCTGGCAGGGAGTGTCATCAGGCTGCCAGCCACCCCCAGGATTGATTAGAGCTTTATCTCCCCACGCAAGCTGGCAGAGCCAGGTCTTTAGTCCTTTCCAGGAAGCCAGGAGAGTAGGAGCCCACTGCACCTCTGGGGGGAGAATGGTCCAAAGGGCGAGGGCAATGGCACAGAAGGCTGTCCTCCTGGGCCCCGCCAGTTGACATTCGCTCGGTCACAGGGTCCATAACATGCCCTCTCTGTCTGACCGGGTGGGGCGGGTTGATATGATAGACGTAGATGTAGATGATGATGTGATAGATATAGATATCAATCTACATGTGATAGATAGATAGATAGATAGATAGATAGATAGATAGATAGATAGATAGATAGATAGATAATCTTTAGCATTGGTACTTTTAATTTTTTTCCTGATTTAAAAAAAATCTTGGGTTCCTTTTTCCACTTTTATACTTTTTGGTTCCTTTTTTTTCCTGCTGTTTAAATTGTCTTAACATTTCATTGTTTCTTTTATTGATTGGTTATCTTTTGTATTTTTGTACTCTCTATTATTTATTTTTGTAATCTTGCTCTACAACACAATAAAGTAGAAAAAGGAAAAAATATGCATTCAAAATAAATGAGCCCCATCGTAATCATCGTCATTATCACAAAAAAAATGAAAGCAGAACATGTAATGCGTTTTAGAAATTCTACTTGAGAAGACCTAAGGCCAGTCTCTTTAGCTAGGTGATAGCATCTGATCAACCTTGGATTACATAAAAAGCTGTTCCAGGCCAGATGGGTGATTTTTTTTTTTTTTTAGATTTATCTTTTTTCCCCCAAAATAATTGCTTTATTATAGAATACAAATAATACATTGTAGAATACAAAAAATAGCTAAGGACAGTGATGTCTATACAATAGAAACTGGAAGCTATTAACACTGTGATGATTAAAGTAAATTAAACCTTTCAGATGGGTGAATTTTTGAAAGAAGCATCTGAGAAATTCAGGGTAATAGGCTACAGTAGAGATCAAAATACATTCCAGAAGATAATGGCAAACTATTTCCATGTCCTGCCCCCCACCCCCAAAACCCAGAGTAGTCACTAAGTGTCCAAAAAGTCACTAAGATTGAACTAGACTCAAAGACTGGTTTCCTTTTTTTTTTTTTTTTTAAAGCCTATCTTGCGATATTCTAAGGAAACTTTGATATTTTTCCCATCCAAATAATTCATTGCAAGCTCAGATGAATACATTTGGGTGCCAGACAATTTGTTTTACTTGTATTAATCCATCAGCAATCTCCTTCTGTGTCATTTCTGATTTTTGGCTTTGTCCAGGCTGCAGTAGTTTTCATTAGGTAAACAGTAAGAAAAAGAATGAAATTTGTATGACATAAATGCATATGGGTGCATTTTCTGGAATAGCAGCATAACAAGGAATCTTCCTGACACTGCAGCAAGACGGCATCCAAGTTCATTTATGTGTGGTGTTCTAATCAATGCACCTATGAACTAATGTGCATCAGTAACTTGTAATGTGGGGAAAAAAACCCCAAAAGTACAGCAAATGGAGTATGCAGCAATGGTAAATCTTATTACTAATAATGAACTAGAAAGGGGAATACCAACAGATTTCTAGCCAAAGCAAATCGATTGACCTAAGAAGGATGCCTGGATGTGTTTGGGAAGACCAACAATTTGCAGAAATACATAGGATTTAAAAAAGGGGGAGTAGAGATATCTTAAACCTGCCCACCCACCCCAAAAAAACTGGGGGGGGGGGGAATATAGGTATATGGGCTGAAATGCTGGAACGGGAAAAATGAGTGGAATGAAATCTGGTACCAAACAGGAAGTTGGACAGGGTGACTTTTGAGGCACCTTCCAACTCTACAGTTCTATGAACAACCCACAAAATGGACCCTGGTCTGGCTGCAGTTACAATAAGGGATTGGGAGCATTAAAGCATAATTATACAATTTGAAGTCTAACTTCAAGAAGAGTTAACAGTCCAGAAGTCAAAGCCAAACCAACCAAAGTTAAGGTCCTAGAGACTGAGATTGATTGATTGATTGATTGATTGATTGATTGATTGATTACATGCCATCAAGTCATTGTCAACTCTTAGCTAGATTAGATAGATAGATTTTCTCCATGGTGATCTGTCCCTAACCTGATCCTTCAACTCTTCCTTTTTTTTCAAGTAATTTTATTAAAGATTATAATTTCAATAGTAAATATTAATGCAAACTAAAAGAAAGATAGAAGAATAGAAAGGAAGAATAAAAGGTGCAAAGAGGAAAAAAGGAAAGATGTAAAGAATAGAAAGAAAAAAGAAAAGAACGTAAAGAATATAGTAAAGAAAAAGAAAAGAAATATATAAAGAAGTGAACTTCAACCTTCATCACAAGAAGTATAAATGATTTTAGTAATTTTTCACCTCCTCTTAACTTACACCAAATGATCTCTTCTCCCCATATCCCATAGATAAAAGAAAGAAAGCAGCTGACTAGTTTGGTCAGGAAAAAACGATAAAGAATCAGTGCACTGATGATGTTTCCTAGTTGGGTAATGAAACGTCTGCAAGCAAACAGCTAAGCTCAGAGAGCACGAAGGACTTCAATAATATTGGCTGATTTTGAAAGCCAAACAAGGAGAGCCCTGACTGGACTTGAATGGGGACAATTGATGAATTCTAAGATTATAGAGTTGACTGGAAACTAAAAAAAATAATTATTATTATCCTTGAAGAAGTCAATGGCAAACCACTTTCATAATATTGTTTAGAAATTATAGATATCCCAAAGAGACAAGCTCTACTCAAGGCCACATTTACCTTTTTATTTAAGGCAGGGTTGCTCAACCTCAGCAACTTTAAGATGTGTGGACTTTCAACTCCCAGAATTCCCCAGCCAGCATGCTGGCTGGGGAATTCTGGGAGTTGAAGTCCACACATCTTAAAGTTGCTGAGGTTGAGCAACCCTGATTTAAGCTATGCTTCTAAGGTAACCTGATCACATCATGGCTGTTAGCCATTGAACAGCCCGTTCACCATGAATTTGCCCCGTCTCTTTTTAAAACCTACATTGGTGCCGTCAAACTGTAAAATTAATTTTTAAAATTCTATAATGCTGGCTTTCAAAACATCAGGTGGCAGCCCATTCCACTTTTTAACTCTGCATTAAGGATAGATGCCCTGGAGAACTGTTGTAAAGAAGGCCGCATGATGGCATTGTTTAAAAGGATTTTTACACCCTTCATTTATTTCTTATCTTAATACAGCTGAGCAAATCCACTTTAATTTTCTTTTCTTTTCTTTTTTTAAGATGGCTAATTGAGCATACGGATCACTTGGTTGAAAGATGAGTAAAGTTTTTTACAAAATGGAAACAATGGAGGAATCTGAATGTATTGATTGTGTTTCAGGAAGAAAAACAGGAAGTCTAACATTTTAGGAAAAATTGGGACAGGTGGAATATGATTTACCTCCCTCTCTGCGTGAAAAATTCTGTAACTCAGCCCCAGCCTGGAAGCTGCACTCCCAGCTATGAGAATCTTGCATTTACAGCCCATTGATTTCCATTACCCATAAGGAGATCTGTTTCCATGTCCCACTGTCAGAACCCTTGTGATGGTAGCCTCTTGCAGAAATAAGCAATGGCTTTTCTGCACCATTATTTCCAACTCTGCTTTCATCCCCGATGTTCATGTGAAAAATTTCCACTTCTTCTGAGTTCTCCATCTCTACTCTGAACATTTATTACCTGCAACATTTTCAGCTGCTATGGCTGAATATATAGCAGAAGTCCCCATGATTTCCATCCAATGCAGTTATTACCTGCTATTACTAGAAGTCTGCTAATGGTTTGAGAAGCCTAACAAAAATGCCTATAAAGACACGCAGTGCTTTCTTGTCTCCGAGGACTTGTGCTTTCTGAGTCTCAGTTTTTGCTCCATAATGGTAGAACTCCAGGTGTCAGCTACTGTATAAGCCTGCAAGATAGCCTGGAGTTAGGACATAGTTTTGTCTTAACCTCTTCTCTCAACTGATCAGTGGTAAGGATAAGAGGAACCACCAAATGGAGGTTCAAGACTGAAGAGCCAAAGGGGTCTTCAGGTCCAGTATCACAGACTTTGAAAAATTCAGTTTTTTCCTGCAGTCCTCTTCTCTTCTCTTCTCTTCTCTTCTCTTCTCTTCTCTTCTCTTCTCTTCTCTTCTCTTCTCTTCTCTTCTCTTCTCTTCTCTTCTCTTCTCTCCTCTCCTCTCCTCTCCTCTCCTCTCCCTCTCCCTCTTCCTCTTCCTCTTCCTCTTCCTCTTCCTCTTCCTCTGTATATAAGGTAGACCAGACCAAGAAACCAATGCCATATAGATCTAGAAGTATTTTTATTGGAACAGCTATAGTGACAGAATCTTGCAAGTCTGAATGTGCTTCCCTCTCCCTCACTTTATCTTCATTGGATTTAGGCAGGAGCTTGTCTGAAATGTTTTCTCAAATTAATTTCTTGGGAAGGACTCAAGCCCCATTTGTCTGATTGTTGCCTTGGTAGTCACTCTTCCTCCTGTCCTTCAAGGCCATTCTCTATGCTCTCTATGTCTCCTCTCCTCTCCCTGCCAACATACCATCCCAGATACTTTATTCCTTCTTTCTATGTAATGCATAAGCAGACAACTTTAACACATCTGGAAGGCCAACTTTAATTCTTGGTGGCCTCCCAAAGGGGATATAAACAATGTTCTTATTATACAAACAAGGCCATGTTACTTACAGAACTACCTATCTCCAGTTGTTCCAGCCTGTCCTACCAGACCAAGCAGAGTGGGCATGCTGTAGCTCCCATCTGTTAAACACTGTAATTTTGTGGAACACAGATGTGCTTTTTCTTTCATGATGTCTTTCCTTTGGAACAGTCTTCCCCCTGAGACCTAGATGGCTTGAACCTAATGATGTTCCAGAGGCCATGAAGTCTTGGCTCTTTCCTCAGCATTAGGGCCAGGTCATTAGTGGAGCCTGATATGTTTGATAGTGTTGTGAGGCACCTTGATTATAGTATTGTGATGATTGTTAATTGGATTCTGTATTGTTTTATATTGGTTTTTATTACCTTGGCTTTTTATTTATTGTTTGTTAGTTACCCAGAGTTGCTTGTTAAAAAGGGTACCCATATACATTTTCTAGATAAATAAATCTGAAATGGGTAGAGCCAACCTTTAGCTCTATGTGTATAGAGGGCTGACAATGTGGGAAGAATAGGGAGAAATTTTAGGTACAAAAATGGATGCTTTAAGGTAACTGTTTTTCTCCTTATGTTCCAAGTTGGTCCAGTTTTGAGGGGAGGCATCCATAGTTTGCAATGGGGCCAGTACATTTCTTAAGTGTGAAGTTCTTGTGCTCTCTGAACTTGGTTGTTTGCACTTGCACTGATGACGTTACCTAGTTAGATCATGAAAAGTCTGTTTTCTGCCTGATCATTTGTCTGGTGTTAATCCCTGCTTAACTGGGTGTTGGCTTCTGGAGAGGATGAAACTGTGGTTGAGTCTGCCCATGAGTTATGAGATTAGGGAGTTTTTTATTGTATCATAATAATCTGGGGGAGATGGGCAGCATACAAATTTAATAAATAAATAAATAAATAAATAAATAAATAAATAAATAAATAATCTGATTGCTAGTTGGAGTTCATGGATGCGCACTGCTAGTCTTCTGCCTGGCTGTCCTGCATAGTGGCTGTTACAGTCCTTACACTGTATGTTGTAGATGACTCCCGTGTTTTTCCTCTTGGGCTACTGGGTCTTTTCCTTAATCTCATAACACATGAACATACTCAACCACAGTTTCAGCTGGGAAACTGTGAGGATCCTAGACCAAGCTAAATCGAAAAATGCTAGGGAACTCTTGGAAGCTTGGCATTCAGAAAAATCAGCCATCAATAGGCACATAGAAATAAACCATATTTACACGCCATTCAAAAGAGACAATAAAAAAAGCTAAGAATGAAACAAAAAGACCTGAACACATCCTTTCCAGCAGCCAACACCCAGATAAGCAGGGATTAACACCAGGCAAACAATCAAGTAGAAAAGAATACCCTCATCAAGGAACTACCAAGAAGAAAACCACACCCCCACCAAAACTGGCAGAACGAGCTACTGTATGTAAACAGGGAGACAACCCCATACTTACTCACATTAATGACATTACCTCCTTAGGTAATGAAATGTCTGCAAGCAAACAACCAAGCTTAAAGAGCACTGAGAACTCCACTGTTCAACCCTGACTTACACATATTCTCTTCTATTGGGGCATATCTTAAGCCCTTGCAAATCTTAAGGTACCCATTTTCCCCGTAAGCACCATCTAGATCCATTGAACCATGCCAAAAAAAAGGGGGGGAAAAGTTTTGATTTCCTTACTCCAAGAAGGAAGCCTGCAGAAATGGGAGCTGCAAACATGGTGGTGGTCTCCCATTTGTGGTACACTGATTACCAGCCTGGCTTTAAGGTTAAAAATAGGATTGATGCACTGCAGAGCTAAGTTGTAGCTGTACTCAGGTTCTGGATTTTCAGAGGAGCTTAAGACATCCCCAAGTCAAGAAAGGAAAAAAAGAAAAGGTACAGATGATGCTACCTGATTAGTTGGCTAACAAATCATAGAATTATGGAGTCAGGAGGCCCACAATAATGATCTTGTCCAGCCCTTGTAGTCTGCAGGAAAACCAATCAAATCATCCTCGAGATGCCTGGCCAGCCTCTAAGTCTTCTTGGCTTCTTTCAATGTCAGATCTCTAGTGTCAGAAAAAAATTGACCTCAGACCAGTTCTGCATAACTCTACATGACCACTAGATGGCAGCCAAACCGTATAGAAAACTCTAACTCTTTGATGCCATCTAGACCACATTTGGAGATTTGCAACTCAGATCTAGTAGAGGTATCAAAAATTCCTTTGATAGAGCAAGTTTTATATGTTGGAATCCACTCCCCCAACCCCACCTCGAGACTGGAGGGGTTGCTTGAGAAAGAACTTGAGTTCCATCCCAGGGACCATATAAGTACAACATCCAAAAAAAAAAAAGGGAAGGGAAGGGAAGGGAAGGGAAGGGAAGGGAAGGGAAGGGAAGGGAAGGGAAGGGAAGGGAAGGGAAGGGAAGGGAAGGGAAGGGAAGGGAAGGGACAAAGAAGAATTCCAAGTACTGTGTGTGGTGCTTTAGTAAACCCAACAGTAATTGTGAATATCACAACCAGATGAAAATATCCAGATGAGGCCTTTTGAAATACCACTTCCTGCAAATTATTCTTTAAACAAGCTGTCAATGGATACAGAGTGTCATAATTTCATCATTTGTCTGCCTTCCTGAGCTGGTGTCTCACGATGGCTATTAGTGTTGTCTAGCTAGATGGGTTCTACAGACAGGAAAGATCATTTATGAATATCAGGCAAAGCAATTAGTGAACTCAGGAGCCAGAGGAGCCATTTCAGTGGTGAAGTAATAACAAAGCTTAGCCTTTCAAACAGAATGACCTCATTTATCTAGGTTATAGCAATTCATAACTGAAGGAGGGTGGGATTTCAGGGAAGAGAGTGTGATAATTTGGGGAAGGCTGATTGGAGGGGAGAAGAAAGAAGAGAAAGAAATTAAAACCTTCTGACTAATTCTGTTCTCAGGGGACCGTGAAGACAAAGAAAAACAAATGTGCTACCTCTGTGGAGGCATAAGATCCTGTAACTGAATTTATCCTTGGATTTCATAGTCAACTGTTGGGGTTGCCATCCTAAAAAAAAATCCACTGTGCCCCTTCACTTTGAGCTTCAAAGGTGACAAGATCCATCTCAACACCCAAAGGAAAATGTCAAAATGTCATGGAGCATTATGACTGGTCTAGTCCACCTTAAGACAAGTAGCGTTTGCATACGTACTGTACATGAATAAGTGCCTGAAGGGCCAGATAAATGGCAAAGGAGAAGGAGCATGGGGTCTCCAATCCATTAAGTGAAGGGCCCATGCCATTTCACAGAATTGTTTAGATGAGGTGTCAGAATCAAATCAGCTTCTGACTGAACTGCTCCACTGAAGTTTTGCATAGCCCTCAGCACATCCACAGGGAGTTTGTAAATCACACCCTTCAGCAGCACATATACTGAAACTGGAATGGTACAGAAAAGAAATACATAAATAAAATTCCATCTAGATGTCGGACAAAATAATGTGCCTTCAAAGTCTGTGAGAAATTTTAATTCCTTCTATTTTATAAAATTGATTGGCTAGGTAGATGTTTGGCTGGGGAATTTTTTGAAATGTTAACTCAAGATGACTGGACTTGTCCTGGGAGTAGGCCCACATTTTCTACAGATTCACTGAGGAATTAAACTGTGAATCATAATATCTTTGATAACAAGTGATTTCCATCAGATCAAGCTCCAGTAATAAAATTGTATTCACATTTTCTGGAAAAATAGTGGCTGCCAATAGAATTGAAAAGGGAGAAACAATTCAGAACTTGGTGTGAATTCATTTTACAGGCTGCTTCATTAAATTCTGTTTTTAAAAAAAGAATATGGAACCTAGATGTCAGGAAAAAAAAATTAATTGTAATATTTAGTTCCTTCTAGTTCCCTCTAGTGTCCAACCTTCAAAGTCCCATCCTATCATTTATTTATTTATTTTTTTAAGAATTCAAAGGAAAAGCATTTTCCCATGTGAAGGATTCTTATAATTAATTCCAAAATCTTGTTTCAAATCCATCTGGACCCTTAGTCCATTTGTAACTTTCCAAAATTACTACAAAATTTCCAAAAGATCTAATCACCCTTTTGCTGTTTATTAGAAAAAAAATATTTTTAAGCCCTTAAACTTATATTTAAAACTTCTTTGCTAAGGATTGAAGGAAACTCACCTGATGCTTTCAGACTTGTCAATCCAAAGGTCCCTAATAGCTGAAAAGCAGTTAACAAGCAATTTCTGAAAGTGATCAGAAAAGGAAGTATGCAAACCCAGTGTCCTTTTGAAGGTGCCAACCATGTTTTGAGCAAGATGGCTCTTCCCTCATCTCCCAGAGCTCTAAACCTGCCAGAGACTGCTATCTTGCAGTCTCCTCATGAGAAGCCACTGTCTGGAGCAATTGTGGGTGATCTCAAGTCCTTTCCTTGTCCAGAAAGGAATTACAGAGAGCCGGTCTACTCACCAGCTCTTCATTTCCCTGCAGCCATCAGCTCCACTTTTAGCAGAGCCATCTTCAGTTCACCATTTCTTCCCAGGAAGTCCTGACCTTTTGTAAATGGTCCATCCCAATGGAAAACTAGGAATCAGCTCCAAGTACATTTCATAATTAATTGGCGAATTGGCTTTATTGTAAGAAGATCCTCAGATACTACTACTACTACTACTACTACTACTACTACTAATAATAATAATAATAATAATAATGCTAACAGAACATCATCTGCAGCTGAGAGTTTTCTTAAGAGAATTTTATTTGAAAACATCAGCACTGTAACTGCTTTTTAATTCCATTTTTCAGCCTAGCATGGTTCAATATTGTATCTGTTTTCTTCTTCTAATCTGTCTCAGGTGCCCAGGCAGAGAATCAGTAGAGGAGAAAGAATGAGTTAACAGCCTGAATTGAACACAAATCAGAGAATGGAGTCACACTCACTGCTGTTAGATAAACAACTTTGCTCTTCCCATCTTTGGCCTAATTCTCACATTGAATTTTACAACCGATATTTCAAGTTGTTTGTGTCACCAAATGAAGCATATCTGAGAAGTTTTAATTAATGATTCATAGAATGTAATTCTCCAGACAATGATGGCTCACATCTGGATAACAGCTGGGCTAAGGTACTAATTCATCTCCTAAATAGAAGTGGGAAGAAAAAATCCACACACCTCCTGATTGGGAATACATCATTCTTTCACCTCTTGATAAATTGGACTTGGTTGGAAGACAGCTGGAGATTCATAATTAAGGACACTGGAGCCTCAAAGCATTATCCTGTCTCACAGAGCAGAAGTAGTGTTAATAACACTTATGTTTGCTTAACTTGTTAAAAAATAAGTTTCACTGTTGTGCTAGGGGAGAGCAAATATGTTTCCTTCCTTCTGTTATTGCATACAGAACACTGAATCAAATCTGAAGATGAAGAAGATAATTAAAGTTGCTGATGCAAACTCAACAGCATGGAACTAAATAAAAAATAGATAGAACAACCATCTACCACTGCTCATTTGGAAAACCACCTATGGTAGATTTTAATTAGTGCTGGGCACAAATGGCTTTTAAAGATTCTCTACCACATTGATGACCAGGGAAATGGGGTAGACAATTTATCTGAACTCCTCAAGGATAGGAGGACTATCCTCTCCAACCATCATCACTAAGTAACTCCTAATTCCACTCATGAGAACATAACCACATGTGTACTGGCAAACTGCATTTATGAGTTTCATAGGCACCTGGTGATAAAAATAATTTGGATAAAGATGGTGTTACATTTCTGCTTTTTATGTAAGATAAGCTAAACATATTATATTTCTGTCCTAATGGGTGTTCTCTATGAACATGCATAGAGGTTTGCAGATTGGAAGAAAATATGTCTTGCAGTGCATTACTCCTGGAAGATGAAGGAATGATGAGGAAATAACTGTTGTTGTTTAGTCTATAATAATCAAGGGCAGTCTCATTTTTTACAATGGCTGCCACTATGATAAATACTGAAGAGAAGAGCATCCAGATGCATCTGTTTTGAAAGAAGAGGATGAAAAATCTCTGAATCTTCCCTAGCTGAGTTTCCCAATCACAGCATGGAATTTAGAGAGGCACCAAGGCTTTCACTTCCATGAATTTTACAATGCTAATCTTTGATCTCAGAACAATTCAACAACCTTCAAGTTGATGAGAGTGCTGCTGCTGCTGCTACACTATTGACAAGCAAAGAATAGAATGATACAGGAATGTCACATTTCAAACTCTTCGTATCTCCTTGAGATGTCTAACTTAAGTCCTGGAATTCTCAGTGTTACACTGGAAAGATTGAGAACAGAACCATGTTTGCTTCTTGATTTCCAGTGATCCTCAGTAGAACATAATCAATGAGAAGAAGCCTCAGAAACAATTCAAGTCAAAAAGGGCTGTTATCCAAGTTGTCCAGTGATGCTTCAAACTGAATCTTATGATGTTTTCAACATCCTAATTTCTGATTTTTAAGAGTTAAAAAATGATTCCCAGTCTTTTCTTTTATGTTGATACTGTTTTTGAGGACTACCCCATAAATCAAGGGTTGGAAATTTGGTGCAATTTCGGCTGGCACCTGAGTACATGCAACCCCCTCCAGAGGACATCCTGGATAGCCCAGCATATCATCATCATCATCATCATCATCATCATCATCATCATCATCATCACCATCATCATCATCATCATCATCATCATCATCATCATCATCCCCCAGTGAGGCACTACCTTGACATGATTGTGGGGCGTGTGTGCTCTGAGAAGGATGAGAGCTATGCCAGAGGTTCAACCATACTGGATAGGTCTCATCAGAGGAGCCAGACAAAGAGGGTCTCTCCCATAAACAATATGGTGAGATGTAATTTACAGAAACCCATACTGGATCAGTTGTTGCCCAGGTCAACAAGGACCACACTAGGTGTTCTACTTCCTGAACATCTGGTGACAAGTGGGCTACAGGACTCAGGACTGTTGGCTGAGCAACCAGGGCCAGCAGCTGCAGAACTACTGGAAGAAAAGTTGTTTACCCATCGCAAATATATAAAGACTGAAAACAAGAAATAATGATTTGCTGTTACAAATCAAGTCCAACAAGAAGAGGATATCTGTAAAGAATTCACCACTTCTGGAAAGAACAACATTCAGAATCAGAAATAACAGAACGGAGGCTAGCAGATCAACATTGATTTATAACACAAAATAAAGTATTCACAGAAGTGGAATTGGAAGAACTGCAAAGGTATACCCAGGGCAAAGAAATCAAAGCCTTGCCAGAAGTAGCTCAGACAGTAGAGACTTCTTCTCAGAAAGAACAAAGCCCTCTAACTAAAAAAACAAGAGGAATTGAAACAAAGAATAACTGAGCATCTAGAACAGACAAAAACAACAGAATAAGGTTGCCTGCATTGAAGCTTGTTACAAAGGAAAAGCTAGTGCAAGTATTAAATGATGCCAATACTATAATGTAAAATATAATCACCAGCTCGCTGCAAGAAACAAACCAACTAATGCACAGCATGGTTGCAGTTGAATACCTGGGATGCAAAATCAACAAACAAGAAAAAAAGGCAATCAGTGCACCACCAAAATGGAAGATCAGGTTGGAAAATAAGATCAGTTTGCTAAGATCAGATGCAAGCAAACTAGAACAAATGAAAGAAAAGAAGATGAAGAACAAAAAAAAACAAAAACATACCTGATCAAGTAATACCACCTGGAAACAAGGAAGATCAAGGAAGCACTGGAAATAATAAAGCAGCAAATAACAGCCATAGCCAAGAAGATCAGCAGATACAAAGCCTGAATTGCATAATATAGGCAGAATCTCCAATATCAGTCAAATCAGAAACATTTCTACCAATCCATCAACGGAGAGACTGCAATGAACCAGTCAACACCTGACAAAGAAGAAACAGTGCAGTTCTGGGCACAGCAATGGGACAGCCCAAAGAAATACAACAAGAATGCAGCTTGGATAAAGGAGGTAGATAAGAATAAAAAAGAAGCTGAAATGAAAGAACTTGTAATAACAGCAGAAATGGTGGAGAAAAGGGCTAAGAAGATCAAGAATTGGCCAGCACCAGGTGAAGATGAACTGCATGATTTTGGTTGAAACATCTGACTGGTCTGCACCCACTCATTGCCATGCAGTTTAACAACGTACTGCAAGAAGGTGAAATGGAAGATTGGTTAACATCTGGCAAAACCTACCTGATAATGAAAGATCCAGCAAAGGGGGCAGCACCAGACAACTTCCGGCCAATTACCTGCTTGCCAACAACTTTCAGATTACTAACTGGTGTGGTAGCTGATGCAGTCCAACAGCACCTAGTTGAAAATGAGCTCTTTCCATCTGAGGAGAAAGGAAACCTCCCAAACAGCAGAGGGGCAAAAGATCAGCTCCTAATTGACAAGATGATTTTGGAAAACTGTTAGAGAAGAAAGAGCAACTTGAATGTAGCTTGGATTGATTACAAGAAGGCATTTGATTCCCTGCCACATGACTGGATAATCAAGTGCCTAGAAATAACAGGACTCAGTAGAAACATCAGAAGTTTTGTGCAAAGATCAGTGGCACAATGGAAGACATAGTTGCTCATCAATGGTGACAGACTGGGAGAGGTTAACATCAAGAGAGGAATGTTTCAAGGAGACTCAGTATCACCACTACTATTTGTCATTGCATTGATTCCTCTGTCAACAATACTGAACCAGTCAGGCTACAGCTCTCAAACATCAAAAACATCTGCCAGGTTATCCTTTATATGGATGATCTGAAGCTGTATGGAGAAACAGCATCTGGAATAGAATCACTGCTCAACACTGTCCAAATATACAGCCAAGAGTTTGGACTGGACAAATGTGCCACTGTTACCAGCAACAAGGGAAAAACAGTGAAAACTGAAGGTATCAAGATGCCCAATGGAAATAACATCAAGAGTTTGGATGAAGATCACTACAAATACCTGGGCATCCTTCAAGCTGACAACATCAAGCATATTGAAGTCAAGAAGAAGGTTAGTAGTAAATATATCAGAAGAGTGAAGAAGTTCTTAAAGTCCAAACTCAGTGGCAGAAATACCATCAAGGCAATTAACACCTGGGCAATTCCAGTCATTAGCTATACAGCTGGAATAGTGGACTGGACTGAAGCTGAACTAAAAGCCCTGGAGAGGAAGACCAGAAAAATAATGACAATGAATTATTTTTCAATAATTCAAAGAAAGCAAAGTTGGCCCGAGAAAGCTTTTTCCCCTTCCAACATGGAAGGAAAACATGAATTGCACCTCCCATTCATCCGGCCTGCAATCAATAGCACACTGGTGTGAGTTTGAATTTCTTGATTGCTGTGAATAGATGACTGATGAGTGACCTGGATTTTAACAAAAGAATCTTAATGCTCCTTTAATAGTTTGTCATGTTCTCCTGAATGCCCAAATCTACTTGTACAGGGCATGTTTTAAAATCAGTGATTTGTCAGGAACACTGAGTGGAGAAGGAAGTAACAGCCATTTTAAATGTGGAGATCAAGAGGCAATTTCCTAGAACTATATAACATTAGAGGGTGCAACCTGGAGAGCATAAGTTATTGTTTAGGATATATGATCAGAGGGTTTACTGTCTGCTAGAGCAATGTATAATTCCTGACACTCTGATAGACTTGCATATACAGTCACTGAAGTCCATAGCCAAGAGGACAATTGTCTAGCTTGATTCAATACACCAGTTGCAGCACCTTGTAGATGGGAAGGCCTTAGTGACAGATACTCACACTCTTTTAGATTCTAAGATGGATTTCTGCAATGTGTTTCACTTGGGGCTGCCCCAAAGACTATCTAAAAATTCCAGGGGGTACAAAATGTGGTTGCCCAACACAGTGAAAGGTGAAATGAGATGACTACAAATTGGCCTCTTAGGCATTAGCAAATTGAAATGGACAGGGATTGGACACTTTCAGTCAGAGATCACACTGTTTATTACTCAAGACATGAAAAATAAAGAAGGAATGGCATTACTTTTACAGTTAGAAAGGGTATAGAAAGAACAGTACTTGGCTACAGTGCAATTAATGACCAAATAATATCAATTAAACGTTACGGACAATCCTTTAATATGCCAATCATTCAAGTTTATACTCCAACCACCAATGCAGAAAAAGAGATGGTTGATGACTTCTATGATCAAGTTCAATTTGAAACTGCCAGAAAATGCAAACAAGATATGGAGAATGGAATGCCAAAGTTGGAAACATGAAAGAGGAAAATATAGTTAGATTGTATGGTTTTGGATCCAAAATGAAGTAGGAAACCAACTTATCAATTTCTGCTGCTCCAATTATTTCTTCATAGCTAACAATCTCTTCAAACAACCAGAATGATGCCTCTATATATAGACATCACTGGGTGGAGTGCATAGAAATCAAATTGACCATATTATTGCTTAAAGAGGTGGACGAGCTCTATTATAGCATGAAAGACATGGCCAGGTGCTGACTGTGGAACAGGTCACAAACTGCTCATGTGCAAGTTCCATGTCAACCGAAGAAGAAGATGAAGGCCAATCAGTTTCCACAATATGAACTTGAACATATATAGCCACAATTTTCAAGGAGAACATCAGGAGTTGCTTTGAAGTCCTGAACCTTATCAATAGAGAACCAAAGGAAATGTGAAACGAATTTTAAGAAGTCATTAAGGATGAATGTGAAAAGAGACTGCAATGATGAAGAAATAAAATAGAAAGCAAAATGGATGTCAGAACAAATTGTCAAAATTGCCAGGAGGAGAACTGAAGCCAGAGCCAAGGAAAAACAAAAATTTCAGGAAGGAACTTAGCAAAGAGTTTCAGGGAGCTGTTAGAAGAGACAAGAAGCAGTATTACAACAGCATCTGTAAAGGCAAAGATGAACATCGAAAAACAAAGAAAGTCTTTCAAAAGATCTCTGAACCCAGAAGGAAGTTCCAACCTTGAACTGGTATACTAAAGAATGCCATTCAACAGATTAGTAATCAATTCAAAAGAGATCAAACTAAGTTGGAAGGAGTATACTGAAACACTGTACAGTAGACATGTCAACATCCAAGATACTTTAGAAGATATTCCTATTTACAAGATCCTCTAGTACTAGAAAATGAAGTTAGATCAGCTCTCCAGTTGGAAGGCTACAGGAACTGATGTAATACCCAAAGAAATATAGCAGCAACAGAAGAAGAATGAATAAAGTTCTAACCAAGCTATGCCTGCAAATCTGGAAAATGACACAGTGACCAACAGATCGGAAGAGGTTGATCTATATTCCAATATAAAAAAGGAGACTAACAGAGTATGAAAACTATTGTACGATATCCTTAATTTCATATGCTAGCAAAATAATGCTTAGGGTCATCCAACGCAGATTAGAGCCCTACACGGAAAAAGAGATGCCAGATGTTCAAGCTGGCTTTAGAAAAGGCCAAGGAACATGAGACATTATTGCTGATGCACTCTGGATAATTGGGAAAGCCAAAGAATACCAAAAAGAAGTCAGTACATGCTTCATTGATTATAGAAAGGCTTTTGGTTGTGTCAATCATGTTAAGCTGTGGAATGTGCTTAGAAAAATGGGAATTCCAGCACATCTCATTGTCCTCACGAGAAATTGATATACAGGTCAGGAGGCCACAGTCCAGACAGAACCTGATGAAACAGACTGGTTCCAGGTTGGCAAAGGAGTGTGACAAGGTTGTATATTCTCCCCTTATTTATTCAAACTATATGTGGAATATATATTAAGGGAAGCTGGATTGGAAGAAGATGAGTGTGGTTTTAAAACTGGAGGAAGAAACATCAATAACCTGCATTGTGCTGATGACACGACCCTGATAGCCAAAAATGCAAAGGAACTGCAAGCCTAGTACTAAAAGTCAAAGAGCACAATGAAAAACATGGGACTAAAATTAAATATAAAGAAGACCAGAGTAATGACAACAGGTAGAACAACCAGGCTTAGAATTGA
This sequence comes from Python bivittatus, assembly GCF_059951505.1. NCBI lineage: Eukaryota > Metazoa > Chordata > Lepidosauria > Squamata > Pythonidae > Python > Python bivittatus. The sequence goes on from NW_028277096.1 coordinate 14,979,118, forward strand.
CAGTGAAGATACCAAAGTGGAGGACAGCTTCTGCCTTTTTCGATCAACCATCCAAAGGATGTAAAGGAACAAGCAGTCAAGAAATAAGCCACAGACTAGCACTCAGTAGAGCACCATGAAGGCCTTGGAAAAGATATTCAGATGCTGTGATGGGTCTATACCTACAAAGATCAGAATGGTGCAAGCCATATTATTCCCTGTGACACTGTAGTGTCAACTGTAGTGTCAACTCTGGTAGTGAGAGTTGGACATTGAAGAAGCATGATAGGAAGAGTATTGATGCTTTTAAAGTTTGGTGTTGGGGAAGACTCCTGACAGCCAAGAAATAAACCAATGGCTTATTGAACAAATCAACCCAGAGTTCGCACTTGAGGCACAAGTGACCAGGCTCAAATTATCCTCTTTTGGACACATTATGCAAAGACCCAGCTCTCTGGAAAAGGCTCTAATGCTGGGAAAGGCAGAAGGAAAGAGAAGAAAAGTGGTGATGAGTGTGTAAGGTTTGCCTCGTTCGACAGAGAAACTCCCGTGACACGTGTGGTTCACAAAAGAGGTTTACTCATGCGTAACGTAGCAGTCACAAGCAAAGCCAGGACTGGCTTGGTACATTTACTTTACTCCTTTATAGTTGTCTCAATCCCCCCGCAGGCCCCGTTGCTAGGTTACATATTACCAATTAGATTGCAGATTGCCCCCTGTAATCCCCCGCTTCTACTGGAATGGCAGGTTCAGCCCAGTTCTCTTGTTTCTTTGACTGTTGTTGCCTATGGCATGGTCGTTGCCTTCGTTGGGGCTTCTGTCCCGCGCCCAGCCGGGAGCATCCCCTCGCGCGCTGATCTCTTCCTCAATTCGCTGATCTCTCCTTTGTCTATAGCGCCCGCGGCCCTCTGGCTTAACACAACGCATCTGCTCCAGATTAGTGAAGTGGCGCAAGGTGGCCCATTCACTAGCTTGCGGTTTCGCACTTCCTCTTTCTGCGCTGGCGCTCGAGCGGTGAAATTGACTAAAGCGGGCTGGGCAAGTTCCTAGGCGTGCGGTGCAGGCTGAACCTGACAGAGTGCACCATTGGAAGACCTAATAAAACTAGGTTAGGGACCGATTGTCATTGAGAAGATCTACTTATGTTGTCATTAAGAGTCAACAATGACCTGATGGCACATAATTAATCAATCAATCAATGAATCATTAGCTCCAAATGGAATCTACTGGCTCATTTAATCAGCCTAGAAGAGGGTGCTTTGGATTCCCCCAACTTCAGAGATGAGAGAGTGAGAAGTGTTTTCAGCGGTGGCCCTATCCATGTGGAATATGCCGCTTCCAGAAATCTATACAGCCCCACACTCCTATTGTTTTGTATAATCTGGCTTTTTAACAGAGCATTTAGTGCTTAAGATCTTTGTGGCTGGGGCATTTTTCAACCTGAAGTGCTTCCCTCCCTCACACACACTTTTTATGCTAATGCCTTCATTATTTTTTCTGTTAACCACTTCAAGTCTTAGGACCTGGATGGGGTATAAATCTTAGTAATTAGGCTAGTAAAGCAAAGATAGCAAAAAGATACACACTTGTCTCTCACCCAAGAAAAGTTAACCTCATCTCCAATCAGAAGGAGTCTGGTAGTATTGTTTCCAACTAACAAATTTTATTAATTCTGGATGCCTTTTAATAACATTTGTAAGATGGTTAGGGTACTACCAGACTCCTTCTGATCTTTGGCTGCCATAGACTAGCATGGCTCTCTCTATAATAACCCCATCCAGAAATTAACAACTGTTTTTGCTTACAGGGATAACTTTCATGGAAGCTTTCATGGAGTTATCCTTTGCATCTCCAGCTATCAGTTGTAGCTGGAAAGTTCTGATGGCAACTCTTATCTTATCACTACATTTGTATCAAGAATCCTATGACATGTGGGTTTGCCTCCCTTTCATGCTCCCAGCAAATGCCAACCCATAAAAGGAAATTTGTGATAGGAAGAGGTAATATTGTCCTGCAGAATCTACGTATGTCAGTGTTCCTCAGCCTCAGCAACTTTAAGATGTGTGGACAGCATGTTGGCTGGGGAATTCTGGGAACTGAAGTCCACATATCTTAAAGTTGCTGAGACTGAGAAACGTTGACATATTTGTTCAACCTGAAGAAGAAAAAAATTACAGGGTATTTCTGCTCCTATCTGGGATTGCCATCAATTTCTCAAACCACCCATTCCAACTCTCGTTTCTGACCTCCTGCTCTCTGGTTTCCTTGGTATCCAGTGTCTCTGGCTATTTCTGTGGCTTATTATTCTGATTTATGTCCCTTGCTCTGCTTGTGAAATCTCCTGGTGTGACCCCTGGCTGTTTTACAGGCTATTATGTGCTGATTCTGCTACTGAATGCAATCTCCAAAGACAAGCAGGTTTGGTTGGACGTCACTGAACTTAATTAGTGATGTCCAACCAAACCTATTTACATTTGATTATTCTGGGTGTTATCTTTTTTTTGGGGGGGGGGGGTACTAGCAACACTTTTCATTTTCGCAGCCCACCATATATACCCTTATATATGGATTGTGTCATAGCTGTTATGGAAGGATGAATATTTATAAATCACTTTGCTACTCCATACTTTGTATGTAGCAGAGATTGACAATCTGAAAACAGTATTGGCTATGCTGATTGGGCTTATGAGAATTTGCTGTCTGAAACATCTGGAAAGTGCCAGGTTGCCTTTCTTGGTGGTAACCAATGCCTTACCTACTGCTGCTAAGTGTATTATTGTATCTCTCTACATTCGATTTTATATTTGTGTGTGCCTTTGAGTCATTGTTGACTCCTGGTAACTGCCTGGGCTTGTCCCTGCAATTTTCTTGGCAAGATTTTGGAAGTGGTTTGCCATTGCCATCTTCCTGGGGCTAAGAGAGAGTGACTGCCTCAAGGTCACCCAGCTGGCTTTTTGCCCAAGGTGAGACTTGAACTCACGGTCTCCCAGTTTCTAGCCTGATGCCTTAACCCCCATACCAAACTGGCTCTTCTACATTAGATACTCTGGGGAAATTTAGTTCTGAAAAATCCAGATGTTTACCAGTTTCTTACTTGTATGTGTTCCTTAGATGCAAGGCACAAAACTATCCAAGGGAACATTAAAGCCAGTATTAGCAGATGGCTGATTTTTTTAAGCACTATGTAGAGATGAGTGAGAAATTTAATTAATTCACATATCAGTGTGAACTTGCTCAGATGAGGACCGGACTGGAATAAGGTGACATTTTTTCTGGTCTGTGCAATGCACTTTGTAACTCACAAAGGAGAATACACAGAACTATTTGTATTATGGCAGAGTGCCTACAGACAAAAGAGGAAAAAATACTTGAGGCTATATTGTATCCCATATAAGAGGCATATCCTGTATTTTCATCATTGTTTTTAAAAAGTGTTAGGGGAAACTACTTTAAAATCTGTATAGTAGGACAGGCATATGTTAAGAGAATTTTGGCCTGAAAATGTCTTTGAATTTTCTTTCCAACCTTTCAAAACTCATCAGTTAATGCAAGAAAGGTCCAAAGTGAACTTAAGGAAGGGAGCAACACAGAATAAGCAAAACTGAAACAAAGAATACATCACTTAATGTTGACATAGGGGATTGTTCCCTTCAAGAGAAAGTAAGCTGTAAGTAAGCAAGTAACTGACTGAAAATAGCAAAAAAAGAAAGACAATTCTAAACAAACAAAATAAAATAAATCCAGGAATGAATGGTGGAGTTGCCGCAGTGGTCTGCATAACCAACAGAAACCCCTTGAGATTGTAAAGAGGAGTCAGAAGGCTGACAGTTGATACAGCAAAATATATTGCCTGTCTCTTACAACTAAAGAGGTGGACAAATTTCAGATGGTCTGTGTTTTGAAGCCAGCCCATTTACCTGGCACTTTCTGGCATAATATATGGATACAGGACACAGCCTTCAGGGGATACACTTCTCCAGAATCCTCTAATGCAGTTCTTGGCTCAAAACGGACATATACAAATGTGTACGTTGGATCAAGTTGCATCTAAAAATGCATGTGTTAGTTGCAATACACATGAACACGCGTGGGAGATTTTATGCTTCCCCACTCTCCACCTGCAGATTGTTATGGAAAATAGGTGGAATGGAAAAATATCAAAACAGGGTTGATTGATTGACTCAATTTCAGACCCTGGATAGCAGGTTCCAGGATTCCTGGAACTAGACACTTTACCTTCCCTGGTGGTACAAAAACATAGTCTCTATAGCAAAGATATACTAAGCTGCAGGCACAGTAATGTTCATAGACCTGCCCTTCTGCTAGTCCTCTAATTTATTGTCATCATAGTGGCAGTAGATCAAGAAAATGGAGAAATCTGGCAGCGTGTGCTGGCTAAATCTGTTCTCGTTACCTATGACTTTACACAAATTGGAACCATCAAGCCTTTCTGAATGCCACTAGAGACTAAATCCATCTTCTCTCTGTGTCCCGGAGAAATTGCTTTTCTTGCACGGTGCTGAAGAAGCATTTAAGAAGAAACATAATCGCTTTCCTCACTGCCACTCCTACCTACCATCAGACAGCCTTGATTTTTTTTTCTTCTCCTTCTCTCTTTTGAATATGGATATGGATAAAAGCTCAGTGTCCCAATTATCTTCTGCCAAAGCCAATGATTTCACACTTCCAAGTAATTGGTGCTGAGAAGTAAAGTGCATATATGAGTGCTGTGCCAGAATCTGGCTTGCAACATCTCGAGAACTTTGTTCCCTATGAAAGAGGTCCCTGCTGTTCTATTGTGTCCTTGGGTGGCTTGAGGATGGAGTTGAAATTTCTCCTGGTGATGCTTTGAGTTGATCTCATTGTTGTCTGCAGGGTTATTTTCTGGGTTCTGAAAACTCTCTAGTTTCTAGCTCCCTTCCTAATTAAAGTTAACAAATCCAGGAAGGAGTTCCCTAATGAAGTCTTCTCCGGGTATTTAAGTGAAGCACCAGAGAGTCCACAGAGTGAGGGAGAAAAGATTGTACACTGACAGCAGGAGTATCTGCAACAAGCCAAATATGCATTGTGACATCAGGATGCAACCTCCACCCCTTATATAGTTGTGTGTGATGTCATGCCACCAATACAAAAGGGGCGGAGTTTGCTTCATGACATTGCAATGCACCTCGTTTGGCTTCCTTGCCCCTCCTCTTTGAACACCCGTGACTGAAAAACAAGCCATTCACCCTCATGCTGTGGCACTTTGAAACTAGTGAAATGCACCAAATCCTCTTTCCCCTGTAGGAATTTTTCAGATCAAATGATCTCTCATCCAGTTGAATGAGATCTCACTGGAAAAAAAAAAAATGCACGATAATTTTCTTCCCCATGTTGTTAGTCCCCATGTTGTGAGAATGATTCCCAGACTGATAAAAAAGATTGGTGGTTGTCAAAACTACGAGCAGTTGCAGTTTGTCCCATCTTCATTCACAGAAGTACCAAGTCCCCATCACCATCACCCTCAAGCTCCCTCAATTGTAGAAGCACTAGCAAATGAATAACCTCTGCCACCAAAACAGAGAATATAAAGAAGCTTAAAATAAAACTCCATGGAATTCTTGTCCTATAATGTTCATCTCTAACAAATATCACTAATCTAAGCCTTGAGATTTGTCCCTTAATTAACTGTTTCTTGCCCAGACTTTGAAGGAAAAAGTCCTGGAGTAGGCTACAGGTTCAGCTTCCCCCACACAAAAACATGTTGATGCTGGCCAGACTCTCCTTCTTAGTTAAGTATTTAATGTTGGGGTTGTTTCTGTTTAGCTTCTGTTTGCTTCACATTTCACACATTAGCTTAACTAAATTGGGGCCCAGTTACCCAGTGCTATAAGTCTGTGTGAATTGGATCCAAACTGATTCATTTTATCAGTTCAGTTTAGACTGTTGAGTTGATCTGGTCTGGATCATTGATTTTATCTGGAAAACTAATCTGAGTTGATTCAACTGGCTGAATCAATTCAAATCATCCAGTGCAATTGGATTAAAAACAATTTGTGAACAAAAAAAATGCATGTTTGGGTACACAAAAGATATTTCATTTGGTACCATTTGAATATGTAAGGTTTGAGTCAACCATTCTAACTGAAGTGTTGCTTCAATTTGCTTTGGAAACCCAGTTCAATCCAGATATTTGACTGAAGCACCTCGAAGCTCTGATGTGAATAATCACACACTGCTGTTACCTAGAATCTGTGCCCTTGCCTCTTTCTTTTAGATGGGGACACAATTAGATATGGAGGCCCTTCTCATTCCTTGTAGAACTGTTATAATAATCCTGCTAATGCTGATCAAATGAGCATTTTATTTTCCATCAAACACATGCACTATGCCTTGAAGAGATGTATTTGAAGAACCCTAGAAAAAGTTAATGCAACGTTCCTACCATGTTTGCTGTCGGTAATCCAATTAGACTTTTTCAAAAGACTGCTTTAAGTCACTCTTCAGTTGTTCCATAAATGAGCTCAGATCGAGAACACTTGCACAGTGATGCCTTTTGCATGGAAACGCCAACACAATAGAATGAACTTCATGGGGCAGACACCTCGTACAGTACTCAGAATGGATTTGTAATCCCAATCCAGAAAAAAATCACCTGCACTTCAAGGAAGTCTACCACTCAGGATGAAAACCCCACATTCAAAATGGGTGGTGGTCTTGGGAAAGGAAGCAAAGGAGTGGTAACATCTTGGAGTTTCATGAATGCGTCCTGCTTCTTTGCGGTCCTTCTTTTTCCCAGTTAGAAGCAACACCTCTCCTTATATGTTTCTCCTGACCTTTGCCTGCATATGCAATACGCTCTCTGTCTTTCCATGATTTTCAGGGAGTTGTCTTCCAGCCCCTCAATAGTGGGGGGGAAAAATCACAATGCATTCTCTTCCCATCTGGAGATGTTTGGGGGCAACGTGCTGTAGTTTTGTTATCACTCAGTATCAGTAAAATTAGGGAGACCAGTTATGGACACCCTACTTTGGTCCTTCCTTTGCTTTTAGGAGGTACAACTAGCTTTCTATGGAATGGAAATCCATCAAGGTCTGCAGAAATATCAGAGCAAGAGTTTAATGCATATTGTTACTTATATCTGTTGTAGGGTAGGTCGGAAGTCAATTCCTTGTTGTTGCTGTTTACCGTCTGCACTTCTGCTTTTTATTATTTTTCCTTTTTAATTTTTTCTCTTTTTCCCTATTTTTTATTCTGAATATTAGTTTTGGTTCATTTTTATTGTTTTTTTTTTTTTTTAATGAATAGTTATTAAAAAAGAAGGTCTGTGGAAATATTTAGAGGGAAGGATGATAAGAGAATTTGTAGCAGAGATGAGAGAGAATTCTTTTGAATGTGTTTACTCTAACATGGGTGTAAAGACAGGGCAGAAAGCAAAAATAAAAGAGGCGAAGGGATTTGGATGTTGTCTCTTAATAAATGTCTGGATCTGATTCCTTGTGGATTCAGCTAGGGCTGTCCATTAGATTTGGCTGAATTACTAAATGGCCCAGTTGGATCAAATGTTAGGATTGAAGGAGGCAAAATTGAGCCAATCCGAAGCATTGAAGGATCCAGGTCTCTCCTATCTGAATGATGGAGGTTACAGGCACTTTCTTTTTTAATTTTTAATTTTTTAAAAAAATTAAAATTTAAAGAAGCTTTGGTTGCATGTTGTCCCCAGCTTTACTGCTTTTTTTACATGATACAAAACCAGTAGAGAGTAGTTACCTGGAAGTTTAATGTCATAAATATGTCAGCAGCACTGAATTCTATCATTTCTTTCCGTCCTTTAAACCAGGGATAGAGAAATGAATCTGATGGAAAGTGTCATTCTCATAAATTCTACTTATAAAAGCAGGTTAGAAACAAGGTACTGAGAGCTCTCAATCACTAATTGTTCCTCGTCAAACTGGATTCAGTGGGCTGAGTGCTCTTTGACTTTTTATCAGTGTAGATGTTGTTGTTGTTCAATCATTAAGTCGTGTCCGACTCTTCGTGACCCCATGAACCATATCGCGCCAGGCCTTCCTGTCCTTCACTGCCTCCCTGAGTTTGCTCAGTTTCATGCTCATTGCTTCAGTGATGCCATCTAACCATCTCATCCTCTGCCGTCCTCTTCTCCTTTTGCCTTCAATCTTTCCCAGCATCAGGGTCTTTTCCAAAGACTCCTCTCTTCGCATTAGGTGACCAAAGTATCTGAGCTTGAGCTTCATTATCAGCAGTGTAGATGGGGTACACTTTAAATCCACTGCAAAGACATTAAACAAACAGCAATGACAGAACAGAATATCCACTGAATTTGATTTTTAAAAATTACCCGAATTATCTTTTTTATGTACTATCATTGTTATCTAATTTGGCTGTGATCTATGGAAAGATAAACACACACATGAATAATACATAAATTTTGCTGTAGCAATAACTGTAAATCAGCAAACAACAAACTACAATTCCCAATGCGTTCACAAAATTATGCATACAATCATACATACAGATACACATCTGTACAACAATCTCCAGATTGCAGGTGATCATATTATGAACAGATTTAGCAGGGTATTGGAAATGCAGTCCCCCTCCAAAAAAAAAAAAAAGTTGAATATAATTTTAGGTACCATGAATTTCGTATCATTTCAAAGGCACAACCTCTATTTTATTCTACAGAAGACAGATTTTATCAGAGTAGTGTGACCCATCCTGGACCCACAACCTTAAGAAGGTTGTAAGCAAACCTTTTTGAACAAAATTAAACAAGGCAACGACAATGGATAGGCCCTAAAAACAAGAATACTATGTAAAAGCTGAAGAAACTGAACATTTAATGGGACTATGAGAATATTTCCTTCAGAGTTTTTATTTGATAGTACTGTGACCACATCTCCAAATTGAATCAGATTTCTGAATCAGATCAAAATATTAGCCACTTCTGAATCAAGTTGGATTTTTGTCCATGTTTACAAGTACTTTTTTTTTCAGAATCAGGTTTATTTTTCAAATCAAAACAATCCAGTTCAGAGATTCCACTTGGATATCCAAATGAAATTGGACTGCAAAGAACTACTTCCCTCTGTCTGAACAGTTGGGGTCTTCCTGGGGTTCAGTAAGGACTGAACTGAAGATATTAAAGATAGACAGACAACAATCTCTGGATGTTCTTCCCTGAGTGGAAAGTTGAACTGAATTAATATAAAGACCCACTCCACTTACATGATTGGGTTAACACACCATGTTAGGCCCTGGTTTATTTTACTCATAGATGGTTGAATGACTGGATTCACATATCACACTAACTCCAAATGAAATAAACAACATTATTTTTAGTATGTATGACCCAGCTTACTATTTGTTGATTTCACAATTTGAATCAGTTTAAGCTAGAGAGGAGTTCCATCACTTCTATACCTCAGAATCAAAATCAGAGAGTTTGAAAGAACTATCTAGACCAGTGTTTCTCAACCTTGACAACTTTAAGGTGTGTGGACTTTAACTCCCAGAATTCCACAGTCAGCCATGTCCACACATTGAAGTCCACATCTTAAAGTTGTCAAGGCTGAGAAACACTGATCTAGGCTATCAAATCCCATCCTCTGTGCAGGAATCCATGTGAAGTCTTCCTGACAGATCCCTACCATCCTTTGCTTGAACGTATTTAATGAAGTTCATCTGAGATGAGCAAGATTGAGTGACGGAAGTCATCTCCAGATCAAAGTCCAGCAAACGTTCTTGGCATTGTTTATTACACAAATTTCAGAACTCCAAAATCAGAGGAGTGTGTCAGAAATCTCTGACGTGGCCTCTAAATATGGTACAGTCCTAAGCAACTTTGTCATTTAAAATCTCCTGTTTCCAGAAATTGTTCATATAGTCAGTAAATTACGGGTTAATATCCTCAAACTGTATGTTCCTACAGAGATTGTTGCTTCTCTTTATCTACTTTATATGTCTGACTAAATCCAGTTGCAAGAATCTGAAATTACTCCCTAATATGTATGTTTGTGCTGGATTTTTATTGTGAGATAGATATATACACTCATCTCCTTTTAAAAGTATGCATAACAGTGCTGAATAGCAGTCACAACACTGTAAAGTGTAAAAGTGCAAACTACTTCTTTTGCTGTGTCAAAGATCTTTCCTTCTTTTTCCATTAAGCTGTTTTCATTCACTTGGCAAAAGGAAGAAGCAGTTTATCTTCTTGCAGAGGGAAAACTCAGCAGGTAATCGAGAATTTCCTTTTTTTAAAAAAAGGTCTTTTTCTTAAAGCTGTAAAAGGGAAGTTGTAGCGATACATGCGGAACTATGAGGAAGGGTTGAGGTAGCAGGTAGGAAGGATAGGTTAGAAACACATATTGGGGCAAATAACTACAGCAAGTGACTTTCTTTAATAGTATACTATAGAGCAGTGTTTGTCAACCTTGGCAACTTTAAGACAGGTGGACTTCAGCTCCCAGAATTCCCCAGCCAGCAAGGTTGGGAAACACTGCTTAGAGCATTTAAAGCTTAGCAGGCTGTGTCAATCAACCATAAAATAAGGTAGCAGTAATGGACACTTGTTTTATAATATTTCTGCATGAATGTTAAGGAAACACCACTTGAAAAACTGAAAACCCTACTATTTTGCATATGATGTTGATCTTCCTTTTCATCCTTTTATGGTTAAAGGTTCAAAGAATGAGTTATTATAACAAGTAGTTCAAAGTTAAAGTAGTATTTGGGAGAAGACCTGTACATCCTGGTCAGCCACAGATTAAGCATGAGGCAGAAGTGTGTAGCAGTTGCCAAAAGAGACAATACAATCCTGGCTGGCATCAACAGAGGTATAACACTGAAATCACGGGAAGTGATAGTTCCACTTTGCTCTGCACTGGTCAGATGACACCTGGAATATTGTGTCCAGTTTTGGTTACCACAATATAGAAAGGATGCTGAGGAACTGGAAAAGGGGCAGAGAGAAGAACAACAAAGATGGTGAGAGGTTTCGAGGCTAAATCCTAAAGGAACTGATATGTTTAGCCTAAAAAAGAGAAGATGAAGGGGAGACATGATAGCCATCTTCCAAGACTTGAAGGGATATCACAAGGAAGAGGGAGTGGACTTATTTTCCATAGCACCTGAGGGTAAGACAAGAACCAGTAGGTGAAAGCTTTACAGAGAGAGATTCAAACTGGAAACAAGGCAAAATATCCTATTAAACAGTGGAACAGCCTGCCTCCTGGAGTTGTGGGTGCTCCATCACTGAAGATTTTCAAAAAAAGGCTGAGCGGCCATTTGTCTGGGTTGGTCAAAGGATTCCTGTCCTGGGCAGGGGGTTGGACTGGCTACCAAACTTATGATTCTATGAACCCTAACTAGGTTAATTACTGGCCTTAAGGCTGCATTCAAACCACTCTGCTTTTATATATATATATATATATATATATATTTATATATATATATATATATATATATATATATATATATATATAAAAGCAGAGTGGTTTGAATGCAGCCTTAAGGTATATAAAGTTTTAATAACAATAAAAGAAAATACAGACTAAACTCAAAAAGAAGGGAAAGTAAAGAAAAACAGAGGAGAAAAAAAGGTTTATAGAAAAAAGAAAAAAGGAAGAAAAAGAAAAGAATAAGAAAAGAATAAGAAATAGAAAAAAGAAATATAAAGAAGTAGCTTCCAATCTTCATCACAAGTACAAAGAAACTTAATAATTTGTTTCATCTTTCTATCTTGTAAATCTTCCAAGATGTTCTCTTTTGCATCAGTAATTTCTTCTTTAATATATTTAGGACATAGTCTATTTATAGAAGCATTGCTGAGATTGAAGCTGCTATTTCTTCACCCCATTCTTCAAAAATCTCCTGAAATATTTCAAATGTCAAAGCATTTTCCCTCATTTTGCAAGTTCCAATGCTCACCAAAGACAAGAGTATTTTTTTTTTCCTTTTTCCCTTTCTGCCTGGAATCTTTAGTCCCCTCTAGTGTTCAATTTCTGAAGTCATAAAGTCTCAGTTTGCTGTTTTGACTTAAGATAGACTAAACAAGTTGGTTCCCATGAATGGGCTGTTCATTATATAATTATTTCCAAAACCTTGTAGAATATTATGTTCTAATATTCCATTATTCCAAGTTTGTCTGATCTCTTAATTCATTTATAACTTTCTTAAATCAGATTCTTATTTATCATTTATTTATATATATTTTTAAGTTCTTAAGCTTATAGTTAATTATTCTTTTATTATTAAGAACGAAGATAAACTCACCTGGTATTTTTCAAATGTGTTGTTTTGAAGATCTCTAATATCCTTAAGGTAGTTGAATAGGTAATTTTAGAAAGTGATTAGAAAGTGAATTAGTGAACTCAGTGTCCTTTAAAAGGCTCTGCCATGGCTGAGAACACGATGGTTCCCTTCGTCTCCCGGTGCTCAAACCTGCGGAAACTGCTGTCCTGTGGTCTCGTCATGAGGAGCAGCTGTCCAGAGCACAAGTGGGTGACCTCCCATCCTCTCCGTATCTGGAGAGGCTCCATGGGTCTGGTCTACTCACTGCTTCTTCGGTCTTAGCTGCAGTTGTTGTCTCCACTCATTCGGAGATGTCTTAGCTTGCCATTCCTCACCCAGAAGCTCCACCACTCTGTGCTTTTTAATGGATCAGCATATTGTCTCATTCAACCCAGTCAATTGTTTTGTGATGCACTATACTCTGTGAATCTAGAAACTGGATTAATTGAGCAACCAACTTAAATGTGCTATGAATTGTGCAAGAAAACCTTTCTTTGCTCTCATTCTTAGAGCTGTTAGAGCTTTGCACTGACATTCCATTAAATCTGTTTCTGTTGCTGCTAAAAAAGAATAGATTTTCCAATTGTAAAATAAATTTAAGGAACATCATAGAAATATGAATTAATATTTTCTGCAGCTTTTTTCCTGAATAGTTTTGGCTGCAATAAGACATTGAATCTGATTCTTTCAGTGGTGTTAAATATTTTCCCCACTCCCATTCTCTGAAATCCACTTTAGGGTAGAAAAAAAATCTCATTCACTTTTTGCAGGAGAATCTTCCACGTAACAGATAACAGTAATATTTCAATTCCTGCAATTCCAATGCTAGACAAATCTTGTCATTTTTTACAAGATAGTGTGAGACTAGGCTGAAGCTGCCATAACCTAAAGATGAAGTAGGCACGTAAGCAGAGAGGACAAAAGCCAGGAATCTTATCTATGAGATCCCTTCAGATAAGAAGGAAGCAAGTCGTTAAGGAAAATTAAGGAAAAAACAAAGGACCTGAACCAGAAAGAGGAAGTTGGACCTGAGCACATGACCTGAACCAGAAAGAGGAGGTTGGGCCTGAGCACATGGAGGCCCTCACCCCAATCCCATCAACTTGTCCTTTTGGGGATAAAAGGGGTCCCAAAGCCCGCCCATGCGGAGTCGTCTGAGTCATCTGAGTCTTCTTGGTCATCTGAGTCATCCAGACTTGGCGGCTTCCGTCCCTCTAGCTAGTGCCTGGCAGCCTAGTTGGGAAGGACGTGGGTAAGTGTGTGTGTGTGTATGAGGAAGAGCAAATGTACCTTGCAACCAGTAAAGTTTTGCTGTTACTTTAAATTCACTGGGTCTCCGTGTATTACAAAGAACCTCTCGTGCCCCAGTGTTCGGTTGGAAGTGATTTGTGTGTATCCCCAATTATTTCCCGGCTGTTGACCAGGGCTGTGTGTCTGTCTGCTCCAGCCGCACCTATCTGGAAACCCAGGTAGAAAGCAAGGGGGGCTGACAAGATCCCTGTGCCTCAACAGGCTGTGAGTGTGTGAGTGAGTGACCATAAGCCAAACCTGGGAGCAGCGTCTGTAACAATAGTATGAAAAAGAGGGGAAAAAACATTATGATTCCTATTTCCCTTCTTATGTATTCAAATATAACCAATCCAAAATATATATAATATGAGTTGTCCTCTGAGAAAGCTATCAGTGTCAGAATGGAGTGATATGATCAGTGATATTCATCCCCAGGAGGTTCCTACAAAGAAAGGAGCAATCAGTTAAAAATCAGGGTGGTTAAAGATTTCCTTTCTTGGTTCAGGGACATCCAGCACCCAGCACTCAGCAGACAGTCCAATCTAATCTGGAATATGACAGAACCCAGTTAGCAGTTCGAAAAGGTCAGACAAACTTGATGGATTTATCTGAACAGGAAGCTAGAGAATATAAAAATGCCTCCGTCATGAATGGACGATATGAAAGGAATAAGAGGAACTGTAAGTCTTCTCTTCCAAAGAGAAGAACAAAAGGGCAGGGAAGATATGAAACAGACCAGGTATAAATTCTGCACTAGCATTCCTGCCTCTCTCTAACAGTCTCCTACTTTATATGGCTTCCATTCCTGGAATACAGTACCAGTTGAGTTTCAAGCTGTGTTTATCCTTGTCTCGGTAGAAGCCTGAGTGATCACTTCAGAAACAATGCAGAACAGTTTGAAATAAGAATGTGAAATGAGATTTAGAAGCATAGAGCATTTTTCTCCCATAATCAGCCATGAAAAAGAAATACAGTGGTACCTCGGGATACAAACGCCTCTGCTTGCGAATTTTTCGGGTTACGACCAGCTCCGGCCCCAAAAATTTACCTCTGTTTGCGAACTCCGCCTCGGGGTACGAACCGGATCGGTGGCCATTTTCCACCGTGACACGTGGTCTGTGGCCATTTTCCGCCCGTGCCACGTGGTCCGCGGCCATTTTCTGCCCGTGTCACGTGGTCCGCGGCCATTTTTCCGCCCGTGCCACGTGGTCCGCGGCTGTTTTTCCGGCCCTGCCGCGTGGTCCGCGGCCGTTTTCGCGCCGCGCCGGGCTGTTTTCGCACCGCACCACGCCGCGCTGGGCCGTTTTCACGCTGCGCCACGCCAGGCCGTTTTCGCACCGGGCCGTTTTCACGCCGCGGCGGGCTGTTTTCGCGCCACGCCGCGCCGCGCTGCGCCGCACCCGGCCGTTTTCGCGCCGCACCACGCCGCGCCCGGCCGCTTTCCCGCCCGATGCATGGTCCGTGGATGCCAGAACGGATTAGCGGTAATTACACTGAACCTTATGGGAAATTTGCCTCGGGTTGCGACCAAATTCGGGCGGAGGGCGGAACGGATTAACCGGATTTACACTGAACCCTATGGGGAAATTTCCTTCAGGTTATGACCAACTCGGGATACGCCCAGAGTCACGGAACGGATTAAGTTCGTATCCCGTGGTACCACTGTACTGGTTTCAGCTTACACAAATAGCTGTACCCTTTCTGTAGTATTTAAGTAGAATATAATTAAGATGGTAGATATTCATTCCTTTATGAGCAGGCAAGGTGGCTAAATTTCACTGAAATCTATGATGGGTTTTTTGAATAATGCAACTACAACACCTGATTTTTTAAAATTTTATTTTATTTTTAAATACTTTTTCTCTCTTTTTCTCTCTTTTTTTTAAAGCATTATCTCTCTATTTTTTTAAAGCGTTATCCATCAATTTGGGAGCAGAAAGTATAGGTCCATCACATTATTTGTTTTCAGGTCAGCAGCATTAGACAGAGCACAGAAAAGGAGTAACAAACAGTAAGTCAAGGAATTTAAAGCCATGAGATAAGGAACAAGAAAGATAAGTCTCATTTACATCAATTCCATTCTCTATACCTCTTCATACATTTATGTCTTCTAATCATCCCTGCTTCCACCTTATCCATCCATCACTTCATATCCATCACTCTTTGTTCATTAAAGTTCTCTTTTTGAATACCATCCAACCACAACTTTCTTGTTCTTCCCCTCCCTCTCAACCCACTCAGCCTTCATATAATTTTATCTGCTTTCATTCTCTCTGTACATCCAAACCATCTCAACATAGTCTTCTATGCCAGTCATTCCTTTTGTATGTAAGCCACATTCATTCTGCACCCATTCATTCTTGACTCTATCTTGTCTTGTTTTCACCGCAGTACTGAAAATCATGGTGGGCAATGTTTGTTCTAAGAGCTAGTGGTAAGGAACGATGAAGAAAGGAATCAACTTTCTATCATCAGAATTCCCTAGCCATAACAACTGCTCATGAATAAGGCTGCCTCTGAAATGAATTTTGGTGAAACGGTTATAGAGTTATATGCCATGTCACTGTGAAGCCCCCCTCCCAAAAAAATCCATGTTATACATTCTTGTGTTTATAGTTCATTCATTCTTTCCCTCTTTCCGATGCTCCACGGAGGCATCTCCTTTTCACCTCCCTTATGTTCTGCCTAGTCCAGAAACTAGATCGGTGCAGCTGAAGCTTCATGGCATGGGGCCTAGGTCTTGGGGGAGGATGAGGGAAGGGATGTATTCGTGCAGTGATTCTCAACCTTTTTGAAGCTGCCGCCCCCCTAAGGAGCGGAAAATTTTTCAACACCACCCTTTGTGAAAATCCTGTAATTTAAGGTATGGGGAGGGGGAGGGGAGTTACTGAATTATAAAAGGCAAAAATTTTAAGTAATTTTTTTCAGTAGACTTACACACCAAATTTGTTCGATTTAACTCGATACTTTTGCCTTGGAAGGTAATTGCATTCCTTTTATTAAAATTAAAATGACTAATGCAAAAAAAATGCTTAAATGCTCTTTTATGTAAATAAGTTTATTTCAAAATGCTGTAAATATGTTTATTTATTTTTTTGATGCTCGTTTTTAAATTTTTTTTATTTTTTTTATTTTTTTATTTTTTTTGCAAATGCTTTTTTAATGTTTAAAAATTCTTTATTCTTAATTAGATAATTAAAAAAACAGCAAAAAAATACGCTAAAATTTTTTTTGATGATAGTCCACAGTCCTGGGTAGAGGCGATTGATGTTACTTTGAAGCCAAAATTCTGTGAGACGATCACCATTCTGGAAGCTGGCTTTCAAAGTTTCATTAATTTCTCAAAATTAATAATTCATGACCACGATAAAGAACTAATAAGCGCACTTACCTAGCCGACTGGCCAAATAAACAATGAAAGTAAATCGAAACTGAGGGGAAAAAACAGAAATGAAGCGAACGAAAAGCAACTCAAGAAACACGGGTCAAATCAAACATTCATATTGAAAGGATGCTCAACGCACGCGCTGCGATTAATAGCGCGGGAAGACAGCTGACGCACACGCTGTGCTGGCTGGGATCGGAGAAGAATTGTAGTGTCGAGTTCTTCAAGGTCATCCTACCTAGAATACAAATTCGTCTCACCATTCTTAGAAGTGCGTGAGGGCAGCCATCGCGTAAGCTCGTTTTATTGCTGGTACAAATGGTGTAAACCGGATAATCGATTTAATAATTTTTTTTAGGAGTTTTAAAATTAAGTTTGAATGCCAAAACATGCTCATCGCCCCTCTACCCCCCAAAACATGCCCACCGCCCCCCTATCGCCCAAAACAAGTTCACCGCCCCTCAGCATCCTCCCACCGCCCCCCGGGGGGCGGTACCACCCCCGTTGAGAACCAATGTATTAGTGGATGCACTCACATACTTTCAACAGAGATATGGGAGTTCAGGAACTTATGCAGTACTGTAATGGTCAAGGGGAACACACAACACATAGTGACTCACTCTTAATCTACAAAAGCATTATAATTACAATAACTTGAACTTTACACGCATGCACATGATACATACAGACATGCACTTACTTATACTCATTTGTCCTGATACACCCTGGGCCAGGGAATGTACAGGGATTGGGGAAGGCATGACTGTCCATAGATTATTTGCATGCACAAATTATTGGGTGATGGTGGTGATGGTCTTCCAACAGGGACCTATATTGCTTGTCCATTATCCTTTGCCAGGAGTGTCCACCACACATTTCTTTCCACACCTCCTCAGCCTTTCATTGACTTATTTGGTTGCTGGGTCAAATGAGATTTGCCACCTGGCTGTTAACTGTTAAGTTTCTTATTTCTGCTTGATGTCCTCTAGTCTTTGATTGACCTTGATGGAGTGTTTCCCTGTGACCTGCTCCATGACAGTTCTTATCTCTTGTATCTGGTACCCAAACAAATCTGATCTGATGGCTTTCTTTGTTTTTCACCCTCCTCCACACATCTACAATTTCCCTTGGGTTCACAATCCTTTCATCTACTTCTCCCAATAATTTATTTCTTGTAATACTCAGAAGAGAGCAATGGCCAACCAGATGCATTGCACTAACAAGAGAATTGCATGAAAATGCCATAGAGTCTCTAGGAGGTGAGTTCAACTCAAAGGAAATTTTACACTTCCATTGTTTATATTCTCATCAGTTATTATTTTATTGTTGATTGTTTTATTACATTGTTTTATTAAAGATGGTTCTTCTGTGAATCATTCTGGGCTCCTTTAGAAGGATGGACATCATAACAATGTCAACTTAAAAGGGCATGGATCCCTTCATCAGTCAGCCTGCCTGCTACCTGATGTTCTCTCTCCCACAAAATCCTGAAAAAGTGGCAAAGTATTGGGTGCTAATCTGTTCCCAGTCTAGATGGGGTTTGAGATGATCTCCCATCCATGTGCTAACCAAGCCTGATGCTGTTTAGCTTCCAAACTTAGCCAGGCTCAGCCAGGGCTGCCGCTTGCTGAAATAATGATCTGATACTACATGCCTTTTGCAGATGTTGTCTTCTGTAAGTGAAGCCTCCTTTGCCTGGCACAGTCACCACAAATCTGTAGTTTGAAGGGGTCAACCTGTGTCCCCTTGTATTCCATCTTTTTAGCCTTCACAGCCTCTTCTGACTATAACTGCTTAAACAGTTCCCTGCCATCTGATATTCTTAATATATTCACATGATTCTGTAAGCACTATGTTGAAAAACAAAAGAAAACTGGAAGATTCCTTCCTAAATATGTGGGACCCTATCAACCACTTATGTGATGCTATTTACCTATGTTATTTATGTATTAGATTTCTGTCTTGCTTTTCCTCCTGTGAGGTAGGCTGGGCTGAGATGGCCCAGTGAGTAGCTGGCCCAAAATCTCCTGGGGCATTTCTGTGAATAATGATGGAATTGAACCTGTATCTCCCCATTGCTAGTCCAGCTCTTTTACTACTATACCATGCTGGATCTGTTTTTGAGGACTTGAACTTCCCTTCAAATATATTGAATATGGCCCTTGAATTAAGGCTACTAAATCAGCAACAATCTAGAGGACAAATGGATGGCAGCAAAGAGGTACAAATAAATGCTTACTCTTTGCTGTCATCTAGTAGTCATCTGGAGCTTTGCAGCCCAGATCTGGTAGCCCTACGTCAGCTATCACAAAGTTGGCCTCCTGAAGTTGTACTTAACCACAAATATGACCAGCAAATCTTCAGTAAGAAGCATCTGAGTCCCATAAGGAGAATGTAGGAAATGAGTAGAATGTAAATGAGTTGACCACAGACAGAAGGTGGGGTGATGGTGATCAATTAATAATCATTATATGGGACCACACTTCTATAAATGCAGACATCTTCTTGCAAGGATGAAATTAACTGGTGAAAAAAAAAGGAGAGTACATTCTGCCTAAGAAATGGTTATTTGTGGTATTTCACAAAATGCTTTGCTCTTCCCATTTTCAAAGCTAATTATTTCTCTTAATGCAATAATGGACTTCTTAATTGAACAGGTGTCATGCTAAGTCTTTTTATCTGCTGCTGAAATTATTCATGCAGATTTCTGCTAACTAACAAATAAACAAGCATGCCTCAAAAACTAATTTCCAAACGGCTCAGCTCGTTGGGCACAGACCAGCGGGCTCAGGCTTAACAATTACTCCAACTATTCAGGTGGACAAATTAATCCTGAAATTGGGATTCATTCTTCAGTATAATTTAAATATGCTGAGAGATCAGTATGCATACTGTCTTTTCTCTAAGGTGGTTTCCAGGATACTTTCACTGAAAGAACATACCTATCTACCCATCAAGTTATCCTCTTTTGAAGGAAGCCGCATTTTGTAAAATGCAGAAAAGGAAGGAATAATATCCTAATTAAAAATGCAAAATAAGGGGTAAAAAAAAATAAAAGAAAGGGAAATATCACAAGATGGGCCTAGAGGCATTGACCTCCTTCACCCCTCATGGTTTTTGTCAACTGAGGCTTTCACATCATGCATTTTAATGATGCAGAAGGTGTAGACTAGGTTTCCAGTTTTAGCTCTATCTGTACTACGTGCAGTGTTTCCTGCAAGAATATCATGCTGATCAGTTTTTCACCGGAACATGACATGTCACTATCAACAACCTATGGATTCTTACATTCATATGCACCCATAACAATCTAAGTTCATATTTTCTGACATAAATTTTATCCTTTTCTTTCATAACTGAACCTATACCTTCATTTCCCTTCACAAGATCCCCCATCTATCACATCCTTCTCCTTTTTCCCAGTTTCATAACCATATAGCATTGTTCTTCTTATGTTTTATTCATGAATTCAGATTCTTTAGTGTTTCTTTCTCTCACTGTATAAGTCACAATCTTGTATATGCCATGGTTATGATTAGATCAAGATCTTGATCTTTGCCATCAACTAGTAAGATAGAGAAGGAGTGAACCAGATTGTCAAATTTAGTCACACCCATGTCACATGCGGCTTCATATTGTTATCATTATCCCACCAATTAGGAAGTATATACACAATGAAATGGCTGTTTGCTGAGAATTTAGAGACTCGGTGTGAAGGTAATTTAATCAGCTCTCCAAATTGAATCAAATCAAATACTTGGAAATCAATTCAGACTACGTTGATGTTTCTTTACCTTCCAAATCAAATCTGATTGATTTTAATGAATCAATTCAGATAGTGAAATTGAATCAATTTTTTCCTGAATTAATCAATGATTCAAATTGGATTTCGTATGATTTGCACAGATATTTCATTTGTTAACATTTGAATGCTATTTAAATTCTGGCTATTGTTTCTAGATTGCTATTTATACATATGTTTGCAACTACACATTTTATGCAAATGCACAGTTGTGTTTCTTTCTCTTTCTCTCCATTCCCAATCTTGTTTGGTAATTCTACAGTCTATGGATTCCAAAATAAAAGTAAAAAGTAAAGTATCTTTTTAAAAGGCTGTATCTCACAAAAATTTATTATTTATTTTGTTAATTCTATCATTGTTATGCTAGTTTTAACCCTTGTGTGCTAGCCTCCAAGAGTTGTTTTGGTGACTGAAGTTGCAATGAAATATATAAATAAGTTTTAGTGTTTTGGTATGACTTCGCACAAAATCCTGCATGAGAACATTTTACAAGAACATCTTAACAGCTTAACATAATTAAGAACATATTACAACAAAATGCCATAATTTTTAAAGGGAAAATGCTGAAAATTAGTGAGACTTTAATGTTCTTATACATGATTTTGGAATGCTAAAATCTCATAAGATATGATGATCTCATGAACTTGATGCAAATACTTCCAGACATCTGAAAAGTTGGTGACCCTAGTCACTTAAATTAAAATCAGGATTGATGAATATGTAGGTAGCATAGCATAGTTGATACATATATATTTGTAATAAATACAGCATTGGGAGCTTTTAGAATCTACTATAAATGAGATGATTACAAAGAACCAAAAGCCTGGGGAAGAGGAACAATTCATGATTTTCCAGTCAGTTTCCCCCCTTTTTCTAAAGTCATAAATAGTGCAATTTTTTTAAAAAAGTGGAAATGCAAGTGAAATATCTATTTATTTACAAAACTGAATATTGATTCATTTATTTAATTCAATTTTTATCCCATCACAATCTTGTGATGCTCAGCAGTTACAGTGTCGCAATAGAAACATCAACAACAGAATAAAAACAATATATAGCCCAAATTGCAAACATGAAACTAAAGTAGGAAAAAAAGTAATAAGAACAAGAGATGCAGGTGATGGTACTGAAAGGCTCTTTGAAAAAGCTGTGGTTGTCATGACTTCCTAAAGGCTATCAGGGAGGGGGCCAGTCTGATCTCAGTGGGGAATCCATTGGATAGTCTCAGCATTACTACAGAGAAACCGTGCCTTCTAGTTTTGGCTCCCCCACCCTCCTGGAAACGTGGGACAACAAGGATCCCCACCCTACACAAAAATATGCCTGTTGGAGAAAGTTGAAGGGTGAATCTGACCAAACATGAGTAAGACTCCACATCCAGGAGGACATTGTGATGATAAGAGTGGTGAAATGGAGTTTTTCTCCACTACTACATCTGCTGATAGCTGTCTGCAGCCCTCAAGATCCTTCATGGGGGGAAGGACAAGCCACAGGGCTGCTGTAAGGAATATTCTAGTTATCTGGCAGATAAAGTGACTCTGATCTGCTCAGAGGGCAAGTCTAACTGAAATGCCTGAGGGATGGTCTGGTGGGTTCAGCTGGGATGTGTTTGAACCTATGATTCCTGATGAAGTAGATAGGGACCTTCAGACTGTGAAACTGGCTGCCTCCTTAAGAGATTATCTGGTTCTTACCAGGGAGCTATCAATGCAGGATGCATTCAAGGGGGTTGGTTTCCAAACTAGCTCATCACAGAGTCTGACACTGACTGGGGCTGAGAAGGAGTGACTGGCCCAAGGTCACCCAGCTGGCTTCCATGCCTAAAGGAGGACTAGAACCTGGGTCTCCCTCCTCCTAGTCCAGCACCTTAACCATGACACCATGCTACACGAACTCCCCTCCTTGTTAGCAGATGCTCTTCCTTCATGCTTACCCCCTTCATTTGGATTTTTTGGTTTTTTAAATTGTAAAATGGAAAGAGGAGAGGAGGGGAGGGGAGGGGAGGGGAGGGGAGGGAAGGGGAAAAGGAAGGGAAGGGGAGCAGGAGGAGCGGAGCAGAGCAGAGGGGGAGGGCAGGGGAGGGGAGCAAAGGGGAGGGGAAGGGAAGAGGACAGGGGGAGGGCAGGGCAGGGGAGAAGGGGAGGAAGCAGAGGGGGAGAGGGGAGGGAAGGAAAGGAAAGGAAAGAGAGCAGAGGGGAAGGAGAGGGGAGGTAAGGGGATCAGAGGGGAGGGCATGGGAGGGGAAGTGAGCAGAGGGAGGAGAGAGCAAGGGTAGGTAAAGGAAACAGAGGGGAGCAGAGAGGGAGGGGAAGAAAGCAGAGGGGGAGAGGAGGGGAGATAAGGGGAGCAGAGGGGAGGGGAGTTAGACATTCAAGCAAAGCCAAACTTTCCCAAATCTCTTACAAATTGCTGTCTCCCCTTGGACACTCCCCAATTGCTTCTATAAGATTCTGTATGCCCCACATAGAAGGCTCTTCTCCCTAACCCATATAGATGCTCTCTCCACCTTTCATATGAAGATTGAGTATCTATCTCCTCAAATGTTTCGCATATCCTTTTAAAGTGCCCACTGTACACACACTGGTGATTAAAGCTAATAAACCCACTGCTTACTTTGATAAACTCCACTCATGATGAGGAGACTGAAATATTATTTATTAAATGACCAATACCCAGGTATTTTGTAGGCAGTAGCATTTTTTTAAAAATTTATAGTCATAGCTTATATGAACTGTTCGGCTCCTTCTATGCAATGTTTACTTTATAGGGAGATGATAGTGATAGATAGATAGATAGATAGATAGATAGATAGATAGATAGATAGATAGATAGATAGATAGATAGATTCATTCATTCATTCATTCATTCATTCATTCATTCATTCAATGACTTGGTCTTGGACCATAAATAAATAAATTAAAGAGAAGAAAAGGCCTGGGACAAAGACAAGGACAAGACAAAAGAAGATGATCACCTCCACGTTCTATGCAGTGGCTCTTCTTTTTTTCCTGAATATATATTTAACAAAGTGTGTCCCTGGGGAGATTTTATGACCCTATTTTCAAAAGGTCTGGACAGCTACTGATCTTTTTAAAAAATGTCTTGCCCAAAATGGTGTTGATGGGGAAATTTAATAATATCCCCAACCAAAAAGACAAACACAAGTGTTCAGGCCGGGAAACTCACACATGGACTCTTGCCATGCCCTATCCATCATTCTTGGAGGACTAAGCTAATCATCCCTCTAATTAAAAATTATTTGGACTGGTGCCAACAGCAATTGTGCACTTCCTATTAAATGGCCATATTGAGAAGCCATTGGATCTGAGTGTGATCTTGGTATCTTAGTTTTTGCTGTGAATTTACACTGGATGTTTAGCACTTTGTTGGGGAGGAGTTGGAACATAAAATTATCATAATCTTCTAAAACAGAGTTTCCCAATCTTGGCAACTTCCAAACGTGTGGACTTCAGTCCCAAAATTTCAGCAATGGCCACTGCTGGTTAGGGAATTTTGGGAGATAAAGTCTATCTATCTGGAAGTTACCAAGGTTGAGAAACAATGTTTTAAAATGTTATGTGTATTAACATTCAACCCTGGAAGTATTTAATAATACATTTTTCAAGGAGCTTAAGAAATGTCTAAATGGGAAATAACCCATCTGTAAACCCTCCTACTATTTGTAAGTTTCAGGAACTCTTCACTGTAAAAATCACTCCTTACTCTTTGCCACAAAATAACATTCGTTGTTTCTTTTGCCTTAAAAAAAAAAAAATCTTATTCTTGCTATTTCCAGCCGTTAGAGTGGGAAGTGGGAAAAACCAAACCTGTAAAACTAAAAGTGAAAGTGACATTAAAAACCTGTTAAGATGCTTCCTGCTGATCAGAAGTCCAGCCTTTCTGATCTTCGAGATGAAATACAAGCTCACTCAATCTTTTATCTTCACCTTTCCGGAACTCTCAAGCCAATTTAGCAGCTGCCTAATGGGATCCCCTTTGCCCTTTCTGTAATGTTCCCTTTTCTTTCCTTTCCTCAAAGTAATAAAAATAATAATCAAACGATTTCCTTTCACTGAAGACTGCTTGATGAGATAATGATGTATGTGCACAAAGAGTTGTGGAAAAGAATATTCCTGCTTTATATTGTGATGAGTAGAGGAGTGATTTTTCTCAACAAGGTTGCTAACAGATTTTTAAGAAGAAAGTTTAAAGACCATTACAAATATTCCCAATTGATCCATAACTTTCTGTAACATGGAGAAGCTTTGCATAGGACCTCCCTTAATTTCTGTAGGGCAAAGCTAGAGAAGATGTTGGATTCGGACAGGACACCCAGTTTAAGCCCACTCTGAGACTTCCTAGGGTTGTTGTTTGGAAGAAACTTAAAAGAGGAAGTGCTTTGTATGTCATCCTGAATTCCTGGAGAAAAGGTGGGATAGTAGGGCTGTGCACCTTTCAAAAATGTTTCGATGTCATGGAAACACAAACACAGCAACATCTGACTCTTTGGTGGCATCTGCATGACCCTGAGAAAGAGGTTTTTGCTGCTTCAAGAATTGTATTAAGCTTAAGGACCAGAACATTGAGCATCAAGCCCCTTGGATTGCTTCAATGTTCATCACCTGAAATAAAGAACAATGATGGGGAACAAATTTTGAAGTGAATATTGGGAAAGAAAGCCATGGAAATGCAAAGTTTTCTCCTCCCAGTTTTTCAAACTGTGGCTACTATTATAAGTTACTCCCACTTCTCAGCAGATGGTGCTGCATAGCAAGCGTCTCGGTGGATACTTACTTGAGATTTTGTGGAAAACATTGTTCCAATCTACTGTTGCCGTTGCTGCTTGTTTGAGGTTTTGACCAATACCCGGGTATGCTAACAGCACTAAGAGATCAAAGTTAATCTGGTGGCATTCAGCCCCTATTTGAAGACCTCCAGCAAGTGGGAGTTTATCCCTGTTGCAAGATCTGACTTCAACTTTATTCACTGTAAGTCTCTCTCCCAGGGTCTGCTTGGACTATATGTCAGATGATGGATGTGCCTTATTTTTGGACCAAGGAATAATGTTGATAGTGTGTGGTGTGTACATGCACAAAATGTCTGTGTCTGAAGGCCTGGCTAGTCATATAGCGCCAATTGATCATAACATGATCTCACACCCCTCCCTCCAGGATGACCCTTAACATTCAGCTGGATTTTTATTAGGTCCAAAGCCTTCCTTTACACAAATAAGATTTTTGAATCAGGAACAGGACTGCACACCTTGACAATATGCTCCAACTCGACTTGGTTGATGCAGTAACCTGCCTTGGTCTTGGAAGACCATGGCTCAATACATTCCAACAGCTACATTCCTAGCTAGGACTGATGGGGCTGGCCGTTCAGCGAAGATCTCAATTGCCACAGCTTCCCAAGCCATTGGGAAAAGCCAAAGGTAATGCAGTCATTAAGGGGGAAAAATCCCTCCCCTGTTTGTCTCAGCAGGGCACAGCATGTGGCCAGCCGTGTCTGGGCTTAGAAGCTACGTGGGGAAGGGTCTGATTAGTACTTAGATGGGAGATCAACAAGAAAGCCAAGACTAGATTAGAAGTTGAAAAATATCATGGAAGAAGGCTATAGCACAGAGCTTCTATATTGTTCCGAGAATACTAGGTGTATATGTTCAAGAAATCATGAAAAGTTGAACTTAACTTGAAAGAAGTGTCTGTTATAAGATGCATAGTATGTCCTGCTTTTTCTCCAGGAGTTTCAGGCAGTTTGGTATGGCATGAGCCTTGACCATATGAACAAATGAACATAATAAACAAACAAACAAACATCATAAATTATAAAATGAACAAATGAACATAAAAGAACATATGAGCAAAATGATGAAAAGTTTATGTCCATTGTTCCAAAGTCTGCAAAACTAAAGTAAAGTATATCAAGGGTGTTACTGTAAGTCTCATATGCATAAGGAATCTGGTCTGCAATCCAAGGAACCTTAATATTACCTAACAGAAGTCAAGGTTAATTATGAGTCAATTTATCTTTTTCGTGTCTGGCTGTTCTATACTGTTGGCAAATTCCCCTAGCTTTGCACATACATATTTGCTGGCTATTCTTAACTCTATTTTTTCCAAAGTAAATGAAGAAGTCCTTTTTTGCTATAAGCACATGTAAAATGATTTTATTATAATACTGCTGTTATCCTTTGGCAAAGAAACCAACTAGTTTTAAAATTCCCCTACAAATAAGCCATATTGTTCTTTCTTTCATGTCAGTCCAGGATGGTAAAGAATATTAGTGTAACAGTATTCAGTATTCAACAGTAACAGTTAAAAATACTTGCCTCAGGAGTATAATAAAGGATAATAAAAAATTATATATATATATATATATGTATATATATATATATATATATATATTATTTGCCTCAGGACAAATAATACTTTGATGAACAGGGTGAAAATCCCACCACATTATGAAAGCTGGATTCCAAAAATAAATGTATGCATATATCCATGTGTCTAATTTGCTGAATAACAGAACTTCATTGATGCTCATAAGGAACCCATCAAAGATCCTTAAAATTTTCCAAACAACAGAGATTTGCCAATTAAGGAGAAAATTACAGAGTCTGATGGGGCTCATTTTGACTGTACTTAGTCACAAGCTGGTGCACAGGTAGGTATGATCAGAATTTCTCACTACCTTGTGAATTTAAGATCGGGAAAGAGGATTACCAAAATTTAACTATTCCCTCTTATAGCCAGAAAAAGTGTCCATTATTCCTTTGTTTCCTTCCATAGTGAAAATGCTCTGGAAACAGAACACCCTAGTTAAGATGCAATTCTGTTCTATACTGAGGATGTTTCATCTGTCAAAAGAAGCCAGTGATGCTCCTGTCTCATTATTGTCATTGGAATCCCACATGACCCTTGAGGACATTACAGTTGATGGGGAGTCAATGTCCCTATTTGTGTGCACTTGGGAACCTACACTGCAGTGCCACCCTTCTCTTGCAGTTCCTGTAGCATTAGATTAAGGGAACTGCCAATCAAAGCATACCTTGGGGAGGATATCTGAGAGATAAGACACTTAGAAATAAAGCACTCTAGAAGCATATTGGAGAGGGTGAAGAGCAGAGAAGGAACCACTGGTGTAGCTACTGAGCATTATCCAATGTTTGGAATCTGAGCTCCAAAGGGCCGATCCATTCAAAACTTCAGGGAGATGGAGGAATGATTTGGGGAAATCTTTTTGGAGAATGTTGCCCAGCACTGTTTGGCATTTTCTGCTTCAGGAAAGCAGGAAGTCTTGGCCCCACCTATATGCATGATGCATTCTCAATCTCCATGTATCACTTCATCGACTGTGACCCTTGCTCCTCCAAAGGTTGTCCACCCCCCAAAAGCAATAGACCTATTACAGCATTACATTTGCTAGAAAGACTTGGTATGTGAGCAATGAGTGGAGGCTGCCACACTGATGACACAGTTTAAGGAGAGGCGCATCTGCATGTTTGGCATAGAGGTCTGTTCTGATGAACCCTTTGCACACATCATGGTATCATACTTGGTTTCCTTGTGAGCCTGAATCTTAACCCTCAGGCTTTGGGATCACATAGAAACCAGTACATATGGTTGCATACACTATAATGCAGACATTTATTCTTAAAAAGTGTCATGGGTGTACTATCCTTGTGTCCAGGGTGTGATACTACACCTTGTTTGGAATTTTCTTTGGATTATGTAATGCCTGAAATGGGCTATCGGACAGTCCCTCAGTGATGTAGAGCAAATGGCAATTTAATATTGAAATTCACAGCTAAGGAGTAGTCATTGATGGTGCTGGGAAGGAATGAAGGTACTTCTATAGTAACAGTCATAGGAAGGGACAGACATGATAGTCACAGGCCAGATCAATGGGCAACAAAATGAAAAATCTACCTGGATTACTGAGAAGGAAGATGAAGGAACCCTAGCTTCTTCCAGCTAATATTAGGGCAGAATACAACAGATGAACTCTACTGTTTTCCTAAATCAGTGGACCATGTTCCACAGGTTAAACCAGAGCCATCAGATAAAGCTGGCTTCATACATTGCATGATAATATGGTCCATTTGGTGTTTGCTTAACCTACCCAAATGGGCTTATTAGTAAGCTGTGATTAATGAACAGTGGCTCCATTGATTTGTGACCACAGCTTATGAGACACTTTATATCCCCCTGAGGATGGCTGAGATTTGGGGAAACAAGTTCAGCACCATGGGGAGCTTCCTCTACAAACAAGACGAATCTTTGCAGTGTTCTGAGATACGAGTTGGAAATGGAGTTGGAGTTGGATTCCCTACCATGCTATTGGGAGAGATTTGTCAATCAAACTTAACTGCTAATCTGGTAGGTGCATTAGGAGTCAGCCTGTATTTGCCACTATCCAGTTTTAAAATACGGATACAGCTGTCAGCCCACACTAGACATTCTTCTTGAATAGGATTAAAGAAAAAATAAAAAAGGAAAAGAAACAAGCAACACAAGCTAATAACAAGCACTGATCTGAAAAAATGAGTTCTTGTCAAAAGGGTTGAGTCGAAATACAGCTAATGATCAAGCAGAAATCAGAATGAACGGCTTAATCATGTGTATGAGAAATCAAGCCAGTCTTGTATTTTATTATCAATGGAGAGTCTTTTTAATAGGAGAGTATGGAATATTAAGCCCAATTATCTTGAAGGGTCCTGTGTCATGAGGTGTAAAACTCATCCAGCCTGGATAATTGGCAAGAGATCAAGACACAGCTTCCGTGTCAGCCATCAGGAATGACTGCAGAATCTGTGACCAGGGAATTATCTCTCTGCCTGTTTTGCTTCCTTTATAGGAAGTTACTTTATTTAGTGATTTGATGCTGTTATCAAGCTAATATGAAAACAAAAAGAAGGAAGCAGAAGAAAATAAAGAGATTACCTCCAAGTTGCAAAGAATAACCAGAGGGGAAATGAAAGAATGTTGAACTAGTGGAATAGTTTAACACATAAAGAGTTAACAGTTAAGTACAGGAGAACCAGTATATGAAGTAGTTCGTGTTGGGACTAGACTGGAAAGGTCCAGGTTCAATTCCCCACTTAACCATAAGCATACAGTACTGGTTGACCCTGAGACAATTATTGCCTCCTTTCATACATCCATAGGCAGTCTTATTGGTTTTCTGGTTGTGTGATGTGCAAATTTACCTGTTCCATTTTGTGAATGAATGGTTTATGCTACAGTGTAGTGTGTGTGAACCAGATCATAGGACTTGTTTAGCAATTGGGAATCCTTTATTTTAGCATTAAATGTAGGAGGGCACCATGCTTGCGAATCATAACTCTTAATTTAAGTTTCACAATATATTTCCTGTGCTATTTATGCATGCATGCTATGGTTTTATTGTTTTGTTGCCTTTGCTTTTTTTCTGGAGTAGATTTGGGACCTTCTAAGTATTCTCCACCAAATCTGGGGATACAGAAAATATGCAGATGATTCTGCCAAACGTTTCCAAAAGAAGGAGATATTCTCTGACAATCTCTCAAGGACAGGAATCTCATTAGTAATGAGAGTAGCATCATAGGGGTCACAGGAGTAATTTCCTTTGATGTTTTCTCTCGAGATTTTAATGAAACTGTGGGAATTATGGTACCTTGAACAACATGAGTTCACACCCACGCCCTTGTCAACCTCATTCCTAAATAAGTGCAATTACATTACTGAAATTCTCTTCTTCTTTGAAATAACCTCAAAACAAATTATCTTTCATCAGACTGAATGAGAACTGGTAGAAAAGTAGCAGTTTGGTCTCTGGCAAAATGTTTAATCTTTTAAAATAAATATGGAATCTACTTGGGTTATTGAGTGGACTAAATATGCCCACAAGTTGAGCTCTACTCACAAACATGTTATTTTCATGGTAACAATATGGAATTTGGAATTCCTTCTTCTGAGACGTTCCCTTTTAGGTTCTCAATCTAGTGAACCTGGAGTTTCCTAGTGGACTTTCATTCAAGTACTAACCAGGTGTGACTTGGTTTAGCATTTGAATCCAGACAGCTGTAGATAAGAAGCACAATAAAATCATCAACAACGCATCATCATTTTTATCTCCCTATCATAACACTGCAAAGAATTTACTCTGGCTATCAAGTCTAATTTTCAGTGTTAAAACAGCAGTTGATGTTCCTCCTCCTCCTCCTCCTCCTCCTCCTCCTCCTCCTCCTCCTCCTCCCATACCAGGGGCTGTTCACAACAGCATTTGACCCAGTTCCAAGATTCCAGAGCAATCAGACACACACAGTGGAAGACGCACACCCATTCTCCATGACTGATTTTTGTAAACAAAAAACAAGCAAGCTCCTGAATACTCTTGAAATATTTATAAAAAGAATTTCATGCATCAGTGCCAAGATTTCCCACCCTGCACAGTGTATGTGTGTGTGTATCTGTGAACATACACAGAATGTGAGAATGAATAAAATAACATACATCTGGAAATACAATCTCAAAACACCCACTGAAGAAGAACTTCTTGGTGATAAAACTAAAATAGAAATCAAAGTTTTCTGAGCTAAGAAAAGACGATTTATTCACCCCAGATGGCCACATCAAAAATTCATGAATGATTTGGGAAGGCTATTGCTAGCAGGGTTGAACATTTAGCTTTGATGCAATCAACTGCTCCCTTGTGATGGGGCTGCCTTGTCTACGCTTGGAAGCTGAGCAGAGTCAGACCTGTTGAGTGCTTGGATGATCCTCATTTCTACAAGCTAAATGGGGAAGTCAGAAACATCCCAGATAAAGACTATGATGAACCATTTCTGTATTTTTGCCAAGAACACTGCACGGATGGGTCCGTAATATTACTGAGAGAGGTGCATGACCTGAAGGGGATTTTATCGTTTTTTTGTTGTTGTGCCTTTGAGTCAGTTTTGACTCCTGGCAACTGCCTGGACTAGTCCCTGCAGTTTTCTTGGCAAGATTTTTCAGAAGTGGTTTGCCACTGCCTCCTTCCTAGGGCTGAGAGACAGTGACTGGCCCAAGGTTACCCAGCTGGCTTCTTGCCTAAAGTGGGACTAGAACTCACAGTCTCCTGGTTTCTAGCCTTAACCACTACACCAGACTGGCTCCTTATTGTTTAACTTTTTTAAAAAACAAGAAGGTTTAAACTGCAGTTCTATCATGCTTACTGAGAAATGCCATTTGAAGCTAGTTAACTCCACCATTTCTCTTGTACTCATGAAATAAGCTGTCAGATTTTTTACACCTTCTTCATGAAGAAACTTGCAAATTTTGATCTTATTAAAAGGATGAAGTGAACAAAAGTCTCACACATCCGTACTCCAGGTGGAATATAATCTTTGGAAAATGGGGATAACATAATGTATTAAACTTGTATGCTGCCCAAGTCCCAGTGATTCTTATACACAGTACACACACACACACACACACACACATACATACACATACAGTTCTCACTTAATGACCACAATAAGGACCAGAAAATTGGTCATTAAGTGGGGTGGTCATTAAGTGAGTCAACATGTGACCAGACCGATTTAATGACTATTTTTTCAATGATTGTTAAGTGAATCACTGTGAACATTAAGCGAATCACGTGGTCATTAAGCGGATCCAGCTTCCCCAATGGACATTTTTTGCCAGAATTCACATAAGAACCACAGTGATTCACTTAATGACCATTGTAAAAAAGGTCCCAATTTGTGATCATGTAATCTCAGAGGGTGGTGTGACAGTTTGCGACAGTTGTAAGCGCAAAAACAGGTCATAAAGCACTTTTTCCAAGGCCATCACAACTTCAAACCATTGTTAAATGAACAGTCATTAAGCAAGGACTACCTGTATATATAACTTTTCAATGCAATAAAAGTATGCAAAATGAACAGCAGAAAAAAGTAAATAAGGAAAAGAAAAAGGAAGGACATTTTAAAAAGATAAAAGAAAACATACAATTATGCCTTCCGTCCTTCTTTCTATTAATTATCTTCTTAATCTTTTCCCCATCCCCTTTGTCCCTTTTTAATCCCCATTTCCCAATATCCTCAATTCAATCTTTTCTTCTTTCAACAAAAAGTCCATATAAGGTTTCCAGTTTTTCAGAAAAGTCTTTGTTGTTTTTTTCTCTGACCAAACTGGTCAGTTTCGCCATAACTTTATAATCCAATCTTCCAGTGTAGGTATTTTATTGCTTTTCCAACTTTTTGCATACAATAATCTTGCCACACCAACCCCCAGTGATTCTAACCATAATACGTAGGCTCTATCTATTCCTTGCTAGACTGGAATTATGGGGAATCCTGAAGAAACTGGGTCTCAAAAATATTACCTGCAACATTGTCGGGTCATGTATTGCACCACACAATGTATGTTTAAGAACCTGTCCTTGGCTCAGTTCACACTCTGCACAAATGGGGCACAATGCAATAAAACCCGAAACAAGCATGCCACATTAGGGTAGGGGTGGGCAGCTCAAACCCCTTTTCTGCAAGCTGCAGAGGTGCCTAGCTGTAATTATAAAAACGCACGCTGGGAAACATTTAAAATCAAAGCATAAGCCCTAAAATAGGATGATGGTAGTT
Source organism: Python bivittatus (assembly GCF_059951505.1). NCBI lineage: Eukaryota > Metazoa > Chordata > Lepidosauria > Squamata > Pythonidae > Python > Python bivittatus. Next base: position 15,012,472 of record NW_028277096.1, read on the forward strand.
TAGAAACAACATAAAAAAAAAAAATCCCAAGGGAGTCAGAACAAATATCCAGGGCCTTGCATATGTGTGTGATGTGGTTGCACCCTTTGCATCTGTCAGTCCTTTGAGGTAGTCCAGAGAAGAAAGCAAAACCGTGAGTACTAACACTACCTTTATTGTAAGGTTGCAGTAACAGGATGTGGCAAGTCTGAAAACCCTTCTCCCTTCCTTTATTTTTACTTTCCAGAAAACTAGGGAGGGTCCCTTCTGAGATGCTTCCTATACCCCTTTTCCTTCTGTGGGAGGAGCGGCCTCTTATCTGACCATTGCCTAGGCTGAGGCTCTTCCGCCTGTCTCCCAAGGTTATTCTCACAGACCATTACAGCATCTTTGCCTCCTATTATGACTTTCTCCTTCCCCCAGAATTAATTGTCACCAGTGACAACCGAAACATTGCTTACTCAAAGCTCAGGGTATCCTATACTCCTGACCCAGCAGCATGGGTGTCTGCAATAGGGCAAATCATGACATGACCCTGTCTAGATATCCAGCCAGATGGGCACATTCAATTCTGGCAAGGTGTTGCCTGATGCCATATAATTCTTGTATATGTGTGTGTGTGTGCACATGTCCCTTTGAGTCAGTGTTGACTCCTGGTGACTGCCTGGAGAAGTCCCTGCAATATTCTTGCAAGGTTTTGCCATTGCTTCCTTCCTAGGGCTGAGAGAGAATAACTGGCCTAGGGTCACCCACCTGACTTTGTGCCTAAAGCAGGGCTAGAACATGGTCCCTCATATTCTAGCCTAGTGCCTTAACCACTACACCAAACTGTCTGTCTTTAAAAGTAATCACCAGCACATAACACATGGAACTATGGAATGTACATGATGACATCATCACACATATGCTGTCAATTTGACATTATCCCAATTTATTGCATATTCAACTGCTCAGCAGGTGTCAGCCCTTCAAGGTAGACCAGACTGGGAAATCAATGCCATATAGGTCAGTACTACTTTTATTGTAAAGCTATAGTAACAGAATCTTGCAAGTCTGAATGTGCTTCCCCTTCCTTCTCCTTTACCTTCGTGTGAACTCTGAAGGGGCTTGTCTGAGATGTTTACTCACGTTACATTCTAGCCCCAGATTCAGGCCCCATTATCTGACTGTTGTCTTGGTAGCAGCTCTTCCTCCTCTCCCTCAAGGCCATTCCCTCTTCTCTCTACATCAGGTTAGTACCTCATCTGACACCAGCCCAGGCTCATAAACCATTGTTGTTGTTGTTTAGTCGTTAAGTCGTGTCCGACTCTTCGTGACCCCATGAACCATATTGCACCAGGCCTTCCTGTCCTTCACTGCCTCCCTGAGTTTGCTCAGTTTCATGCTCATTCATAAACCATAATATTTCCCATTTTGGACAACTTGCAGATGTGCGGACCTCAACTTCCAGTCAAGAAGACCTTCTGGGCAAATCCCCAGATATTCAATTTTTCAAACGTTTTCTGCTTGAACCAGGGGAGAAACTGCCATTAATTATCAGCCACTGTTGCCAGTTCCAAGGGCTCCAAAAAAGAAAAAAAGGCTCAGGAACATTCACTGAATGCAATAGGGCTTCCTTCTCAGTAGATGTACATGGGATTGCACTGTAAAGGTAGGAACATCATCCTCTAGGTCTTCAACTGGTGGAGAAAAGGGTCTCTGCCACCCTTTGTTGTGAGGGGTTTCACTGTTCCAATCTGCATAGTCTATTTATTTTGAAGGATGGGAAGGAGGGTCACCCAGGCATCAATGGATCATTTCTCATCTAGCACTGGAATTATTAGGGAGGAGAAATGTTAGCTGTTGGAAACAAAAGGAGTGTGATCCTTTTGCATACAGATTTTATAGCACAGTTATTGATGTGTTATGAGTTATTCATGAGATACACAGTTTCAACCTATATTCCTGATACAGCCATGCACTTGAAGATTCATTGCTGTGCTTATATTCCTCCACTATTTATAAGAGACAGAAAATAATTCTCCTCCTCCTTATTATTATTAGGCCAATTGTTACTCCTGACGTCTCCTGTACAAAAAGAAAAAGAAAATCCACAAACTAAAAAATAGATTAATCTTCAGCCCCTGCTTTCTTCCAACTGGAAATCTCAAAGCTTGAGTTTTAGCTGATGTGGATGGTAAACAAAAGATTCGTAAATATATGGAATTGCTTTTCTAACTGTATTCACACCTCACACTAATTCTGGTTTAATTAACCATGGTTGGTTTATAAGCCAAAATTAGCTAGGTCCACCCAATGTAGTAAATCATAAATCCTGCTTTGCAAACTGCAATGCTTGATTCACTCAATAAATAAAGATCAAACCCATCTGATAATAAAGTTTAGTATAGTCTCTGAACCCAATTAACTTGGTGTTGTCTCCAGAATGAGAAATTGCCCTCCAGGTGTTAGAAGTATCGATTCCCATCAGCCCAAGCCATCATGACCAATGGCAAGGGGCCCTGGGGTCTGCCACACAAAACATTTGGAGGGCTTTAGAGTAATTATGCCTGGATTACAGGTTAGGCTCTCCTTCCCTTTTATGATAAGAAAAGAAGCCTAACTGAGAAGTTAAGACAACTGAACTGGGTTTGACTCCTCGACTCTGTATGGACAAATGTTCATTATTTTGACCTCTCTTTGGTAGATGGGTGGCATGCAAATTTAATCAATCAATCAATCAATCAATCAATCAATCTATCTATTGTAGTTCTCCCAAGAACATTCCAGTAATCTCCATGAACTTGTCCATCTGCTATGTCTGTAATCATTGATTTTAGTCCATTATTTATTTGTATCCAAAGTACATGAACTTCTGCTTCTTGAACAACATCTCAAGGGAGCAGCCAATCTTCATTTGATCCAGAATTGATTGAGTAGCAATTCTTATGATCTATGATTGTGACCATCTTCAAATTCATAATTCAGCTATCTCTTCTTTCTGTTGTCCTTAGTACATTACCACTGGGAATACATTGCTTTAACATGCTTTAACTACATTGAATTTTGCTGTCATTAAAATATCTCCAACTTTCATGATCTTTTCTAAGTTTAATCTTCTCTTTACTTCTCCTGCACATGCTCCATCTTTATCTGTTGCTGAGCCCAAGAAAATCAATCTATCTGCCACATTCACTTTTCTATCAATTTAGTAAGAATGCTGGTTGACATTATCTTCATCTTTTTCCACTGTAATATTAGCCTAGATTTTCACTTTCCATTTTCACTTTCAGTTTCCAATTATAAGCCTTCTTTGCTTTGAGCTAATAAAATTGATGCCATCTGCATGTTTCAAATCATTAGCGTTTCGATTTTGATCCCAGTGCCATCTCTTCCAGTCCTGCTGCAACATAACAATGTAACATAACATATTGTAATATAATATTCAACGAAGATATGTTAAATGTCTTTCAGCACAATAAAAATCCTTGTTTTACCCTCTTCTCTGTTGTGAACAACTTTGCTTCTCCATTCTCAGTTGTTATGGTTGCTTGTTGCCTATGGCAAAGACTCCTCAGAAGAATAATCAGTTGTTCTTGTTGACCATTGTATTTTTCATATTGTGGAGTGATCTACCAGACCTTGCTGTAGTTATCTGAAGCATAAACTAAAACTACCTCTTGTATTCTTCCCATTTTTCAATATATGTTACTTCTCAAGCTCATGTCCCCTCTGCCTTTTCTAAAACCTCACTGTTCATTTTGGTTTCACACTACTTCTGTTTATATTTCATTTATTTATTTATTTATTTATTTATTTTTATTTACAGTTCACATTTGTCACCGTCCATCTCACTGGAAGCAACTCTGGGCAATTTACAGTAAAAGAATAAATATTAATTAAAATACAGTATAACAATATTCCTACAAACAATTAATATCTTCCAAGATATTGATGGTGAACTAAAAATGATTAGGCTCGGGGAGCATCTTCAAGGCACCAATCACCCCCATGGTTGGTTATATCTCTTCTCGCACCCTGCAAGTTGCCAGAGCCAGGTCTTCAGTTCTTTCCTGAAAGCCAGGAGGGTGGGGGCCTGCCTCGCCTCTGGGGAGGGGGGGGGGGATTTGTAGAAACTTAAGCAAAACTTTCCTTGCTTGAAGAATTAGTGCAATGGTTGGTGATTTGCACATTCTCTTACATCTCCTTCATTAGTAAAAGTATGTACATTGGTTAACAGGCTCTCTGTTTGTAGTTCTGGTTTTTACATCCACCATTACTTGAGATTTCAGGACCAATGTCCCTGGACAGCGACACGCACTCCCTTTCAACAGAGTTCAGTAACTTTCCAGGGTCAATGTAATCTCTGCTAATATTTCTCTCGTTCTTCTATTTCAAACTCCCTGCTGAGACCCATATGGAGGTCACCTCTCTTGCACCTTACCCAACCCACCTGGGCTAAATAAAGGCAGCTGAGGCTGGTGGTAACATGCATAGATGGTGAAGTTTCTCAAAGGGGGTCCCTTGCTCTATCACACATTCCTTTCTACATCACTTCAGCCTTTGGTTGACCTTTACATGACCTGCTGTCTCGTGGTTCTTATCTTTGGTAGCTGTCATTCCAGATCTTATTTAATTTTGATGTGACCTCCTCTATGGCAATTCTTATCTCTGATGGCTGATAACCTGTCCTGATCTGGTTGTTTCCTTGCTTGTACTCTCCTCTACCCCCTTGCATTTTTTCTTGGATTCAAATTCCATTAATATATGTCTACCAATATTGTATTGGTTGTGATGTGCTGGTTTCTTTGAATCACAAGGTCACAAAGACTTATTCCATAATTGCTGTCATAGACTGGCTAGCACTTCAACTGTTTCTTTGCCTACAGTTATAAACTGAATGGGTACTGTATTGTGACTGCACCTGGCACTTTCCTCTTTCACAGCTGATCTAGATACATAATGTAGGGCTACAAATGTTTCTTTCATTCTATACTCCTGTTTGTAAAGAGCTTTAGTGTAGTATTTTCATCTTCCTTTAATCTCTGTCAGATCTCTTCCATTATTAATCTTGTGTGTTCCTATCTTAACTAAATTTTTTCTATGATTTCTCTGATCTTAAAATTATTTCTCATTTTCCTTTCCTTGTTATATTCCTTTGTTTGTTGGCACTCTTGAGAAAGTGGAGTAATTTCTTGTTATTTCATTTAAACCAAAACAAAACTGATCCATCAATTTTTAAGGAAATATCCAGAGAAGGGGATTCAGGGGCTGTAAGAACAAGAGCTTACTGGGCCCCATACACATTCATCAGTTGCCCATCCCTGTTCCTACACTCTACAGCTCCTAAGCATTACTCTGACATTTCCTAGTATCCATTTATTAGAACTGCAGTTTTCTCAATGAGAAAATTATCGGTGAATAGCTCTGCTGTATCACCATTAGCAGACTTCTCTGAACTGCACGTGAGCAAAATAGCTAAACAGGTGGCTTCTGAAGAAATCTAGTGAGGACAACAGATGGAAAAGCAACCAGGAGACACTCATGGAATTCATTTGCATGATAAATATATATCCTCAAGGCAATTGTTCCACAATGCAGCATGTATAATAAATATTGGGGGGCTGGTTCTCCCCTTCTAAGAAAGTGAATTCCTTGGTTTTAAAAAGTATAAGGAATATAGCTCAGTTATAGACCACATGTTTTCAGTGTGTTGGTTTCTAGCTGCAAACCTAGAAGGACAAAGGACAAGGGGACATGAAGCAGAGAATCATTTGACAGTGGGAAAGATATCTTGATGGCTGAGTTCACATAACCTGTTGTGAAAGCCTCTGGGGAAGCCTGTTTTGAAGGATAGAGTACCCATTTTCATGATAGAAAGTGAAAAAATGCACAGCCATGATGTTTTCACAGTACTGCTGAGTGCATAAAATGTACAGTGAAACATTGATCTAGTGAACCTCAGTGCAATGGACTGTGGATGCAATGGGTTAAATTCTTGTTGCATTGACATCATGTTATGTTATTTGTATCATGATGTCACAACACCAATTACACAAATCACATAATTTGCACCAACTTGCACCACTTACATAATAATAGCATTCACTGCAGATGACATATCCTCTGATTTAATGGACCAAGTGGAATAACAGATAACCCATCCTCTTCATTGGTTCATTATATTAAGGTTCCAATGTACTAACTTATGCTGAACTGTAGTTGGATAGTTTTTGGTATAGTATATTATAGGAAGCAGAGGCATTCACAGAATGTCATGGTTTCATCAGAATGGCAAAATAAGTTTTGTCACAATAGTTGTGACTAGAACCTAGGTCTCCCTACTGTTAGTACCTTCAACACAACATCACACTGGATCTCATTAAAGTACCTCCTAGTGGAACATCAGGATGACTTAACTAGGGGTGGGATTTGAAGTTTGGCCAAACTTCTAGGGCCATCATGCAGGTCATACAAGAGCTGAAGGTGGACAAAGATGCAATGAAATCAAGAGACACATACTGACACTTCCCATGATTGAACAATCTCTATCAACAATAGCTCTCTAAAATTCTGAAGCTCTCCAAGTATGAGGCAGAAAAAATGGAAGTCTTGGCATGAAATGGCCTCCGGAAAACCCTCAAAGACCAATTTTAGCCCAAAACTAAATTTGCATTGCACCAGCCCCACTTTGGAAATCAGGCAACGAAATTTGGAACTTCCACAATCTTGCAAAAAATTATTTTGAGGAGAATCAAGGATTTCTGATCTTTATTAAAGAAATCACTGCTCTTAGTTATCTTCAGTGTGTAGAGGTTTACTTCTGAACAAACAGGATGGCATTATTTTGAAGAAAACTCTTTCAAAAGTTAAAAGGTCTTTTTTAAAAAAGGTAAATAAACAGGATGTCCCTGGTTATTGAAGTATGAAAAGAAGAGTGGGGCTATTTGTATTTAAGTGCCTCCTCCTCCCCCCACTCCTTTTCCTCCTCCGCCTCTTTCTCCTTGGCACTCATGCCTGGTTCGGAGAAGAAAAGTGATGGGTTCCAAACTTCTAAATACCTTTGGGCAAGTTCATGTTCTATATTTAGAGCTGAAACATCATCAAGGGGGGGGGGGGAAGGAAAGCAAAATCTCCTAATTGGAATGAATTTACTTGCAAATATTTGAGACCATTCCCCTTTTGTGATTACACTGTACGTACCAAGAGAAAAGGGAGGGAATGGAAGAAGATCTGAATGGTATTTATTTATTTATTTGTCAAATTTGTCACCACCCATCTCATTAAAAAGTGACTGAATGGCATGAATTAGAAAGGATTTATGAAATGGTATGTTATATCACTTGGAGGCAAATTCATTACCATTGCTATTTGCCAAATAGTCATTTACAAAAGTGTTGCTTATTTATTTATTAAAATTTTAAGGCTGTCCAATTCTCTTGCGAGTCTAGGCAGCATCCAATATCAAAACAACTAAAAAATACAAACAAAAGAGCAACAGGCATGCAGAAAAAAATGTTAACCTTCTTTTTAACATTAAAAGAAAACAAAAATATCCCAAAGCAGGGTTTATTTTTATTACCTTCCTCTACCTTCCTGTAAGAATGTCCTCCTCTACCCTTTATCCTCACAACAACCTTGTGAGGTAGAAAAGGCCAAGAGACAGGGGCTGGCTTTGCACATTCTAAGCCATGGCTTGCTTTAATCCTGGTTTCTCAAATAAGCCATAGTTGCCTGGTTCAAATGTAATGCCAAACATAAGCCATAGGTTACATGATGGTTGGCTTGCTATTGTACACCATGTCAGCGCCAAGCAGATCACATTACATCTTAACGTAAAGAAAAGACTGGTATATTTTACTGGGTTTCTAAACCAGTTTGGAATCCTTTGCAATGAGAAGTGATATCAAAAGTATAACCATATTTTAAGGAACAGTAAGAAATAAACTTAGATAGCATCACTGAAGCAATGAGCATGAAACTGAGCAAACTCAGGGAGGCAGTGAAGGACAGGAAGGCCTGGCGCAATATGGTTCATGGGGTCACGAAGAGTCGGACACGACTTAACGACTGAGCAGCAGCAAAGTAAAGCATCAGGCAACAAGACTTGCAGAGTGGGGGAACATTGTAAGAGGAGAGCTGTGTTAGTATAACACAGTGTTTTTCAACCTTAGCAACTTTAAGATGTGTGGACTTGAACTCCCAGAATTGCCCAGCCAGCCATGCTGGCTGGGGAATTCTGGGAGTTGAAGTCCACACATCTTAAAGTTGCTAAGGTTGAGAAACACTGGTCTAGGATGCCAAAAAAGGAGTGTGGTAACACCTTTTCCAACTAACATAGTGTGGCTAGAGTGATGTAGGATTTAAATTAGGGTGAAGGTTTGGGGGAACCAATCTCAGAAAATCCAGTGAGGCAGTGAAGGACAGGAAGGCCTGGTGCGATATGGTTCATGGGGTCACGAAGAGTCGGACCCGACTTAACGACTAAACAACAACAAGAAATAAACCCAACCTTGAGACTAAACCTTGATCTCCCTCTGAATTCCAAGGCTAAATAAGGATGCCAAACTAAACAGGATTAAATCTGATTGGCATCGATGGAAGATTACCAGAACCTCCCAGGCTAGACTGAGAAGGTATAGTGGCAATGCGGAAAACCATTGCTATTTTGAGAAGTTTAGGCGACATGGTTTGATTTCTCCTGCACATGGTAAGAAAGCTCACTTTGAATGTTTAGCTGGCTTGTTTTTCACTTTTACTTAGAACTGGCAGGAGGGAGGAAAACCCTCAGGATTGTTTAGATCAGTGTTGTCCAGACTTGGCCACTTTAAGTTGAGTGGACTTCAACTCCCAGAATTCTCCAGCCAGCCATCTTAAGTCCACTCATCTTAAAGTGGCCAAGTTTGGACAACACTGGTTTAGATTAAGCACCGGCTTCTCTATACAGTTCCCAGCTCTGGATTCTTTTGATGAGCAGGTATCATATCTGGTCAAGGTCACTTTCAAAGCCCCTGACTCCAAAACAGAGTCATGGGATTGCAGTGCCAGACTTGAACAAAAAGTTCTGGCATTGCCCCTGGAATTGGGAGTGTGGACACAGGCCTTGGGACTAGGTGCTGTGTAATCTAAACCATCTTGGGGTCTCTCCGCTGTCACCATATGGTAGCTCCCGACAGTAGGGGAAGAGTTTTATCATCTTGCTTGGTATGTTATGTTTTTCTATGCGTATGTATTTCTGTTTAATTTTACCTTATGCTCTTGTATTCCTGTTTAAATCTGTTGGCTAGAGTTCACAGTAGAGCTTAAAATCTCCTTAGCTACTGGTGTGTTCATTGTCTCTGGATCTCAAAGAACTAAAAGAACCGCACCTGGCCAGTGCTTTGATAATTGGCAAAACAGAAGGGTAAAGTCCATCCCAGAAGAACATAATTACAAACAGCTTCCATACCACTATCAAGAAAATTACAGTGTGGTCACCAGCCATCAAATTCAGCTCAAAGGCCTATTTAGCTTTATCCAACTAACTGGTCTTGGCTACCGTTGGATGGTCACGGGATTGGTCTTGGTTAGCACTTGGATGGGAGACTATCAAGAAATCTCAGCGCTGTAGGCTAGACTGGGGGTTCAAAAACCTAACCAGAAGAAGGCCATGGGAAACCACTTCTGTATTGTGCCCGTTGTTCATAGAATTTAGAAACTAGAAAACAGATTTCAATAGGTTATTAATTAATAAGTTGCTAGAAGCTACAAGCTGCTTGTGTTAATCATATACGAGGGATTATACTTGCAGATTTTTTTTTTCCTCTGGGAGGAGAAAGGCTGGATGGATTTGTACAATCCCTGCTTGTGAGACCCTTCATAGCGTAGATCTTGATTTGCCTTCAGAACAACACAATCACTTCTTGAAACCATCAAATCTATGCACTGTGAATGCTGCATGAGAATGAAGTCGCCTGCAATGAAAGATGATGGAAATAGTATTTCATCTTTCTGTGCCACTTCTGTGAAGATGATATGAAATGCAGAACTTTTCAGCCAGAAAAGTGTGCACTGTTCTTGTAGGGAAAGACAGAGTCTTTCTCTTGATGTTTATAATGCCCTAAGCTATTTATAACATTGTTGCCTCTTTATTAATGCTTCTCAATTTTGTTCAGTCCTGAACAAATTTGTGTCTCTAGGAAAAATGCACTAGTGTACCTGGAGAGAGATGATTCACTCATGGTTGATCATCTAGTACAGTGTTTCTCAACCTCAGCAACTTGAAGATGCGTGGACTTAAACTCCCAGAATCCCCCAGCCAGCCATGCTGGCTGGGGAATACTGGGAGTTGAAGTCCACGCATCTTCAAGTTGCTGAGGTTGAGAAACACTGATCTAGTAGATCTTAACCAATAATTCCAAGAAGGAAGAGGAGAAGGAGGACAGCAAATGATTTTCAAAGGGTGGAAAATAAGTGAGCTGGGGAGAAAAGCCATGGTATAAGACAAGTGTCATGTGCCAGGTCAAGAAAAGAACTTCTGAATTTTTGTAGAGCAAAGAAATTGCTTTCCTTTTTCTTTCCCCAGGAGGAGAAGATATCACTGAAATCCTCTTTCTTGTATTTCATTTAGTAAAAATGTACACAATATTTGGGGGCATGTGAGAAGATGAGTGAGTATTTATTTTTTCCTTGTGCGATAATCTCTTCCAATATAGGAAATCCCTTAAAAACAGAAGTTCAACCTCTGGTTAAAAGAGATTAACCCATGGCCTTCCAAAAGCCACATATGAGAGCAAGTTTAGTCTAATGGTTAAGATGTTGGATTTTAACCCAGGTTCAAGTTTGTGCTCAACCACAGAATGTGCTCCAAAATACATTATTTGGAAATCTGTTTCTTAAAAAGAATGCTACAACTAATTTTCTATTAAACCAAGTTGCCATAAAATGTATAATGAGAACCAAGAGTTGCACAGACAAGAATGTAAATATATAAACATCAGAATAATATACATAAAATCAAGCTGGATTTTTAGAGGTTTTTTTTAAAAAAGCTTCATTAAATGGGTGAATTACCACTTAATTTAGTGTTGCAGTATATCATTTTCATGGTTCTCATACTATTCCAGAATGGAACACAATGTGCCAATATCATGGTCCATATATCTTCCAGTCCACACATCTCTGGTTATGACACATCTTTTTTATTTTGCTTGTATGTTGCATGTAAACAGTTTTTGCAGAATTTTCCCTAATAGATATATTTAATTGGAAAACTGTTTGGCCAAATTCAAAACACTGTGATATAAAAGAATTGTGTACTTCTAGTTCAGATCATGTACTCTTCTGAAAGTGAAAAGTTAGGCAAGTTCGCATGTGTATAGCTGATGGTGCTGGTAGTAAGAATGGAAAGAGATTAACTGAGTTCATAAGATCCATTATGACTTCATAAGATCATTAGATCCAACATTTCTACCTCCAAAATTCCAACATCCAGAGCCATCAGCTATGGTCTGGAATTGGACATCATCCGACATAGGTCTATTGGTGAACTGAATTAACAAAAACAGGACCTCTGAATATTCAAGTGTGCCCAATCTTAAGCAGTTTCCCCTAAGCCAGCATTTCTTAAACTTTTTTTCTCTCAGCGTCCCTTCTCACTTTTAACAATTATGGAAGACCCCAAAATAGCTTTCTATGGGTTATATAAATATAAGTTTTAGATTTTTTTAATCCCATGTTTATTATTTTACCCAATACTCCTTCCTCCTCCTATTTTCCCCACAACAACCCTGTGAAGTGAGTTGGGCTGAGAGAGAGGGACTGGCCTAAAGTCACCCAGCTGGCTTTCATGCCTAAGGCAGGACTAGAACTTGCAATCTCCTGCTTTCTAGCCTGGAGCCTTCACTTCTAGACCAAATATTTATCAATATTTACCGTATAAAAAATTAAAATGGATACATTTGCTGCTGCTATCACTTCTCACAATTTGATGGGATTGTATTATTTTTCAACATAGGAACTCATTAGAACTGAAGTCTAAAACATGTTGAGGATGTGATACATGTTCTATGTTGAGTGGTAAGCCTCTCTGAGATCTCTCTGAGATCAGGGCAGGCATGCCTGTGAAGTGAGGCTAAGTCTGGACAATATGGCAGAGCTGAGCACAAACTATTCAAAGACTCACTTGTGATGTTCAGGGTGAATTACTGTTCTGGAGTGCTCTAAGGCCTCCCACCTCTCTCTTCAGTCAGGGGATTGTTAAGCTCCCACTGCTTTGAAATTTGCATTAGGGAGGTATTTTGTAAATAGCGAATCTCTCCCAAGGCAGATATTGTGAGAATGTCCAGATCGTGTTCTCAGAGGTCTAAATATGGCCAACTATTCAAAATGCTTCTCTGCTTGGGGCATGCACAAATGGGAACTGTGTTGTTTTGAACTTAAAACAAATACATTATGTTTTGGAAGTTCCACTGAACTGTTTTGGAATAGTATTTAACAGAACCCACACCTAGAACATCTGACTTGTTCTGGGTGTGGGATGGAACTAAATCCAGCTTCTCTAAAATTTTCTATGTCTGGCCCCAGAAGGCAGGACCAGTATCAGTGGAATAAAGGAGTCCAGTGGAGTTGGGCAGCCAATAAATTTAAATAATAATAATAATGCAATTCCAAAACATCTGGAGCACCACTTGAGCACTATCGGCATTGACAAAATCACCATCAGTCAGTTGCAAAACACAGCTTTACTTGGAACAGCTTATATCCTGTTAAAATACCTTTAACATCATCAAACAACATCTGCCTATCCCAGGTCCTTGGGAAGGACTCTAGGTGGATATCAATGCCAAATCCAGTCTAAACAACTGGCTGACTGTGAGACCAACCATCATCATCATCATCATCATCATCATCATCATCATCATCATCATTATCTATTTTAATTACTTTAGAATTCAAACAGACAAGAACCTGCCACACAACACCCCAGACTTAACAATTGTTGATAAGAAAGGCAAAGAAGTCTGGATAGTGGACACTGCAATAGCTGGAGATAGTAGAAGAGAAGAGAAAGAACTGGAGAAAATCACAAAATATAAAGACCTACAAATAGAAGTAGAATAACTGCAGCAAAAGAAAGCAAAGATAGTGCCAATAGTTATAGGCACTTTGGGCGCAATCCCAAAACATCTGGAGCACCACCTGAAGACCATCGGTATTGACAAAATCACCATCAGTCAATTACAAAAGGCAGCTTTACTTGGAACAGCTTCCATCCTGCAACGATACCTTTAACACCATCAAAGAACAACTTCTGCTTATCCCAGGTCCTTGGGAAGGACATGATAGGTAGATAAAAATGCCAAAACCAGGCTAAACATCTGGCTGACTGTGTGATCAGCCATAATAATATAAGGAAGGAGTTTGGACAGACATTGGGGAGAACCTTCTAACTGTACAAGCCTGGAAGCTATCCCATGATATGTTGAGTTGTCCTTCACTGCCAAGTCCTCAAATAGACTAGATGGCAGAATCTGAAAGGTACTTTAGTAGACCCTAGGGTTGGAAGGGACCTTCGGGGTCATCTAGTCCAACCCCCTGCCCAGTATAGGAATTCTCATACCACCCTGGACAAATGGCTGCCCAATCTTTTCTTGAATACCTCCAGTGATGGAGCTTGCATGTGACCCATGGGACAAATGTTAAAAGGGGCAGGGCTTCAACCACCCAGGTGCCCATCATTGACCTCCCTTGCAGGTCCTCCTGGTACCCATGTTAAATATATTAGGTGAATATAGTTACTGAACCTTTTTGACTTTCTGGAGTTAATATGTCCAATCTTCATGACTGATAGAAAAGCCGTGTGTGCCACTGAAAGACAAGGTGGGGAAAAGTTTAGACTACAGATAACTCTCTTAATCATTTGCTTGCATTACTGTAACACAAAAAATAAAATATCAAAGGCAAGTAGGATTATGCCCCATCTTTTGATAAGCTGTCCTTAAGGTATCATTATCTGCGCATGAAAGCTGAGAATTATAAACCTACAGGGAAGGATCCCAACCCGTCAAATCCCTCCCAAGCTAAGCCATATTCCCTTGCCAAACTAATATCCAGCTCAGGGAAAAAAGCTTCTTTCTCCTCTTATGCCTCATTTATCATTATTATGTTGCTTGCTTGCTCATCTTAATTAAGCCTTGGCTCTGAACATATAACCAATGATTTGGCCATGCATATTGCTCAGCCAGCAAGGTGGGTTTTAATTTTAGACTGCCACTATTCTCTCCAGGATCTTTTTCCATTTCCAAACATGTATTAAGGCATTGTTTCTCAACCTTGGCCACTTTAAGACATGGGGACTTCAACTCCCAGAATTCCCCAGCCAGCATGCCAGCTAGGGAATTCTGGGAGTTGAAGTCCATATGTCTTAAAGTGGTCAAGGTTGAGAAACACTGCATGAAGGGATTCGTCTTCTGAAACAGCTGCTTCCTCCAGCTTCCTCACGAAGGATTTCCATGTGTTCTACCCTTCTCTTCTGTCTTGCAAACTTTTCAATTGTACTTCTGTTTTTTATTATTATTGGGAAGGGGAGGAAGCAGAGGGGGGGGCACAAAACAACCCAGCAAGATGCTGGAACTCCTGTTTCTTCCTGGAATCTGAGGCCAGCTCAGCTCCAAATCACACCATGTTTCATGCTTTTTCTCTCTCCCTCTCCCCCTCAATTTCTCCCCAGAAGCTTTCAATCACTGTCTGCTTTTCAATCTATGCTCATCAGGCAGTCGATGTGCCTGTCCTGCTCCTACTGCCCATCAGGGCAATGAATGTTTTTTGATTTGGTCACAGTTCAAAAGAGGTTTCCCTGGTGGGTGACAAAAAAAAAAATGGTTTAAGAATGATAGTCTCTCTGTTTGACTGATGTGATTATCTGTGTTTCTTCCCTCTGTGGGCAAATGAAGAGAATAATTTCCTTCCTTTTCAGGGCTGAAGATCTGAAAATCGGAGAATATCTTGTGGTAGAATATGATCGCCCTCAATGAAGCAAGCACGTCCACTGGAAAGGAAGAGTTCCTGGAGGTTTTCAAGGCAGATCAATACATATTGATCTATTAGCTCTATATGTGAGACTTTCATCTGCAGCTGTAGATATGCTCCCAGGGCAAAATTTTCCTGAATGGGATAGTGTTAGACAGTTTCTCCACTCTTCCTCAGCTTACTTCAAAATAACTAGTTCCACACATCACAGATTAGATTGAAAGGAGTTTCAATAGTTGGTGTTCGGTATATTGTGTGAATGCAACCACTGCCTTAGTGTGGTGAGTCAAATAGGGCATCACATTGACCCTTAATACGGGTGATTTCTTTGCACTTGACATGTTATGCAAACACAGTGATGATATATTTCTCTGGTTTAGGGTTTGGTGTCTTGGGTGGACCCAATCAATCAGGACTGCTCCCCTGCCTAGGGAGAATTTTTTTTAAAAAATGCACACAAATGAATTAGCTGTTAATTGAATAAGAAACCCCAGGAAACCACAGTTCTAACAGAAAGCATGGAAAACTAAGCTCCCAAGATTCTCTGCAGCAAAGAAAGCTCTTATAAGGCATCTTCTGGCTGCCATCAGAACTTTATCACACCTACTCTTTTACAAGAGCAGTTGAAATGCCATGATGTGTCTATACCTATAAAGATCAGGATTGTGCAGGCAATGGAAGCAAAAGTTGGACTTTGAAGAAGCAAAATAGAAGAAGTATTGAGGCTTTTGAACTCTGGGGTTGGAGAAGACTTTAAAAAATCATACTATATAAAAAGACTATATACATCAAAAGACTATAAAATTCAAGATGACCAGGGGAGGGTAGAATCGATTATCCCATGAGCCAATTCCAATGATGCGAGCCCCCATCCAGCTCCCAGGCCTTCTGGCATAGCCAAGATTTCACACACTTCCTGAAGGCCAGGAGAGTGGGGGCACACCACACCTTGGGTGGTAAGCTGTTCCACAGAGCAGGGGCCACAGCAGAAAAGGCCTTCTTCCTAGATCCCACCCGTCGAAATTCCTTGACTGGCAGGGTCTGCAACATGCCCCTTCTGCCAGACCGAGTGGGGCGGGCTGATATAACGGGGGCAAGACGGCTCCTCAGGTAACCTGGTCCTGTGCCATGAAGGGCTTGAAAAGTAATAACCAACACCTTGAATTGGACCCAGAAGCAAACTGGCAACCAATGCAGCTCACATAACAGAGGTGTTATATGAGCCTCCTGGGGCATTCAAAACTGTCTGCAAGGCTGCATTTGCACCAGCTGTAGCTTCAAGGGTAGCCCCATGTAGAGCACATTACAGTAATCCAACCAGGAGGTAACCAGGGCATGAGTGACCGTGTGGAGAGCCTCCCGATCCAGGAAAGGACATAACTGGTGCACAACACAAAGTTGCACAAAGGCCCTCCTAGCCATGATTGCCACCTGCTTTTCGAACAGGAGTCATAAGTCTAGCAGGACCCCCAGATTACGCACCAGGTCTGTCTGGGGTAGTGCAACCCTGTCAAGAACCAAAGATGACAAAGTCCTAGATCTTGAGGCTCCCCGTATCCACAGCCACTCCGTCTTACCAGGGTTCAGCTGAAGCCTGTTGTCCCCCACCCAGGCCCCTACAGCCTTCAGGCACCGTGAAAGGGTAGCCATAGCATCACTTAGGTCACCTGGGATGGAGATATATAGTTGAGTATCATCAGCATACTGATGATACCTCATCCCATGGTGCTGGATGATCTCATCCAACAGTTTCATGTAGAAGTTAAATAGGAGCGGCGAGAGCACTGAACCCTGAGGCACCCCACAAAGTAGGGGCTGCAGGTTGAACCTCTCACTCTCTATCAACATCGATTGGGATCAGCCTTGGAGAAAGGAGCTGAACCAGCACAGAACTGCGCCACCCAGCCCCAATTCCTGCAGCCAACCCAAAAGGATACCATGGTTGATGGTATTGAAAGCTGCCAAGAGGTCAAGAAGAGCAAGGATGGACGCAAGACCCCCATCCCACTCTCACCAGAGATCATTTAAAAGTCCAACCAATGCTGTTTCTCTCCCATAACCAGGCCTGAAACCTGACTGATAGGGGTCCAGATAATCCGTTTCTTCCAAGATCCTCTGAAGCTGTTGCACAACCACCTTTTCCACCACCTTTCCTAAAAAGGGAAGGTGGGAAACTGGATGAAAATTGTTCCTTAGTGTGGAATCTAGTGATGGTTTCTTAATGAGGGAGTGGACCAGGGCCTCCTTAAAAGGCTTTAGAAACACCCCCTCCTGCAAGGATGAATTGACTACCATCAGTACCCACACCAGTGTCACCTCCCTGGTAGTTTTAACCAACCAGGAGGGACAAGGATCTAAAATATAGGTAGCTGCACTAACAGCCCTGAGGACCCTGTCTACTTCCTCAGGTCCAACAGGATGAAACTGTTCCCAGATAACTAGGTAAGTCCACTCCCTGGGCATCTCCACTGGACCTGCATCATGCTTGGCTCCAACTGGGAATGGATCCAAGCAATTTTGTCTGTCAGGTGTTCAGCAAATTCTTTTGTGTGGCCCTGTAGGTGGTCCTCGGAGTCCTCCCTACCCAGGAGAGACTGGGTGACTGTCAACAGGGCCTCCAGGCGACACTCCGCAGATGTAATAAGAGCAAAGAAATAATGAAGTTTCACCACCTTTACCGCCACGAGGTAGGCCTTAATAGTGGTTCTAACATGTGTTCAGTCAGACTCATCCTTAGTTTTCTGCCAGTGGTGCTCTAGATGTCTTTTGGCCCTTTTCAGCACCCTTAACTCCTCCGTAAACCACAGGGAGTGCCAGGGGAAATGAGCCAAGAAAGGACACATAGGTGCGATTCTGTCCAAGGCCCCGGCCACCTCCTTATTCCAGGCTGCAGCCAGGGCCTCCATTGGACCATGAAGCAAGGCCTCAGGAACAACCCCCAGCTTCTTGGAACCCTTGTGGGTCCATCAGTCACCAGGGGCAGACCAAATAGGCCCTGCCTCCCTGCGGAGGGGAGAATCTCAAGGCCACCAGGGAGTGGTATGACCATGACAACCCCTGGTGAATACATAAACGCATCTATGTTTTTCTTGTTGTTTGGGCCACAATGCAAAAATAGTTTGGATTTCTATGTTGGATTTCCTGGTGGCTTGCTATCTAAATACTAACCAGGTCCAATCTCATTTTGCTCTTCATGATCAGCCAAGGCCAGCTACATGTTGTCACTCAACTGAGTTGCTATGTTATGGTATGATCATGTTCGTATCAAGTTATGACAATGATGAAAAGCAATAGCACGAGCGACATTTCTTTTCTTTTAAATGACACATAACTTCAATATTCCTACAAGAGAAAAAGAAAGAGAATGGTTCCTCCACCAGCTTCTTGGCACTGGTTTTGAAAGCTGTGCTCTAAGACCTCCACATTCAGCTCAGCAGGAAACCATCACCAATCATCTTGAAGGGTTCCTACTTGTAGGAAATCCCTGGTTCTCCATATCCCTTACAGGAAGCCACATGTCTTAGGTAAGTATTCTTCACTTGGCCATTGATGGAACATATTCCCTCTTCCATCAATGTACCCTTGATCCATGTCTGTGGGTGGATCATAAATCCTGGATGGTCCAGCAGCTCAGTTCGAACCAAGAACTTTCTCCATTTCAAGGTACAGAGTCCAACAGATGTTCAGTAGAGAATAAGAATTCTCTGTTCTGCTTTGGGTTTTCAAGGAATAACTTGCTGCATTTAAGCCTTTCAACTAAGGAAGCTCTAGACCTTCCTCCAAAAAGGAAGACTGACTGACTTATTTATTTAAATTTATCGGCCACCCAGTTCCAGTGGACTTGGGGCAGCGTACAAAACTAAAACAGGAGCTGTCCTCCCAGGAGCTTATGAAACAATAAATCTGCTTGCTTTCTACTTATCACAGAATGCAGAAACACACACACACAAGCATACCCCTAAATGCACCATCTGTAATTCAAGCAATCTGTACTGTGATATGTGAGTGTCCGTGTGTGTGTGCGTGCGTGCATATGTGTGTGTGATGTGCATGCCTGGGTAAATGTAAATGTGCATGTCACATTCTTGTTTCATGTGAAGGGGGAGAGGGGGATGTTAGAGGAAGAGAGCATCCATGCCTACACTTAAAGAACATTAACTGCGACATCTGGATGACTAGTACGGCTTGCAGCAATTTTCATACAATTGCTTTGAGAATCCCAGGAGCAAATAGCATCACATTTAATTTATGCTGTAATAACATCTCCTATTGATTTTAATAAAATTGAAGAGGATTGTTTTGAATGAAATCCCTGAGGCATTTATTCCATTTTAAAAACTGCAACAACCCAAATCCTTTCTTTGCTTTGGTGTATTCTTTGGGTGTGTTAAGATTCCTGTCTTCTAATGTGCATCAGGGTCTATTGTTCCTTTTGAGAGAGAGGGAGGGAGGGAGGGAGGGAGAGGAGAAAATGTTTTAAATAAAAAAAATTGAACTTCAGAAAGTGCTTTTAAAGGAAGAGAATAAACAGTCTAAGTATATGCATGGATGTTATTCTCCAGGTCTTATTTTCAGCAGGGTTTCCCACAAAATTGCCAAGAAAGCACTGTGTGCAATTAGAAAGAGGGTGAAAGAATTGAGTGTGGTGGTGAAAATAGTGGAATTAGGTCAAAGAGAACTGGGTTCAAACCTTCCTTTAGCCACAGAACTAAAGAGAGGATGGATGGCAGTTACAAGAGGGCAGATTCGGAGGGAGCGTTAGAAACATTGGCGGCAGCAGTTCAACAATGGAACCAATTAGCCAAAGAAGTTGGTTCTCATTCCCTGGATGGGTTCAAGCAGAGAGTAGAAAGCTGTATGTCAAGTTTTGCTTGAATTTGGATTTGTTCGCTGAGCAGGAGGTTGGACTCAACACACTCAATGGCCCTTCCCCACTCTAGGATTCTGGGTGTGCAAGTGGAAAAAAGGTGAAATGATTTGTCAACTCTACAAAGTAGACAAACCAGAAATTGACTCCACAGGATGACTAGAACTATACTTTATTGAGATTGGCTGTAGTGACCCAGTTGAGGAGTTCCAGGGGAGCCAGTCTGAGTCTAACACTTCCCCATCCCAATCCCCCACCTCCCCAGGCTTAATGCATGTGTTTCTGCACCTGTTGTTGTCCTGACAACTTCTGGATGCCTTCTCCAAGGTCATTTCCATGGCTTCCTGCAGGATTGCAGAGTGTGATGATGACAGCAGGGGAGTTAGGCCAAAGAGAACTGGGTTCAACCCTTCCTTTGGCCACAGAACTAGAGAGAGAAGGGATGTCAGTTACAGGAAGGTGGATTCTGAGGGAATGTTATTAAAATTGGCAGCAGCAGTTCAACAGTGGAACCAATTATCCAAAGAAGAAGGTGGTTCTCATTCCCTGGATGGGTCCAAGGAGAGGATAGCAATCCATCAGGGCTGGATTTGGATTTCTTTGCCAAATAGGGGGTTGGATTCAGTAGCCTCACTAGCCCTGCCCCACTCTAGGATTCTGGGCTTCTAGGATTCCATCACTTTGCAACAGAGAATAAAGCTTGAGCAGCAAAGAGGAGGAAGAGAAGCAGAGCTATGCAAGTACAGTAGGTCTTCTAAGGTCAATAATTTTGGACAGGTTCACAGCTGCCCCCTGCAGTAATTCCACCATGCTTCCTCACTTGCTTTGATCCATTTGGTAAGAATGTTAAAAGTCCTGTGCCTTGAACCGGCATTTTTTCACCTCTTTCTTGGCCCTTTTCCTTTTGTGTCACATATTGTGTGCATCTTTAGAGAAAGAGGATAAAACAACCCAAAGAAAAGAGATGTGAAATGAATAAAATGAATAAATTAAAAATGAATAAAAGAGTAAAAAACAAATGGAACAAGGAATACAAATATAAGGGAGCTAAAAATGTCACGGAGGCTACAGTTTTCCAAAATGTCATTAATTACTTCTGAATAATTGAATATATTATCTCTTTTTAAAAGATTAATAATCACTATTAAGCTTTTAGAGAGCCAGTTTGGTATGGTAGTTAAAGGTACCAGACTAGAATCCAGGAGATTGTGACTTTATTATTTTTTTGTTAGTCAAATTTGTTATAGCTGCCCAACTCCAATGGGCTCTATTCCTGCCTTAGGAACAGAAGCCAGCTGGGTGACCTTGGGCTAGTCCCTCTCCCTCAGCCCCAGGAAGAAGGTGATGGCAACAAGTTCTGAAAATTGTTGCCAAGAAAACTTCATGGATTTGTCAGTGTAGTTGCCAGAAATCATCACTAACCCAAAGTTGTGTTTGTGTACACACACACACACAAACACACACACACAGTGATCCTTGTGACACTCTATGAAAGCGAAAGTTGGACTTTGAGAAAGCAGGTTAGAAAAAAGTAATTGGGCTTTTGAACTTTGGTGTTGGAGAAGACTCTTGAGAATACCATGGCCAGCCAAGAAAACAAACTGATGGATCATCAAACAAATCAACCCAGAGTTCTCACTCGAGGCACAAATGACCAGGCTCAGATTATCCTACTTTGGATACATTATGTGAAGATGTACTTTTCTGGAGAAACCTCTAATGTTGGGAAAGGTGGAAGGAAACAGAAGGGAAGAGCGATACGGCTAGGAATGTATATTATTATTGCTGCTGTGGTTGCTATTGATAGATGCTTCAGTATTTACCAGAGAACAAAAGCAGATGTAAATCAAATCAATAATGAACTATATGAGTATCTTTGCACCCCAAGGAGCTATACTATTCTACTCTGCTTTAGCAAATCTGACCCCAAACAGGGAGATGGACTACATACCTCTGAGATACCTTCAAACCCCTATTCTATTCTATTTTATTCGATTTGATTTTTAATTTGTTTGGCCACTTGTCTTTAGATACTTCTGAAGCATTCAAAGGCTCTTGGTAGTTCACAAAACATCAGCTAGGAATAATAATAATAATAATAATAATAATAATAATAATAATTTACTTGGAACAGCTTATATCCTGCAACAATACCTTTAAAACCATCAAACAACATCTGCCTATCCCAAGTCCTTGGGAAGGACTTGATAGGTGGATAGAAATGCCAAATCCAGTCTAAACAACTGGTTGATTGTCCGATCAATAATAATAATAATAATAATAATAATAATAATAGAATAGCAGCTAATACACTTTCACTGTGCTCTATATCTGTACTGACATTACACAAGATGTTTTCTCTTTATCAAATTACCAGCAAAGTGTTCAGCCTAAGTGAAAAAATTGGCTCACATTTCCAATTGCAATTTTAACCATTCTTGAGAGGCTTCATCACCTAAGATGCTATGACATATAATGCTATTAAACACTCTTTCTCACTGCGGTTTGTGAGCCAAAATGAGATTTCAGAGTGTTTTATATTGCAACAATCATGGGCTTTCTCCAGCTGATATTTACTTGCATGAAAACTCAACAATAGGTACCATTGTGCCAAATATAGGAATGTGCTATAGACTGGGGTCCCCTCCATGCCATTTATTTTCAGGATCTGACTTAATCCATTTGCCTACTGCTTGGATTACCATATGAAAAAAAGATTTCTCAAGCAATGTGCAATAAAAGACTGGGAAGCAAACAAATGGTAAAAAATAGACAACACCATCAACAGCTGTCAACAATGAAAACATTTAAAACCTGAATGTGGGAGGAAGCTCACATAGATGAGTCTGGAAAATGCAAACTCTTCTTCTTGTGCATGTTGACTGAAAGTTATATCTGTTAAGGTTTGGAAAAGAACAACTCTCTGGTGATTTGGTTAGAAGCCAAGGCAGAATTTCTGGAAGATGCAAGTGATTGCACAACTGTTCTAGAAATGGCAGGAATGTTTGATCTTGCCAGCCATTTAATTAATAAATAAGGCTTTGGCAGATGCAAGGGTAGTGGAGGAAGAATTGTGAGTTGCTGTGTGACGGTGTCTGTGTGAAGACTTCACTTATACTGGAAGGAAGGAAGAAAAAGACAGGAATCTGAGAAGAGAATTGGGGCAGCCAGGAGAAGTAGCTGAACATGATGGGACAGAGAAGAAACCAAGCAGAGGTAGCTGAAGGCATGTTGCAGGGAAGGAGAAAAATAGACTTGCCACAGAAGAATCCACAAGCACAGAAGAAACAGTCTGGAGGAGTTATAAATAAACTCTGTGTAAATAAAGCTAAAGCAGTACCAGTGTAGAAGAAATAAATAAAACCCTCCGAGAATAAAATATCTTCCTACTTGTCATCCTGCTTGTACCCGAACTATCCAAATTCAACCCATGACACTGATCCAGATTAATTTACACTCAAACAGGAAATGTCCAGATGAAGAAAAATGGCTTCAACAGATACCTTGAGACACGACTGTTGGTGCTTCTTAAATTCTCACTTGAGGAACCAAAAGGAATACACTTTTTGATTGGATTCTTACAACAGGCTAGAGGAAGCAACAAAGGGAATGGGCAAGTGGTGGGAACTCAAACACTGTTTTAGCAAACTATTGAACAAAACCATCACTTTAAGCCTCAATATAACTTGCTTGTTTGACCAAGGAATGAATGCACCACGTGTGCATTTGAAACTAGAATTTAGCATCCTGTGTGAAGCCAGTGTTTCATCTCTTGCAATCTTTGGATCACCTGGCTGGGCTGTACTGGGGGTGGGGCTACAACCACAGTGGGTGAAGCAAGGTTGAAATGTGGGTGGATCTTTCAGTATATGGGTGGGGTGAGCACTTTTGGAGGTTTCCTTTCTTTGGCAGAGCTGGGATTCTCTTTTTAATGACGTTAAGCCTATTTTAAAGAACTGTTTCCTCCAATGGTGGAACATCAAAAATCAGGAGAACAGTCAGAGAAGCTCAGAAAAACAGGGCTCCAGAGCACATGCGGCCCAGGCATCCAGCCTGTTCATCTGTGCTTTCTGTCATTTCAAGGGCTCGTGTGTTCAGATGAACATTTAGAATGGGGCTGAAAAAAATATATACAGGGATATCTGCAGCAAAAGTCCCTGGCTTCAAAAATAGCAGGCAGGATGAGGCCATCAAAGCCCTGCTGTTTTTTAACATCGCATGCAGGTAAGAAGGGTTATATCCAGAAGCAGCATTGTGTACATCACATGGGCATCCGTGTGGATGAAGGCCATATTTGGTCTTTGAGTATTTGTATGGGGCTGCTATTGAAGAAGTAGATGTGACCCATTGAAAGAAGTAGGTAGATGCAGGACCAAAAAAAAAAAAGAAGGACTTAATTTAAAATAAGTCAAATCAAATATGGTTAATAGGATTATTCCCCATGTGGTTAGTGTCATGTTGTCCCTTTTATTACATTTCTTAAAAAGACTGTGCAGAATTTTAGGTTTGATCTTGAAAAAAAGTACTTTGAAGCATGATAGTCCATGAAAGTAGGCCTCATCTGCAATGCCCTAATGCAGCCCTGTTTTATTCTGTTAAGATGTGGCTGTTTTAAGGTATTCAAGATACTTCCCACTTCTCTACACTCCAAAGCACCTTTTGGAGATTGACTCCAAAGCTTGATGGTCACATCTGAAAAAGCACCAGAGGACCAGACTTCAAGTGTCCAAAAGATACATGTGGCCCTGAGTTTTCATGCCATAGATCAGTGTTCTCAGCCTTGGCAACTTTAAGATGTGTGGATTTCAACTCCCAGAATTCCCTAGCCAGCATGCTAGGTGATCAAGCCCAGGTGATCTCTTACATGTCTATTATTTTGCAGAAACAGAGATACCACTGCCATGTTGAAACAAATCCTACTAAAGCCATTCAAGATGAACTGAAATAGAGAAAATCAAGTTGTTTTCCTGTTAGCCTGCTATCTTTTTGGGGGGGGGGTGCCTTCGAGTCAGTGTTGACTCCTGGGAACTGCTTAGACAAGTCCTAGAAGTTTTCTTGGCAAGATTTCAGAAGTGGTTTGCCATTGCCTGCTTCCTAAGGCTAAGAGAGAGGGACTGGCCCAAGGTCACCCAGCTGGCTTCATATCTAAGGCAGGGTTACAACTCAGGGTCCCCCAGTTTCTAGCCTGGTGCCTTAACCACTACACCAAGCTGTCTCTCTCCCCTTTTTTATAAAGAGCCATAGTTTGCTTTTCATCTGCGCCATCCTCAATACAGAAGCTGAATAGGAAAAAGCCTCACAAGAAGAAATTTCTGATCACCAAATCTGATGCTTTCCCAATGGGCCTATATCATTTAGGCCATGTGAATGCTATAAACAAGGAGCAAGGAGGACGAAAATGGGAAGGATCCATTTTTATTTCCATTATTCTTGCCTAAAGATGTACATTAGTATATTCCTGAAAAGGCTTTGCATGAATGGAATCTGGTTACAGCAACTGGTTTTGTGATCTGAATTGGGGGTTTTCAAACTGGATTAGGTAGAACTGTAGGGTTCTATGTGGACTTAGAACTCTTTCTAAGGGGCAAAACTCTGCAAAGAACTAAGGGGGGGATTTTCTTCCTTGGGGAGCAGTGTTTTTTTTTTTTTTTTACTTAGTTTCTTGCAGAGAGGTTTTTTTTATTTTTTTAGTTGCTAGGTAGAAAGGAAGGGTGGGGTTTCTCAGCTGACATTCAAAAACCCCACCCTTCTTGATCAAGAGATCTAGATTTTTGTTTTTTAACCAGTAGGGTCCATGGCCTGAAACAGTTTGTAAACCATGATCTAAATTGATTTAAGTAAACTTTACAGTATTTTTAGAGGAGTTGTGACCCTGGGCCCTTTCATCCCTCAGTACAGAAATGGACTCATCTCACAGTTTCTCATGTGATTAACCTCAAGTAAGTCTGAAACTGGAACCACCTTGGAAAAAGGAAATAGCAACTTCCATGCCACTCCAAAGAACTTGTGTAGATGTATCCATGCAAGGTAGCTTAGCTTTTTAAAAAAGAAAACTAAGAAGCTGCATCAGTTTCCTATTAAAAATAAAATAAAATCCATACTGAGGATTTCTATCCACTGCTTCATCTACTGTATTGGTACTTTTACATGTGATTTTCCCCTGATACAATCCATTATTAAGGCATGAACATCGCATTTAGTTAAATCCCGTGCTGAATTAGGCCACCTTGGACTAATTCTGTAGCTTCGCAAGGCAAAGGGGGGATTTCTGTGAAGCAAGCAGAGCAGATCAAGTAACCAGAAATTCCATGGAACATTGGACCAGTTAGAGGCCATCTGCACCCATCTTAGATTCACCACTGGGGCTTTGAGAAGTTGCCAGTATGGAACAGCTGTGTCAATTTTAACCCCATGGCACAAAATGGTGTGAACTGCAGAAAGGCTTGGTGGTGCACCAGGCAAATGACCGTGTCCTCCTGAAAGATAAAGCCTAGATCCGATAGGTAAAAAGCATCCTCAGGATTATCCTAGAAATGTTGCTCAAGATCGGTATCCTCTGGTACAAATTACTACCTTGGGAATAACTGATAGAATTGAAGTCTGATGCAAACTGCTAGGAGACTGATGTAGAGTTGAATCTAGTTGCAAAGGATCTGGATCCATAACTAGAAGTTGGCTGCTACTGTTGAATAAATCCAAGGAAACTGGAGACGAAGCGTATGTAGATAGAGATCAGAGGAAGAGATCAACCACTTTTAGGCAAAGTGGTTGGGGACCTCAAAAAGGACTTTTTCCCAAGGAGTGAACCAATGGCTTTCATGGGGTGGGAAAGGCAAATGACAAAAGCCCCATTACACTGACTGCAAGTTTTGTCATCTTTACATGCAGGTTGTGGTGTTGCATACACTTATGAAAGGGGTAGAGCTCGCCTTGTGGACATTTCCGAACTGAACATGCAGAAAGGAAATGTAAGGGGTATAAGGATGAGTTAGCAATGAGCCTGCAAGAGAGAGGCACAGGGTTGGGGGTGGAGATGTGTGTAGCAGAAGCAATCTAAAGAGACAAGGAGCAGACTTGGGAAGTCTTCTCTCTCTGCAGAACAAGGGAAAAGGAAAGATAATTTGCAAGTAAGCAAGAAGAGAGAAAACAAAAGGCTTTTCTCTCTGCAGTAATCTCCCTAGAAGGGGTCCCCTCTCCCAGCAAAAGAGAAGATGAGCAACCTTGGGGCACAAGGACATCAGAGTTTCAGCTGGCAAGGGAGCAATTGGATGTAGCTGGCCACATCCACAGAGGAGAAGTGGTGCCTGGCTGATCAGAAGAGAGGCTGGAAGAATTGTCAGCAAGGAAAATTCCCAGGGGAACATCTGGAGTGGGACCAAGAGGAGCATAGAAGAACAGTTAAGTGGGTTGGATCAGATAAGCTAGGATGCAAGACATCCAGCTTGGGAGAGATCAAGCAGCCAGGCTGAGGAGAGAAAGGAAAACTGCTGCACCAGCATCTGAAGACCCAGTGGTTGGTTTTAAGCTGTTCTGCAAGGAGAAGGAGAGACTTCAATCCATTCAATGTGCACTCTGCTGTTCATATATACTGTGCCTTTTAGGCTTTTCAGTGTGCAAGCAAAGGTATTCTGGAAAAGGAGTGCAGTAGAATATGTGAGGGAGAAAGGAGGGAAGGGAAGGGAAGGGAAGGGAAGGGAAGGGAAGGGAAGGGAAGGGAAGGGAAGGGAAGGGCCCTGATTGTCAGCACTTTCCAGCAAAATATGATTCTTAATTCGTTCAATTGTGACATTATTCTTAGGCCTGTGTGATACAGTTCTAATGATTTGCATACCAAGATAAATGTCTCATTAACGTTGGTAATAAAATGGCTCCTGTTCACCACCAAGGCTTACCTTCCATTGAATGTCCCAAAGTGGAAGGAGAAGAATTGACCCAGTTGTGCTCCCCCTGCTGGGTGGAAGTTTTACTTGGGGTCCAAACACAAAGGAACTGGGAAGAATCCACTTAAGAGAAGATCAGCTCCTGATCCTGGGACTTACCTGTGCTTTAACATAGTCATTGCATTCAGGTGAATATTCATCTGACTGGGGCTAAAAGTGGTAAGTGGATGAGACACATGTGCAACCCTGTCCCATATTCTCCCAGACTTCTATGTACTCAGCCAGTTATTGCCTCTCTCAAGAATAAATGTAGCTTGGAAATTAGGAGTGGCAATAAATCAAATAACCCCAATGGATCCCCACTCTCTTTAGAGAGGCATAAGGCAACATTTGGATGTGTTCCACTGAGCAATCCAAAAACTTAGTGACAGGCAGCTGATACTTGCTGAAATAAATAGGTTGGGAATCCTTTAGAATATGTTTTCTTTTTATCAAACACTTGCAAAACATTGGCACCTCCGTCCCTAAAAAAGGATTCCAATCAATCTGTGTCTCTTTGGGTTTTTGTTAGGTGTCATTCCTCCACTTCCATCAGGCAAGAGGGATTCATAATAGATTCAGTAAATGTCAAGACAAAATAAATCATTGCTGTTCTGGTGAGTTTGGGGAGCATTCATTTTTCTTTATTTATTTTTTTTAAATCTGAGAACATGCTGATTATTTCTGGCTCATGGCTGTATTTTTATTGCATGACAGTTTTGAGGAGCAAGAGGTGAACCCTCCCCCCCAGACATATATTACAGTTTTCTTGCATGGGGAAAAATACTGTTTACACAGTATTTACTGAAATGACAACTTGAGATAAATGTCATTGCAATCTGTGGCGTGATGCTAACTCCATGGGGGACCTCGGGGAAACATCAAGAGTGTTTGATAAATTAAAAGAGGGGGGAAATAAAATAGTAAATGCTGGAGGACCAGTCAGAGGGTGGGATGCCCTGACAATTGATTTCCTGTGGCTTTGGTTGATAACTGCAGGATTAACCTTATCCTTTTAAGAGGACATGCACCCATTGTTTCTTCTGAAATGGTTACTGCCTTTTGATGACAGCAATTACATCTAGAACACAAATGAAATTTCTTGGAAAACATTTTTTTCCTTGAGAAAATTTCTGAGATTTGTCTTCTTCTCACCCTTTTGAACAGCCCAAATTTCGCCCTCTTCTTCATTTTTTATGACCCTTGTCAAAAAAATATGCTTAGAATCAGAGGTTGCGTTTCTTACCATGTGGAGTTGGGACAATTGTAGCATATGCCCTAAAATGAACTTAACACTAAGGATTCCCTCCAAATACAGGTGATTCAAAATGAAAAGTCCACCTGAGTCTTCCTGACATAGTCCTGCCTTCCTTACATCACTGCTCCTCCCACTGTGGCCTTTCCTTTTCCCCAAACTGTTAAGTCTAGACCCCTAGTCACCAAAAATATTATCTATCTCTGCTTTAGAACACGAAGGGCATTTGCAGATTTTTCTTCAAATATAAATCTTTTTAAAAAAATCCTTTTAATGGCTTCCATTCCTCTTTCTTCATATGTCCTGAGATGATCTTCCTTTGAGGAAAGAAGAAGCTGAAACCATTCCTATTCCATAGCTCAGTGTTTCTCACCTTGGCAACTTTAAGATATGTGGACTTCAACTCCCAGAATTCCCCAGCTAACACTACTTTAGGTCCTTATGGAGGCTTCTCCCTCTACCTTAGACCTCCCATCCAAAGCGTTTGTCTGTCTTTCTTTGAAAGGAAGGCAGAAAAAGCTAATTAAGAGCCTCCCCCCCCCCGGCCCGGGATAAAAAAAATTAAAAAGAGAAGAGAAACAGGAGAGAACAGGCCAAATGAGATGGTGCATAGTTGAAGTTTAAACCTGAGAATAAGCAGAATATGTATATGTATATCCCATATATTTGATTAAGTGAACAAAGTACCACCACAACTTTCTCTTCTTCCCTCCCCAATTTCTTTCCCTGTATCTTGTTATCATATTGATGCGGTTCTATAATGCGGATGTTGTGAACGTAGTTCCCTTGCTTGCTTCTTCCTCGGCTGAAAATAGGATTCCTGGAGAATTCCATCTTTAGTCTTGGGTGGGGCAGCACTTCCCTATGCAGAGCAGTTCAACAGACTGGGAGTCCTTTTGGATTCACAACAGCTAATGAAAGAGAAGGTGGAAGCAATGTCCAGGAGAGTCTTTTTACAGTTTCACCTTTTGCACCCATTGCACCCATTCCTAGACCAGGAGGTTCTTCTATCAGTCACTCATGACTTTGTCACCTCACATTTGGACTATTGTAATTTGCTCTATGTGAAGCTGCCCTTGGAGACTATTCAGAATGCTTCAGAGGATCAGACACAAGCATCTTAAATAGTAATGTGTGCATCACAATTCACTATGTTATACCACCTGTTACGCCACCTTTCATTTGGCTACTGGTACAATTCAAAGTGATGGTCGCTACCTTGAAGGCCAGGTATAGCTCAGGGCATAGGTACTTGCAAGATTGCTTTCTCCTAGTAGAATCTCCTAGCTTAGTAAAAAAATGCTTGCTGCAGGTCCCAACCTCCATGGAATGTGCCATCAAATACTGTGAAGGTGAGTAATATTCCTCAGAGATAGCGATGGGCCCATTCTTGCTCTTTTTCTAAAGGCAATCAAGATCTGGCTCTTCTGAAGTGCCTTTGGGATTCGATGAATATTGAATTGTTCCTGAGGAAGTAGCACCAGGTGATTGTTGAGTATTATGATGAAAATGGTGCCACGATAGACTAGATCATGATTTTATTGCTGTGTCATTAGTAATTTTATTTTTTGATTCAAGCATATTTTAATTCTAGTATTGTAATGAGGCATGTAAGCTGCTCAGAAACATTTTCTAGTTAGAGTGGCATATAAGCCTTCATACATACATGCATAAATGCTGGACTAGATGGGGCTGATGAGGGCTTTTCTTATGATAATTATTTCTAAAATGAATATAAACATAATGCTAGAGATTTAATGTAATTGAGGCAATTAGTTCTCCCCATAATAGTCTATCATTTATTTCTTTATTTGGCACAGAAATAGGGTGGATGTTTTTTACAAGGTATTTCCATTGCTAATTTTAAATGTTTTATCATTGGGTTTCATTTTAATACTCTCACAAGTTTCCTACATTGGGAAAGTGATGCACTGTCCCCATTGAAAGGCCGGTTTAATGAATTTAGGGAAAATCATTGTCACTGTCCTCATCCTTATCCTCATCCTCATCCTCATCCTCATCCTCATCCTCATCCTTATCCTTATTTTATTTTATTTTATTTTATTTTATTTTATTTTATTTTATTTTATTTTATTTTATTTTATTAATATGCAGCCCATCTCCCAAATAACTCTGGTCAGCTTACAACTAGGATCCAAAATATACAGTATATAAAAACATAAGATACAACTGACCAGAAGAACGCGATCCAAACAAGCAAAATGACAAAAGGGGGTTCCACAGTCACCTTGTCTCCAAAACCTGGGAGAACAACCAGGTCTTCAACCATTTCCTGAATGACATAAGGGTGGGAGCCCCCCTTTTCTGGGGGAAGATCATTCCAGAGAGCAGGAACTGCAATAGAGTAGGCATACTTCCAGGGTTCTGCAAGATGACATTGCTTAATTGATGGAACCCAGAGTACCCCCACCCTCCTGCACTGAATTGGATGGGCAGAGACAACTAGAGATAGACAGTCCCTCAGTTGGCCAGACCATATGCCTTGAAAGGCTTTAAAAGTGATAGCCAACACCTTGAGTTGCACCCAGAAACCTACCACTGGTAACTTACTGGTAACCGATGTAGCTCACAAAGCAGTGGGTTAACGCATGCATAATGTAGCATTCCATCACTGCCTGTGTCACCACATTCTGGACCAGCTGTAGCTTCTGGATGGTCTTCAAGGGCAACCCCATGTACAGCATGTTACACTAATTTTCCATTGATTTCCACAATCCCATTGAACATATTTTCAGGGGGCAAAAGGTGCAGCCTGAGGGAAGCAGAGAAGGCTCCATTTTATGATTTCTGTTTATAAAAGAATAATTAGGAAGTAAAGCAGTGCTGTGAAAGTGAACCCTCAGCATTGCAGTTGTTCTGAAGATATCACCACTCAATGCTGGAGCACAGATTTTGCTTACATAAGATCAGAATTAGGGATGCACACAGTTTTGATTTAGAGATTTGATTTTAAAAGTTCAGTCAAATATCTAAATTAAATCAGCTTTCCTAATTGGAAGAATAATTACGGTAAAATCAGGTGCTTGGGGATCAGGTTGGTGATACAGAAAGACTTTTGAGATTCAGACAATCAGATCAAACTGACCCAATTTTCCAAATTAATTCAAGTAATCTAATTAGAAATAATTGATGATTTAGATCAAACTGGATCTGATCCAACACCCTCCCCCATATGCTAACACAACTCCCCTAGAAAGATCTCTTGTTCTGCTACAACCCAGCATTTTTTAAAATTGTCCAGTAAGGCCTATTCAGATATTGTCAGCCTTGTAAGAATCATGTCCAGATGAACTATTCCTATGTTATTGTAAGATTACATTAACAGAATCTTGCAAGTCTGAAAGTACATTTCTCCTTTGTCACCTTTAGAGCCCAAAAAACTAGGAAGTGTCCCTTCTGAGACATTTGCCGTGTCCTTATTCCTTCTCTGTGCTCAGTTTATCCAACCATTCCCCTGGCTGTAGCTCTTCTCTCTGACTCCCAAGGTCATTCCCACATACCATTACAGATATTAAACTTGAGCAGGAGATTTAAACTCATGAAAAGGCCATTTGACCTGGATTTAACATCCATGCACATCAGCCTCACACCCAATTTCCTGATCCTGGCACACTAAGTGGTTAGCCTTTCCATCACAATCTACAGCACAGGTACACTTTGCAACCTGGCAAAGTGCCAAGTATAAAAATTGGTTGCCAGACCAATCAAACTTCAAGAGACCGTTTTGTAACCAGAGATTGGCAAGCTTCTCCGTTTTCAATGAAAAGTCCAGCTTGCTTGCCAGATTGCAGGAAAACTGATAGGGGGGAAAAAATAAAAAAAATTCCACTCTAATGTACATGGGGATACACTGGTTCTAAATGTGAAATAATTCAATTGCTGGAATTCTTGTTACTTCATCCTTTTCATCTCAATAGATCTTGCTAAAAAGAATTTTGTGAGCACTGTGCACAGAAAAATATCACTTTCAGTTTTAGGCCTGAAAAGAGCCTGACACCAGCATTCAGGGGCCACTAGGAGGGGAGAATCCAATCCCAGATACAGGTAGTCCTCAACTTACAGCATTTGTTTAGTGACCATTCAAAGTTATGAAGGTACTGAAGAAAGTGATGACCAATCCTCTCACTTATGATCGTTGCAGCATCCCTGTAGTCACATGATCAAAATTCAGGCACTTGGCAACCAACATGTATTTACAACAGTTGCAGCATCCCAGAGTCACATAATCACCATTTGCGACTTTCCCAGCCAGCTTCTGATAAGCAAAATCAATGGGGAACTGTGTGATTCACTTAACAACCACGTGATTAACTTAACAACCATACTTAGCGACCACTGCAATAAAATGTTGTAAAATCAGGTGAGATCACGTGATGCCTGGCTTAACAACCATACTGCTTAATGGCAATTTTTCCGGTCCCTATTGTGATCGTAAGTCAAGGACTGCCTGTACCCCTCTAAAGTTGCAGCCCATCTCTAGATGGATTTAGAAGAGCCAAAGAACCCTTTACAATTCTCCCCTTCATTGCTCAAACTTAGTTTCATTTTCCAGTCATGGGGGAAATTGGCACAATGAGCAAAACATTTGCTTTGAATGCAAAAGATGACATTCGGAGGAGCAGAAAATGGCAAATTGAATAGGTCAGAGAAGTGCTGGAGTCTACTGGTATCCCTGCATGAAGAAAAATTATATGGGGAATTTTGACAATGTTGTTTTAGTCTGGGGACAACAGTGACCTTTCTCAGATTTCTAACTGCTGTGGCAAATCAGTTTGGGAATGCAAAGGTTTAAAACCTTGAGAACAAATTTCCAAGGGTCAAGAAACTTGTCAGACCTGACCCCACCTTCACTCTGGGGTTTACCTTTGTCAAGAAGCTGTCGGAGCTCACCATTCAGTGTCCGCTGCATCTGTTCTTCCTGCAGCTGGTGCTGAGAATTACTTTTGACCCAGAAGGAGAAAAAATGCTTAATAATATGCTATTTTGATTTTCTTTTTTCTTTGTTTTAATAAAATTACGGTCTCACAATCAGACAGATGTTTAGACTGGATTTGGCATTTTCATCCACCTATCATGTCCAGAAGTTGTTCTTTGATGGTGTTAGAGGATCACCGTTGCAGGATGGAAGCTGTTCCAAGCAAAGCTGCCTTTTGCAACTGACTGATGGTGATTTTGTCAATGCCGATGGTCTTCAAGTGGGGCTCCAGATTTGAGATTGTACTAAGGTGCCTATTACTACTGGTACTATCTTTGCTTTCTTTTGTCATAGTTGTTCTACTTCTATTTGCAGGTCTTTATATTTTGTGATTATGATGATGATTCACCTTTACGAAGGCATAATACAAATTGGAAAATTGCAGTAATTCTAAAGTCCATCCAATGTATTTCTTCATTTGTTTCTTATTTTACAGCGCTTCTAATTTGCAGCAGGTATCAAACAAAGAGAAAACAAATCAAAAGAATATCAATGGCTAAATAAAACATAATAATAAATAGCTTAGAGTATAAAAACAACCCATTAAAACCCAGAAAGCAAGGACAGAATCCCAAATAATAACACCCAACATAGATGATTAGCCCACAGTTAAGCATCTGGGAACCCACCTCCATTTAGTTTGGTTTCCAGCCCAACCAGGAAACCACAGTGCCATGAAGACAGCTGCCTTCCCCCCATGAAAAAAATTCTCATCCAGTTTGATGGAAGAGAAAATATGAGGTGGCCAAGACATATGAACAGTTTGTCTCAATCCATGAGCCGCCATTCTCCTGGGATTTCACACTTCCATTTAATCCCAAGGCTGAAAATCACGAGGGAACTTATATTGTTGAACAGCAGAGAAATGTGAAATCCAGGGACAGATAATGCTAGAAGTTCACAATTGGCTTTGCAACATGTCAGGGATTGTTGTTGCTGTTGTTGCTGTTACTACTACAACCACCACTCTTATAAAAATAAATAAAAAGGATGACAGAAACCAACGGGAATCCATGGACATATTTATATCAAACAAATTACAGTGGGGACTCCAGGCCTGTAATATACATTTGATGACTTGGTTAGAATATGTATGAGGGAAGATGTGGGACCAACAGCTCATATTTTAAACATTTCCTTAGCAAGATATCCACTGCAGTCAACACAACGCTCTCTTATGATTCAGCGAAAGTGAGATTCTATCTTCCAGTTTTTTTCTTATCCATCTAAGATTCCGGCTTCATATGTAACAGCAGATCAATACCCTCTTTTCAGAACAAACTTCTGATTAATTAATTGTTGGCATTGTAGTGGTATTAACTGTCAGAGAAGATGAATCATTCTTAAAGGGAAATGGTTCTTAGTTATTTCTAGATCAGCCTCTTTCTCACAACGGCTTTCCATTGCAGAAAGCATCAAGGGCATCTTGGCCAACATAGTTCAAGGATCCAGGGCAATGATTCTGAACCTGTAATTTTTAGGAACAAAACATCAAAAAAGCATCCATGGAGCTGTTCCCTCAGGCATTTAGGCCAGGCTTTTAAACAAGCTATGCTAGATGGTTGGTTGGTTGATTTTAATGCTGGTTTTGTGGTAAATTGGGAATGGTTTTTCTTGGCCCTGGACTCTGGTTATCTGGATTATGGGTTGTTCAATGTTATCTTTGTTTAATTTTTGGAATGCCATTCAGAGGCCTGGCTATGAGATGAGTGACTGTATACATGGTTAAGATAAATAAAATGAAAATGAAGCTTTAGAATATGTTCAAAACCTGGGGAGATCACCTCTCTTTTATCCTCTGTGTTCAAGGTATGCAAGCAGCCAGCCTCAAACAAAGCTACATCTGGTCTTTAAAGAGATTGCTAGAGATCCATGCTCCAAAGAGTGAGCAGGGCAAGGAGAAAAGGTTCAGCTGGCAGTAAATCACAAGTCATCAAGAAAATGCCACCATTACATCCCAATGTCTGACACAGATCCTTAAGCAATCCCATTTCCATGAAGATGTCACACATGTGCCATTCACAAGCTTTCATGGACATGGTGACGTTCTGGGGCGGTGCTCAAGTTTCGAAGGACAGAATGCAGATCTGGGCCACCAGATAAGCATCTCTAGCCTGTATTCTAGAGCAGGGATATATGTTATGTGCAGAAGAAGCCCTAGGTCTACTCTGAATTACTGAGACGGATGGGAAAGAAATGGTAGGAACTCTAGACAAACAGTCAACAAATGGCAGAGGTTACTAGCAGCCTATCTCACAAACAACAGCTCAGTCCAGTTTCAGAAAGCCCAGGATGAACAGATTTAAACTCTACCCTAACTGACTTGCTAATAGAAGAGGTCTGGAGTTTCCTATCACAGGTTCTAAGATGTTGTACCTTGCCAGTAATTCTTGCATAAAACCTCCTTATTGAAGTCTGTGTGCTTCTTCTTTCTTAATTGTGCTCCACTCCAAGGGGCATGACATGAAACTCCCCCAAATCTCAAGGACAAATAGAAATGTTTGGGTTTTTTTAATTCAACATGATTTTTCCCCCCCAAAATTTGATGCCCTGCTTAAATAGGTGATCATCTTGTTTGCTTATATGGATGGGCCTCCCCTGGGTATATAATTAGGGATGATGGGAAGTCCCATTACACTTGAATAAGCATGATGCAGCAATGTTCTGAAAGCATTTAATATAATGGATTAATTAGCTAGTTGCAGCATTTTTGTTCCACCAACTCCATAAAGCAGTGTTTCTCAACCTTGGCAACTTTAAGATGAATGGACTTCAACTCCCAGAATTCCCCAGCCAGCATGGGGAATTCTGGGAGTTGAAGTCCATTCATCTTAAAGTTGCCAAGGTTGAGAAACACTGCCATAAAGACTCCTGGCAGTTTACAAAAAGTTGAATATAACATTCATAAAAACCATGCAGCACGATTCAAAAATCTGGTGTCCACTGGGCCACTTCCTTTAACTCCTCATTAGTTCAATGTTCTGCAGACCTCTGCTTTACCTGCTCTCTGAAAGATTGTTAGTGTTCTGTGCTGCCAATTTCACACACACACAAGGTATTTATTGCTGTCGTAAATCCTGAACTGTAGTAACATAAACCCATTACAAACTGTGGACTTTCCGCTTAGAGAATGAAAATGCAAAGGCAGATTTTCTAGATAGTCCAGAGAGATAAAACACCAGGAATGTTCCAAGAGTGTTCAAGTTTCAGTCTAGCCAGATAATTCCAGGAATCCAAGGGGGATGGAACAGTGATTCCTCCAGTGAGACAATAAAGCCATATTTTCCTTTATATAGCCTTTACATCCAACTAGCTCAGTGTTTTTCAAACTTGGCAACTTTAAAATGTGCGGACTTCAACTCCCAGAATGCTGGCTGGGGAATTCTGGAAGTTGAAGTCCACACATCTTAAAATTGCCAAGTTTGAAAAACACTGAGCTACACTAATAGGCTGAGTCACACTCCTTTCTTCCAGATAGATGGCTTGACTTCTTTTGCTCTTCTTTTCTTAACTTACACATTGCTAGGCATGGGTCCTGGCCCATATCAGATGCTTGATTAGTTTAGTCTGGACTTGCATGGTGTTAGGTGTGCCCTCTTCAGCTTATGTCTGTGGTGAGGTTGTCTGTTGAGGTTCTTCAGCTTTTGAATCTGAATCTGAATCTATCAGAATGGGATATACAGTCCACTTTTCTTGATGTTCATAAAGAGGAGAGATTTCTCCATTTTTCCCAGGGTCCTGTATGGTGTTCTGAGTTATACTGACCCACAAGGAATGTCACAAAGAGCCTTCTGAATCTGAAAACTCAGACGAATCCCTTGCAGTTAGGGAGGGCGGCAGTAAACTGTTCCATAATACTGGGGCATATCCCAAAGAAGCATCATGCTCTAGCCCCCCATCCCCTGATCTCATATGAGAGGACACTCTCCATCCCTATTCAGGAAGAAGATGGGTTGGCTCCACTTGAAGTAGCCAGTCCTGAGGATAACTAGGTGACCAGTCATACAAGGCTCTATAGGTTAACACTAGCATTTTGTATTCTATTCAGAGGTTTACTGGGAGGTAATGCCACACCTGCAAAACCAGAGTTATGGGGCACTGCTGTTTTTCACCCGCCAAGAGGAGGGTGGGAGCATTCTGCAGCAACCACAGTTTCTGGGTAGTCTTCAAAAGAAGCCCAATTAATTAATTAATTAATTAATTAATTTCATTTCTATAGCTGCCTGCCTGAACAAGTGACTCTGGGCAGCATACAATCACAAAAACATAAAACAATTAAAACAATACATGAGTAAAACTATTGCCATAGATGTTAATATAGCCAAGAAACAGGGCTCTTAACACACTAAAGGCCCCAGGCCCGGGCACATAACCAGGTCTTCCCAGCCTTATGAAAGGACAACAGGGTCAGGATCATTCTAATCTCTGAAGGGACCAGAGGGCAGGGGCTACAGCAGAGAAAGCACATCTCCTAGTCCCCACCAGCCGACTTTCCTTGGCTGACAGGCCCCTTAACATGCCCAACCTGCCAGACTGAATTGGACAGGTAGAAACAAGTGGGAGAAGAGGGTCCCTTAAGTAACCTGGTCCCAAGCCATGAAGGGCTTTAAAGGTGATCAGTTTACAGCAGATTGATTAATTGATTGATTGATTGATTGATTGATTGATTGACTGATAATGTGCCATCAACTCAGTCTTGACTCTTGGCAACCATGACAATCTCTCCCCATCCTAGTCCCTCAGCTCTTCCAACAGTGCACCCATTGCCACAGCACACTGCACTAGTCAGTTTAAGAGGGATGATTAACCATTTCCAGGGCATTACTTTCTAGGAGTTTAATGTTATTGTAAATCTGTATTTTTTGATGAAAATATGCATGGGTGTATATGTGTGTATGTTTTTATACTGTTTTGTTTTAACCTTTGTGTGCTGCTGTTTGGAGACACATTTGCCCAGGACAGCTTACAAATGCATTTTCAATCAATCAATCATTCAATCAATCAATCAATCAATCACACAACGCTGCTTTCCTTACTGACTTTTTTCTGCCTAGCAGAAGGAACCTTTGAGAGCCCTCTGGAACAATATCCCTCCAGAGTTCCATGTGGCTCCCACCCTGATGGTATACTGAAGTATCTGTTTTCCCAGGCCTTGGGGTAGGATTGTTTTTTGGTCTGCTATGTATGCTTTTTCCCCAAATGTACATGATTTATGTTCTGTCTTTTATTGTTCTTGCTTTTTAAAGGGTAAGCCATCCCAGGGGGGCAGCCTCTACATTTAAGTAAATAAATATCAGCACCTCTTCAAGTTCTCCTTAAGAATGAAAGATGTGCCACTGATCTGGCCAAATAATTGATCCCCAATCAAATCTGGCTGCAATAGATCAGATGTGCGGCTTACGAGATGCATGAAACGGGAAACATTTCAACTGATTTGAAAAGCAATTCATTTGTTTTTTCCTTCATGTAGGTTAATGAGATACATGGCTCTTTCTTAGGAACCAGTCCCAGGTCATATAGTTAGCCTCTGATTCAGTTGAGGTCAAAGGAAGCTGTTTTATAGATCCTCATTTCAGACCCAAACCAAACTTTGTAGACAGTGCAATTCAGTACAAGAGCAAGCCACAATAAAGACATGTGCACAACAGATACAAATTACATGATCCACATCATTTGAGTGATAATGTCATGACGTGTGTGATGTCACTTGCCCTCCTGGACATCCATACTTTCACTATGAGACCAAAGATGAAATTTCCACATTCATGTGAATGATGGCTTTATATTAAACAAGAAAAAGGAAAATCCCCCTTTTGCTTTTGTTATAGCGAAGCCTTTAGCTCAGCAGGTACCGGACACGCTTCGTCTTTGAAGTGCATGGTGAAACTTCCCTCAGACATTGGACCTCCTGGGGTCTTTGACACACACAGTATTTATCTTCAAATGATTCTCTGAGGCAAAATGTGCCTTTCTCCTTTTTTACTAAAGCACCAGTCTAGCACAAAGTATCAAAAGACTCCAAAGTTAATTTAGCATGGCACAACATTCACAGAATTAAGTGACTAACTCATTTCTACATCAAGGCCTGTAAAGTAAATTGCTTAGCAAGTCTATGTGAAGCACACGCTAATCAGAGACAACTGTGCTTTCTGTGTCAGGTGAAAAGGCTTCCCCTTTTATATCCTTTCTAATCTAAGATTTACATAATAATTCATACCTCACCTGCGATAAATATGTATGAACAATGTTTCCTGTGTTCTTACATTCCCATCTGCCTGGCTTGCCAAAACACATTGACAAAAATGTGTGCATAAATGTGGGGGCACACTGAAGTCCCAAGGAAGAATTTACATTTATTGTGACCATTTCAATAGTGAGGCAGGAAAATGTAATAAAAAGTTTTCAGAGACTTCTGACACTCTACCAGGAAGATAATTGGCACTTTTCTGTGATTTGAGGGCACATATATCCAAAGAAATTTCAAATTATTAACTACCAAAACCCTAAAGAAAAGTTGATTGAAGATAGTTAGCTTATAATTCAGCCTCTTCTCAGAGATAAACCCTTGGCAATTCTACTCAAAATAACATTTCCAAATTGAAAATTGAATGCTAGCTAAAACTGACTGGCTGGCTTCATACAACATGCTAGACTTATTTATTTTTATACATTTATTTGTTTATTTGCTTTATATAGCTACCCATCTCACATACATGACTCTAGGCAGCACACAACTTTAAAATAAATTAAAAGGTATACTATTGCTAAAATAAACAAAAAATAAAACCCACAGCTGCCAGAAAATCATAAAAACCTTCAACACAGCCAGGACAGGGCTCTGTCACACACCCAGGATCCCAGGCTTGGTCACAAAACTAGGTCTTCAAGGCCTTCTGGAAGCCGCCCACAAGGTAAGGGCCATCTTAATCTCAGGAGGGATGAGGTTCCAGAGGGTGGGTGCCATGGCAGAAAAGGCTCTTCTTTGGGGCCCCACCAGCCGACACTTTTTGGTCAATGATACCCACAACATGCTTCTCCTGCCAGAACAAGTAGGACAGGTAGAAACAACTGGAAAGAGATGGTCCCATAAGTAACCTGGCCCCAAGACAACCAGCACCTTGAGTTACACCCAGAAGCAAACTGGTAACCAATGCAGCTCACGGAGCTGTGGTGTCACATATGCCAAATAACTGCTGCCATTAACTGCCCATGTCACCGCATTCTGTATCAGCTGAAGCTTCAAGGGCAGCTCCATGTAGAGTGCATTGCACTAGTCCAAATGGGAGGTCACAAGGACATGAGTGACCATGAACAGGCCCCTCTGGTCCAGGAAGAGGCACAGCTGATGCACAACATAAAGTTCTGTAAAGGCCATTCTCAAGCAGGAGCCATGAGTCCAGGAGGACCCCCAGATTACACACTGATTCTGTCTGGAGCAGTGCCACCCATCCAGAACCAAAGATGGAAGTTCTCTGGAAATAGGAGGTCCAAAAATCCAGAGTCACTCAATCTTGCTTAGGTTCAGTTGAAGCCTATTGCACCCCATTTAGCTCCCCCCAGCATCCAGGCACCAAGAAGACTTTCATGGCATCACTCAGATGGCCTGGGGTGCAGGTATAAAGCTGAGTATCATCAGCATATTGATGATCCCTCGCCCCAAACCGTTGGATCATCTCACCCAGCGATTTCATGTAGATATTAAATAGGAGGGGAGAAAGTAATGAACCATGAAGCACCCACAAAGTAGGGGCCGGGGGCTGGACCTCCCCCCATCAACACTGACTGGAACTGACCCCAGAGAAAGGAGGAGAACCAGCAAAATATTGTGCCGCCCACCCCCAATCCTGGAGCCAATCCAGAAAGATTCCATGATTGATGGTATTGAAAGCCCCTGAGAAGACAAAAAGAGCAAGGATTGATGTGCCAACCTTACCCTGCTCCTGCCAGAGGTCATCCAAGAGTGTGATCAATGCCATCTCCATCCCATACCCAGATCTGAACCCTGACTGAAAGGGATCTAGATAATCTGCTTCTTCCAGAGCCCTAAAAAAGGAAGATTGGAAACTGGACAGAAATTGTCCAGAATGGTAGCATCTAGCAAAGGTCCCCTGAGGAGGGGGCACACCACCACCTTCTAAGGAGATGGTGGAACCACCCCCTCACTCAAGAATGAATTAACCACCACCTGGACCCAGCCACATGTCCCCTCCCAGGTGGCCTTGATCAACCAGGAGGAACATGGATCTAATATGGAGGAAACTGAGCTAACAGCCATGGGAAACCTGTCTGCTTCCTTAGGCCTAACAGGTTCAAACTCCCCCCAGATAACAGAGCCATAGGACCTACTGTAAGGCCAGAGTCCAACTTAAAATGGATATTGTTGACTTCATCCATCAGATGCCTGGCATATTCCCTACAACAACCTTGTAGATGAACTTCAGGGCTGCTCCCTCCCAGGTGGATGGACTTGACTAAAATAAATTTGGGTATCTGGTTGTTCAGGGTGTGGTGGGAAGAACTAGGTCATTACAGTAAACTATAATATATTTCATTTGTTTGGGCGCAGCATATTTCTCTGAAATATGGGGGAGTTCTAGGGGGAGTGTCAAAAAAGTCAACATGGCAGGCACAAGTGCACAGTTGAAGTGGCATCCC
Source organism: Python bivittatus (assembly GCF_059951505.1). Classification (NCBI taxonomy): domain Eukaryota; kingdom Metazoa; phylum Chordata; class Lepidosauria; order Squamata; family Pythonidae; genus Python; species Python bivittatus. The sequence goes on from NW_028277096.1 coordinate 15,055,131, forward strand.
TTTTTTATGTATGCACAATATGTAGAATGTATGCCAAAAAGGGCAGGGGTTCAGTTGTATGGCTGCCATCGTGACCTTTTATTTTCCCCCACCCACCCCAGATACCCCGGACACAGAAATTACCCTTGATAATCTGCTCTAATCGCTGGATTAACTCTAGGTGACATACAACAAACACATTTTTTTTAAAGAAAAGAAAGCTAATGAACCCATAATAAACCCAGCAACATTAAACACGATGGAGTAAGAAGGATAAATAGAATTAAAATATCCAGGGCCAAATGTGGGGTCACACCTAACTGTACCCCAGGGCCTGTTGAAAAGCTCAGTGGTTTAAGGTGTTCCTAAAAGGGATGGGGCTGTGCAAAGTCAGGGAGCATATAACCGTTACACAGTTGCACCACACTGATGTAGCACAACTTGATTCTGTAGCTGGAACTTCTGTAATTAGGTCATAAATCTTGCATGGCAGAGTAAGGACTTTGCACAGTTGTGCGTGCACATCACATTACTGGTGAGCCATTACACTCTAAACATTGTAAGTCATCGGTCATCAGAATATGGGATTTTCAACATCCAAAATTCCAGGATGCTGTCACATCATATCTCCAATACTGTTCTAACAGCAGCCTTTTCAGAAATGTCCATTTCTCTGTGGAGCTCTTTTCCACAACTTTGTTGCAGCCCTTGTATGGAAGATCTTGGGTAATTAATGCAATAATTACATTGTCTGCTGGTATTCCCACCTTGCCATTGATTTAATTGTTTACTTGGGGTGTGTTAATCGTTTATTGACTTTGTGCAGCCCCTGCACTGGGGTTAAACACATTGTGTAAGGGAGAGGATGCACAAAATTAACTTTTGCAGCTGGGGAAATTGCATGTTTATTCTTTCAGCATTTTGAATCTCAGTTAACAGCCTTCTCCTGCATCTTTATCATGGGGAAATGAATTAAAAGTTGGCCAAGGGAAAAGCAATTAGGTCATATCACATCAGGTCATTAGGTCTTATCTCATCATTCAGGGCTTCTTGGCTTCAAAGAACATCATCTTTGTATCATGTGTTGTTGGAGATCACACACTGTGTCATTTGCAACTATCATCAGTATTGATTCCTGGCATCTTGGACAATTGCCAGCGATGTTGTCTTGTCTTTCTTCTCAATGTTCTTCCCAGGATGTGGGAACAAAAATGGACCTGCTTTATATTGAAACAGCATCAGAAGTGGCTCTGCAGGTTTCCAAGGCAGAGATCTTCCAGTCCTATCTAGTCTTTCCCTCAAATGGAGAGAAGGGTAAAATCAGCATGTCTTATCTGTGATAGCTTCAACTAATGACAGGAAACATGACTCTTACACTAGTTTGGCCTGAAACAAAGCCAGATCTAGTTTCATTTTATCATTCGACTTTAATAAGTCATTTGGAGTTGGGTGGTGTACAGATGGTGATGATGATGATGATGATGATGATGATGATGATGATGATGATGATGATTCTGAAACCAAATCAGAGTGAAGGAATTGCAAAAGCCATGGATAACATTGGCTTTCAAATTGGCATTAATACTTAATTATTGTTCATGATAATGGAAGAAGAACAACAAAATATAGTTCTATAATTTCTCTGGCTCTTCTTGAATGCAACCATAAATCTCCTTGGAAACATCTAGAGTCTAGTAAAGTACAAGTAGTTGCTACCACTTTTTCTTAATGTCACAATGTCTGCTAACTTGCAAATGTTATCAATAGGTTGAACAATGCATGGGGAAGGCCAGGCTGTGCCTCTAGCTGTGTGTCATTTCTGATGTGTGAGAGCAACCACAGGATTTGGCATTCCAGCTCTAGACTAAAAGAGATGCTTGCATAAGCAATGAGATATCATGGCTCAGTGTTTCTACCTGGAGTGTGTTTCAAAAAGAAACCTTCGTGTTTGAGAGATGAAAGAAAAATAGAAAAGCTAGATCAGCCTCTCAGTAGGTTTCGTGTGTTTTCAGTTAGATGTAGCCAGAGTTCATAATTATCTAGTATGGAATCCAAAGGACTCGGCTCATAATATTTGGATGTCTTAAAAATGGAGATGTCATATTGCTTAGATGTCCTCCTGTCTAAGGAACTACCTTGTCCAAATTGATTCTGCCCACCTGTTCAGTTCAACTAGAGAAGCCCTGCTGAAGATCCAACCCCAATATGAAGAGGGGCATAGATCAGAAAGCGGGTCTTTTTTATGGTAGCCTGACCCTGAAATATGCTGTTCCTTGAGTTATATTTGGCTCATTCCTGGGTTTTAGAAAAATCTCTTAATACCTTCCTTTTCAAAATCATTATTATCATTGTTTGCTTACTTTTACGTGTACACCTCCCAAAGTTTTTAGAATGGAACAGTCTACGAATTTTGTTAAATACAGATTTATATACACATATACTACATTCTTACACAAATCATGAAATGCAAATCATGAGTTTGCATGTGTGCACTTGGCATTCAAGTTGATCAAGCAACTTTTTAGAAGCCCACACCAAAATGCCTTAATTTTATTTCCTTTTTAATTTTGTAAAAATATTTTTGGGCAACCTTATAGTCTGCCTAAGAAATTTCCGTTCATGGATGGAAGTATGGAATCATCATCATTATTATGTTTTATATGTTTTTATTATAAAGAGTAGACATGCTTAAGATTCATCTTTCAAAGTTTTCTTTCAGAAGGAAGTTTCCCCATTTTTTAGCTTTTAAAATGCAGCTAAGAATAAATTTATATTGACAACGCTCCCAACAGCTACTATCCCAAGGGATCATGGAAACAGCTTTTGATTTCTCCCAGCTTCTATAAGCCATGTGACATGCAGATACATTCAACTCACTGGAAACTCTGGGTGTCTGTGAATTCATTCATCCATGAATGAGATAGCAGCAGCAGAGAGGAAGAGAAGGAGTGGAAAAACCCCAATCTTCTGAGATTAATTCCAAGATCACTTCAAGCCAAAATTTAATGTGATGTAATTAGCACAACGAAGTGAACGAAGTGTATTTTTATGCTCTAATTCTTAAAACTGAGATCTGCTCACTGAGAATTACTCGCATGAAACAAATGTAATAGATGTGTCCTAAAACTAGAAAGATTCATTGAAGAATCCTTTTCTACGTATCCATGGGATTCCAGAAAAGAGTTTAGTACAGTGAAGACCAGCAGGCCATGAGTGGTCTTCAGCGGCCACCGATGCAGCTCATAACGATTGCTGGTTGCGTTCCATTGTTTTCCATATCAACCACTATAATGTTACAGAATAAAACATGATTGGGCCCCTCATTGCATCGAGGCTTCCTGGGAATACAAGGATGCTAAAGAGGAGATTCCTTTTCCATGTTCCTTTCCCTAGAAGAGACTTTGAAAGCAAAAGTATATACGAACAGACCCATTTACTGTATTTGTCATCCGACTAACTTACTAGCCAGTCGTACATGAGTGGCCTTCGGAGTCCAAAAGATTCATTACCTCTGATCAGCAAAACCAATTCTATACATGAAATGCGGACAATCAGAAATCAATTCCATGAATTAAATGAAATTCAGTATAGGTTGTTTGTGTGGAGAAACTGCTCAGGACTTGAGCAAATCGAGGGGCTGCACAACAGTCTTTTTTTTTTTTTATCCTGCCTTTATTATGTTTATAAATAATTCAAGGTGGTGAACATACTTAATCCTCCTTCCTCCTTCTATTTTCCCCACAACAACAACTGTGAGGTGGGTTGGGCTGAGAGAGAGGGGCTGGCCCAAAGTCACCCAGCCGGCTTTCGTGCCCAAGGTGGGACTAGAACTCACCATCTCCTGCTTTCTAGCCTGTTGCCTTCACCACTAGATCAAACTGGCTCTCTTCTTTCCCACAAGAACTCCATTGCATTGGTGGCTTTGCAAAAGGTATCTTCCAAATCCCTCTTTCTGAGTTGAGATAAGTGCCTAGTTTAGGGACAGAAGTTCTGGGGTCTGCTAAATATTGTTAATCCATAATTTCCAGCATCTCTTAGCATGGAGCTGCTGGAAGTGGTAGTTCAGCAACATCTGGAAAACCACAGATTTCATGCGAACAATAGAGCTTAATTTAGGGCATATTCTACAGAATCCTATGCTATACTGACATTACAAGAACTTTGTGATGATGATGATGGTGGTGGTGGTGATGATGATGATGATGATGATGATGATGATGATGATGATCTGGCAACTAATCTACTCCCGCAGTTGGATTCAAGTCTAATATCTTGTAATGAAATACATGAGACTTTAAAGACACTCTCTCTGTAGTGTCAAGCTACCCAAATCTTGGCAGTTAATAATAATTAAAAAAAAAACTATGGTAGAGAAGGCTGGAGGATTTCTGTGCACAGGAGACCACATAAATAAAAAGTTTATTTTTGCGGTAGGTTCCTTCTACAGAGCCATACATCTGGATATATAACTATACATGCAGATTTCTTGATTCCTGTGAATAAATAGAATGTTATAAGTTATCCTGCTGATTCACAGATTTCTCTATCCGATCATTAAAGAACAGGAACCTGTTAAAAGTACTGTTCTTAATTCATTGCTGAGTTTTTAAAGAAAGACCACATCAAATGCAGAGGTAGAAATATTCTAAAATAGACAACACGGAATGATCATTAACGGATCGATACATAGTGCTAAAGCATATCGTAGGAGACGTTTGTTTCTGCTTTGTGGAATGCCCAAGCCCGTCACAAGAAGGTATAAAATGGTTTACAAACCACAGAAAGAAAATATATTGGTGTATAAATCACAAAGGATGAAATTACACATTACAGGAAACCTTAAAACAAGCCAGCCATCAATCAACAAAAGAGGCCAGGGATTTGCTTAGATGATGCCTCCTACATACTTACATGAAATTTCTACAATCGAAGCGTTACTCTCCTCTCCCTTTGAACCTATCCATTTTCCCCATGTGAAGATGCATAGAGATTTCATCCAATAATTAGTTGTTTAATCAACCTACTCAATTTTATGCATGGTTACTCAGAAGTCAACTGTGCTGATGTCTCTTATTCCCAAATAATTTTGCATATGACAGCAATAGCATATCTAGCTATCTATTTTTTTCATTTTCCTATCGACTGAACAATCTATTTCTCTGTCATTGCATACACTCATGATGGAAAGAGAGAGAGAGAGTGAAAAGGGCTGCCCAATTAAGTAAATTTAGTTGGAGAGGGGATAGCTGCTTCATTAAATGTATTTAGCTAATTCATTTTCATCAGTGAATTTGGATCATGGATGAAGTCGCTAAGGCCCTTCAGGTGATGATGGACTATCATTCCTGCCATTCGCCATGCTGGGTAGAGTTACTGGGAATTTTAGTTGCGCAACATCCGAAGACTCCTTGGAAGCCTCCATTTTCGATGCAGAAATTCTCAAGCTTACTCTCTCCATGGATTTTGCAGTGAAAAGGCTACCCCATTTTTCAAGCTGCCTTCTTGCAACATCTCATGCAAAAAAAGAAAAAAGGGAGAAAAAAAAATGAAAAGCATAAATCCCAGGGGATTAACTCAGCTTTCTGTTCTCAACTGTTGCTGTGAGCCATCATGTTCTTGCCTATAAAATGGGCAGCCATATACGTCTCTTAAATGAATGAATGAATAAATAAATAAACAAATAAATTAAACAGCTAGTTGAGCAAACGCGCTGATGAAGAATGGAACAAGAGCTGAGTTCTTTGTGCTCTTCCTAGTTGTTATATGAATCATAGTGAACTTGTCTGATGTTAATATATTGTAAGTGATGTATATAAAATGTAGGTGTGCACAAATGTCCCATGTTGTGTGGGACCATTTAATGTCTTGTTATAATTCCTTATGAATTTCCAGTGTAATTGGAGGTCTTTAGCAAACTCAGTTATTACCAACATACAGAGAAGTGATCATTGGCTATTGGGCACCTTATGGGACTGACAGAAGGTAGCAATTAGTCATTGTGAGAGACTATTAAAAAAAGAGTTTCTTTATTCAGAAATTAAAGCACGAGTAATGAGGAGCCGATGCATAATTTCAGCATCAATTAAGAGCTACTTATTTTTCCTTACTGCTCAGTTAAACTGTCAAATTTAATAGGCTGTACATTTTTTTCTTCTGTTCTTCTTCTTTTTGCAGTATTGACCATAGATCAGGGATGGACAGCCTGATTCCCTCCAGATGTTTTGGACTACCATTCCCATAATTTCTAATGGTAAGCCCAGCTGTTCAATATCCAGAGATTGTGGGAGTGGTAGTCCAAAATTTCTAAAGGATATCAGATCAGATTGCTTACCTCAGCTTAATTGGGATATGTTACATGGTCTAATTTTGGTCTATGATTATGATTTAGGGTTTTGGATATTATCCCATTCCATTATGTTTATGTGTGAATTATTTATTTATTTGTTTGTTTGTTTGTTTGTTTAATCTGCTGGAACTACACATTTATGCTTCTTTGCAGCTTTAACCAATGGATGTAGTTTTTGCATATGTCTTCTATACAAAAAGCTATACACAACTAACCCCAATATTTTTGGGTGGGTGGGTGAATGTTTTTAAGTAAAGAAGGGCTATTCCATGTATACTGTGATGCAATGAATTTTGGCAGATGGCTACCTGCCATGCCGCAGAAGTCCATTACATTGTAAAAACACCCCACATTTAGGGCTCTACATCTATATCTACAGGAAGATGATGGAAAGTTGGAAAAATTTGCAAGAGAACACAACAGAAACCAATAGTGGCACCTTCTACCACCTCCCATCAATGTCCTTGGAAGAACAATGATTGGTCACCATAATGAGGTTGAGTTGAAATTATGAACTTTTATCCATGCAGTCACAAGAGGGCAAGTCTGTCTCAATAGCCTCAACCCATTGGTACCCTTAACCAATGGGATACATAATACTGACCAAGCTGGTGGCACAGCAACCAAGAGCCTACAGAACCCTGCGAATTATGAGAATCTCAAAACCTGGCCCCCATGCTATCAAGGACACTTCCAATTCCTTTCTGGAGGAATGCAATCAACACTAAGTAAGCCAGTATAAGAAGCTTAGCCTATCAGAAAAATGAGGTGGTACCATTTCTGAAGAGTCTGTATTTGAATTGGATCCATGTTCTTTCAGATAAATAAATAAATAAATGAACAAGAGGAACCCCAGATGAAATTTGACCTCTTTTAATGGAGTCAAAGCAGCATCAAGCAGACAGCTGTTGGCAGTCTTTCTTCCAACAAAGAGATAAGAAACAACACAAAATCAGAGGTTTGTATTTCCTACAGCTTTGTTCCAGACAATGTTTTTGTTCACTCCTGAATTGCACCTTCAGAGAAAAGGATGGCTTTGAGTTAGTTGATGTCACCAGTATCGATCTTTCTGAACTAAAATTAATGGCAGGGATTCTTTTCTTATTGCTTCAGGGTCAACCGACTTAAAGAATACAGCTTAGTCTACTTGTGATTCTTCCTACATTTACTGTCTTACAGCAAAAAAAAAAAAAAAAAGCAATTCTTGCATCCCTTTTTACTCTTCCAGATATAAAGTGCTTCCTGGATTATTAGAAATGGAAGATCAGTGTACTTTAGATCCATGTCAGCTTCACTTAGGTGATCCTATTTTCAGTCCCACTTCCACTTTAACCTGTGATTAAATAAAAGCCATTCAAAATTCTACATTCAAGTACACATTGGAACACAGATTTTGAACATATGGTATTTTAAAAGAAAAATATCCATCTGATCTTGGAACATGCATTCCTACATCCTTACATATATCATTTTATTTCTTGAAAAATATTTAAATACAGCTTCTTGTTTTCAAAGTAATGAAACAAGTATAATTACAATAAATGGGTACTAGAAAGTCTGAGGAAAGAGAATAAAAGCGTTAAAAGCATTCATTAAAAATGAGTTTTAAGAAGTCCCTTAAAACCTTACTTGGTATATCATAGAGGAAAGGTTATTCCACAAAGCTGGTGTCACCACAAAGAACACCAGTCCGAAGGACATAATTCTGCAAGCTGAAGACTTCCCTTGAAGTTCATAGGTGGATCAGTCAAATATGCTCTTTTTGTGTACTGAATGACCACATATTCAATTAATCCAACTACTGTCTTCAGTGGACACTTCTGTTTTTTTTATTATTATGCCTCCTTTCAATAAAAAAAGGGCATAATGATTTTTTTTTAAAAAAAGGACTCATAACATAATACACAATCAGGAAAAAGAACAGAGCTGAGTAGCCCTGTGAATGCAATCTCCTAATTACAATAGTCCAACCAAGATGAAACTGAGGTACGTGTCATGGTAACTAGATCTGACATATCCAGGATCAGATGCAGTTGCATTTTCTCAATGGTCTGAATTGCTTGCAGAGGGAGATATGTATGGTTTTTATTAAAGATTTTTTTAAAGGAAGATACAAACTAATCCAAACTAATATGAGTAAGAGAAAGAAAAGAAAAAGAAAGAAATCAAAGAGAAAGCTAAAAATGCAAGAAAGGAAAAAAAGGAAAAGAAAAATAGAAAAGAAAGGAAAAAGATACTAAGAAGTAGCTTCCGATCTTCTTTACAGCAGTTATAAGTACAATTATAAATTTACCTCTTACTCTATGGTTACAACATAACCTTCTTTCTATAATCTATCCTGTCTAATCATCAAAATTATAAATCATAAGTTCTTTTTTTTTGTTTTTTGCTGTTTTACTCAAAAAGTCCATAAGGGGTTTCCAGGCAGCAATAAACATAGCTATTGTCTTTTCTCTGACCGAAGAAGTCAATTTAGCCATCTCAGCAAGTTCCATCATCTTCACCAACCATTCTTCCATTGTGGGTTGTGCTGAATCTTTCCATCACTTCCAGAGGGCTTTGAAAATCACATCAAGGCCGTATGTCAAGGCTTGCAAATGGTCTACCCCATCCTATTCCAACAGATTGTCCATTCTGCTCTACTCCCTAGTCAATTTAGCAGTTGCAGTCTGCTTAAGAAAACTGCAGGCATCTGTCTACCTTCTTTCTCTCCCATTTGAGCCTTTCCCCCAGTGTCAGCACAGCAGAGTTGCCAATGCAGCGACAACCTTGACACAGGTGTGGGAGGGGAGGAGATGGGAGAAGACCAGACAAGACACACGACTTCAGAGCTCTGCAGCCACCAGCAAACAGAGACATGCAGCAGCCAAAAGAAGGTGTTTTTCCTTCAGAGGGAGTGGACGGTCTAGAGGAAAAAGAAGTGTAGAGGCCCAGCAACGTGGAAAGGTCTTAAGAGTTCTATGTGCTGGCCATTAACAGAAAAGGAAAAAAAAAAGAAGAAATCTCAGAGAGAAGAAAAAAGACAGAACAGGTTCTGTAAGGAGACACTGATGTGTAATAGTAATAGAATAAAGCAAAGTATATGGTTTGTTGCAATACTATAGAGCAGTGTTTCTCAACCTTGGCAACTTGAAGAGGTGTGGACTTCAACTCCCAGAATTCCCCAGCCAGCATGGCTGGCTGGGGAATTCTGGGAGTTGAAGCCCACACATCTTAAAGCTGTCAAGGTTGAGAAACACTGGTATAGAGTATAGTATAGAGGAAATTGTCAGGTTCAGCCCAGGGAACTCCACAAGACAGTACAGATACAGTTCTGTTGCATTTATTAGCTTCTACCTCCAGACAGAAATCACCCCAGACTGAATCTAACTTCCCAAGCCAGCAAGCCAAAACACTGTGAATTCCTTAGGGTGGTGCCAGTCTCATCTTCCTAACCTTCCCACGCTCCTGTTGGGGGCTAAGGGAATGCTTATTTCCCCGAGCGCAGCCTTCATCAAACCATTCCATCACAGAAACATTGTAATAGTAATAGAATAGAATACAGGTAGCCCTCATTTAGTGACTCGTTTATTGACTGTTCGCAGTTACAACAGTGATGAAAAAGTAACTGTATGACCAGTCCTTGCATTTACGACCTTCGCAGATCTGTAAAGCAAAGGAAAGTTGAAACAAGATCCAAGCACAGTCATGGTTTCACTTAGCGACCACTTCACTTAATGACCAAGTTGCCAGTCCGAACTGTAGTTGCTAAATGAGGACTACCTGTATAGGATAGAGGCTTTTTTTTTTTTTGGATATGCTTTTTGGATATGCTTTTTGCATATGCTTTTTTTTATATCAACCTAATTGGATGTGGTTTAAAAAAGAACTTGTGACACCTACACGAACCTCTGTCTCACCAGATTACATTTTCATATGTGTCCCTTTGTCGAGGCCATTACTGACAGCAGAGAATGACAGCTTTAATGACTTCCTTTGGTTTTGATAAAAGAGCAACAGAATTAGGTATCATTAGCCCCAATGGGACAAAATGCAAATTGGGGGAAAGCCATCAGAAAACCCGAAGGGATACAATAGACCTATAGCTCCCCAAACTTTTCCTTTATGCAAGGAAAGTTTGCATAATTATTGAAAGCTTTTGAAGGCTGCCGCATGTCAGAGATGGGAAGCACATTAGCAGTTGGCCCTACAGCTCATGCAGTGTCTGCAGAATGCCAAAAAATAAGTAATTTAGTTTAAAAATGGTGGAAAGATCTCTGAAATTCAGAAAATGTTGGTGTTTCCCTTTGAAAAGTCATGAAATGGTTGGCAAGAACACCACACTCTCATAAGAATGTGTGTATGTGTGCAAATGTACATATTGGAGTCCACTGGATTTGGGTGGCTGTAATAAATTTGAATAAATAAATAAATGATAAATAAAATGCATATGCATATGTATACATATACAAACATTTGCTTGGGAATCATTGTCATAAACTTCCATTTGACTCAAAAGGAAGAAAGTGAGGGATCCAAGGAATTCCCAAAAGATCCAAGTCTTTTTTTATTGGCAATACTACAATCACCACTAAGAGCAGTGTTGTCCAAACTTGGCCCCTTTGAGATGAGTGGACTTCAACTCCCAGAATTCCCCAGCCAGCCATGCTGGCTGGGGAATTCTGGGAGTTGAAGTCCACTCATCTTAAAGTGGCCAGGTTTGGACAACACTGACTAAGAGGTCATTGTGGATTCAGTCTGAAGAAGGAGCATAACACTAAGGAGAAGAACCATGTTTATTGCAACAATTGTTGGGTACCTGCTTTACCAGAAAGAGGGACTCTGAACAATGGGAAAGCAAAGATTTTATAGAAATGGAGGGCTCCAAGATGAGAAATCCTAGGGATCTGATTGGCTGGCCAGTTTGGGGAAGCAAGGCAGGTCCTTATCAGGATACCTGGGCTGAGTTCTATTGTTAGGCAAAGCGGGCCTTTCAGGAGGGCAGCAGAGCTGGGGAAGTTCATTGTGAAAGGGATAGAATGTTGAGACAATGGGGGGCGTGTCCCTGATTGAGGATGGAACCTTGAGGTTTCTCACCTTGTTACTATGTTGCAACTCCCTTCCTAGAGCTGCCCTCCGGCTGTACTGTGAGATGGTGAAGAGCCTCCTATTCTATGGTTTAGATGGGACTGCAGGGGCTTTGCCCAGGGACAGGGAGGGTCAACACTGGGTTTGACCTGGTCATGTCCAAAACACAGGGGCAGGGAGGATGCAATCTCCATTTTCTCCACTGCAGAGGGAGACCAGCCCTTGAGGAATTGTTGGAGAATTCCTCCTTCCCGTTAAGGGAAATGCAAAAACCCAGTTTCTCTGCCCACAAATGGGGCAGAGACTTCTAAAAAAGGCCATTGGTGCCCCACTTAAGGAACAGAAGCAGGAATCCATCCGTTCCCCCTTCTGAAACTGTTCTTCTAAAACCACCAGACCCATTTTCAAATCGAGTCTCCCATCCCCGCCCCCCCCCCCCAGCTAGTTCAAAGCTCTCAGCGGGAGTTATCCTATTAAGAGTTGGAGACACAGCATCATCATTTCATTGTGAATCCTTACTTCTTGTAGGGAAATGTAGCAGCTCAAAAGGGCCACATCAATCTCTCCTGGCCAGAAGCAGACATGGCAGGATAACCATGCTCAGTTGCCTCCTGGGCCTCATTTTTTTCTCTCTGGGTTTCATAGCAAGGTAAGAAGGCTGCTGCCTGGGCTTATAATTTGATTGTAATGAGTGATGGCATCTGTTCCTCAGAAATCCCATTTGGTTATGAGGTTAGCGAATGCTGAGGATGGCCATGAGAGCATTAAAGGCAAGTATACCCCATAGGCTGCTGGGCAAGAAAGATTAGGATTTGATTTATATCATTAATAAAGGGTGAATCTCCCCCCTCCCTCCTTTTCTGTGTGCACAAATGCTGGATGAATTTAGGACAGCAGGATGTCATCCGCTCTATACCTGTCTTCAGGCTCTGTGAGAATTGCATCTCATAATTCAAAGGGATGAAAACACGGCTTCATGACTTTGAAAATGGATGTGCCACTTTTCAATTTTAGCAAGATGACTTCAGGCTGTTCTACCTTTTAGAACATTGACAATACAAGTAGTAATTGTCCTGCTCTTCTCTGCCCCAGTCAGACCCCATTTGAAGCACTGGGTCCATTTCTGGGCACCACAATTCAAAAGGGCAGTGATAAACTGGGAGTGGATTCAGAAAACGGCTGCCCAGATGGTGAAGAGTCTGGAAATCAAGCCCTAGGAGGTACAGATAAAGGACCAGGGTATGTGTAAACTCCAGAAAAGATAAGGAGAAATGATGAGGAGAAATTTAATAGCAAACTTCAGATATCTGAAAGGTTATCACACAGGAGGAGAAATGGATTTATTCTCAATTGTCCCAGAAAGTAGAATCAGAAACCAGAGGTTAAAACCACAAGGAAGGAGCTTCAGGATAAACATGAGAAGAAACTTCCTAGGTGTACAAGCTGTCAGTCAATGAAACAGGTTGCTCTACGAAGTGATGAGTTCTTCTTCACTAGAGATATTCAGACAGGGGCTGGATGGTCATCAGTCAGAGATGCTCTGCTGGATTCTGCACTGACCAGGAGATTGGACCAGATGACCTCTAAAATCTGTAGGGTTAGAAGAAGTGAATCTGCTAAATGGGGGGGGGGGTATTAAATGTAGGTTTTACTGGGAAGGAAGGAAGGAAGGAAGGAAGGAAGGAAGGAAGGAAGGAAAGGAAGGAAGGAAGGAAAGGAAGGGAGGGAGGGAGAGGAGAGGAGAGGAGAGGAGAGGAGAGGAGAAGAGAAGAGAAGAGAAGAGAAGAGAAGAGAAGAGAAGAGAAGAGAAGAGAAGAGAAGAGAAGAGAAGAGAAGAGAAGAGAAGAGAAGAGAAGAGAAGAGAAGAGAAGAGAAGAGAAGAGAAGAGAAGAGAAATCTGTCAACCAATGAGGCAGACTGAGCTATTTGGCTTGTAGCAACATTATGTACAGACATAAACTAATGGCAGAGAGGTGAACAAACGGAGACAACAGTTTCCTGCTTTTATAAGCAAAGAGTGAGAAATGGCCTGCTCCCTAATGGGTAGCTGTGGTTGGAAGGACTTGAATAGCAAGTGGATTTCATTCTGGCTTTTTGTCATTCAATCTACCACCTTGCTTTAAAAAAAAATCACACCTAGTTGCCAAGATTTTTATTTTCCACAAATCATTCTAGAATGTCCAGGTGCTTAAACTCACTGTGGTTTTGCACAAATGTGCCAGACACACCCTGGGATATCATAGGATGCATTTAGTGAAGAAATGAGGCTATAAAGTTCAGAAGAAAGATAACATTAATGAAAGATTGCCAAAAATGAGATTGTCTCTCTCCTTCTAGACCGGGCACTTAGCTTTTATGGAAATATCAAAGAAAGAATGAAAAATCTGGAGCTCTCCAGATGTTGTCAGATACATTTCCGAGTACCCTTGCCAGTTGGCTAAACCATCTAGGTCAGTATTTCTCAACCTTGGTGACTTTCAGATGTGTGGACTTCAACTTCAAGTTGAAGTCCACCCATCTTAAAGTTGCCAAGATTGAGAAACACTGACCTAGGTTGATGGAAGTTGGAATCCAACCATCTCTGGAGGATACAAAGTCACTGACCAGGCTTTAAACTGGACATGTGCAGCCTACAGCTTTTGGGCCAAATGTGGCACCTAGAGCTCATTTGATAGAGCCTTCATGAAAACTCACTGTGAGTCCTCAATAGAAAGCAATCGATTCCATCCATTGCAGCTTCTATATTAAGTAGGAAGAAGTGTAAGAGGGAGAGAGAGGGAGAGGGAGAGGGAGAGGGAGAGGGAGAGGGAGAGGGAGAGGGAGAGGGAGAGGGAGAGGGAGAGAGAGAGAGAGAGAGAGAAGGGGTACATTCCCCAGAATATTCTTCCTGTGAGAATACACCCTTGGCAAAAAAAAAAAAAGTGTCTTATGCTGGCAATACTATCAAGGATGGTCTTCTGTCACCAGATTCTCCCTCCTCCAGACAAGCAATCTCCAAGGGAGACAAAGGCTGTCTGATCATTCTGACATTCTAGGTATTTCTCTTTAAACTGACCATAACTCTGCCTTGTTAATGTTATAATAAATTATTCATTCATGACATAATAGATGATTAATTACTGATCTACCTGGGGGAATCACAGGGCCATATTGGTGTGGTAGAACCTATGCCCTCCTAATTGTTGTATCAGGGTCTTTAACTGTACAGGTAGTTCAGGTAAATGCAAGTATTTTCCCTCCTCTTTCCAGCTTGCCAAACAAGCAAACATGGTTGGAAATAGAAAAGCTGTTACCAAGGTCCATGGCTCAATGTCCCTTGCATGAGTGCATGTGCTCTATTTGGGCTCAGTATGCTTGAAACAATTCAGTGACCAAAACTAAGAGAAAGTGCTAAAGACCCACCCAGTGGGAGTTAAAGTCCACACATCTGAAAGTTGTCAAGGTTGAGACACACTGATTTAGGTTGATGGAAGTTGGAATCTAACCATCTCTGGAGGATACAAGTTCACTAACCAGGCTTTAAATTGAACATGAACAATTTAATTTGGAGAAATAGGAGCAGGTCCTGGCCTCCAGGACAGAAAGCCCAGAAATTCAGGACCATGCACAATTTACCTCCAGACAAGGTTGTCCTTATCTCTTCAAAAGGCTAATTGTAGTGTTGATGGCTGTCATAGAAACAGGTCCATTATTTAAGGGATCTCCACACTTTTGAGACAGCAGAGACATTTAGCATTTGGAAAGACATTGAGGGAATATGCATAAAAGGATGCATATCTGTTTGCAGTTCTTCCTGATAAAGAAATTAACCAAAATTCATGCAGGAATAAATACAGATGCCCAATACAATATAATAGCTGTTTTTAGCTACTTACCCATCCATGCAGCAAGGCAAGCTTCACTGGGTGTTTGTTGAATGTTGTAATGTTCTATCAGTGCCTGCCTTTTTCTTGTAGAGATTGTTCCTTCCTCTCTAGTACCTTTGCTTTTCTTTTGCTTTCCCAGATGTTTGCACAACCTCTTCTCACATTATCTCCTTTGATTCATGCAGAGCTTTTGTGTGTGTGTGTGTGTGTGTGTGTGTGTGTGTCCCTTACAGTACCATCATTCCTTTGATAGCATAATAATCAAAGAACAGGGGAACAGATTGTTCTTTCATTCCTTGGATCTTTGGAAACATTGTAGCAAGAAAGAACAGTCCAACTTCCTAGAACTGGGGGTGGGGGGTTGGTGTTTTGGTGCCCTCAAGTCACTACTGACTCCTGGGGACTGCCTGGACAAGTCCATACAGTTTTCTTGGCAAGATTTTCAGAAGTGGTTTGTGATTATCTTCTTCTAAGACTGAGAGAGAGTGACTGGTCCAAAATCACCTAACCAGCTTTGTGCCTAAGGCAGGACTAGAACTCCCATTCTCCTGGTTTCTAACCTGGTGACTTCAACCCCCGCCCCAAATTGGCTCTCAAGAACAATGCAGTAAGGTCCATAAGGGAAGAGATAAGGGAAGATTTTCAGTATTGGGTGTGTGTGTGTGTGTGTGTGTGTGCAAAGCTTCACCCAGCCTAGACATAAACTGAAAAGATGGGTGAATGGAGCAGAACCTACTAGAACCTACTAGGGATAAAGATAGTTTATCCTCTACTAAGGGATAGTTTATCCCCTACTAGGGATAAAGATAGTTTATTGATTGAAGAGGCCAATTATTTATTTGACTGATTGATTGTGATTCTGCACAATGGAGAAAAAGGAACCATTTTGGCTTCCTTTCTCATCATTGTGACTTTGGCCAGCTAACAACATATAAAAAGTACAGCAAAGACATATAAGCCTCTTCAATGCCCAACCACTGAAAGAGAGGGGACATTGCAGCCAAACAGAGCTGGGGTTGTCTCTAGGTCAGAACAAGGCACTGGAGGAGTTAAAATAGTTCGGGTTGAAAGCCAGCTGTTGAGAACTGAGGCTGGAAAACAGGCACAGGGTGCATTGCAATGGTTTGGGAGTGGGAGGAGGATTACATGATCCATTCCTCTGTTCAGGAAGTCCTGAGTGGCCCATTCTGGTGATGGTCAAGCAGAAACTGCAGATTTGCCCCCAACACATTCTTTAAAATAAAGATAATATTTGAAGCCATGGTTTGGTATGCAGCATGTTAGCTCTCCATTTAATTTTTATGAAATGAAGGGAAAGTAAAATAACACAAAGAGTTTTTGAATGCAACACACTTGCCTGAGTGAGGTGGTGAGGATAAGCCTTATTCTGGCCTTAACACTTTCATGTACATAAGAGAGCAGAATAAGGCACCAGACGATCTCTCCTGTATTCTGCCCAATGGAGAAAAAGGAACCATTTGGTGTATGGTGATGATGTATGCAACAATGCCAACCTTGATCACACCACCATGCTTTTTTTTTGTCTTTGTTTTTTCACTTAGATCAAAAAGAGAAAGGAAGGGAAGGGTCAGCCCTTCAAGGTAGACCAGGCTAGGAAACCAAAGTCAGGCATGCTAATACTACTTTTATTATAAGGTTATCATAACAGAATCTTGCAAGTCTGAATGTGAATCTTCCCCCCTCCCTCCCTTTATCTTCCTGAAAACTAGGGAAAGTCTTATCTGACATGCTTTCTTAGATTACAGTTCTGGCTTGGACTCAGGTTTCTTTTATCTGACTGTTGTCTTGGTTGCAATTTTTCCTCCTGTTTCTCAAGGTTATTCCTTCTTCCCATTACAGAAAGGGAAAGGCGTGTGTGTGTGTTAAAAAGGACTGCAAATATAGCCAATATAAAGAAGATGGCCAGGTTATTAACATCAAACAAATAGAGCCAGTTTCAGTTGGATATCAACACTGTTAGGCACCAAGGAATGCATTACTGAAAGTTGCCAAGGTTAAGAAACACTGACCTAGATGATTTAACCAACTGGCAATCAATACCTAAGAACACTACATTGAGGACATATGGCGGTATAGAAAGTAGAGAGGCTTTTTGCTTGTGTGTCACCTGAAATCCTAGCTTTAAATAATATAACCCTGAATATTGCTTCTAAACACTTGATATCTGCCTTCCCTTGTTTTTCACCAAACCTTAGAATTATAATCAACATCGTATTGCAGCTAGAACTGTTATATTGCATGGCCATGCTTAGTTCTTTCTTTGATTCTCCCCTGTTCAGATTTTCATTTTTTAAAATCCCAATCTCTCCCGAAGCCAGCCTGAGCACATCATGCGTACAGTTTTCCTCTAGTTCTCTATCTGCAGGTGTAATATTGGTTTTACACATAAGATTAAATGGAACTTCCTCTTCTCATCTGGTGCCCATGTAAGATCTGGATAAGATCACAGATGAACATGACTTTAATTCTGCTTGGCATCAAAGATTGCATCTCACTGAGGCTTGGCAGGAAGTGCTAATTTGAGATAAAGGCCATGGGTATTAAAGCTGAGCTGTGTAACCTTTCATGCTGCCTCCATAGACAAACAGGATGTTTGGCATGCAAAGTAGAAGCACTTTGCTCTCAGGAGAAGTTCCTATAACTTTCTTTGAACTATAAAATTATGTGACAGAAGGTTGCCCGGCTCCTACGTTTACCTCTTCTGCTCAACTACAAATTGGAATGGTTGGCTGAGTACGGTGAAGTGGAAGCCCTTAGAGTTCAGATGAATGACTTTCGCCATGTGAACCATGGAAGATGTGACTGGACTTTTACTGGTTGCTGCAGAAGTTGAGGAAGCTGAACGGACAAAATAAGGACAATAAGGGTGTCCGAATCAGCTCTGAGCTGATTCAATTTGCCAATTGTTATTGATTTTTATTCTAATTGTTTTGTTTTTGTTTTTATTATTTTGTGGGCCACCCAGGGTTGCTGTTGTCGTTACAATATAGGCAGCTATATAAGTCTTTGAAAGCAAACAGACAAACTTGGTTTGACTTTCCAATTTGATTTGAAAAATCAGATCGGGGATTCGGTTGAACTGAATTCAAAATTAATCCCTGGATTGAAGCTTTGCACAACATTAACTCAGTGTGGGTTGGCAGCAAGGAATTTGATGTCAGTTTACTGTTTAGTCCTATTTGCTTAGACCCAGATTTTATACTACTCATTTCAAGTTTTTTTCTTTCTGTTTTTGACCAAATTTGCAAGTACAAATTAATAAGTACATTTCTCTCTCTCTTTTCCTTTAATGCTCATTACTCAGTAACTCTTCAATGAGATATCCTTTTCCATTAAAGAAGACTTTTGAAGTAACATCTCTCCTTCTTAGTGGAAATATAATGATATTTATGTCAGTTTCTATCTGTCAAAATTTATCCTTGGCAGGAAGGAGTCATCCACTGAGGAGCTGGAGATGCTTCTGAAAACTAACATTTTATGCCTCCCATTAACTAGTGTGGAAAACCCATAAACATGCATAACTTTTTAAAATAACAACAGGCTCTCCAAAATGACTAATCCTGCCAATTCTAGAGAAATAGCTGTAGGGACTTTGGAAATAGGAACCCTATATATTCTTTTCCTTTTTTTTTCCCCCTTTCCTCCTTTTTCTCCTGTTTGTTTTTCCAAACAAAATTAGACAATATTTGCAAGGGTAAACAATTCTGTCTACCTATCTCATCAGGTCCAGCAGAAGAGGCATGCTCTGGATACCATCTATTAGGGAGTAGCATCTGGCAGGACCCAGGAAGAGAGCTTTTTCTATCATGATGCCTGTCCTTTGGAGCATCATCTACCCCCAAGATTAAATTGGCCTTGATCCTGGTGGCCTTTCACAAGGCCTTAAAGATGTGGTTTTTAAGAAGAATGACACCATCAAGACGTACGCCCTGCCAATCAACAGATACCCTGCCGGTATAGTGAGCTGGCCAAAGCAGGACATGGAGGCAGCTGACATGAAGACCCAGAAGCTCCTCACAATGTACGGAGGTTTCCACCCCAAGAGACTGTACACCAGATGGAAAGAGGGTGGCAGGGTCTGATGAGTGTCAAAGCCACTGTCCTGGATGAAACCCATAGCATCCAGGAGCACATCGGTAAGATGGCACCCATAGATGAGCTGCTGAGAGAATGCCTGAGGCAGCAACTGACTTGGGAGGAAGTTCAAGCAGAGGAAATGCCATGGCAAGGCAAGCCCCTGCATGGGATGTACCATCGCCAGATAGTTGAGGTGGCTGACATTGGGAAATGGAAAGAGCTGGACTAAAAGACAGCCCTGAGGCACTGATTATAGCAGCACAAGAACAGGCACTAAGCACCAGATCCATAGAAGCAGGGGTCTACCACATGAGACAGGACCCAAGGTGCAGGCTGTGCAAAGAGGCCTCAGAGACAGTCCAACACATAGGGGCAGGGTGTAAGATGCAGGCAGGAACAGCATATACTGAATGGCACAACCATGTAGCTGGCATTGTGCACAGAAACATCTGCACAGTGTATGGGCTAGACCCCCCCCCCCCAAGTCCAGATGGGAGATTCCACAGAAGGTCATGGAGAATAACAGGGCTAAGATCCTGTGGGACTTCCAGATCCAGACAGACAGGCAGGTACTGGCCAATCGACCAGACATTGTGGTAGTAGACAAAGACCAGAAGACAATGGTAGTGATAGATGTAGCCGTGCCAAGTGACAGCAACCTCAGGAAGAAAGAGTATGAGAAGCTGGAGAAGTACCAGGGCCTGAAGGAGGAAATAGAGACGATGTGGAAAGCCAAGGCCAAAGTGGTCCCAGTGGTGGTAGGAGCACTCGGGGCCGTGACTCCTAAGCTGGGAGAGGGGCTCCAACAGACCCCAGGAATGACATCAGAGCTCTCTGTCCAGAAGAGTGCAGGACTAGGAACAGCCGAGATCCTGCGCAGAACCCTCAGACTCCCAGGCCTCTGGTAGAGGACCCAAGACTGAGGAAGACACAGACCACCCATAGGGGTGAGAGGGGAATTTTTTATCATATAAACTTTTTTAAACTTGGTGCCTTCCAGATTTATTCTAGAATTCAGATCCCAAAATTCTCAGCAATGCCAATGTTGAGATTGAACAAAGCTGAAGTATATGTTTTAAATGATGAAAAGAAAGAAAGAAAGAAAGAGAGAGAGAGAGAGAGAGAGAGAGAGAGAGAAAGAAAGAAAGAAAGAAAGAAAGAAAGAAAGAAAGAAAGAAAGAAAGAAAGAAAGAAAGAAAGAAAGAAAGAAAGAAAGAGAATTTTGAGCACTATAAAAGTAAGTTTTAGTTTTATTATAGCTAGAATTTTTAGAGCTATGATTATGTACTATTGCATGATTGTTGCATTTCATTATATATGTTGTAAACTGCCTAGAGTCCAGGTGGATGGAGAAAGTTTTCCTAAAGAAAAACATTTTTAATAACAGCATGAAAACATAAATGCATTATGGCATTTAAAAAAACAACTCAGTGGTCCATAGGCAAAGAAATGAACACATCCCTGATTTCTCCTTCACTGCTTCCTTTTGAGAATGCAACCTACATTCCCACAAATGTTGGCATAACCCATATTAAACCCTGACAAATGAGTAACTGATGGATTGCCAAGGTTACAATCTTCCAGTGGATTTAAAGGAGCAGATTCGTTTAGGATTAAATTGTTGCTTACTTGAAGTGACATATTGCTGGCTAGCATAACTTACAAGAACGAGAGTAATTTCAGCAATCAATCACTTAAAGAATCAATAGAAACCCAACTGTTGGAAGGTACTCATCTGCACGGGGTATGTTCACAGTTGGGGAAAAAAAAAAGAAAAAACACCCTATAGTAATTAGGTAGACTTCTCTTTTTATTTATTTACTTTTCCTGCTCACGTACAAAAAACAATGGTCCTTTGCAATTCTGCCCTGGGTCAATCTCTCAGGCTGATCTATCCTGCTCCCGGCTTTCTGTTTTGTTAAGCCTCATAGAAGGACAAAAAAAATGAAAGACGCCGCTAAACAGGCAAAAATTATTCACAACATAGTGACTATTTTCCATTGGCTGCATCAATTAGAAGTAGCAAGGGCGTTTTGGAGAACACGTTTACAACTTGTTAAAACCACTTTTTTATAATAATTAAAGCCTTGTTAAGCAATGGCTTGTAGAGCATTTTAATCAACTCTTCTCGTGTCAGGTTTCAGCGCTTCTTGTAGAAAATGACTGGTTACAAGCTGAAGGTTTGGGAGGGCAGGGTGATACATATGGATCCGGACAGATGTTGTTTTTTGGGGTGGTAGGTTATTTTTCAGTTGGCCAGGCTAGTAAAAGCAAGAGGCTTTATATTATCTTATTTATTTATTTATTTATTTATTTATTTATTTACTTACTTACTTACTTACTTACTTACTTACTTACTTACTTACTTATTTATCGAATTTGCCACCATCCATCTCGTTGAATGACGCTGGGTGGTTTACAACACCATTAAAATCAATTAAAATTACAAAATTACAGTAATAAAACAAAAAGATCCAGAATAATTGGCAATCACTCAGGGAGTGTCATCAAGGCACTAGCCACCCCCAGGATTGGGTAAAGTTGTTATCCCCCCATGCAAGCTGGCAGAGACAGGTCTTTAGTCCTTTTCAGAAAGCCGGGAGGGTAGGGGCCCGCCAAACCTCTGGGGGGAGAATGTTTCAAAGGGTGGAAGCAACAGCAGAGAAGGCTCTCCTCCTGGGCCCTGCCAGTCGACATTCTCTCGCTGACAGGACCCGCAACATGCCGTCTCTGCCTGACCGGGTGGGATGGGTTGATGTGACGGGGGTGAGACGGTCCCTCAGGTAGCCTGGACCCATGTCATGTAGGGCTTTAAAGGTGATAACCAACACTTTGAATTGGACCCGGAAGCAGACTGGGACCCAATGCAGCTCACATAGTAGAGGTGTTATATGTACCATTCTTGGGGCATTCAAAATTATCCAAACAGCCTAAAAGGTTAAAAAGGTTACATGAATATGCAAAAAATAAGAGTTCTAGGCAAAATATATATATATATATATATATATATATATATATATATATCTTCATTTTTTTCTACCCCTTTTCATTTGGTTGAAAAAAAATTTTTGCTGTCAATATTTATTTCAAAGGAAAAATATTTTCAGTGAAATTATGATGATTAGGGCTTCAAAGGGGTGGTTTAGTTTGAAGAAGATTCTATCAAATCACTTGTTTGAATCAAAACTACAAAGCTGAAATTGGGGGTGGGATCTTCAGATAGATTCAAGGCATTGTATTGAATTGGATGCCTTCCAAAGGATGTGGAGAGATTGAAAAGTGATTCACAGACTTGACAGAATTTCTAGGATTTTCTGGCTTCCCAGAGGACGTTGTTACAACTTTTTTCATATATGGACAAAGCCGGGATTGATGGGCTGTTTGATATCAACATGAATGGCCAGGTAATAAGTTTTATCACCTCCACAAACCATGCCTATCAAATACCTGGGGGAATGTTGCGCTGCTGTTTCTATCTCTCTTTCCATTTAGAATTTGTTTAGGCAGGTTCACCTTGGGGAAAAAAAGAGACTCATTGTATTTTGCAGCCTGCTGCTTGGTACGGGTGAAAGAGTGGGTTCCACTGAGAAATAAGAGAATTTTAGAACTAGAAGAGCACAATCTGAGGTTTGAATGGCATGGGTTTTTTTATGGTAGGATAAAGTTAATATTAATGTAGATTTTAAGAATCATTGTATTAGAAGTGCCATATTGAGAATATGGAACAGATATAAACCCAGACTGTGCCTGAAAATGCCTTTATGGGACTCAGCACAAGAAACATTTTACCGGAAAGTAACAGTAGGTAAAGAAAAACAATTACCTTATCAAAAGTTGTTAGAACAAGAGCATGGAGAATATAAGATGAAATCAAGACATGATGTAATCTTAGAGAGAGAGAGTAAAATATAAATGTATTGATAACTGCTGTCAAAAAGATTGGAAACAGCTTCTTTATAATCTTTCCTTTCCTTTCCTTTCCTTCCTTTCCTTTCCTCCTTCTCTTTCTTTTTCTCTTTTCTCACTATTCACTTTCTTTATTCTCTTTATTTTCTCTTATGTCTTTCACTTTGTTAAACATTTCTTTAATAAAAACTATATATTAAAAAAAAGAAAAAAAGAGAGGCTCTTCCTTGATTGGTTAGTTCTTTTCTGTGCAATCCTCTATTTTTCCTGAAAACTATTCTCTTTTATCCTTATCTTTCCTTAATGTTCAATCAAGTTTTCAGATCTGAATTATACTCCTTGTTAGTCTCTGTGCCTAGTTTGTCTGTAGTTCTTCAGCTATTTCTGGGCTTCCTGTTATTCCCCTTTCATTCCCCTTCCAAATAAAAATTCTACACAAAATCCTGTTTTCCTTTCTGCTCCTTTTCTACCTCTCTTTTCTTTTCATTGAGTAAGATTAAGATAGTGTGCTTACTGGTAGAATATTAATATGATAAAGAGTGCATATTTTTGTATTACATATATTATTTTAATAACACACATATTTCTCAGACTTTTTTTTTAATTTGCACAAGTCACCTCTAACACATCATGCCTAAAGGTGGCTAACGTTGCCAATGAGCCATGCCATCTGATTAAAGCTAGTGGCCAGAGGGTGATGCTTGCTCTTCATACTTTAGTAAGAACTTTAAAAAAGTTTTTGAAAACTGTTGTTTTTTACATTGAAAGAGAACACTTTTTATATTAATTCAGCACAACTTCTCTGTGGGCCCTTTGCCAGATAATCTGAAAACTGCTGCCCTGTCTTTTCCTTGCTATCTTTGCCTTAAAAGAGGTTAAGGGGGAATTTATTGCAACGAAACTCTTGAAACAGTCCAGCTGAAACTTTGCTGGGTTATTGTCTTCTCAGGGGTCTACCATTTCTGCTATTTTCAACTTTTTTTTTTTTTAATATATAAAAGACAAAGCAGCTGCAAGCATTTTGGCCCATGGTTGAATCTTTTATGAATTGGAAGCTCAAATCTCAGATTGGTTTGACTAGAATCTTGCTACCTATAAACCTCGACTTGCAGATACAAATAGAATATTGCCCCTTTTGAATGTCAGCACTATTTCAGAATGAGGGCTGATCCTATTAGTTATGAAGCATCCAAAGAATGTGTGTCACTTTTTAAAAAAAAAAACATCATCATGCAATCCTCTCTCCAGCAGTTTGAAGCCTTCCTTGTTCTCTACATTTCCACTGAATCCTAAGGGAAGTCATCATGAGGGAGACTTCTCCAAGGCCTTAGAAAGCTGGAGCAACTAGGGAGAGATGGGAAAGTATACCACCAAGATCAACAGTATTAGCAGCAGCTTCTGCTGCCTCATCTCATAGCTAAATAAGCTTCATTTAATTTAATAATCAAATTAAATAAGAGAAATTTGAAAGACGTTCTTAGGTACGCTAAGATTAAGATTGAAAAACAGAAGCAGGGGATTTGGGCACTGAATTATTGGAATACCCTTCTCAAGACACCTACTCCAAATGCAATCTACTATCCAAAGTATGCTGGAGGCACTGCGTGCTTAGAGATAGAAAATACAGTGGGAGGGAACTCAAAGGGAAGATTCCCTATTATTGTATATTTGAGGGACCACCTCCACCCAATTACATCTGTCCATCCCATTAGGTCTGGCAGAGGGGGTATGCCGCGGGTCCCATCTGCGAAAGAGTTACATCTGGCAGGACCCAAGAGATGGACCTTTTCTGCCATGGCACCTGCCCTGTGGAACATCATCCAAGATGAGATTGGCTCCATCCCTGGCGCCCTTCTGGAAGTCCCTTAAAACATGGTTGTGTCATCAGACTTGGGGATCTCAAGGAAGTGGGGAATTAGTGAGATGGCTGTATTGCCTATAATAATTACTCTTTCTGCTATTCTGTTACTAGTAATCCCAATTGGTGCTCTTCTTTGTAGAATGCTTTTTTTAATTGTTTTTTTTTATGACATGTTTTCATTGTATGCCAGCCAGAGTCATGTTCTGTGAGATAGGCAGCTATATAAATATGATAAATAAATAAATAAATAAATAAATAAATAAATAAATGTTCAGCATCCTTATTCCTGTCATTTATGAAATTATTAAAAATGTGGCTCTTTCAAAGAGGTGGGTAATGAGGGATGCATATCCCATGAATGGTGGCACAGTGCGGAAGTCATGCTATTAAGGATGGTCTGAGATACTTTTGATGTCATTGGAATGCTATTTATAATTGGATCTTAATGACTTACCTTGATTATAAATGCTATATTGTTTTGTGGTACCCTGCTCAGAGTTGCATCAATGGAATATAACCCTGTGAAAGAAATACATAAAGAAATGAGTGTTCTGAATCTTGCTTTGCCCATACTGAGCTTTGAAGCCATGTTTGTCTCGATCAGATCATGAGTAAGAGCTTCCAAGGCCTTCCTCATGACATTTAGTGGACTGAGGCAAAGGCTAAGATGACATGCCTTCCCAGTAGACCTCCAGAACAAACTGAAATGGAATGTTAGATCAGTGATAATGATTACAGAGCATCCTCTATCATATCTAGTTTAGAATGCCTCAGAAAGACTCTTATGTCTATTTTCCCCAACAGAAGGGACCAGTAAGATTTAAATGGGATGGGAGGGCAATCTGGCTGGGACTTCTGTCACACCATTGATCATCAGCATTGATTTGGCTGATCTTGCTGGTAGGTGGGTGTCCTCCTTCTCCCTCACCACTCCATATGAGCCTCTACTCAACCAGCACATGCGGTGGAGGAGGACACCGTCTCACATCAGAGACAATCATCTCACATCATACTGTTGTTCAGTCAAGGGTATGCTATATGACAGCTGTGCTCCCTTGCTAGAAACTCCAAACAAGCTCAAGATGTTCTTCATGCCACTGTCATCTGCTGGCATATATCACATCTCCCCAAGTGATAAGACCAGGTGTTCATCCACTCCTGGCATTGATGACACAACCTAGGGCCTTTCCTCCTGAAACAAGATAGAGGCCTTTAAGACCACTTTGCAGCTTGTCATTTTCAGCCATCTAGAGCAGTGTTTCTCAACCTTGGCAACTTTAAGATGGATGGACTTCAACTCCTAGAATTCCCCAGCCAGCATGGCTGGCTGGGAAATTCTGGGAGTTGAAATCCACCCATCTTAAAGTTGCCAAGGTTGAGAAACACTGCTCTAGAGGAACAAAATCTGATACAATCCCCTTTTTCACACTTTCACTGAGTGCACATGTACCCCGGTACCCATAAGTAATCTATACACAAAAAAAAGATGTGAAAGAAAAATGCTAGAGATAGCATCTGATACTGGCAGGGTTCTGCCAAATAAATTAGGAGTTAGGAATGGTAAACTCCTCAAAACCAAAAAGGAATCATATCAAACAGATTCCTTCCCAGGTTCTAATCAAAGCAATTCTAATCCATTAGATGCGGAAGCTGCTAAGTTGGAGGGGGATGATTCCCCCCATTTTATTCTTGAAAGCTCCTTTCATTGTTTCCTCTCCTAGCTGAGATTCTGTTCAACGTTCATGGAGCAACCGTAGTGAGGCCTTAATGGTAAAAGTGATGGGAAGAGTGGATTGCTAACAATTTTTGCCCAAATCCACCTTTAAAGTTCTAGGAGTTGTTGTCTGCCTGGAAAAATTGCCTCTGATTTCTTTCCTCAATCCCAGGATGCTTTAGAAGGTCTTTCAATGATGTCTTTGAGCTTCATTTTGGAAATGGCACAGTATGCTGGTGTTTGGCTTAGGGTTTCATCCCCTCCCCCATTTTTTAAAATGCTTTTTCTATGTAGGTATGAATCTCTCCAATTCTGCAGCCTTCCTGGCTGTCCCTATTTCACAGTCCCAAGAAGACCTTTGGGGATGAGTTCATTCATTATGGAGTTTCTGAGGTTACAAAAAGAAAGCTAGGGAAGTTGCATACATTGAACAGCACTCCACATAATCTTTCACTAAGGACCCTACAATCAATGGTTTGGTTTGGTTTGGTTTGGTTTGGTTGGTTTGGTTTGGTTTGGTTTGGTTTGGTTTGGTTTGGTTTGGTTTGGTTTGCTTTGCTTTGCTTTGGTTTGCTTTGGTTTGGCTTGGTTTGGTTTGGTTTGGTCTGGTCTGGTCTGGTCTGGTCTGGTCTGGTCTGGTCTGGTTTGGTTTGGTTTTTTAATTTAATTTAATTTAATTTAATTTAATTTAATTTATATTTTACTTTATCTATACAGTGGTACCTCGGGTCATGAACGCTTCTGTTCACAACCAATTCAGGTCACGAACAGCTCCGTTCGCAAAATTTTGCCTCCGTTCGCGAACGCCGGATCGGGTGACGAACAGGATCCATGGCCATTTTCCCTGCTGTGACACATGGTTGTGGCTTCCTGTAGGGAGGGGGACTCTCCCTCCAAGCAATAACTGCCTCCCCACCCGCCTTCCTGTCCTCCACACCAGAAGTTGCATCGAGCAAGGTTAGCATTCTCTCTCTTCGTACTGTATTTTGTTTCATATTTTTGCCATTTTTTTAAAAAAAAACATATGGTTCAGAACGGATTAACCGTAATTACATTGAACCTTATGGGGAAATTTGATTCGGGTCGCAACCAATTTGGGTCGCAACCAGAGTGGCGGAACAAATTAGGTTCGTGACCCAAGGTACCACTGTATTTTATTTACGTTCACATTTACATTTACATTTACATTTATTTTATTTATCTTATTTTATTTTCTATTTCATTTTCTATTTTTATTTCTATTTCATTTCATTTTTACTGTTTTTGACAACTTTTATGCCACTTTAGCCTGGCTGACTCAAGCACCTTGCTTAGGAACATTCATCGATTTTTCTCTCTTCTTGAAGAAAACCAGAGCAGTTTCATTTTCATCAGACTGCATGGGAGATGTCAAACCAGCCCGATCCTAGTTCTAGCTGCCCTCTCTTGATATCTGGATTTGCTTCCGCTCCTTCTATCTTTACCAATAAGAAGATGCCAGATTGCCTCTGAGTTTCGTTAAGACCTCTAAAAAGCAGCTCCCTTGTGGGTTTATAATTTATTAGGGCCTAAGAAACGTAGATTCCAACAGGAAGGCAGGTGGGGCTGAAATCTGGAGATGGCCAAGATCATCTCATGCCCCCAAGGCATTCTATGTCACCTGTTTCTTTTTATTTTTTGCAAATGGTTAGTTTCCTCATCTAAAATGTCATCGTAAAAGTTTTGATCTATTCTAAAATATATTCAGCGCTGGGGCTAAACTGATGGAGGCTATCAGGCAAGTCAGCAGTAATCTAGGCCCAGTATTTCCACGTTAGTGGTAATACTGCATACTGCCTGTCCACTGTCAAAGAACGCATTAAAAGATGGCATTCCTCCCCACCAACTAATGCAAGAGCCTTCAAAATGTAGAGAATGTGACACCGCTGATAAATCTGCACTCGCTCTGAAATCAAAGCGAGCGATCTCCCCGTGAGATAATATACAATTCCACCTTTCTTTGGAGTGAAGATAAATAATTCCAAATAGAGGTCATTGCAGAACGTAATTATAACTTCATTGCACACCATTATATCTTTTACACCTGCCTGGAAATCTTGCCAATAAATTGTTGGCAAACTGAAGCAAATTCAGGTTCCTGCGATTCTTGAAATAAAGGAGACCCTTTATTACAGATGAGACCGATGCATTTTTCAATCCCCTTCTTCAAGCACCAGGAAGTCTTTGCAGTGTCAGTTCCCTTGGGCAGAGAAAAGAAATTTAGTGTAATAATCTGTTTATTTACAGGCTGGTCAGGTACTAATGTAGACACAGAAACAAGCTCTCCAAACCACATTAGGTGGAATAATAATCCCACTTCCCCAGTCCACAAACCTTCCAGTTTTGTGACTGTCTGCATTCTTATTTCCGGTTTCAAGGGGAGGGAGTAGGTGGGTAAGAAATAGTTTAGGAGTTATTCTGCTAAGTGCCTCTTTGCTGACATTTTTGGCAAGAGATCCAGCTTCAAAAAGTAGGTATCTGTGGTGGTTAGGGGCACGCACAGGCACATACGTATTTATTTGGTAGTTATATCATGCCTTTCTTCTGGAGTTCAAGGCAGTATACATAGGATCTCTTCTTCCAGTTTTTCATTGCAGTGACAAACCTGTGAAGGTAGGTTGGGCTGAGAATGAGTAATTATGCCAACTTATCCAGGGAGCTTCCAAGGCTGTTCTTGAACCAATACCTTTACTACTATAACACAAAGTACCTTCCCTACTATAACACTACTATAACACAAAGAGGAACAGTGCAAATCTCAATCCTTTCATTAAGGCTGTTCTGATTCATTCTTATGTTCTTCTGCTATGGATATTTTCTAAGATGGAAGACATACAGACAACACATATTAGGAGAATTCCTCTAGTCAGAGTTCCCAGGCCAAAGGAGATGAATGTTCTACCCAAGATGTAAACTTCAGAATCTGAAGAAGAAAAGGGACAAACTGGAGCTGAGCCTACAAACAAATCCTGAATGGCTACTGGTAGATCACAGTTGAGAGAGGGAAATGAGGAATGGACCCAGTTTCTCAACACAAATAAGAGAAAGGCCATGTTGGCTATCTCCTCTGCATCAGCTATCATGTTTGGGTGAACAGACATTATACAGCAAGCACTGAAGCTCTATGCTGGCTCAGCCAGCTCCAGAAGTGTAGGTGTACCCACATACCTTCCCTCATAGGTACACAGGTCCTTCCTTGTTTTATTTCTCCCATACATCCATAGGAATATTTGTAGCAGAAGCTTGCTGAAGATCTGCGCTGTCTAAAAAACCATGTTTTTTACCCTTTCTAGTATACTGTGTCCTCCATATTTTAATGCACTGCACATTTTCCCCTAACCTAATATACCACATTTATTTGTTTGACACAAATACCTTCAAATCATTGCCTTGACAATTTATTTCTAACACACTAATAACATCTCAATGCAGCAATGCTGCAAAGAAATACTTCTGAACAACAATATCTAAAATTATCTTGAGATGGGGTATTGACACATTGGAAATCTCTTCTGGGACTCACAGTGTACAATTAACAGCTGTGTACCCCATCTGGATATGTGTAATGAGGCCAAATCCCATGCAGGACAATCTGTGCCAAGTTCTGGTTGTAGCCATAAAGGACTAGCATTTCAATAATCTTTGTAATGTACACATGTATAACCTGTTCTACTCGTGATGGCAATGGAATTAAAAACAAGGAAAGCTGACAAAAACACATTGCACCCTGAGGTCCAATATTTGCTGGCAAAGTATAAAAATACTTTATACTATATAAAAATATTTAGTATAAATCTATATAAAAATATATAGTGCTGTTAGAATCATGGGGTTGGAAGGAACTTTGGAGGTCTCCTAGTCTGACTTCCTGCCCAGGAAAGGAGTCCTCAGACCCTCCCAAACAACTGGCTGCCCAACCATTGCTTGAAAACTTCCAGTGGTGGAGCCCCCACATCTCCAGGAGGCAGCTTGTTACACTGCTAAATAGCTCTCATGATCAGGAAATTCTTCCTTATTTCAAGTTGGGATCTCCCTCTGTAAAGCTTCCACCATTGATTCTTGTCCTACTTTCAGATGCCAAGGAGAATAAATCCACAGCCTCTCCCCTGTGACAACCCTATAAGTATTATACTGAAGGGGGGATACAATGGCACATTATGACACATAGCCTTTGAGCATTTTGTTTGGACCCCTGTCATACACTTGAGGGGGGTGGTTCTTGAATGGCATTCCAAGATTGGATTGATTCCAAACAGGGATGCGAAAGAAATCCATTCAGCCAAAAATATGTGATCTGCTGAATTAGAGTCAGTCTTGAAAGTCTATAGATGTCTGCCTTGGAAAGAAATGTGTAAACACTAGCATGGGTTATGCAAATCCTTCAAAAGAGCTGCTTCAGAATATGCAGGAGTGTATATGAATATTTATTTTCAAACTGTTAGAGCTACCTTTTTTTTCAGATTCAGACAGCTGCTTTGAAAGCTCTTCCCAGCGGTCTCCTTCCTATTCCAGAGCAGCTCTTTCAAACGGGTTTTACCACCCTATCAGTTAGGATATAAATCAGGCAAGATCTAATTTGAGACCTGAATTTGACTGGCTCATCAGTTTGACTGACACAGTTGATTTGAGAAGGTTCTATACATGTGTACAAAAGCTCATCAAATCTTTCAGTCCATTTGAAGGTGGACGGTTCTGTTGGAAGCATCAAACTGAAGAGGATGATTCAGTTCAAAGGGTCAACTGGGAGACATGATTGGATCTAATTGCCTTCAGATCAAAGCCTTCAGATCAAAGCTCTGCACAGCCCTAAAAAGAATGGTCTGTATCCGCATGAGAGGCAGTTAAGAAGTAACAGATTCATTACGTGAGATGGTGCCAATCTGTCTTGACTGGTCACCTGAGTTCAATGAAAAGGGATTTTTGACATGTGATCCACAAAGCCCCATTTTTTGGTCAGAACTAAGAGGAGCATCCTCTGTGCTTCATCGGAGAACTTTAAAGGGGTCCTTTGAGCATTGGGTCAATGAAGCCAAATGCCACTTTGAAGCTTTGAATGATCCTAATGTTCACCATTATGATTGGGGCAAGTGTTTTCAAATCTGGATACATGCATCTTGAAAGTAGGACAGTGGGGAGAGAACAGCAGGTAGAGATTCAAATTGTTATTTACTTCATCTCCATTCCCTGCTGCTTCTCCTGCTTCAAGCAGTTGAGCTGGCCCTTCCTTATCCTTTAGAATGGTCAACTGCCATTCTGCCATACTATACAGAACACTAGCAAATAAACCTACCTGGATATCTTCCCTCCTCTTCCTCCTATCCTTATTTGAAGGATATCTGAGATCCTTTCAATCCTCTGATCCTTTGGGGGTTGGACTAGAAGACCTCCAAGGTCCTTCCAACCCTATGATTCTATAGCAAGACTCCAGAAGCAAGTGGTACCCTATTCTAACTAAAACTAATTCTGCCAATGTCTCATACATTTCCAAGAAGCTCAAGATTCTAACTTTCTTTTTGATCTTGGAGTCATTTAGATTTTAAGTCTGAGTTCCATGCTGCTGCTATGGCTGGCCCATAGGTCTGCATCAGGGGCTCCAGAGTAGAAGTGGGCCCCTAAACCACCTTCCCAACAGATCCCGAAACAAATCTATGTTGGCTGAAGCTACAGATGGTGGTAGACCATTTGACAGTCCACAGAACTGATCTCCTCTAGCATCAATGGGCCTTTAAAAGCCTATAGCTAATGCAGGCATGGGAGTGGCCAGAGAACAAGCTTCTTGCATATCTTAATTGGCTGGGCACCCCAAGGCCACAGCAGACTGGTTTGGCTCATAGTTACACCAGTGAAATCCTGAGTAATTTAAAATGGTGTCCTTGCAGCTGTAGCTTCAACTGACTGGTCAGCCCACCATCTTTTTTCTCATGTGTGCTGGCTGGCAAAGGGCAGGAGATATGGTGGCAGCAGAAGTGATTTTCCAAGAGGGTGGGAGAGGAGAAAGAGAAGAAATAGGTGGCTGATATCATCTCAGGTTCCTTAAAGCACAGAGTTTGCTTGCTTTCCTCTTCCCTCCTGGTCTGCTTTTCCTTTTCTATAGCTTTTACACTGTAAGGAAAGCAGAACTTGTATTGTTTTTCACTGATTGGCAAACCACTTGGGGCAATTTTCCAGCTGAAGAACTGTGTAAAATAACTAATATCTTTAGGTGCATCTCTGCAACATGAACAGAATAGGATCAAAAAGTAAGGAGAAAAAAAAACTATACCAGGTGAGGACTATTCAGGAATAATTTTACTCTGCTTTAGACCCTGAAATCTGCATCTCATCTTCGTTGTTTATTTTTACCATTTGGGGAAATCTTCATTTGCTGGAATTTAGAAAGAACATGAATCTGATTTCTAGTGCAAATTCCTCTGGTGCTTATTAGCGATCCAGGCCTATATTCTTTCCTTTGATGCTTCCCATTGATTTTGCAAAGTTTTCTGTAGGTTTTTAAAAGCCTTTGAGGCCTTGAACAAGCATTTATTTTATTCATCGTATTTTTTTCCTTTTCCCAATAGATCCAATTTTAGACAATGTTGCTGTTAACAAAATTATACAAGCAATAATTGCTGTGAAGAAGGGGAGAGATGGATCATTGAAATGGCCAGAACACAGTTGATTCTAAGGTAGCTTACTGAAAATCAAGGAAAAAGCTTATCCATGTTTAGGCTGCAAACATGCACAGTGACCTTACAAGTAAAACTAAATGCAGCAGCGTTGTTTATCGCAAAGCGAAGATACATAGCACTATCCTATTATTGTTTCTGCAGCCCAGTGATGGCCACTGAATGCTGATATTTTTATAAATTTCAGAGTCCAATCGATAAACAAAGGTATCTGATTACGATGTCAAGAAAGTGGCATGGATTTAGATAACCTGTGAAGATTGGATTACAAATCAAGTCCAACTTTCCCTAGTTCTTGTCCTGCTTGGAATGTCAAATGGCTGGTCCATATCCAGACTGAACAAATTCTCTGGGAGTTTATTGAAAAGGAGAAATGTAGCATGTTATCTAACATCCAGGGCAGGTGACATTTTTGCCGTTGAGGCTCCTCTGAATCAAAGGCAGTGGGTAATACGGCGGTAGAGCAACTAGCATCAGAAGAAGCTAGACGTGACTTTGGGAGACTGAATTCATCATTTGGGAAGATTTACGAAGGTCTTAGCATTAAGTCTGTTGGAAGTATCATACATCCCTGTCGCATATTGTTTTCCCCAGAATCAGTCGGAAATTAAGTTGATGTGATTGGATGGTTTGCCAGTGAATTTTGGTAGCGCAAGGTGGACTGGTAGTCTTTAACATCATTATACAAGCAGTGCTTAAGGGTATCTTTAAGTGCTAGCTTTCAGAGAACGATCTTCATCGATGAGAAATGCCAATTTCCTTCATTTTCAGGTCAGGAAGTAGCTTTGGGAGAGACGTTTCAGTAGAGGCTTTATGGGCCGAACAGGGAGGCTCTGTTGGCCAGATTAGATGTAGAAGCTGACAGTTTCCTACCTTAGTTCCACAGTAAATTTGGATTTGGTGGGTTGGCAAACATCTTGGCATATTCTTCCAGGATTGCTCTGTAGCTATTTGAGAACTACAATCATGGGGACCCAGGGGACAAGTAATATCAGATGCATCGTAACATCATTTTGATATTATCAGGGCTTCGATCAGTCAAAACTGATTGAAGAACCAAACCAAATATATCATGGCTTCTAACAGCTACCTATGACTACAACTCCCAGCCAGCCCACCAATGGCCATGCTGACTCTTCCTGCTAAGCTTTAATTCAACAACACCAGGAAGTTCTCCACTGCTGTTTTATACCTTAGGTCTGCTTGCCCAACTCCTTGAATTATAAATTACATATCATATTTTAGCTTACCATGTTGTGAATCCCAGCCCACATAGTTTGTTTATTGCTCAGGGCGTCACACAGGCTCAGAAAACTGGGCAATTTAATGTCTGGTCATGCAGACTCAGGATCTGCTTCAGAATAAGGATGATCTATAAAATGCGCTGATTCTTGGTCCTCCCAGTAATGTTTTGCTGAATATCTGATACCAGTGAATGACAAAATGAATTCTGTCATAATGTCCTTTAGGGGGAAAATGCACCTTTGTGAGTATCAATTCCAAATTGTTCTCTGGTACACCGGCTTAATGAAGAACAACAGATGGCATTCATTTCCCCCTTTTTATACTTGTTTATGCTCAATCCCAGACTGCAGAGAGTGAATTGAGAAAACCAACAAAGGATTTGTCTGTGAAAAAAGCCTGTGGGGGAGAATTTTGACAGGGCCACAGCTTGAGTAGACAAATGGATTAGCCCCACAAAAGGGAGGGAGAGAAACACGCTGCAAAGCCGAGAGAGGCACATAAAATGTTCCTTGAGTATTAAGTTTATACAGAGCCAGTATGCATTTTTTTAGGAGTCTGTTTCCAAAAAAGAAGGCATTGATATATTCGGAGCTGAGTATGTGAGATCGGTGGGAGATGGATGATTGGCGAGAAAATGAAAACATGGACAACCATTTAGAAATGTTTCTCTTTTTGCTTCAGCCATGATGTACAGTTGGGCCGAATTCTTACTGAATTGGTAAATCTGGTGAAGGAAAGCTATAATTCTTCAGATGTTAACCCTACCACACTTTATCACTGTCAATGTTGGCTGGAGCTAAAGAACCCTTCCAGTTGTGCAAGCCTATAAATGTACAGTTGCTTCATCTCACCACTGATGGACCACCGGCTTGGATGCTGTAGGTCTTCCTGTTAGCTACGAACTCCCACTCAGCTTTTAGCTACAGCATTGGGACAAGTGGGTCAAGATTTAGCAGGAAAGAATAACAGACTTTCCACACACTCTTTCAGTTGTAACAAACCTCTCCCCAACCTAATCAATATGTAAACATTTTGCATATTTTACATAAATCCCAAACATTCTGACTTATGACTGGCTACTGTGTGACTAAGACGCTGAGACAGGAAGTCAATAATCCTGCTTAAAGTGTACAGAAGGGGCTTAGTTAAAATGATCAAAAGCCCCAATTGGAATTGGCCTGTGAAGTCAGATCTGATTATTGGTTTTCCATTCTTGGTATAAACTCTCAGTCTATTAGAGAGCAGAGTTGATGGAACACCTACAGCACCTCTGCAACGAACATATCTGTCATGCCAAATTTACATTAGGATGCAAAAACAAGGTTTGTCTCAAGAGAGGATATTCCCATATTATAAATGTGATCCGATTAACATGAATATCTGCTGCCAGGGCTTCCAGCATCCTACAAAGTCAGTTGGTCTGTCTTCTTCTTCCAGCCATTCTCAGCTTCGTGCCCAGAGATGTGAGGCTGTAACTCTCTTTGGCCCAAGGCTGTATGAGCAATGGTCACACTGTAATCCCACAATGTGAAGACCTTAACCTTAAGAATGGCTGGGACATTTTCTCTGTTGCTTTTTTTAACATTATTCTTCAAGGCTCCAAGGTATCTACAGGTTCTGATGCTTTTGCCAACATGACACAAGCAGTGTCACAACATTGTAAGGCAAGGCCTGCTGCATGCAATTGTGTGTTGGGCATCACAACACATATAAAAAAAAGAGGATAGAGCTTGCACCAGGTTGGCACAATTACTTTTTGTCATTTGTACCTCCCTTAAGCACCCCCCGATGCCTTTGGAAGAACGGATTCAGATCTTTGCTAGTCATTCAAGCAGCTTGAAATTTTTCAAGCTTCTCTACTTCTGCGCTAAAGAATCCACTCTTAAAACTTGTTATGCTACTTCAGGGAGCTGCACATTTTTTTCCAGGGAGCATGGAAGTTTATCAAAAGTCAGGCTGCTTGAATGAATAGGTGAGAGGCTGCACTCACGTGGGATCTGAAGCACATCTTTTGAATCGCTTTTCAAAGGCTGCACTTCCCAACTATTCTCATTCAATTTGACGCAAAATACATTGTTTTCCTTTTGCTCAGAGGAGAAGTCAATTTCGGGGAATGTCAAGGAATATACAGCAGCCCTTGGGGAAGGTGTGAAAGAGCCGTTAAGGGGGCACTTGCTGAAAAGATGACACAGTCCCGAGATAGAGGAAAGCGTGAGAAAGAAACTCAAAATACACCCCCCCACACTTGAATTTGTTTAGTATAACATGAGACAGCCAGAAACTTGGACAGGCTTTCAAGATTGATGCCAGCCCTTTGAGGTAGGCCAGATCGAGAAAGAGGCAAGGGAGGTAATCCAAGAATGCTCTTTATGATAGTAAGGTAGAATAATAGAATTTGAACGCTTGTCTGAAATGGAGTTATTCGGAGTCTCTTTCTCACGTTCCCATCACACTCACTGAAATATGATGCAAGCCTCAGTAGGTTGCAGGTGAAAACATTTGAAGGGAAGAAAGCAGTCCATCTTAACTCAATACATCACTCAGCACAATAATAGTAGTAGAAATGGTGAATTGAAGTTTCTTCTTGGATGAGAACAGTGAAATGGTTGTTAGTCCCAACCATTTCTTAATCAAAGAGAGGCTCAGGGGCTAGCTTTTTGCTAACTGCAAAATACCCAACCCTATTTTATTTACAGGTAGACCTCACCTAACAACGGCTCTGTTCAGCACCCAAATGGCTCTGAAGTGCCCAAATGACAATCACATGACTGTGGAATGCCGTGATGGTCATAAGTGCAAGGACTGTTCAAAGCTATGATGGCACTGAAAAAGTAACTTTATGACTGGTCCTCACACTTATGACCTTCGCAGCATCCCATGGTCACGTGATTGCCATTTGGGTGCTCCACAGCCAGCTTCTGACACACAGAGTCAATGGAGAACTTGGCAGTAAAATCGCAAGTCACAGTCATGTGATGTCTTGCTTAACGGCCTCAGGTGATTTGCAAACAACTGCAGTGGAAGTGAGGCTGTAAGTCTGTCATGGTCATGTGATATTTCGCCTAGCAATCACATCCCTTAGCAGCAGAGTTCCCAGTCCCAATTGTGGTCACTACATGAGAACTACCTGCAGTCATTTATTTGTTACTATATTTCTATACTGCCAATGTCACAAGGGATCCTGTTAGATTGCAAGATATTCATTACAAACCATAAGATAAAGAATTGAAAGCATAAAAGCAGTCAGGCCTCGTTTGGTATCCAAATCTCAGCAGCTTTCGAGATTAAAAACCTTATCAAATATTTTGAGAGGCAGTTTGGTGTAATGGTTAAAGGTACCAAGCTAGAAACCAGGGGATTTATGAGTTCTAGTCCTGCCTTAGGCATAAAGCCAGGGAGGTGACTTTCAGACAGTCACTCTCCCTCAGCCCCAGGAGGAAGGCAATGGCAAATCACCTACAGAAAACTGCAAGGACTTCCTCATGCAGCAGTCAGGAGCCAAGACTGACTTAAAGGCACCCGAAAACGTTTCCCTGTTTTCCTAATGTCATCAGAGAGGGTGTCTAGGGGCAAGCTATGGGAGTAAAAATGGATAAGGTTTGTCTCCTGCCCCCTCCTCCCCAAACCTCTCATTGGAATAGGATCCTCAACATGTCTACTTAGGATTTTAACTTAGCCTAGCCCAGTGTTTCTCAACCTTAGCAAATTTAAGATGCCTGGACTTCAACTCCCAGAATTCACCAGCCAGCTTGCTGGCTAGGGAATTCTGGGAGTTGAAATCCAGACAACTTAAAGTTGCCAAGGTTGAGAAGTATTGGTTTAGCCTGTGTAAAATCATTCATTGTGTTACTACTTCCTCTGTTATATTGGGGAAATGATAAGGATGTTCTCAAATCAAGCTTTACTCCTAGTGACTTCAGGGAGTTTGCTTGGCATTGAGTGAATTAAAATGCCCAAAGAACTTCAGTGACACGGCAGTCCTTTTTCCATAGCAAAGGGGCTTTATTCACCCCACCTTCACCCCAAGTGTGCTAAGCTAAATTCAGAGCACAGCTGTCATTTGGTGCCTGGTTAGGCCCATGTAGTTCTTCTGGCCCTCTACACAGACTTCAGACCAAATTTCTTAGGAACATATTTCAAGTCCTCTGCTTTGTCTCCAACGCAGTTCTTCGCTGCGAGGCTGGCATCAGTAGGATTGAGTCCAATGCCTGATTATACATCTTCACATACGGGGCAAAATATATTTTTTGTAAGGTCTGACATC
Organism: Python bivittatus; assembly: GCF_059951505.1. Lineage (NCBI taxonomy): Eukaryota > Metazoa > Chordata > Lepidosauria > Squamata > Pythonidae > Python > Python bivittatus. The sequence continues at coordinate 15,094,160 of NW_028277096.1, forward strand.
TCGACTGTCACAGACAATTTTCAATCATCCTGGCTCAAAGCAATAGGCAAAAAAATGGAGCTGCTTGGATTTTCACTAACTCAACTCTGCACATTTGACATCCAATTAGACCTGGCAATTCTTCCCAAGGATATGCTCCTGACCAGCTTGTTCACCTCCCTAACCTGCTAGATGCCTAAGTCAAATTGCAATTCCTAAATATAGAGGGGGGATCTCCTCGGCTTAATTTGTTGGCCTCCCTCCTGCGGTCCTAAAAGAGATATACAAAGGTATCCCATTTGGGCTAACGTTTTGCCCTGCGGTGAAGAAACAATTGAAACAATGATAATACATTTTATTGTATTACCCATTTTATGCTGGCACATGGTCATAGCTGATAACCCCATATTTCAGCAAACTTCCCAGTCATTCTGATCAATTTTACTTTTTTTTTTTTACTTTCAAATACTCATTACTCTAAATGTAGCTAAATTCTGCCACATCATATACAAAATGCACATAGGTATGTTTGTAAACTGTTTTATATTATCTGTTGTATCCTGGTCTTTGACCACAATAAAGACTTCTTCTTTAATAGAAGTAAATTGCCATTGCCTTCGTTCAGGATTTTTTTTTCAACTTCCCAGTAAGATCTCCAACCCTTGGATTTCCTGGTGGCCTCCCATCCTAGTAACTAGGTCCAATTCTGTCTAGTTTTATTTTGTTTTTGGTTTTTTTTAGAACAGCCAAGGTTGACTAGCCTGTCACCTAGGGGAAGCTATATGGAGGGGGTCTTGCTATCTAGATGCCAAATGGCTGCTAGTACACATCAACCCTACCAGGTAGACCAGACCAGGACATCACTCCACAGGAAGGCTAAAACCACTTTTATTGAGATTGGCTATAATAACAGAACTTTGCAAGTCTGGATTTGTGGTACCTCTTCCCCCTTCTTATACTTGAGTGAATCTGGGTGGTGTCTGCCTGAGTCATTTTCCAAATGTCATCTAGTTGCTCCAGACTTTAAAAAAAAATGTTCCAGCCCTTTTTAGCTAGGTAACAGTTCTTGCTTGATGGAAATAAACAAGGTCATCTTCTGTACTCTGTATAGTGCCAGTCTTCAAAAAGGAGAGGACTTTGCTGTCTCACCTCTTTCTCAGATCTGCCAAGACTGGCAATGGATGAAGTCCGTTCATGGAAAATTAGCAAACAACAATTTGACTTCCATCCTTTCCGTTGATCGGTTTCTCCTTATCCTTCAGAGAGCCTACCCATTGAAATTACTCCAAATGTTGGTAGTGACAAGGATAAATGGAGGATTTGCAGCTTACCCAGAGATAAATTGCTACTAAATAGCTGTTTTCATTTCTCTCACATTGATTTTAATATTACCAGGATTTTTCAAATAAGCTAGTGCTGCTTCTGCTAAGAAACTGGCTGGCGTGTTTACATATCGAAGGAGCCATTTGTGCCCATGAGAGATCAATCACATTGAAACACAGCCGTATGGAGGGACACCACCATGCAGTACTTAAATGTGGTCCGGGTGGAGGTGCTTTCAAAACAGATTCAGAAGCATTTTGGCTTCTGCAGACTTCTACAGGCCAATATCTCTTTCCAATCGAAGCAAATAAGTGTAGCTCAGGGTTGAACTGTGGACTCCTTGGGGTTCTCTGAGCTTGGTTGTTTTCTTGCAAATGTTTCATTACCCAGCTAGGTACTGAAGATGTTACCTAGCCAAGTAATGAAACGTTTGCAAGAAAACAACCAAGCTCAGAGAACCCCAAGGAGTCCACAATATCTCTTTTCTGTGCTTCTTTTGAATTGTTTGCACTAGATATGTCAGGTTTTAGCAAGGTTCAAGACATTGGGTTTTGGATCCAGTAGGAGTTTACTGTCAGTCAAAGTACAGTAAAATACTTACGTTAGGGTAATTTAAGAAGACATCCTTCAATAGTAGGAAAGTTTGGCCATATGGCACTGAAATAGCCAGCTCACTTCACAGTGAAGCTCATCTCAGCTGGGTTAATAAAATAAGGTTGCATGTTGAGTCCTTGCATGGCCTGCTTCTCTCCAGCTGATAGAGTATTCACAGCAGTTCTGTTTGTATATAAAAAAGGGGTGAGTGGTCCTAGTGAAATCCATGCAAGGTTCTCTTCTCTTCATTTCAGGAGAGCAGATCAGCTTCCTAACAGTGTAGCAGAAAAACCAGAAACAAATCTTAAAAATCAGGGATGTTCTGGGCTACCTTCTGAGAGGCTCTTGCCCTTGTTGTATTAGCTAGGAATGATGGAAGCTTTGAACTTTGTCTTGAGTTCACCCAAAGGGGTTTTCTTTGCTCAGCCTGAAATCAACCCCCCAAGGAAGCAGGAGAGAGGACACTAAAATCCTAACAAAGACAGGAACCGCTGGGACTGCTAAAATAGGTGGTTCCAACATATATGCCCCAAAAGGCCATCCTGGCTGTCTCTCCAACCAGCAGGACTTCTCATGGCAAGAGGAAGCAGAGCAAAACAGGGTTTTCTGCTTTAGCTGTCAGTTGTTTTGTATATCACTCTGAGCATTTTGAAAGCAGATGCTGTTTCTAACCAACCATAAGCATCATCGCTTCCTTGCTTGTCATCTCCCCCCACTTTCTTTAGAACAGAAATGGCTGCAGCAACCTGTGGGTGTACTTCTGGTCCCACTTCCATTCCTCCAAAGTGAGAAATACATTTGTCCACATCTGTGAACTGTCCCACATTCTCTGTGGCTGAACACAATTATTGGAAGAGACTTCTGCCACAATCGATAGGCCTTGCTTTTAAATAAAAGCATGCAATTTACCAGAGTGCAAATTACTGCAGCCTGGATTGATTGGACTTGGTAAACAGTCTATCAGGGAGAAATAGCTCCTTGACTCAAACTACCAAAGAAAAAATTGGCTCAGATCTCTCTTGTGGAACTAGACTAGAAAGAGTGATCAGCAAAACCTGTTCAGTACAATTTCATTTATTACTATCTTTTATACTGGGAACAAAGCAAAAATGACATCAATTCCTCCTTTCTCCTTTCAGATCACCTCTACCTTTTAAAGGTGTGATTGTGCATGCATGCAGTTATGTGCATCTTTTAACACATGAATACATAACTCCAAATCAACAATCATCTGCTGATATTTCATGGTATCTGATGTTTGGATAGAGTGCTTTGTTCTATGTTGTAAGACTTTGTGGCAGCCCTGGTAGCCAAGAGTTGGAATAAGAGTCCATGTAGACTGCTGGACAAAGCTCTTGGTGAACATGAGGAACATCCCATTGGCACCCTCCACAGTGGTCACCAAAACTTTGAGACAACCATCTGGTGGAAGCTCTAAGGGAGCGCCTTGGCCATGCACTGCATGATTGTCTAAAGCATGTGTTGAAGCAGCTTAGCTTGGATGATCTTCAGGATGTACTAAGGAAGTTCCAGGCTGGCTTTGCTTGATGCTCATCACAGATAAACCCCAACACAGCAAAGCAGAGCAAGGCTCTTGGCCAAAATTTATGGTCATAGATTAATCAGCAGCAAGATGGATGGATTTGATTACAGCAGCAATGGATGCACCATTGGAAGACCTGAAGGACTAGGTTGGGGACAGATCCTCATGGAGAAAATCTGTGTGATCTCTAAGAGTCAACACCAACTTGATGCACATAATCAGGTTAACCATAAGAAGCAGAATTGACAATGGGTTTTGAAGATGTGTTCTATGTAGTCTGTGTGGCACGGCAGACATCAGTAACAAAAATAAGATGCACAAGAAAAGCAGAAGCCAACAATAAATTAGTTCTCGAAAATATATGAGAGAGTTACTGTCCAGCATGACAAATGTGTGCATCAAGTGGTGTATTAAGCTTCCAACCGGGTTACTGAATTAACCCATTTTCTAGATTTACTTGATATATTGAAACACAAGCTAACAAAATGTCCTGGATTCACAAAAGATGCAAGGATGCATGGACACACACACACAAGCTAAACAACATTCAGACCAATCAAATATAGCATGTTATACATGTTCTGTGAACACCACCAGTGAGTCACAATGGCTGCTTGCAAGATGGGTCATGGGCATTGTTCATGTAACATGCAAACACATGCAGCCCCCCCCCCCCCAATCATATCCAGTGATTTTCTGTATTTATCTCTGATCAGGGTAGCATCTCTCAGACATGGAGGTCTTTCTGAACTCATGGCTCCTGTGTGAAGAACAGGTGGCAGCTGTGATTAGGAAAGCTTTTTCCCAAGGTCCATCTTGTGTACCAGCTGTGCTCATTCTCATGCCTTAGTCACCTCCCAGCTGGATTACTGTAACGTGCTCTACATGGGCTGCCCTTGAAGAGCATCCAGAAGCTACAGCAGGTCCAGGATGCAGCCGCGCAGGCATTTGGGCCATTTCATGAAATGCCAATGAAACAGTCTGCTCTTCTGGGTGCAATTCAAGGTACTGGTTGTCACCTATAAAGCCCTCTATGGCATGGGGCCAGGATACTTATGGGATCATCTGTCTCCAGTCATTCCTGCTCATCCCACCAGAACCAGCAGGGTTGGCATCCTCAAGGAAATAACATCTTGTGGGACCTAGGAGTTATGTCTTCTCTGTCAGGGTGACTGCCTATGGAACCATGTCCTCCCAGGGATCAGGATGGTCCTGACCCTTCTGGCCTTTTGTGAAAGGTTGAACACTTGGATGTTTCCTCAGAGGCTTGGGTTGGGAGGTTGAACCAGCCCTGCGGGTAAATTCGTTTGTTTTGGTCTGTATGGATTGAAAATGGAATGTTTTAGACACGGATGTATGTTTTCTCATTATCGTTATCATTTCTATGTTTATGTTTTATTGTTTTTAATCCTCTCTGTACCATCCAGAATCACTGTTGTAAGATGGGCAGCTGTATAAATTGTTTAAATCCATCCATCCATCTGTCCTAGGGCTACAGGCATATGAACAAAGATAATGAAGTTAATGGAGTTTGTTTTTTGATTGATTTATATAGCCGCCTATCTCATGTACATGACTCCAGGTGGCTACAATAAAATAAACAAAATACATAAAATACACATATAAAAAATAAAAATAAAACACATAGCAGCCGGGCATCATCTAACCAATTAGCCACACAGCCAGGAGAGGGGCTCTATTACATGCATAGGGCCCCAGGCTTGGGCACAAAACCAAGTTTTCAAGGCTTTACAGAAGGACAGCATGGATGGGGCCAATCTAATCCCATGCAGGAGGATGTTCCAAAGAGCAGATGTCCTGGCAGAAAAGGCTCTCCTTCTAGGTCCTGCCAGCCAACCCTCCTTGGCTGATGGTACCCACAGCATGCCTCTCCTGCCAGATTGGGTAGGATGGCTAGAGACAATTGGGGAGAGATGTTCCTGTAAGTAACTCAGTCCCAAGCCATGAAGGACTTTAAAGGTGATGGCAGCTCCTTGAGTTGCACCCAAAAGCACACTGGAAGCCAATGAGCCTTGTGGAGCAATGGTGTTACATGTGCCGAGTAACCAGCGCCAGTAACTGCCCGTGCTGCCACATTCTGCGCCAGCTGAAGCTTCCAAATACTCTTCAAGGGCAGTCACAGGTAGAGTGTATTGCAGTAGTTCAGTCTGGAGGTCACAAGGACAGGAGTGACCATAAGCAGCCCCCCCCCCTTCCATTCAGGAACATGCACAACTGACACACAACTCAGAGTTGTGCAAAGGCCGTCCTAGCCACAGTGCCACCTACTCTTCAAGCAGGAGCCACAAGTCTAGGAGGACCCCCAGATTGTGCACTGGTTCTGTCTGGGGCAATGCTACCCCATCCAGAACCAAAGATTGAAGGTCCCTGGAACCAGGAGGTCCAAAAACCTAGAGCCACTTGGTTTTGCTTGGGTTGAGCTGAAGTCTGTTGTACTCCATCCAGGTCCCCACAGTCACCAGGTACTGAGACAGAACCTCCACAGCATCACTCAGGTAGCCTGGGGTGGAGATATAAAGTTGGTTATCATCAGCCTACTGATAATACCTCATCCCAAACCATCAGATGACCTCACCCAGTGGCTCAATGTAGATGTTAAGCAGGTCAACATCATGTAGATGTTAAACAGGTTAACACCTTCTTTCTGCTACCAGCACAGAGACAAAGTTCTAGAGCAGTATTTCTCAACCTTGGCAACTTTAAGATGGGTGGACTTCAACTCCCAGAATTCCTCAGCCAACCATGCTCCATACTGGGAATCAGTAAGCCTCTCTGACTACTAGTGGTGACATCCATTTGGACGACATTTTTATTTAATGTAAAAAAAAAAAGCTGAAATTGCTAACCAGTTGTGCAGTTGCTAATAACATGTTGATGATGGTCACTTCCCATTTAACCAGGGTGTCTGTGATCATGCAGGGTTAGCAGAAGAACATTCTTCTTTGTTTACTACTCACTTAAGCTTGTAGGCTTCTTCAATTATGGCTACCCCCTGGATTTTTGCAATCCAGCCCTAATTAAGCAGGATATCAAACACCACTTGCTGGGATCCAGCTGATTGTTCTCTTCTGTCATGTTATGGTAGGGACAATTAATCTCTCTAGGCCAGTAAAGCATATTTAAAATTTGGAGAGCTAACTCCAGGTGCTTCCACAAAATGAGCAAGGCCTTGCTCTTTTGCAACCTGGCTCAGGTGGGTTGAAACTGAGATGGTTGAAAGAAATCAATCTTTCAAAATATAATATATATTCAAAATATATAATCGATCAAGTTACTGTTAGAATTATCCCCTTGCATTTCTTTCATTTATTTAATTAACAGGCCAGCCAACTCCCATATGACTGTGGGCAGCTTTTTAGTAGGTTATGGGGGAAAGCTCTAGCCTGATTACACAACTTTCTAAGGACAAAAAGAAATATTCTTCATCTACAGGTAGAGTGACTGGATGGGTACCAAAGATGCTCATTACTCCCTACTGTATGCTCCCTTATTTTTTAACTTCCTTTTATTCTTTGTTTTATTTTTATTTTTATATTTTAATGTATTTATTGACTGTTTTTAGCTTTGTTGTATGCCGCCCAGAGTCGCCTGTGGTGAGATGGGCAGCTATATAAATTGGAATAATAATAATAATAATAATAATAATAATAATAATAATAATAATAATATTAAAAAATAGAAAGATTCATTTTGGGGATGGATCAGAAACCCTTTGAATTGCAAAGATGAGAAAATGTCTTCAGGGCAGTCTGCAGGATGGGTCAATAAAGAAATTATGACCTCATGATTGAAACTGCCCTTTTTTACTTGATCTGTAAGGGGCGGGCTTCAATCACACAGTCCCAGCTGCCATCTTGACTTTTTCCTCCCTTTCAGAGCAGATAAATGGTCATTTCTGGCCAAGAGAAAATTGTCTTGACCATCCAGGAGGAGAGATTGACTTGAATTCTCACTAAAATCATCTCTGAGTAATCACGTGCCCTTAATATGTAATGCAATTAACTCAAGTCAAACTAGAAGGGCCTTCTCGAAAAGTGAAAAAATCAAAAACATGTTTTTTTCCTCTCTCTTCATGCCATGATAAACTCAATTTCTTAGACTGAGAAATATTTTATACACCCTTGATCCTGTTGTGATGATTTTCAATGGGTTCTGGCACTTCTGCTTTGCAGAAGAATGCCTCGCCTTATTAAGCTGTCAGTTCACATACTTGAAAATCAGTTAATTTCCAGATAAATATGCTACTGACTTAAAAGATAGGGAAGATATTTTTCAATCTTCTGACCTTCCTACCTGCTCCCTGCTTCTCTGCTGTACGTCTCCACTTATTTTGTAGCATCTGTGAAACACTCACAGATTTTTGCTTTTTAATGACATTTGGTTTGGCCTTTAGTGTCTATTCTCTATGTCTGAATGACTGCCAAACTGAAGCGTTGCTTCATGTATCTACGGCCTTTACTATTTGATCAGCAAACACCTGGAAATCAGCCCAGAAATCAGTCAGTGCAATAGCCTAGTCTTCACTGAAATCATATACAGTAAATCTAGGTATGACTTCTAGTTTGAGTCCTTTATCATATGAATTGCAGGGATACTATATCTGGCTGCAGGGATTTGGATGAGCACTGGATGGCGGCAAAGAGAAGAGAAGAGAAAGCCCTCTGCTGCCATCTAACCACCATCCAAAGTTTTGCAGCCCAGATTTGGAACTCTGAACTCCAAGGTTGCCACTGTTCTGGCAGAAAAGCTAGATCAGGTGTACAACCACTGTCCCCTGTTGGGCCCTGCATGACCTGGGATAGACTCATAGTTGCCATGGAGGCCACAAACCCCCAAGCTACCCCAGACCCTACTCCCAGAGAAGGCAAAGTGAAGTCCACCAGGACCATAAGCCTGGGAATCTCCAATGCCAGCCTATGGAGTCTAGGAGCTCAGCCAGGGAGGTTACTACACATCAGGGAGGCTGGTACCGCAGCAACAGTTCCAACTGATCCCTAGAACCCATCTATCTAGCTAGCTGGATGGAGTATCTAGAAGGCCCTGGGAATATAGGGAAGAAGAGCTAGCTATCATCTATTTCTACAGAGGAAAAACAGTACAAATTTTAAGTTAAACGTAAAAGAAACAGAGAAAAGTAATAGAAAAGTGAAAAAGAAATAAAGAAAAAGAGATGGAAAAGAAGGGAAAAAATGAAAGGAAGAATAATAAGAAACGGCTTCCAATCTTAAGAGCAGTTATAAGTATATTTATATTTTACTCTCTCTCCCTCTCTCTCTCTCTCTCTCTCTCTAAGGTTACATCAAGGTTTCCTTCTTCCCATAATCTACCCTATCTAATCATCAAATCCATAAATCTTCATTTGTTTTCTTTTTTTCAGCAAAAAGTCCATAAGGGTTTCCAGTCACTAATAAATGTAGAAGTTGATCTTTCTCTAAGCAAGCAAGTTAATTTTGCCGTCTCTGCTAGTTCCATCATCTTCACCAACCATTCCTCCAGTGTAGGTATTTCAGAATCTTTCCAGTTTTGTGCATATAGTAGTCTTGCAATGGTGATCTTCCATGGCTTTTTTCTAGTTGTCTCTCTACTAATTCCAACAAAAAAAGTTCTGGTTTCAGATGAATCTTAGTCTTTAAAATTCTTTGTATCAGTATGTATTTGAACCCAAACTTTTCTGGCTTTTTTATGTCCCCCAGGCATGATAAAATGACCCTTCATGTTATCCACATTTCCAACATAAATTTGAAGTACCTTTATACATTCAAGATAATTTTTGTGGAGTCATATACCAACGGTACATCATTTTATAAAAATCCTCTTTTAAATAATAACATAATGTGAATTTCAATCCTTTCAACCACATTTTCCCACTGTTCCATCAATATGCTGTGTCCAAAATTCTTAGACCATTTTATCATACACATTTTATCATATTCGTCCTCCATTTCAAATTTCAGCAAGAGTTTATACATTTTGTCAATTGCATGCTCATCATTTGTACATAATTCAACTTCAAATTCTGTCTTCCGTTGCTCAATTCCAAATGTTCTGTTATCTACCTTGAATCTTTCTCTTAACTGTGCATATGAAAACCATTGAAAACAGAATCCCTCTGCAACCAGCTGTTCTCTTGATTTCATCTTATATTCTCTATGCTCTTGTTCTAACAGCTCTCAGTAGGTTAACCATTTCTCTTTACCTGCTGTTTCTTTCCTATAAAATGCCTAGAACCCAACTTAACTGACAGGATATCACATCCAGCAATCTGAGGAGCAGCACCCCTGAAAGCCAACAGAGACTCTCGGATGACAATCGCCACACCCCCACCCCTGCCCTGGAGTCATGGCTGATGCCACACCCAAAACCCAGCTGTACACATCTCTGAGAGGGGGACGTCCCCCTCAAAACCAAACCAAGTTTTGTTGGTACATGCCAGGTCAGCTCTCTCATCTGTAATCAAGTCACAGATGTGGGAGGCCTTATTACTGACTGACTTGGCATCCAGTAACAGCAGCCAGAATCCAGGGGCTCTGACAGCCTGTTGACTGGGAACTGGGGCTGGCACAGGCAGCTGAGCTCGTGTCATCAATAGAAATCATGCTTGACTTGAGGGAGATTCTACCAGTTTGTTTATATCGGATGAGCCCTATGTTCTTCACCTTGGCATTGTGGGTTCAATTTGTAGAAAGTCTCATGGTGACAACCCATGTATGGAGGAGTAGGGCGATGTATTAGACAGGATGCTTCAGTCTTTGCTTCCAAGAATTTTCTGCTTCTTCACTGACAGATTTTGAAATAGTTCTGAAATGTTCTCACTGACTTCTTCACGCCATTGCTATTGAATTGGCTGAAATATTCAATTAGTTCCATTCCAAGAATTTCTAATCAATATGGCATTGTAGCTGTGGAATAACATAATAACAGTAATCATTAGGATAATTCTATCCTCAACTTGTTGACATTCACAGCTGACAGCACATCTTTAATTAACACTTGAGATATTACTCCAAGATAAATTGTTCTTCTTTCAAATTTATTTGATCTTCTTTTTTGTGTTTCTGTAGCATATGTGAGAAATAAACTGGGTTGACCAGTATTTAGCTCTTGAGTTTACTGTTCAGAATATTAATGTGTTTTTCTTGTGGTGTTCACTCAGACAGCTAATCATAGGAACACTTAAGAAGTCTGAGAGGGAATATAATAGCAGTTTTCAACTATCTAGAAGGCTGGTCTCATAAAGACAGATGAGCTGTTTGTAACTGTGAACCATCATTTATTTGCAGTACCTGTGGCTTCCCTAAACCATGGTGGAAAAATTGTAGCACCACTTCCTAGTGATTTCTCAGCAGAAACAAAAAAGAAAGAATTAAAAACTGTGGTCTTAAGCTATGCTTAATACACATGGGGAAAGCCACCTCAGAACTCCCCAAGTGGAAAGTGAGAGAGAGAGAGAGAGAGAGAGAGAGAGAGAGAGAGAGAGAGAGAGAGAGAGAGACCAGCCATCAACCCAACAGCATCCTCAAAGAGAAGGGAAGATCCAAGGGGTACAGAATTATGAAAGCATGTGTTGCACTGTCATGACATTGCAGACATGTTCCAAAAGGGCAGGCCTTGTGATGTGACAGTGTGATGCTGCTTTTGTCAACCTGAGAAAAGCAGGAAGCTTCTGCAGAGACCCACAGGCCAATTCCAACTGTACCTCTTCTTATGATTTATTATCTGGCTGTCAGCATCCAGTGGTCCTTGGTCACCATTTTTTTAATGTGTCCCTTCACTAGCAAAATGGAACCTCTGGAACATCATCCCACCCAAGGTGAGACTGGCCCCATCTCTGCCAACATTCTGGAAGTCCATCAAAACCTGGCTGTGTCAACAGGTACGGTGGTCTCAAAGGAATGGTGATTTGATGAGGTGGCTCCATTGTCTGTAACATTGAATGCCCTCTCCTAGCCTTTTAATAACAATACTAATGTTTTTAATTGTAGAATGCCTTTTAATGTTGTTATTTTATGGGGTTTTTTATTGTACACCACCCAGAGTCATGTTTTGTGAGATGGGTGGCCATATAAATATGATAAATAAAATAAATAAATAAAATGTGCTCAATCTTTCTGAAAAAGATGGCAAATGCTTTTTTTTTCCTTAAAGACTCAGAGGATAGGACCTAGGTTCCATTGAGGATAGGACCTAGGTCCCCATTAATCTGCAAGATTGTGGTGGAACACCCTAAGAAAGATCTTGATAGGAAGATCAATTTAGCAGTAGAACTCATCACCTCAAAGTGAAGTGTGTTCTTCTCAGTGAAGAGAACAGCTGAGTACTGGGCATTCCCTCATTCTGTTTTTCCTCCATTCAGTAAGAACTGGATTAGACAGCCTATACTGTACAGGTGTGACCTGCATATTTAAGGAGAAATGTACAGTTTTCATGGTTTTCTCACCTCAAAATAGTGGGACGTTATTCAGCAATCCTGGTCAGAGTGATGTTCTAGGTCCACCAAAACAGAACTTGAGAAATACAGATTTTACCCACCTTTGGCCTACAAACATCCTTCAAAATTTCAGGGAAGGAAGGACAGAAGGAACAAAGGAAAGGGGGGGGGGAAATCTTCCTTGAATAAAGTCTAGGTAAATGCATGAAATGTGTTCCCTCAAAGATTGCCCCAGCCCTCCACTGCCTCCTTATTTAGAAAAGGAAAATTATAGTATTATTCTAGCTTTTGCATTTGTCTTTTATTATGCTGCAACTGCTTTGCAATCACCTTACCTGTATAACTGTTGCATGCTTACATATATCTTGTTAAACCCCTTTGTTGCTCCAGTTAGATTCAAAGGCAGAATATAAATCAATCAAATAAACAGTCAGGCAGAGTGGGTGTGTTCCATGTCCCCTCAATAAAACAAGGTCACCTTATGGGGCTGAGAATGCATACCTTCTCTCTCACAGTCCCTGCCCTCTGAAATGTGCATGGTGCCCACCTCTCAGTGTTATGGAAGGCTCGTTAAGACCCGGCTCTGTTTCCACGCTTGGGGTTAGTGTATTAGTGGAGCCCCTGTTGTGGTTTTTTTTTTTTATTGTTATAGTTGCTTTGTGGTCCAGGCTATTATGTTTCGTTGTCATGTTTTAACTGCCCAGGGTATTTTGGAGTGGGAGGCTATAATAAGCCATCATCATCATCATCATCATCATCATCATCAAGATCACCCATCTAGACATTCACCCAAACCATCCCTGCTTAACATCAAGGTATATTGTACATCTTCCCTCCTGAGATTAGGATGGCCCCAACCCTTTTGGCTTTTCAGAAGGCCTTGGAGACCTGGCTTTATGCCTGGACTTGACACCGACATTTTTTTTAAGATCTCTTGGCTGTATTTATATTTAATTTTCTGTATTGTTTTAATTGTTTAATTGTTTTTATTATTGTTAGCCACCCAGAGCCACTGGTCTGAGATGGGTGGCTATATGAATGAATGAATGAATGAATGAATGAATGAATGAATGAATGAATGAATGAATGAATGAATATTGAATGTTCTTAACTTTCCCAGTAGGAGTCATAGGAATGGAGGAATAGAGGAGGGGGGGGGGGGAGAGAATTCTATCCTTAATTCCATCCTTAATGTGAGCATGTGAGCCATGGAATAAAATCAGATTATACAGCTGAAGTGAACTAAGGCCAAATTTAGACTGAAGCTGAAGTGGGAACCCTGTATCTCTATACCTTTGATGAAAGAAGCATATATCCTCTTTTCCTTTCTGATTCATGCTCTTCACTGTTTGATTAATATTATTCTTGCATATTTTCCCCCCGTATAATTTTAATGGTGATTGTCAGAGAGACCAGGCTGTTCAGATCTTTAGCCAGGAGCCCTCAGGGCCTAATTAATTTTAAAAATCTAACAAACTGGCGGTTATTCTTCGGCTGGCCTGATCCTAGGTTTCTAATCCTCAATCAATCAAGTATTTGAGGATTTTAAAAATGGGTGTCTGCCATAGGCAAATGACAACTTGTACATCATGATGTCATTGATTGATTGATTGATTGATTGATTGATTGATTGATTGATTGATTGATTTAAACTTCCACAACTCTGGGCAGCTAACAATAATTTAAAACCATAACAATCAAACCAAAACATTTCTAAAAATGCCAAGACTTATAGTATATACTGCCTTTAAATGCCAGGATGCAAGTTACACAATGATGTCATTCCATGTGTCTTCATTTTGGCATTATCACGGTTTGCTGTAGATGCCACTAATGTCCACACAATATGTTTTCTTCTCATGTGTGTCCCATGAAGATTATTTGGTTGACTCAACTGAACTAGCAAAATCCAGCATGAACAACAGGGCCACATGTTGGTCCAGCAGGAAAGAGCCTATGTTTTCATAGGCCTCTGATCTTCTTCTTTTCTCACTAGTAAGCTTTCTGCAACTGAACATATCCCATGGCTCAGCAAAATGTTTACAGGGCTAGGCAACTCATGGGTATCCTGGTTCCCTTTACTTCCCCAGAATGGGACACTAGGAGCAGTTTCTTCCTAAATGATCCAAATAGATGGGACATTCTGGTTGAAGCAAGCAGTCCTGAACCCAGAAGCCTTGCCATAAAACTTTGTAGGTCAAAGCCAGCACTTTAAATAGCATCTGGAAGCTAACAGGTAGCCAGTGCAGGGTCCATAGTAGGGGTGTAATATGCTCCAAAGATGGGCACTCTTTAGCACACAGGGTACTAATTGCAGCTGCCAAGTGATCATTAAAGGCAGCTCCATGTAAAACGTGTTGCTCTAGTCTAACCAGGTGGTAATGAGGGCTTGAGTTACTATAGCAAGGTCATCTTGTACTGTGGTACACAACTGGCAGACCACTGAAGCTAGTCCGAGGACCTTTTAGCTATGGCCTCCACCTGCTGCACTAACAGGAACCACGTCTAGAACAACCCCCAAACCACAAGATTTAGGGGTTACTGCCTGTCCATTCAGAGATAATACTGCTATGGAAAGTTCAATGGACAAATAATATCCCCCATCTTGTCTGGACTCAGCTTCAGCCTTTGTTGTCCAATCCAGATCCTGACAGCCTCCAAGCATTGGGAAAGAACATCAAAAGTTTCTCCCCATACCATGCAGTGGTGATGTAAAATTAGGCATTATCGGCATACCACACCCTGAACTGTGAGATGGCCCCTCCCAGTGGTCTTCTACAGATATTAAACAGCAGGGGGGAGAGGACCAACCCCTATGGAATTTTGCAAAGTGGGAGCTACTATGCTGACCTCTCCTCTTCCGCCTGACTGAAACCACCTCCTGAAGAAGGAGTGGAACTATGACAAAGCAGGGCAGTCTCTAACCCAGTAAGGTGCCATGATTGGTGGTATTGAAGGCCACTGAGAAATCTAAAAGGATCAGGAGAAGCACAGTCCCCTTACCCAGGTCCTGATAGAGGTCATCCAGAGTGATCCATGCTGTCTCTTTCCCATACCTGGGCTTGATCCCTGACTAAAAAGGATCCAGATAATCCACTTCATCTAGGGTGCTCCATAGTTATCTGCCACTAACCATCTCAACAACCTCCCCAAATAATGAAGCTTGGAGACCAGGCAATAATTATCTAAGTCCTACAGTTCCAGGAGGATCTCTACAGGAGGAGTTCACCATTGCCTCTTGCTGGCAAAAGTCTCTCAAACAGAGGCATTGACAATCTCAGGGATCGAGATGGTCACAGTACCCCTGGCCCCACAAAGGAGCCAAGATGGGCTAGGGTAAGCCCACAAGTAACAACACACAGCCTAGACAGCACCCCATTCACTTTCTTGTTGCTCACAGGTCAAAAGGAGCCCCAAGTAATGTGATAAAATTACTTTGGCAAGTGTAATTGAAGCCCCCTGTTTTTGTTTTTGTTTTCTTTGTTCCCATCTGGGTGTGCTGTTTTCTTATTTTTAAATATTTTTAACCATTTGTAAACCGCTGGGAGTCGGGTGGCATATAAATTTGATGATGATGATCCAGATACCACCTGTAGAGGAATACTGAGATAGCCTTGAAGAAAAGATGTGGCTCCCATTAGAAAAGCACCATTTTAGCCCTGAAAAGGAGAAGGAAGTGAGGAAGAAACTCAAGGGTAAAACAGGGAGAAAAGGAAAGCCAGGCTTTCAAGATTTTGTTATTATTCTCTTTAATAATGAAATAGAGTTAAAACTGTGGTGTTTTCCTGACCTGGCCTGCCTCTTTTTGTAACAACTGTCACATATTTTCTTCAACACTATCTCCATGTTCCTCTATACCATCAAAGATTCTGCCCATGTGGAATCAGGATTCTGGTGAATATGAACCACCTTTTCAGCAAAATGCTGTGCAAATTAGCAGAGGATAAACAACTCCAAATAAGGCCACTGCATGACAGCCAGCCAATGCAATAAGAGAGAAGTAATGATGCTCCACCTCCCTTATTGGCACAATGTAGGCATGAATGTGGGGATGTTCTCAATCAGAATCATTTTGCCTCTTTCTCCACCAGTGCTCCAGGCATCGTTACTGTCATTTCATTTCCCAGGGTCCTCAATAAATTAAGGCACCGACTGCAATCAGCCAACAGAAAGAGGCCATAATAAAGCAATCTCACCATGGCATGACATCATGACATAAATGGGCTATCTGTGTGACGACATCTTGATTGATCGGTCATCATTTTGACATCACTGTGGGATTGTTACAGATGCTACTCGATTCTCCTGATGTTGAACCAGCTCCCACAAGCCTCCACTAGCAATGACCAATAGACAGGAATGATGGGAGCTACCATTCATAATACACAAGCAGCAGTCACCAGCTTTCCCTTGATGTGGACCACCACATTTTTTAAAAAACTTGTAAGGACCGTGACATAAACCAGGGGGCGTAAATAGGATGCCTGTGGACCATAGCACATGTCATCCTTCCCAAGTGATATCTATGGGCCCCCAAATTATTTATTTATTTATTTATTTATATACACACACACACACACACACATATATATAGTCTTAAAACATAATAAATGGCCAGATCTCACAAGATTACTAGGGGCAAGAACAGTAGCATCTTATGACAGCTCAGGTGAGAATTCCAAATCTTGCAAGATTTGGCATATACCAGACCAGAGACCACCTGCAGTATCCTCATAGATCTCCATTAATCTCCAGGTGCCAGCCTGGAAATAATTTATCCTATAGAACTCTATCTTGCCCATCTTGAGTTATGGGAATCCAACTTCAGATTCATGATGGGCAAAGCAACTCTTAGTTCATAATTTGTTTAACAAGTTAGGAATCCAACTCAATAAATGTGGGGATAATTCGTATCCCACAGGTTAAATATAAGAGGGTAATGAAGTGAATCAGATTCCTCCTGCATTTCACATGATCTAAAAGTCTCTGAATGCAGAATGATACGAATTCCAACCTGATTGATTAATTATAAATTTACCTACCTCTGACTTGTCCAGGATTAGAACTGGGGGCTAAGAGCAGGTAAAGTGAATCTGAGTTCTTATTCCCACCCCCACCAAAGGGGTTACTCATGGCCACAGAGGCACATAAAAACATAGTCAGTCTAAGGATCATAGCCAAACCAATCCAAATTCTACTCAGGTCTCAGAGGATAAAGGCAATGAAGGTCAGTCTAGGCTGACATTGGGAAGGTCTGTCAAGTAGGTAAGTTTCAAAGCAAAAGTGTAATGGGTCACATAGACCTGTAAGGAACAGATGTACCTGAACTTTTGTGCAAAATGTTCAGGAGAGCACTTGACACCTTAAACAGTTACCAGCCTCCAAAGAGTCAACCAACATTTTTATTTTATTTTATTTATGTTATTATTTTATTTTTTTCAATAAATTAAAAACCATTCCCATCATGAATACAAAAATTAAAATACACAGCAGCTAAGGACAATACCACAATCAACAGTCACTAGTGCAGCCAGGAGACGGGACCCTTCACACACACAGGCCCCAGACCTGGGCACTATTACTTTAAAGATACAGCAACCAGTTGTTTTTCTTCCCCTCCTCCTTCTCCTTCTCCTTCTCCTTCTCCTTCTCCTTCTCCTTCTCCTTCTCCTTCTCCTTCTCCTTCTCTTGAGATTGGAACTTTCACACAAGTTGAAGATATTTAATTACAACTTGTTCCCAACATACTTATCTTGGTTTTCATGGAGAACATTCACAGAACCTGTTGAAAGTTTCAATTGTCCATCTACTTAGCACAAGGAGTAGATGGATGACACTTTCTTGTCTTTCACTGTGGGCACCATCAAAATACTTGGTTAGCCTTTCCATTAGGAGTTTGATCCAAGCAATGGGAACTTCTAGATCCTAGTAATAATTTACATTACTCAACTTAGAAATTTAACATTGTTGCACATAATTCCTTTACTATTGTCACACAAAGACACATATAGGGACTGAAAGATTTTAGTGAGAATATTCTTTTTCATCTTCTTTTTTTCTTTTTAGAAAGTCTAATTTAGAAAGTCAAATCCTTCAGGACAGAATTTCATTGCCACAGTGATACCAGAAGACCATGAAGAAACACAGGCAGAGTTTCTGTGTGGAAACTGACAAACACATTATGCTAATTATGTAAACTCCTCAAATAAGAAGATTATCAACCAGAAACTCCTTTGACAGGGTGACAGTTTAACTGCAAGTCAAGGTATGTTTTTTAAAAAAATATATAGCTGAGCTGGAAGAAAAAAGTGACATTGCTACAGGAATTCATTGCTAAAGCAATACATTATGCTCCATATTCTATGTTTAATTTCCCATATTTTGACTGTGCTAACTAAATATCTGTGTATGTGTTTAATACATGCATATGCATTATATGAAAAGCAATATTTTATGCATAAGATCATATAAAATGTGTTTTTCCGATGTTTTATCAATGCTCATGTGAAAAGAATCATGGGGAAAAGGAAAAAATATCCATTTGTTTGCCTAAAGTGATAACCCAACTCTCTACCCCAAAAAATTTGTTCTAGGCTACTATTTGCAACATATTAATGAATTAACTGAAGTAGGAGTCAAACTATTCATGTTCCATTTCTGGAATTAATTTAAGGTTGTGCCACTTTCTTTTTTTTCTTTTTCTTTTTCTTTTTCTTTTTCTTTTTCTTTTTCTTTTTTTGCAAATATTTTCAGTATATTTGTGTACCTAGTGGGAAAAAGTCAGGGCTGTTATTTTAAAGGCAGGCATGCAGGCAGGCAGGACAGGAGGAAGGAAGGAAGGAAGGGAGGGAGGGAGGGAGGGAGGGAGGGAGGGAGGGAGGGAGAGAGGACATTTCCATAGCATACTTCATTTACTGAATTGTAGGTTGAGATAGCCTTGGCAACAGAATGTCAAGAAGGAGGGGGAGGAGGAGGAGGAGGAGAAGAAGAAGAAGAGGAGGAGGAGGAGGAAATAGGAAGTAAGATGACTTTACTATTCTCCCTGCTGAAAAATAAAAAAGCTAAGTTCCTTGCCTTACATTTTCAAAAGAATAAAAAATGAAACATGTCCTGCCTCTTCCACCCACCACTACGTTTTTCCAGAGGGCAACAAAGCTGTAATTAAACTTAAAAATGCCAATAAAGTTAGAAACCAGGAGGAGTGCAGTTCTGGGCTGAATCCATGAAACAGAAAGGAAATGAAACGGAAGCAATGGAAAGGCAGTTTCCAGTACAACACCAGCCCCCCAGTGTTGAGAAATGAAGCAGTGTTACAGGATATTTTCCTCTCCTTCCTTGAAGAGGGTAATGGTCCCTTGAGGGCAATCTGTCAGTCAGGGGCCTCTAAAGAAAGGGGATCAAAAAAGTCAAAATGGCAGCTGTGACCACATGACTGATACCCCACACTTTTTTATGTGCATCATGGCTACAGTAACCATACATCCTTTACTATAAAGGGCAGCCCTTTATTTCGGAAAGCTGTCCTTTAGATTTCTTTATATTTCAAAAACTCACTTTTGTCTTTTATTTTGGTTATTTAACTTTTACTAGACCAAAGGATACCCCTTAATGCAGTCTTTCATGTTCATGGGAAAAATATGGGAATTGATTTGTCTTTTTAAAATAAATGTACCTATACAGTTTGATTTTAGATATGTTTTATGAGAATAGGCGTTTTTGTAAAGCTTTTCTTGGTTTTGCTCTTGAATTTTCCTTTGTAAAGCAAAGTTATAAACATAAACAATTAAAAAACATTATCCTTATGAATCACTTTCAGATTTGCCTCTTTTTCAGGTTTGTCCTTTACTTTTTCCCAGAAAATATGGTCACCATAACCATGACACACATTAAAAAAGATGGGGCTTCAGCTGTGTGGCCATGATTGCCACACTGATGTCTTTTTACCCTTCCTCACAGATGCCCTTGCTGTCAGGGGCCACATACCACTAGTGGGAGGGCTAAGCCATTTTGGGAAGGCCTAGAGTTAGGGATGTTTTTCTCCTTACAGACAATGCTTTTTTTTGTACTGTGTGATCTATTATTTTTTCCAATATTCCCTTTTCCTTCTGTGAGAAGGCAGGGAGAAGTGAGGGCCTCAAACGAACCATGTTTGCTAGGGGAGAGCGCTGTGCACCATGGGGCAGCCTTGGGGGGACGGCAGGAGGGAGGATGGGCAGAAGGCACACTCGCACCAGAGTGGAGAGGGACGGCAGGAGGGAGGAAAGACTGCAGGCAAGAGGCACGTTCGCACCAGAGTGAAGAGAAACGGCAGGGGGCGGCTGTCGGGTCAAGTGGGGATTGGAATGTGTATTGCGCTGATTGGATTCGGAAAGTGGAATGTCTGCGGTTTTGCGGTTAATTAGCGGCGCTCCGGGGCAGTAAAAAAGGTGAGATTGTGAGCCAAGCCCTCGCAGGAGGGGGAGGACAGATAGGGGGTATAAAAACCTGTCAGACCTTGCTTCGGGGTTCCTCCATTGCTGCGGGAGGGACCCACCTTTGCAAACGTGCCCAATAAAAACTTCTGTCTACTGGACAACCGAACCCGTGTCTGTCGTTTTCTGACACTTCCTTTCCCTTTCTTTTCCTTTCTTTCTTTTTTTCCTTTCTCTTTTTTTCCTTTCACACTTGTTTTTCCTTGCTTTATTCCTCTCCATCATCCATCTTTTCTTTCTCTTTCTCCTTCCCTCCCTGTCCCTTCCTTCATTCTTCTCCCTCCCTTTCTCTCTCTTCCTTCCTTCCTCCCACCCTTTTTCTCCCTCCCTCTCTTCCTCCCTTCCTCCCCCTCCCTCCCTCCCTTTCTCTTCCCCTCCCTCCCTTTCTCTCCCCTCTTCCTTTGTCTTCCTTCCTTCCTTCCTTCCTTCCTTCCTTCCTTCCTTCCTTCCTTCCTTCCTTCCTTCCTTCCTTCCTTCCTTCCTTCCTTCCTTCCTTCCTTCCTTCCTTCCCTGATAAATGTACTTCTTGTCTTTTCCCTAATCAAACAAGTCAATTTTTCCATTTCTGCAGATTCTGTCACTTCCACTAACCATTCCTCCGTTGTTGTTGCTATTTCAGAACCTTTCCATCTTTGTGCATGTAATAATCTTGCTGCAGTTACCATATAAAAGACTTTGTGAAGGACTTTTTAAAATTAGAGTTGGGGGTTGAAGCTTTTGAATTTTGCATGGGGGACTCCTGCCCTTAGAAAATTGTAGAGGAATTTCTCTTCCCTTGATGTAATTTAGAGAAAATCACCCACCTGATTTCTATGCCTACAAATTTCTCTGAGAATTTAGGCCTTCCCTGTTTCCTAGATAGATCTGGAAGGAGGAGCAATGCATTCAATTGACATGGAATTCCATGAAAGACATGGAATATGTTCCAGAACCTAAGAGCAATTTCTCCACTCTAAGGAGGACATTTGAACTCCAGACCTTCTTCTTCTCACAGGGCAAGTCTTCATCTTTAATCCTCACCATTTGGCCCTGCTTTATTAATTTTCCATTAAACTAATTCCTATGGAAATCTAATATTCACTCTTAAAGCAGAGCAACTCTAGGCACATTAACCTCCACAAAATAATTGAAGGCTAAATGTTAGCAGGATAGCCCCCTCAGTGTCACCTCCCAAGAAACTAATATGTCTTTCACTGGCATGGAATATAATGAGATGTTCAAATATAGAAAACTGAGTTACTGCTTCTTTCACTTAGAACATTTATCCAGCCTGGTCCTTCCAACTCCTTAACTGCATTGCTTATAATTTACTTTTGACCTTGTTTCATCAAGATCAATCTGTATGGAGGCTATCTTTTGAATTCTTCTTTATTTTATTAGTCCTGAATTGCAGAACATCTTTACACGCACAAATTACATAGTACTGTAAGTTGTTGTGTATATTTGGTGTATTTGGTTGAATACACACACACACACACATATATATATACAGTACATACATACACCTCACTATATATATACCAGGTAGTTGCAATATATAGTTGTTAGTTGGGATATATATATTGCTGTTTGCCGTAGAGCTGACATGAATTTACTTAAGGGGAGAGGAAGGAAGAGGAAAATCTCCACTGTAAATTTGTAGATCTTGATGAGATTTATAAATATTTCATAAAGAATTGACTGTGTTATTAGGAAGAGCATATTTCCCCAGCTCCAAAGGAATGTTGGCTGTGGCTACCAGCCTGAGAAATAAGATAATGATCAGATTTGGTTGGTTTGTTTCAAAAGATTATTACATCCAAGGAGTGAGGAAGGGCAGATTGTTTCTCATGTAGTTAGGTCTTACCTGGTTTGGCTATCAGCTGGTGGTTGGTTTAATAGTGGTTGGTTTAATAACCTTCTGGAAACCAACAGGCCAGGCCCCCTTGGTTTCTCCTGCCTGGGGCAAATAGGACTTCCCAGACACCCATTCCCAACTCTTGCAGCCTGTTCTCATTAATCTTAAGAATTAAATTAAATACATTAAAAAGTTCTCATGAGAAGGCTCCTTGTGTAATGCCCTCATTGGAGCTTATGGATAACGTGGGAAGCTAGAGAGTCCGTAGGACCCTGGAGAACTGATTGCCTATGTAAATTACAGTAGAAAAATCACACCCCTGAGAATTTCACTAATACTTTCCTCCATTCTTTGGTTCCATCATAACTGCTCAGAGAAGAGTCAGATAATTTGAACAGATACCTTGCAGAGGGCTTTTAAAATTAGGATGAGGGCTAACCTTGAGAATGCAGGTTGTTCTTCCTTGGGCTCTTGTGCCACAGTGCAAATAGGATCAGTTTGCATAAGCATGTTTCTGTCCCATCCTAACATGTTTTGATTGTTCAGGAGCAAATTGGGCTGTGTAAAATTTCTAAGGGGTGGATTGCTTTGATGCAGGTTTATGAAAAGCACTTCTTCAAAATTACTTTGCAACATAACGTGCTTCCCTGTTACAAGGAGTGAAGCCAATGAAACAGTCGTATGTTTTGGATTGCTTTGAGCCAGAGCCATCCATGGAGGAGGGGGTCAAATAAGTCAAGATGGAAGCCATGTTCCATTAGTACATCCAAGGAGTGAGGAAGGGCTTCATACAATTGAAGCTTCACTCCTTTTTGCATGACAGATATAAAAAAGAAGGAAGGCTTTGATTGCAGGGTTACCCCACCATCTTGACTTGATTTCATCTCCCTGTGGATACCTTTGTTGGGAGCCAGGCACTGCTAGAGACATTACAAGAGACTTCTGTGCATGCATAAAAGGCTCTTCCAGCTCCCAAGATGGCTGGCTGAGGCAATGTACAGCCAGCTGGGGAATTCTGGGAGTTGAAGCCCATGCATCTTCAAGTTTTGTTTGTTTATTATGTATTTATTCAATTTGTATGGCTGCCCATCTCAACAGGTGACTCTGGCTGGCGAACCATCTTAAAATAATTAAAAACACTCCCAATCCCAAATACAAAGACTAAAATATGCAGCAGCCAAGGAAGATACCACAATCAGGTCACTAGCACAGACAGGAGATGGGTCCTTTCACACACTTGGAGTCCCAGGCCTGGGCACAGAACCAGGTTTTTAGGGTCTTATGAAAGGTCAGCAGGGTGGGGGCCATCCTAATCTCTGGAGGGAAAATGTGCCATGGGGCAAGTGCTACAACAGAAAAGGGTCTCCTTCTGGGCCCCGCCAACTGGCATTCCTTAGCCTATGGGACCCAAAGCATGCCCTTCCTGCCAGACTGTATCGGATGGGTAGAAACAACTGGGAGAAGACAGTCCCTCAGGTAACCCGGTCCCAAACCATGAAGGGCTTTAAAGGTGACCACCAACGCCTTGAATTGCACTGGGAAGCCCACCGTCAGCCAATACAGCTCACAAAGTAGTAATGTTACATGTGCTGAGTAACCGGCGCCATTTACTGCCCCTGCAGCTACATTCTGCACCAGTTGAAGCTCCTGGATGCTCTTCAAGGGCAGCTCCATGTAGAGCGCATTGCGGTAGTCCAATGGGAAGTCACAATGGCAAGTTGCTGAGATTGAGGAATACTGCTTAGCGACCACAATTGGGACCGGTAATTCAGTCACTAAGCAATGTGGTCGCTAAGCAGAAAGTCATGTGACTGCAACTGGGCTTACAACCTCACTTCCCCTTCAGTTGTTAAGCAAAGCAACTCGGTCGCTAAGTGAGCCACAACTGGGCTTACGATTTTGCAGCACTGTATTAACTCTGCTTGCCGCAAGCAAAAATGCACACCTGTTGCAAAGGATGCAAATGATGATCACATGACTGCGGAACACCACGGCTGTCATAAATGTGAGGACTGGTTGCAAAGTTATTTTTTTAATGGTCACTACATGTGGCAGTTGGTAAGTGAGGACTACTTGTAGAGTAAAGCTCTATGAGATGGTCCACATTTTTGAACCAGTTTTTAGATCTCTATTTAATTTGATTTTTTAAAAAATATATAATGGTAATTCTTTCAATGTTTCAAGAATTCATAAAGATTGGTTTTGTCAAATATGTATGCAAGCCTAATCAGCCACCATTTATCTTGTTTTTTAAAGGTTCCAGTGTGGTTCTTTGTATTCAAAGTATACCAACATTAATTTAAAAAATAATCTAAAATTACATTTTGAAGTTCACACACATGCAAACACACTGAGAGAGTCTCAGCAGGTCTGGGCTGGGACATATAAAGCGTTCAACTGGAAAATAATAATAAAAAAACAAATTTCAGAAAAAAACAGCAGCAAAATGTTCCTCCATTTTTGCCAAGAAAACTACACAGACGTGTCCTTAAGTCATCAGAAGTCAGGCTTGATTTAAAGGAGAGAGGCCTGCGTGCGCATACACATATATACATTGTATATTTAGTCACATTTTAAAATGTGTACTTTTTTAGGGTGTTTTTTTTAATGGCAGATTGATGTGATTCAAAATGGAACTGCATAATAAGTGGACATTTCAGGAAAACTCTAAATAATTGGGGGGCATGTTCCTTAAAAGCCAAGTCATGTTTTAACAAATAGGGCCTCCAGCACTTTTATAATCGAAGAGTCATCTATTAACAATAGCTTTTCACTGACGTTTTTAGAATGCCAGATTTTTTATACCTGAATACACTATATGGTAGACCTCAGTGGCTTGGAATGGGCATGTGACGAGGGCCTTGGAGAGGATCACTCCTACATAGCCTCTTGCTGCGGATCGATCCTGGGATGCTCCTTGATTCTCCGAGTTGCTCCAGGAGATGAAGTGCCAGAACAGATGCTTAGAGCCCTGTTGGAGAAAAACAAAAAATGAACCCAACTAAGAACAAGTAAGATCCCACATTAGGGATTACATCCTGTTGATAAGACCAGCAAAACATAGCTGAAGTTCTGCTTTATCATGTCAACAGATTGCTGGGAGGGAATGAACTATAGGATCATCTGGATGACCTTCAGATGAGCAATTTTCTAGGCATCTGGTAAGTAAAGTTGCTCAGATTCACTCGGAGTTGAACTCTGACTGGGTAAGCTTTGCCAAAGTGATGAAAGCTGGGGCTTGTGTGGTTACTTGGGGCACGTCTGAGCTGAAATGCCTGAGATGATGGACAGGGTCCTTGAGTCTGGGCACCTGTTTATTAGAGCCATGCTCCTCCTGGCTGGTGAAGGTCATTAGTGGGGAGTGACATGTGAAGTGATAATATCTGCTTCACTGAGAGAGGGGCTGGTACTGTCTGTTTTGAAGGAGGTGTTGGGCTACAAGAAGTCTTTGCTGGACTGACCATCCTGGGCAATTTTTATCCAGTCTCTAACCTTACCTTTCTGGAGAAGGTGGTCAAGAAGGTGGTTGGGCTACAGCTTCAGAGGGATCTGGAAGATATGGATCATCTAGATTCCTTTCATGCAGGTTTCAGACTGGGACATAGTACTGAGATGGTATTGGTCACCCTTGATCTCTCAGCAGCTTTCAGTACTATCAACCATAGTATTCTTCTGGACTGCCTGTGGGGGGTACATTGTTCTCGTAGTTCTCCTCCTTTCTCTGTTCTTAGGTCCGACCATGGTTAGCAGGAGGGGAAGTGATTGAGTCAGTTGCCCCTGACAAGTGGGAGCCTCAGAACTTAATGTTCTCGCTCCTCCTGTTTAACAGTTGCATATGGCTACTGGGTAGGTCATCCATCAATCCGGGTCAGTTGTACATCTCAACCTCAGGCCACTCAGGTAATGCCATCAAGTCTTATCCCAGTGTCTGGAGGCTATGCTGGTCTGAATGGGGAAGAACCGGCTCAAACTCAACCCTGGCAAGACTAAGTGACTATGAGTATTTGGATCACCTGGTCCATATTTACTCCTGAAAAGAGTTGCACTTCTGCTTTCAGGACCTGGGCACAATTTGGGGGTTTTCTTGGGTGCACAAGTCCTGCTCAAGGAGCAGGTGGCAGCTATGCCCTGGAAGGCCTTTGCACAAACTCATCTACTATGCCAGGTGCATATACCTGGACTGAGAGACTCTTAAGACAGTTACTCATGCTTTAATCACCTTGAATTTGGACTATTGCAGTGTGGTCTACAGGTGGCCGCCCTTGAAGACCACTCAGAAATTGTAGCCAATCTGGAATGTAGCAGCATGGGCACTTATGGGCATGCCACGTTAGGCCCACATAATACTTCTGCTTTGTGAGCTGCACTGGTTACAAGAAGGCTTCTGGATGCAATTCAGAACCTGGGGGTTCTCCTGGACTCACGACTCCTGCTCAAAGAGCAGGTGGCAATCGTGGCCAGGAGGGCCTTTGCTCAACTACATGTTGTGCCCTTTCCTGGATCGGGAGTCCCTCCAATCAGTCACTCATGCCCTAGTCATCTCCCGTATAGACTATTGCAATGCGCTCTACATGGGGCTACCCTTGAAAAGTATCTGGAAGCTTCAGCTGGTTCAAAACGCAGTTGCGCAGGCAATTTTAGGTGGCCCAAGGATGGCACATGTAACATCTTTGGTACGTGAGCTGCATTGGATCCCAGTTTGCTTCTGGGTCCAATTCAAGGTGTTGGTTATCACCTTTAAAGCCCTACATGGCATGGGACTGGGTTACCTGAGGGACCGTCTCACCCCCATTATATCCACCCGTCCCACCTGGTCAGGCAGGGAGGATATGCTGCGGACCCCGTCGATGAAAGAATGTCAACTGGCAGGGTCCAGAAAGAGAGCCTTCTCTGCCGTGGCCCCCGCCCTATGGAATACTCTCCCTTCAGAGGTGAGGCAGGCCCCAGCTCTCTTGTCCTTCCAGAAAGCAGTCAAGACCTGGCTCTGCCAACTGGCATGGGGTGAAAAAAAGGGCAACCAAACCTGGTTTGGTTTGGGGGTGGCCAGCACCTTGAAGACGCTCCCATAGGTTAACATCTTACTGATCATCAACATCGTGGAAGGTATTATTTGTGTATGTGTTTGGTTTTTATTCTATTTTTATTGTCTTTTACATTGTTTTTATTGTATTTTAATATTTATTGCTGTTTTATTGTAAACCACCCAGAGTCACTTTTTGTGAGATGGGCAGTATCTAAATTTGAAATAGAAATAAATAGAAATTCAAAATAGCTATTATCACCTAAAAAGCCCTTCATGACATAGGGCCTGGTTATCTGAGGGTCCATCTGTGTTCTATGGTTTTTGCACATCCTATATGATCCAACAGCATTGGTGTGCATCAGTTAAACAGTGTGACCTGATGGGACCCAGGAAGCGGTCCTTCTCTGTCACAGTGGTTGCTGTCTGGAATGATTCTCTCCCTGCCCAAGTTCCATACGGCCCCCACCCTGACCCTATTTAAAAGACCCCTTACAGCCTGGTTCTTCCCTTAGGCCTTGGGCTAGAGTGGGATATTCGATTTGCTAATGTTGGTATTCTTCTTCCAGGCATATGTCTCTGTATTGTTTGTATTGTGTTATTTAAAATTGTCCAGATTTTGTGGTTTCCAAAGTTGGGATAGGATCAGGCAGCTTATTCAACAAACAAGGATACATGGAGAGATGTGCCACAGAAAACAAGCCGTAACATATTCTGCCTCAAAGCCATAAAATAAGCTCAAAACACCGCCAGAAGAAATTCTCAAGAAATTCTCAAGCATCCTGGGAATGTGAGAAGGGAGAAGCAGGAGCTTTTTCATAGATGACAGGTTTGAATTAACATTGAAATCTGCCTCACGTTTTTCCTCTGTGAAAGGCATATTTGTTTCTCTACTGTGCTTCTCTATAAATCTGTACACTTTGGGCATGGAATATGTTTCTGCTTTGACCTTTGGAACGATTAGGCTGATGAGTGTTTTTTAGCTCAGCGGCTGCCTTTGTGTGTATTTTTTTTTTTTAATTGTCATGCATTTTATGGCGTTTTATCTATTGTTAGACATTCAGTATCATGAATTTGAGACGGGCAGTCACAATAAATAAATAAATAAACAAACAAACTAGAGATCCTTCCTTCATTATTCTTAAATACAATGAATAATATGTACATTCAGAAGATACATTTCCCACTATTATTTCTCAGAGTCTGGTAGAATCTAGATCAGTGTTTCTCAACCTGGACAACTTTAAGTTGTGTGGACTTCAACTCCCAGAATTCCCCAGCCAGCATGCTGGCTGGGGAATTCTGGGAGTTGAAGTCCACACAACTTAAAGTTGTCCAGGTTGAGAAACACTGATCTAAATGATCTAGATGATGATAGATGATGGATAGATAGACAGACAGACAGACAGACGTGTTTTCTCCTCCATCTTTATCCTTAATGAAAAAAATCACTCCAAATTTCAAAGCGGATTTTAACCTGGGTTGGGATTAAAAAGAGGCATACAAGAAGGAGAGCAGAGCTCATTGAAATGAATGTGAAAGAAGTCCAAGTTTAAAAAAAATCAAATGCTCTCCATAGCATTAAAGAAAGGAGAGGACAGTTCAGCAAATAAGTCTTTATTGCCTTCCTTTGTTTTCCCCTTGAACAAATCCATCTCAGTTGGATAGTAGAAAGTGCGCCATTAAATAAGCATTCCTGCTACAGGGAGGTGATTCAAGATTTTCCAAAGGATTCACAATTGCAGTCGTGACATTCACTGGACTGAACAAGAGCTAGGCACAATTAGCCACAGTCCAAAACTCCAGCTCCTGGATGTGGCATGGTGTGGATGGAAAACAGGATCACAGTCTCATTATCATTCACCGTGCAGATTTTATTCAGGATGGGAAATGAACAAGGAGCTGGCCCCTCCACCTAAAGCAAACCATCTGCAGGGGGGCAGGCTTGGTGGGTTGTGTGAATGTAGCCCAAGGGTAAAATCGGCACCTTCAGATCTGAATGGTAGAAGGGTTGAACACTGGGATGCAAGAACAGCACTGTGGACAGAAAGCTGACTGCTAAGAAATACAAGAAGGTAGGACTTTGAGCATGGGACTGAGCTGACAGGAAGGAGAGTGGTGGGTATACAAAGTCAGTGCTGCACAAGCTTACCACTTGGGGTAGACACTGCAGGTAGTCCTCGTTTAGCAACTGCCTCATTTAGCAACCATTCACAGTTACAACGGTGATGAAAGAGTAACTTTATGACCAGTCCTCACATTTATGACCTTTGCAGGTCTGTAAAGCAAAAGAAAGCTGAAGTAAGATTGTAAGCATAGTCCTGGTTTCACTTAGTGACCACTTTGCTTAATGACCTATTGCCGGCCCCAGTCATGGTTGCTAAACAAGGACTATCTGTAGTAAAAAAACTGTGTGCTCGCTAGGTCCACCACCATATAATCATTATTCATGGTGCGGGGTCATACAAATGAAATTTATTATTTTAGGGAGTCACTGCAGCATCACACTTGAGAAACCCCATTGTAATACAAGGGCATCTGCAGCAATGGTCACTGGCTTCCAAATGGTGGGTGTGGCCAGACAATGAAGCCCCACCCCTTTTGAACACATGATGTACCCACCCTATTGAAGCCAATGACTGTCACTGTGGATTATTATGGTTGGTTGCACAGTCAGCCAGATGTTCAGACTGGATTTGGCATTTTTATCCACCTATCGAGTCCTTCCCAAGGACCTGGGATAGGCACATGTTATTGTTTGATGGTGTTAAAGGTTATTATTATTATTATTATTATTATTATTATTATTATTATTATTAAACTTGTATCCCACCCAACTCTCAACCACTCTGGGTGGCTCATAACAATCAAACAAAGAAATTATAATTCAATCAATCAAACATAAAAAATAAAGATAAAAGATGGCAAGTGTGATGAAGTCAGGGGTCTCTCGCCAAAGGCCTGGGTGAAGAGCCATGTCTTTGTAGATCTTCTAAACAACAGCAAAGTGGGGGCCATGCAGATCTCAGGAGGAATCTCATTCCAGAGGACAGGCCCTCACTGCTTAAGCAGAGAGAAGAGGGCTGCTACTAAAAATCCCTGGGGAGGAGTTCCCCTCCCATTAAGGTTTTTCTGTGGGAATGAATGGAAACCTAGAAAGGCAGGGAGAGATGATTTGCAATGAAAGCTGGGAAGACACTGACACAGTCTCTTGGCTGCAGTCACTACATAAACTACAATGGCCCCATATCCCCCCCCCCCACCCCCAACTTCTCAGGAATGCTCTTCTCCTTTTGAAAGAATTTCTAAAGCCAATTCTTTTCCATCACATTGAATGAGAATTGATGGGGGGGGGGGGACGGAGGAGAATTTTCAGGCTTGGCACTAATTTAAGCCTTTGGGCTCTGTTGTTACTGGAGATGTGTTGGACGGGCAACACAATTCGTGATTTGACAGCACTATCTTTAAAGGAATTGATTAACACAGCAAAGATGTATAAAAAGATAGGCTAGTGGAATAATTAAGTCAACTCTTTCTCTTTTGTATTTTTTTTTTTTAAATAGAAGAGTGCATAAGATTTCTAGCCTCTGTCACAGCAAAATGCCCTGACAGATTGCTTGCCGTGGTTCCTAATGCTCCTTTTCATGGAAAACAAAGAAAGGTATTACAGAAGCAATAGCTAAATTTCTGTCTTCTGCATGAAAAAGCATGCAGCGGGCTAGGTTTTGTCCTGGGTCGCTGAGCTGGTTGATCATTATATATGCCAGTGTCTGCTGGATTATTTGGTTATACTGAGATTCATGCTTTTAATTTTGGCACCTTTTTGCTGGGAAATTTCTATAGGCCTCTGACCTTCATAAGTGGATTGATTGACTGAGAAACTGGTTGAAGATGTTGAAGGTTCAACATTTGCAGGAGCTGAAAGAGCCGTGGGTAAGGGCTCTCTCTGTCTTTAGCACCCACCCCAAGTATTCTGAAGTCCCTCTCTCTCTCTTTCCCCATCACCTTTCTTCCCCAGAAGAGAATTCAGGTGTTCTCCTTCTCTTTCTCTTTTATTTCTCTTTAACTTTTAGAAGACCTGAGTAGATTACAATAACCTCATCCATTCTTTTTTCTTTAGAGTGCCTTTAGGGAAGAAATGGGGAGGGGAGGATTGGGTCTACCAAGCGCTGAAGTTGCAAGTGGCATGCTATATCTGGAAGCTCTCTGGGCTGAAGACTCTGCACTTACACTTATTGTCCCAACTCTGGTGACCAGCTAAATCAGACCACCCATCCTCAGTTCTTCTATTTCCCAGAAAGCTTCTCCCTCTCCAGCATCTCCAACCAAACCTACATTTTCAGTCCTTTCAGCTAGAGAGTGGTGGAAGCTTATTGAGACTAGGGTACAGTCTGTCTGTCAGATCAACCTGCTTATAGGGTGGTGGTGGTTGTGAGGAAATCATTACAGGAGGAGTATTTGAGCGCCAAGAGGAAAGGCAGGATATAAACTAACAAATTGAGAAAAAAAAGGTGTGGCTAATCAGAAAGGCGGTGCTTCAAAGCATCTATCACTTCTCAGAAGTGAGTAATCTCACTGGAAAGGGGATTTGAGCTCCTCCCCCACCCCCCAATGCCATCATTATCCAACCCAGTGTTTTTCAAACTTGGTAACTTTAAGATGTGTGGACTTCAACTCCCAGGATTCCCTAGCCAGCAAGGGAATCTGGGAGTTGAAGTCCACACATCTTAAAGTTGCCAAGTTTGAGAAACACTGATCCAATCTGTAGAAAGAGAACATAGAAGAATCTGTACTGAGAGTTCCATTCTCTTTCCTACTGTTCTAGATCACTGAGAACCTGTTTTTCACCTTCATTTCCAGAACAGAAGCTCACTGTCCACACATGTCTTTATCTAAAGAATTCACAGGTCAAAATGGGTGGAAAAACAATCTTGTGCACTGGGCCCTTCCTGGAAGATTGAGCTATTGAAAAATTCAGGCACATTTAAGTACTAATGACTAAGTCAAGATTCATCCATACTTTGCCCATGTTTGGTTTGACAATAGGAATAATAACCAAGATTAAGCTGGTCAATTCATCCCAATTAGCTCCTTTAAAAGGGATGTTAGGCCTTTTTCTAATATATTTTATGATTCTGCTGGAGGACTCCTTATGTGAAGAAGAGGAATGAAAGATTGAAAACCAAGAAAACTGATATGCTTGTAACTTCCAGAAGTTGAGCCAAGCAGCACTGTGGAGGATGCAGAAGTAGTAGATGAACTAATAGAGCTTCTGCTAGATCCTACAGCGAAGACTTTTGTAAATGCAGGCTATTTGCTGACCTGAAATAAGCTTTGCAAGACTAGAGATTCTCCCACAGTCTCAGAAGTTAGTCACAGGAGTAACAGGACAGGGAGGGAACTCTTTAAACTTCAGTATATACACAGTTCCTTCCCATTTTTCCTGCTGTATCAAAATCTGTATATTCTGACCTTCTCTGCTCTCTATGCTTGTGGATGCATCTTCGTTTTTATTCTCATTTAACTTGGACAATTTGGAATCTGGTAGTTCCTGGACTACTCTGGACTTCTTATCAGTTCACAGTTTGCCCCTGTATTTTATTGCTTGTTTAGGTCAAAACTGTTACAATTCCTTTAATAACGTGGATTCATGTGATCCGTAGAGGGTAGAGTTGCCCTACCTGTGCAGCAAAAATCATGGTGACCACCTGAGGGCAGCAATGAGATACAGGATTCTCTATTTTGCCATGTAGCAGTCACATAGATAGATAGATAGATAGATAGATAGATAGATAGATAGATAGATAGATAGATAGATAGATATTGCAATCCAGATATGGCAACTCTTGAAGCTGCTTCATAAGGTAGCACAGCTCTTCCACCCACACCCCTCTTCCAGGACCAGAGCAAAGCCTCCATATTGCTTTACCTCACCTCCTCCAGCAGTTCCAACAGCCGCAGGATACTTTTATTCCTGTGCTGTTCAAAAGCAGAAGCCTTTTTCAATTACTTGAACTCCCAAATCAGGCTGGAAGGTGATGCAAAAAACTTGTTGAAATAAATTGTGTTACATTTTCACATCCACCAGAAGAATCATGTTACCTCTGGTATACAAAGCACCTTGTTCAGACAAATTGAAGCCACCTAGACCTAATAAGGATCAGAATTTCCTAGACCTAATAAGGATCAGAATTATAGAAAGATCGTTTATAACAGTGTGCTGTTACTGGCTGGGGAATTCTGGTAGTTGAAGTCCACACATCTTAATGATGAGTTTGTAATCAGAGATTCCCTGAGCCTTTATGGCAACACAGGGGAAAACTGCAAGATCTGAGCTGGAAATTCTACTACATTTCATATTGTTGGTTTCCATACGCACTGTCCTTTTGTGGCTGTTTCAATCGACTTCTAAACAGTGAAAATATATTCTCCCTAATTTTTGTTAAATTTGTTAAACCATTTCTCTTTCTGACACCCTGACAGTTTGGCTTGTGTAAATCAGTGGCTTACTGCAAGGATTTCTACGTTCTGTTTTGCAAATGGCCATTGTCAATCATCCGTGCTTATCCATGTCTATACCTTATGCATTTTATTTCTCTATTATTTCTCAACATAGAACTCAGAGCCTAAGCAATTGGCAGTACTTAACTAACCTTGGCTGATCTCAGAATAGGGATGGACCTAGTCTTTAGCTCTACCTCTTGAGTATCCAAAATTCCTTATATATACCTTATTCAGGGTCACAATCCATGTCTCTTAAAATGAACACACTCCACATATTTGATTTTTTTAGGTGCCAGAAAGCCATTGTGTTTGCAAGGTTTCCGGAAATGTTATTGTTGCTATTATAAGCCAATTAAAGAAATATGTTCGTGAGAATAATTTCCTCCAGATTAATTTCATTCCTAAGGCTATAATCACCAACACACCTACCTGGGAGTAAATTCCATTCTACTCAGTGAGACTTAGAGCTAAATACACACATACAGGATTATACTATAAATAAGGAATAACGAGGACAACTGAACTATCTTCAGCTATCATATCCCAGTTGAAAAGTAACCCCAACCTTCTCCTAAGGGTAGAGACAAACCTTTTAAAAAGCCATGAACAAAGAAGGAAAAAAAGACAAAGACAATTATTTTTTTCCCATTAACTTGCTTCACTAAAAATATTTATCAGGATGAGTTTAAAACAAAGGAACAAATGAACAAAAATCTCAGGGGAAAAATACACATTTGAATTGCCAAAAACTTCTATAAAAATGTTTGATACTCTTGAGAAAGTATTGCTAGTAGGCAGTTAGGATAAGACAAAGGACACTGTTGCTTCCCCGCCCCCAGCCACATTTCCCAGAATTAGCAGTGCACAAAAATGTTAAAATTTGTAGCCATTTATAGAGAAAAGGACACACACAGGCAGAGATGCTAATGGCTTTTGCCTTGGTTTATAACCTAATTTCCATCCTTCATTGCTTGCCTTTCATAGCACTTAGTGCCCTGAAGACGGTCCAAGTCTTGAGAATTTGCATTCATCAGCAGACTCTGTGCAAATCTTGCTTTTAAATGCTATAAAAGCCTGGCCTTTTCTTTAATTTCATTATTCGGATTTCCTTAACAATGCGCCAAGCTGGCTGCAGGGCATCATCTGGGCAAATACATTTTTGGCAGCCCAGTAAAGTTACTGTCATGTAGGGCTTTGTCCACAATCACAATAAATTGATCTATCAAGTCTTTCATTTCCTTTGTGAATGGTTCAAAACTCTTCTGCTTGGCTCCCGATCGCTTGAAATTCCCATCTCGGTTGTTTTCCACACAGAGGAGCCGGTCGTAAGTCACTGTAATGTTCAGAAATTCAACCATTTCCTTCAGTTTGGGGAGAAGAGCTTCTTCTAAGTCTTCATAATGAACAACAAGGAGACGTTTGCCATATTTAAGCCAGTCAAGCACATGAGAGGCCCACCATGAAGCATAGCTGTTTACAAAATCAGGCCATTCTGTGGGGTGAGAAATACAATAACGATGTATTATACATCTGCAGATGTGGCTTTTCAGAGGACTGTGCAGAAAAATGCTCTTGCATCTTTTTCCTGTCAGTGTTCATACAGTTTGAGGAAGGAGAATTTGCCTTGCAAATTTCCTCCCTGGGTAGGATGTTCCTGGCACTTATTTAGTCATGAGATGGTCAAGAGATTACATCTCGTTTCATTGTAGCATCCTCTCCAGAAGGATGAAGTCTCTCTTATTCCAAATGATAAAAATAACCAAAGAGCTCTGCTGATTGCACACATTCATGTTCTCTATCAGTTGAAGCCAACTGCCTCTAATACTTAGGTAGTAGGTAGCCATAAGGACTACTACCTTTGTAAATGTGTCTAATCCATTTTTTTTTTTTTTTTGCCATTTAAACTGGTAGCCTTAGTTTTAGGGTGTGTCTGGCCCTCGGATTCATTCTCCAAAAGCTGCTTCTGAAAGTGCAGGTGAATGAATGTAACACCCATCTGCCACACCTTAAAGCAGCCAAGCCTTTTCCTAGGATTGTGCAACAGTTGCGCAACAGTTGCACAATGTGGCAGCTGTGTGATCTGGAGAAAGGACGCAGCTGCTTTAAAGAGTGCAGATGATGCTACATTCATATTCTAGAGCAATTGGAGGGGCTTGAATCAAAACCACTCAAAAGCCCTCATTTGTTTCTGGTTAAAGACCCAGCATGACTTGCTGTATGTATGTTATGTGAATGATATCCTGTTGTGTCTGTTTTGGCTCATTGGCCAGATGGAAAAGGAGGGCTTTGATAAGACTTCTGGACAGCGAGCAAAGAGAATTAATTGCTTTGGTGCCACACTGAGATGTTTCCAGAACTTCAGAGCAATCCCTGAAAATATCTGGCTTTCAAAGGGAGATGTTTATATTGCAGAATTGGATGGTGTCTGAAGGACGGCTTAACAATTGGTGCATCCCCTTCTACAGCTGAATTCTTCTGAGGAGGAATGAAATATATAATACATGGAATAGAGTGGGATTGGGTTACTTAAGAAATGAGTATGATAAAACAAGAAGAGATACAGTAGAGTCATAAATGTGCAGGTGTAGAGGAATCTGCAGGATCTGAAAGCAGTGTCTCATCATTACGTTGCAAGCTCCTCCCCTTCCATGCATATGTGTGACGTCATAATGCATATGCAAAAGAAGTGGCCATTCCAGCACAATGGAGGTGCTGAATGAATGTGGATTGAAGATGAGAGTGAATGCCCAGTGCATAAGAAGCACATTGAGATGCTCTGATCATACAGAGGAAATGAAGGAAGGCTCAGGTGCAAAGCAAAAAGCTGCAGGAAGAGGGATTGGGTTGTGAGGAATGGGGAAACAAAAAAAGAAAGTCATGCTTGGATGGGGTTGATGAGATCCTGAAAATGAGAGAGGTGAGAAATGTGAAGAACAAAAGGTGCATAGGTGTAGTGGAAACGAGGATGGTTTGCAAGTTAGAAATGTTAGAGGCACCCTGCTTGGTACTGAAATTTTCTTAATTTCCTTTCTTTTTTTCTTTCCTTTAATTTCTTTGCTCACTACGTGTTATTCTTTTGCTGTGCTCTGCTTACCCTGAAAGGAAACAACGTGATGGGTATGTATTTGTGCATATACTGTACATATGCAGATAAGAACGAGAATCAAGAATGTGGTTTATGTGGTCATTTTGGAATATACACGTGCAATGAAATGGCCATCTAGTCTGGCAAGTCTCTTTCCCTGCCAGAGGACAATTCAATGTTAGTGGGAAGCCCAGACACTGCACAAAGTCAAGAGTGTTCCATCTCTGTTGCTTTCCAACCACTGATCCAGAACCATTGATAACTAATGCTGGATAAAGTCAATAGCCATAATGTCTAGAAGCCAAAAATCTCATTCTGCAAATGCTGTCATAGAACAGTATAAATAACATTTTAAAATAAAGCCATTCAGCTGGCTAACACAAGAGAGAAGGCCTTTTCTGCAGTGGTCCCATTTCTCTGGAAGGGTTTGCTCTCAGGTTGGTCATGGGAAGGATTCAAAGAGGTCTGATACATCTACATTGAAAGTGACAGCAGCTCCCGATTTATTTGTGGGCGAGAAAAAAACTGCTATCGCTCACTTTAAAGCCCGATACGTTCTCATCCCAGAATTGATTAATCATCTGGGGAGTTGCCAACAGATGCTATAGGCTGATCTGGTGATGATTCAAATTGAGCCTTCTCTGTCACCATCCTGAACCTCATTTAGACTGACCCCAATCCTCCCATGGTAGGGAGAAATGTTCATAGTGGATGTAGGCCAGAAAGATGGTAAGAAAGCTAACTTTGCTGAGCTGGCTTGGTTACCTTTACTTTTCCAGTTTTGATCTGTGGCATATCCAAGATGGCCAGCACACTTCCGGTTGAATTCTGCCACCAGCGATTTGTACGGGTTGCGTATCAATAAGATGGCTGAGTCAAACATTTCAATTTCCTTTCTGCCACTCTCATGTGTTTTGACACAAATGGTTCTTCTGCTTCTCCAATGATCCTTTTCTCCTTTGAAACCTGGGCAAGATGTAAAGGCTTGGTTACCATTTTCAAAGTCTTAAAGAGTCTTGGATACATGTAACCTGAGAAAATACCTTCTTCTCTATAATTCCTCTCCCTGTTCATTGAAATCATCAGAAGTTCACTTACAAATGACATAATTGTCATCAGGTGGTGACTCAGGTCAAGCCTTTTCTGTAGCCACCCTAGTCCAGAGTTGTAGATTGCCCGTTGACCCACAAAAGATTGCCTGCTTCTAATCCACAGCCTGATCCAACTTGGCTCAGGCCAAGTTAATTTCAGAAATGCAATCTAAGGAGTAGTCAACACTTACCTTTATTATATAGAGTTCCATCAAAGTAATAGCTCCCTGTATAGGATCCTGTGGCATGCTCTATTAAATGGCGAACCCACGTATTTCCAGCTCCTGGGAAGCTCGACAAAGCAACAAGGGCTTTCGATTTGGTGGGGAGAAAATTCCGGTCAATACAACGGGTATCTGCAAGCAAATATAGATGACACATTTGGACCATAGTAAAATCAAAACTACTCCTGTCATTACTTATTAAGTTGCCTTTTTGCTAATACTGTCATAGACTCATATAATGTAATAGTTGAAAGAGTCTTTCAGGATGATCTGTTCCAGCCCTCCATCCAGTTCACCTACTATTACAGCATTCTCAACAGATGGTCATCCAGCTTCTGTTAAAATGCTTCCAGTGAAGGTGGTTGTGTCACCTCTCAAGGTAGTCTGTTCCATTGTTGATCAGCTCTCACCTTTAGGACTTTTTCCTTGATGTCCAACCAAAATCTAATTCCTTGTGGTTTAAACCCATTTTTCCTTGCCCTGTTTTCTGAACAGCCCTGAATAATTCTGCCCCATCTTCAGATACTTGAAGACATCTATCAGGTCTCCCTACAGCTTTCTTTTCTCCAGGTTAAGCATGCTCCAGATTGTCAATGTCTTTTTTAAAATGTGAGTCAGATCTGGGTCCAATATTCTAGGTCACACGGGCATTCCTGAGGGAGGAGAGGCAAGAGGGGGAATGACAAAATGGTTTAATGACAACATTATGCAAATGTTGCCAATTATGTATTTGTATCAGAGATCATTTTAGTATCATAATTTGCTGTGGATCCAGCCAATACAGATAGAAAAGAATGATATCCTCTTATTTTAAAGTCATGTTCACTACATATATCGTTAGTTTGACTTAGAGAAGATGGGCAGCTATTTCAATGTGATAAATAAATTTAAAAATAAAATAATAAACAGGCAGACCAGCTCCTTCTTCCTCACCCACAAGAACTTCTGCAGAGATCTTGCTGAAACTGTCTGTAGAAGGCGGACCTAGCTCACAAAAACTAAGCTATAATGTGGTTCATTGATCTTTAGCTCACAAAGATTGTGTCTATCTCCCCATTATGGTATATTATTACTAGTGAACCAGGCCATCATAGCTTGCTCAAAGAACCAGGATTAATAAAACCTGGCTTAGTGTTATGGTTTTGTTTTTTTCAGTTCTGGGCTCAGAAACGTTCTTCTAGGCTAAGCTCATATGAAGTTAGGTAATCTGTCAACCAGCATGTTGCGGGAGTCTTCAGATCCTGAGTGAACCAAGTCAATATGTTAAGCTGTGATATATTTTTTGGGTATAGCATGCTACGTAAACGTAACAATTGTGTGCTATGAAACCAGGTTTAGACTTAAGGGTATTTTGTGAACCTAGTCAGACTAAATAGGAGGTATTGCTTATTTTTAAAACATTAACATTTATTTATATTTATTGATTTTATAGCCTATCTTTCTTCAAGGGAATTGGCAAACTTTTTTATTTTTTTATTTTTTTGCTAGAAGCTGTACTTTTTATTCTATTTTTTCTGGGGCTATTGGCCAAAGGAGTGGACCACTGATGTAACAAGAGGAGGACTGGAATTTGGAAATGATTTCCCTCCCTTTCTCTAGAAAGGGCAGTTAGAGATCTTTTTATAGATGGGTGTGTTCACACTTGGACACATAGGCCCACAGACTGACATTCTGTGGTCTTTCACTACAAATGGCTTCCAGACAACATAAAACAAGATGAACTCTGGTAAAATACAGTTTCAAGGGGGAATGCTCTGCAGCCGTGAAATGAATGCAGCTCAACCGGGGGGGGGGGGTGTGGACAGGAGTTTAAAAAAAAACTGTAAGTCACTCTAAAAACAGCACTAAAAGCACAGGGAAGCAGAACAGAATATAGGGTGAGAGTTTATTTACTTATTACATTTATCCTCTGCCTTTCCTCCAGGAGCTTAACATAGTAAACAAAACATTTTCTCCTTCAATGTTAAGCCCACAATAACCTCATAAAGGTGGTTGGCTAAGTGTGTGTGTGTGTGAGAGAGAGAGAGAGAGAGACTTGCCCAAAGTCATCCAATTTGACCTTTCTCTATCAGGTGACAGATTTGAAACTTGTGTCCTGGTCCCAATTCAACATAGTAACTGCTACACTGCACCATACCAATTTGGACTCTGTGTCACCCTACCTTATCACATACGCCCTTGGACATTTTTAGTGGAATGTTAAATTGTGCTCTAAAAAAAGGGCAGGACCTCTAGAAACAAATCATTCCTAATCACGACGATGAAATGTGTGTGGTGATGTCACAATGCAAGCTTCACCTTTTTCTATCTGTGTTGTGACATCGCGTGCAAGTATGTAAGGAGTGGATCTTGTGTCACCATGTTACAACACGTTTCACCCCTTTTCTCCCCCTTGTGTCCCCCTGTCCCCATGTGTCTGCAAGGGTAGCAAGTAAGGGGGGGAATGACAAAAGATGGGCAATTTCCAGATGTGCGGTCTTTACTTCCCAGAATTCTCCAGCCAGGATGAGCATTGCTGACAATTCTAGGAGTTGAAATCTGGATGTTGTGCAAGTCTAGAGTGTTGTAGAAACACAGTATATTTCTTTCTTCATTTCTCAATCCCTGTGTGTTTG
Organism: Python bivittatus; assembly: GCF_059951505.1. Taxonomy (NCBI): domain Eukaryota; kingdom Metazoa; phylum Chordata; class Lepidosauria; order Squamata; family Pythonidae; genus Python; species Python bivittatus. Next base: position 15,134,895 of record NW_028277096.1, read on the forward strand.
TATGTGTATATACTATACAAATATTGATATGATGATAGATGATATAAATATAAGCAAAGTAGGTCTCAATGGACTTTCTCTCCTACCTTGGACTGGAGTTTGATAAACAAAGCGATGGTCTTCTGCATTTGAAACTTCAGCTGTACCGCTGACATTTTCAAGCCTGCTGCAAAATGATCTGTCGGAGCTATTATGCAGTGGGAAATTAATTGTTGCAAAGCCACAGTGGCATTGGGGTCTTCTAATGACTGCCAAAGGGAATTCCTAGTGAGGAAGAAAGTGGAGAAAAGCAGGCTGTCAACTGTAGTCGCAAACATCAGCGAATATCAGCTAATGATAGAAATTAAATTCTGCACTCTTTTGAACTTCATTTGCAATCTCTTGGGACCTTTCCAGGGGTAGATTGTATCAGATGAAGAGGATTAATGACGGTGTCAACTGATCAAAACTCTAACAGTGCAATCTAACACAGCATATGTCTACTCAGAAGTAAGCCCCATTGAGTTCAATGGGACCTACCCCAGCAAATACACAATGAATGATAGTGTTTGTAAATTAGTGATAAGACTTGTCCTCAGATATTCATTTTGACACAAAACAATGTATTAAAGATGCATACATCTGTAAATAGGTCAAAGTAATTACTATGATTAAAGAAAAATTATTCAGTTACAATTCCATTTGCTTCTTTTCTCCCTAACTTGCATCCATTCATAAGTCCACTGCATGAGCTTGTTCTGGTTTTGCATTAAACCTATATTTTTAACTAAAGAAAGGATGTGTGTATGTAATAAGTGGTATTTGAATAAATACCTGTGATAGAGATGAGAAGTATTTTTACTGATCTGTATTTAATGATGGGCAGAGCAATGCTAAAGGATGCTGAAATTATCAAACAATTGCACATATTGCAAATGCTTATAAAATAATCCTCAAGGTTTTGCAAAATAGACTTTATGAAATGAGAACTGTCAGGGGTAAAAGCTAAATTCAGAAAAGGAATGGATCACATTGCCAGCATCTGACGGATAAGAGAAAAAGCAAGGGAATCCAAAAATATGCCTATTTGTTTAATTGACTATATATTAGCTTTTTGGATGGACTACAACTAATTATGCATAGTGTTTAAAAACATGGATGCAACAGACCATTTCAACTGCTTATTATAGAATTTGGATGATGAACAGGAAACAAGAATTAGAATATTACAGTGACAATGAGTTCATCACTTGAAGACCTGAAAGATCAGGTTATGGACAGATCGTCATGGAGAAAATCTATCTACGTGGTCACTAGGAGTCAACAAGAACTTCATGGCACTTACTAATCAAATGGTTCAAAATGGAAAAGGAGTGTGTCAGGGTTGTATACAGTCACCTTATTTATGTAATATCTATGTGAAACATATCGTGAGAAATGATGGACTAGAAAAAATAAAAACTGGAATTAAAATTGCTGGGAGAAATTTCCACAACCTTAGATGTGGAGCTAGGCTTTCAGATGATATTGTTCTGTAGATTATTACTGAACGTGTCTGTATTTAGGTGGTTTAACCTGAATTACTATATGTATGGATTGTAAATTGCTCAAAATCTGATTGAAGTGATATAGAAGCCCAAATACCCTAAGCGAGGCATCATTTTGATAGATGGAAGCAACAAGGAAGACTTTTCATGTTGAAGGTGAAAAAAGACAATGCAAAAACTGCCCAGTATTAAAAACTAAGGTTATGTCAACAGGCAATGCCAATCCAGAGCAAACAGGCAGAGAAGAGGTTGAAATAGTAATAGACTTTCTCTTCCTAGGCTCAGTCATTCAGAGGGATGATAGTTGTAGCAATGAGTATAGGAACATCTACTACTTGGGAGAAAGTCTATGATGAATCTAGACAAACTAATATAGTGCAGAGACTTCACACTGACGACAAAGGTACTTATTGTCAAGGGCATGGTTCTTCCTGTTGTAACACATGGCTGTGAAAGCTAGATTATCAGAAAGGGTGAGCAAAGAATGATCAATGTCTTTGAATTGTGGTGCTAGGAAAGATTGGAGAATATCTTGGACACCAAGAAGAACAAATCATTCAGTGCCAGATGAAGTAAAACCAGATAGTAATAATAAGCTAAAGTTTAGATACTTTGGGCCCATATTGTGAAGGCAAGAGTTATTGGGAAAGATCTTGATGAAAACAGAAAGCAATAGAAAAGGGTGCCCACAGAAGACAAGGTAGCTAGATAATATCACTGATGACAGAAGTAGAACTTGAGAAACAATTACTGACCAAATCCTGGTGAAATTACATCTGTCATGCCCAGGGATGTCAACACGGGACATACATTAAAAAGGGGTGGGCTTCAATTGGCTATCATCATCTTGACTTGGAAGATCTTGTCTCAGAAGCTGCTCCCAGCAATGTCTCACAGGAAAAGATTAATTTGGATTAAGATGCTGTAGAGATGCATGACTTTGCACCCTGTGAAGTTTTGTCTTCAAATCCAAAGCACTACCAGCCCTAATACCTGCCATTATTCGTACAAAGTTTGCTGTAGTGAACCTTTTCTTTTCATATAATTTTAAAGAAATAAAAGAAGACATTTATTTGGTCCTACTGGAACTGGAACACCTAAATATCAATCTGAATAAATGTATACCTCTATCTGTATATTATGGAACAGATATGACACATACTTTCCAAATTAACAGAAACTGCTTTTTTTGAGTGTGGTCCTCTCAGAATAATCACCTACAAAGCTTTTATATATATATATATATATATATATATATATATATATATATATATATATATAATTTGTGCATTTGTGTGTATGTGTAGAATTATCTGCTAAAAGCCATTTTATGCTAGAAAACATTGCATGCCATTTTGGATGATTTGGGGTGATTTTTTTAAAAGAAATTCAGACTGATCTGGAATTTGGATGGAACAAACCCATCCTGATACGTAACAATGAAGGCCCAGTCTACAGGTACTGTGCTATCTCCCAAAACAAATCTTTCTAAAGATCTTCTCTCTCAATTACTATAAATATTTCAGTGTAGTTTTTTTCCCTCCAGAAGTTGCATCACAACATTTCATGATGCAAAAGTCTGAAAGGGACCATATTCCAATCTACCTATTATTCCAGGAAGTATAAAACATGGGGAGGTTACTTTTGCCATGCAAACCAAACAAAATCACCCAATAGAGTGTCCATGTTTGTTGGGACTTCTGGGAGGTGCAACTGCAACGTATTTGGGGGCACTAAGCTGGAGAAGGAGGTTCTCTAGGATTACAACCTAAATCTCCCCCAAACTCTACCTTTGGAAGAACTGTGTCCATTAAATAATATAACACATTGGCGAAATTGTTGCTTTCTTCTCATTTTATGCAGTGAAAGGCTTGGGTAGACTTTGGAAGGAAGCCCCATGATCCAGTAGGCCTTATGGCTAAGTACGTGTGTTTAGGGTCATCTTTACGGATCAGGGCATCAGGAAAGAATGAGTCTAACCTTCTCCTACCCAAGCAATACAGAAGGTCAATTCAAAGCAGGCAGCAGCTATCAATAACATTGAATGTGTCTGGTGAAAAGGACCTAATGCTGTTCTCCTGAAGAGAACATAGGCTCTGTCGGTAATGATCCCCTCCTAATGAGGTAATTTATGGAGAGTCCCTAAGGCTCTTTTTCCAATGTTCCATCAGCATGACAAGGCATTAAATAGTTGTCAACATAATTGGGTTCAAACTGTCCCCTTCGGACTTTCCCTTTAGGTTAAAACCATGGCAGGGGAGAAAACAAACTGTGTGGGTCTCATTAGTCCATTTTTACAGGATAGAAAGTAATTCAGTTTGATTACATGTAAAAATCCATTTTCTAAGAGAAAGGCATTTGCAGATTTCCTTTTTCTTGGTAGAGATGAAGTCTAAGAAAATAGTGAGGACTATCTGAACAGTGCTGAGCTGTGATTTGGACTGTTAAATTGTATGCTCTGGATACACAATGCGACTAAGCAGCTCAGTGGAAAAGCTTATTAGCTGCCTTTGCATGATATGCTAAGTTTGGTTAGTGTTAACCATAATTGAGTTTTCTGTGGCTTAGCATATTACCTAATCTACTGGTTAGATTATGGTTCAATGTGTAGTGCAAATCCAGAAAACAGGTTAATTTAGTAACGAGGTTAAGAATAGTGTGTGAACACCACCATTGAGTTGGAAGAGACTACTTAGGTCATCAAGTTCAACTTCTCACTCAGACAAGAGGACAGATTAAAGAATCTCCTACAGATAAACACCCCCATCAAAGTGGTGTTCACCTCCAGTATGGATGGTTCAATTGTTCTAACCACTGGCGTGCGTTTCCTAATGTTCAACCAGAAGTTGCCTCCCTGTAACTTAAAGACATTATTCTGTGTCCTGCATTCAGTGAACACAGAAAACAAGACTTGATCTTTTCCCATGTGATACCCCTTCTGTCAGTTGTCTTTGTTGAAAGTTAAATACACTAGATCCTTCAAGAGTATGGCAAGACATTTAAAATTCACAGCAGTGGTTTTGAGTCCAAAATGTATTCTTCTGACATCCCAGTGAGCTTCTGACACTATTCAGGACATCCTGGAAGTGTTTTGAGCTGAAAACAGCCCCACTCAAACTGGAAATGTCTCATGCTCACTATGAAAACATTTCTGGAAGGGCAAAACAACCTGTTTTGAACTCAAAACAATTGCTTCCTCCTCAAAAGAGATGTTTTGAGCCCAAAATGTTTTGAATGTGAAATTTGTACACTCCCACCCTCAACCTCTCCTAATAGGACTTGGATCTTCCTAACCCTAACCTTATTAAAACTCCTGGAACCACATACAATCGGAATAGTAGAACCCTGCCCACATTTTATTAATCCTTTTGTTATTTAATCCTCGTTGTACAGATTAGCATTTGCTCAGGAGTGTCTGGAGGAAGGGTCAAAAATGTCAAGATGTTGATCACACCCCTGCAATCAAAACCCAGCCTAGTTTTACATGTGTGTGATGCCTAAAAAAGGAACAGGTTTTTTTGGTGCAATTGCAGTCTTGATATTTTGACTGCCCCCAGAAGGCCACCCCAGGGCAGAAGATAGGACCTGGGGAAAACAGAACTAGCTACAAGCATCTGCCTTGACACTTTGGATGGACATGATGGTTTCTTTGGAGCTGTCACCCTGTTCAGCCATAGGCAAGCAGGCATGTGCGTTATTTCAAATGCTTATTTTTATCTTTTGTTTTTAAATCTGAAAAACAGCATCCCTTTCTCAGAGAAAGCCATGATCCATCTGACATTAAATGAAGACAGCAGGAGCAAACTCCTTTTTGTTCCTGTGGAAGTGAGGAAGAGAAATGTGAAAAATGTTTGTTATCATGGAAATAGTACTTAAGGTGAGGTGAACCCCAGACACCTGGGGGTTGGGGCTCTAAGAAAAACTAGTTGCACCATAATGGGTCCAGGCCTGTAGACTCAAAAAGGGGGCTGGATGTCTTCCTCACTTTAACATTGCATCTGAGCTCCTGCCATCCTCCTTAAATTTTAAATTGTCCTTAATGGGCTATTTGTGGGTGGTAACAATGACTGGTGCTCTCTCCAGATGGCCATTTAGGTGGGTCCCCTCTTATGAAGATATCCATCTGATGAGCCATTTTAATTTTTTACAATACTATCAGAAGACTGCATTGAGGGAAATTGCATGCTGACACTGAAAAATAATCTTCTAGTATAGCTTAAGGGTCTGCGTAGGAGAGTCAATGTGATATAGTATGATTGAAGTGTTGGATGAGGGCTGATAGAATCCACATTTTGGTCCCTGCGTAGCTCCAAAAACATATGGGTTTCAGATTAGTCATTCTTAATCAGCCTGTCCATCTTGTAGGATTGTTGCAAAGATGAAATGGAAAAGGAAAAACCATATATGCTACCTTGAAGGGGAATATTTTGGGAGCTTTGGGAGAGGTGGTTGGTAGGAAGAAGCTAAAAGGGTTACAACAGATATTTACATCAACTGACCCTTTTCATTTAAAATGTAGAAAACCCAGCAGTGAAAATCAGATATTTGCAGGCTACTTTGGGGGTTACAACTTGGGGCCAGGTGCCTCATGCAGCCCTCAGTTAAAGGTTGCCCATCTCTGTCCTCAAAGAAAAGGCAGTTTTACTATCTAACTAATAAATAGTAGATGATACTCTGTCATGCTCAACTTAGATGCAGATCTAAACACTTAGGAGCACAGCATGATTTTTTTAAAAAATTCAGACAATAAATAGATTTAGGTTCCTGTCGAGTGTTTAGAAAATATGATAGAACCAAAGTGTAATCTCTGAAATGTCACCAAATTTAATTTATTGGCTATTGGTCTGTCAAAGGAAGCCATCTCGTTCAACATGCAAGTCTCTTACTTATTTCAGGAGATGAATCTCTTCTCTGGATGTTTTACCCAACAACTGGAACATTTGGAGATAATCGCACTACTTTGTTTACAATATTGTGATTTATTTTATTCACCTGCTCAGACAAAAAGCAATATTCAGTTCTGGAGAGGACCTCTTAGAGTTCCTGTCTCTAAGACAGGCAGACCTAATTATCTTTCTCTTTTTATTGGTGAAAAAGATTGAGGGAGAATGCTTGAAGGGTGGAATTTGATCAAATGAGAACATCTTTGGGAACTACAAAAAGGTAACATTTTGTAGGAAAGAGACTATGTGCAGAATGGGAATATGTGAAGAATCATAATTACAAGACTAAATAGAGCTGATGGTAAATGTATTGATTTGTTTGTTTATTCAATTTATATAGCTTACATACATGACTCTAGGCAGCTTGATATCCATGAAACTGGCAGTCATATACTCCACCATGAAATTGTCCTAATCTATCATGAAAGTGTTGGTTTTTTAAAGAAATGTTTTCACTGAAACTTTGAATAAGTAGCAAATCATATTCTTGTTTTTGACATATCCTGAAGTTTTCCACAGGGCAGAACTAAAATATATTGTCCTGGTGGGGGGGGGGACTCTTCTTATTACCAAATTTTCTATATGAAATTTCCCTCTTTTTGTGGTTTACAGGAAGGGAGACATTAACAGGTACCATTTTAACCAAATAGGTTTCCATCACAAGGACTAAACATAAATAAGCCATTAAAGTCCCATTACTAGTAATCATGTAGCTTTATATCCTGGATCTTAATTGTTTTAAGTGATTTGTGGAACTGGAAGATTCTCCAGATCACAAAGGAAGCTAGAATAAACATATGTGACGGGGATTGGTCATAACAATAAGCTCGACAGTATTAGACCAAAAGTTTCTTTATTACATTTGAATGAAGTTTCACTTTGAATTGTCAGTTTGTAGTTGATCTACTGAACCTCTGCTTCAAATCAAATCTTAAATCACCAAATCATTTTCAGTCATCAAATTGAATTAGGTGCCTTCCAGTCAATTTGGTAATTCAGTGGATTGTTGTACAAGCATACATATTAGCAAATCAGATCAAGTAAATCAAATCAGACCAGATCTATGTTTTGGTACTGAATTGACCTGACTCTGCAGATCAAAGAAATTATTCAAATCAAATTGTTGGGAGTCAAGTTGATAACAGTGAGAGAGGGAGAGGGGGAGAGGGATGGATGGATGGATGGATGAATGGAAGTCGCAGTGACCAACTTTTGGATTTGGGGTAGACAACTGCGAGTAAAAACAAGCCTTCTCACATGTTGTTCTTAATGTGCAAAGGCTCAGGCAGTGAAGAGAATAGAATCACATGTATTGGTATAATGCCCAAGGTCTGCATTTTGTGACTGCCCCACCTTTTCAGTCCTAAATTTCTCTAAATGGATTTTCCATCTGATACCATTAGGTGCCTCTGCATGATGGCAAACTCTGGAATTTGCAAAGCAAATGAAGCAAATTTTGCAAAGCAAAAGCTGTATAATCAATGTGTATTTTGTTCTGATACAAACAAATGAATATGCGTGGGAGGAGGGAGGGAGGGAGGGTGGGAAGGAGGCATTTATGTTGCAAATCACATTTCTATAATTCTAAAAGGTACAAATCCTGCATTTTTTGACTATGAAAAATGAAGTGTTGGGTGAGCATAAAATAGGTACCCTAATCAACAACTGTTCAATGGAGTTGCAGATATGCATCCTACAGCCTGCTTTGGTTGCCATTAATAGGCTCATATTACATCTTAAATGCAATTACAGATATATTTTCCATCCCAGAAGCTTCTAGCTTAGGGGAGAAGTTAGGAATCTGAAGACTCAGAACTTACAAACTTCTTTCACAGATACTATATATCCCAAGAGACTTATCTGACCTCAATTGTCAAGGATTGGTGATATAGGTTGCTGTAATTTTGTAGCAGAAAACATAGGAAAACTGTAGTGTGATGTGATGTGATGTAATAATAATAACAATAATAACAATAATAATAATGGAGCAGAATAGAAGAGAAAGAAGTGGAGAAAATCACAAAATATAAAGACCTGCAAATAGAAGTAGAATGACTATAGCAAAAGAAAGCAAAGATAGTACCAATAGTTATAGGCGTCTTGGGTGCAATCCCGAAACATCTGGAGCACCACTTGAAGACCATCGGCATTGATAAAATCACCATCAGTCAGTTGCAAAAGGCAGCTTGACTTGGAACAGCTTCCATCCTGTGACAATACCTTTAACCCCATCAAACAACATCTGCCTATCCCAGGTCCTTGGGAAGGTCTCAATAGGTGGATAAAAATGCCACATCCAGTCTAAACATCTGGCTGACTGTGTGACCAACCATAATAATATGGAAGGCAGGAAGAAAGTAATTCTTACTTTTTGGGAGCAAAATTCAGAGCACATCTCCACTGTCAAATTGGAATGTATCAATGAGGCTGGTAAGATGTTTGTTAAATTTTCTGGTATTTTAAAACATCCTCGATAGATAATATTTTGCCCTGCAAAGAAAGGCAAGAAGTTTCTCTTGAGTAACAGCAACCAGGATATCCTCTCACTATCACAAGGAATGTGCATACACAGACACACACACACACACTGTATATAGTTATATGATAAAAATATGCTTTTGTTTCTATGAGGCTGCACACAATCCCTGATTTCTAGTTTGGTCCACCTGCTTGTTCCAAAGCTTGGTTTGAAATTAAACCCCGCTCTGAGGGGAGGCAACACCATTTTTTCTTTTGAAAAGGTCCCCTCTATTCTATCCCCTCCTTATTCTCTCTGCAAGGCTTTGAAAAGCTCTTGATAAAAATCTGCAAAGTTGTTCCTGTTCTCTTCCAGGAAAGACCTGGAATTTCAATGACTTGCAAAACAGCTTCAGGAAGCCCCTTGTGTATTTGTGTGGGGGCCCTTTTACCCACATCACTTCTTCATATTTATTCCTTTTCAAAGGCAGGAAGATTATTTCATCTTTCAAATATAGAACAGATTTCTACTGTGATGATCAGAAATAAAAACATCTAAGTCCAGGGGGGTCCATTTCCAAAAGTCTGAAAAGTTTGAATGATATTCAATTAAATAAAATAAGGTATCTAGGAAGGTCTGCCAAGCATCCTTGAAAGCTGGGAGACTTTAATGAAGGAGGAATCCATCGATTGTACAAAGACATAATGTTATATGTTTCAGTTTGGCTTTTGTCCTTTAAAAGGGGACTGGATAAATACATGGAGGACAGGTCTATTGAGGGTTATTGGTCTTGAAGAAGCAGAACCAACTGTGGGTTGGAAGCAGCATGCTCCAAACACCAGTTGCCAGGGAGACAACAGTGAAAAACAGTTATATCTCCCTCAAATGCATAGAATCATGGAATTGTGGGATTGGAAGGTACCACAAGGATCAACTAGTGCAGGGTCTCCAAATTCTTCAGCTCATCGACCCCTTCATGAAGTTTCACATTGTTTATTGACCCCCAAACATTTATTATATGAAAACAATTTAGTAAATAATACTTTAACTAATAGTACTACAAATAACAATAATAACAATAACAATAATAATTGACCTCTTGGATAGTCCCATCAACCCTTGGGTGTCGATACTGGCCACTTTGGGGAACTTTGATCTTCTGCAATGTGCAGGAAAACCATTAAGCCATCCAATAGAGAGGTTCTTCAGCCTCCAGAGATGGAGAACCTTCAACCTCCATAACTGGTGTCCTGCTTACAACACTCCAATGGGATCTGCTTGGCTGCTGTAAGAAACAAATGCTAGAGAACTAAGGTAAACCTCAGCTTGGTCTAGCAGGAATATTCTCATGTTCTAATCATGATTTATGGGCTTTTTGTGTTGGACCAACCATATAACTGTGTTTTATTTTGATGAACATTTCCTGCCTTTGTACCAGTTTTTGATTCCAGTTACTGACAGAAAATTCCGAGTGGTAGGGTTTTATTATATTTTGTTCTGACATTCTAATTTTAAAAAAAGAGGATAAATAAATTAGTCCATTGCTAAGGAAACATGCCAAGGAAGTAATATCAGATGATCAAAACATTTCATAGGGCAAAGCAGGGTTGTGCTTGCTTTCTGAGTATTTTGCAATGAGTCAAACTCCCCAAAGTGAGTGATGCTATAAAAATATATGGGCGAGAATAAAAATGAATGTTGATGTAATTAAATATAAAGGTAATATAATTAAAATAATTAATATGACTATGCACACATACACATTAGCTTTTCCTTCCCAACCAATTCAAAATTGCAAGGTGTTTGTAAGTTTTTTAGGGATTCTAGGAGTCGCATCCAAGAACCTGAGCTTCTGCATTTCCAGCAGAAAACAAGAAAAACCTGGGGGGGAAAAATTTATTCTTGATCATTAGGCTTTTAAGTGAAGTGTTTAAAAAGTCCTGGTTTCATTAGAGAAAAGGCAGGCTTCAGGAGACTCTAACTCCCTTATTAGAGAGTTCTTAACCAACTGATTTTATTTGATGAATCAATTAACCTTGATTAAATCTGCATATGAATGACAACAAAAAGTGCTCTCGCTCTCTCGCTCTCTCTCTTGCTCTCTCTCTCTCTCTCTCTCTCCAGATAGGGTGCAAAACTGCCACATCAGGACAGAAGAGGAAAAGTCAGACAGAATGGGAAAGTGCTTTTTTGGATACACACACAGACACACACAGACACACACTTCCCTTTCGGAATCTGTAAATACCACTATTAAAAACAGTTTACCCCCCAAAAAGTTTCCAAAAAAATGCAGAGACTGCAGTTCTGCAGCCAGATATTTTTGATTAAGCTCCATTGAACTCTGTAGGCTTTATTTCTAAGTCAGTAAGAATAGGATAGGAATGTCAGTCGCTTAATATTCTCCCCAATTCGTCAATTAAACGGCCCAACTATTTTAATCAATAATAACACTTTTTAAACATTTATTTTTGGTGTCTCACAGAGCCCAAGTGGTCTCTATGATACCACAGTTTAAAAATCAGAATTTTGAAAGGTTCGGGAATATTCCCCATGCTACTCCCACATCCCTAATACGGGGAACAAATAAGTAAATAAATCCATAAACCCTAGGCGGCTTTCATACTTGGACAAGTGTTAGCACTGGTGCAAATTTGGAAAATGGGCCAAGAAGTAGGTTAAACTCTGCAGGTTATATGTCCTTTTTATTTGCAGAAGCAACAGTTTTAGCATTCCTGCTCCACAAATAGTATTCATGGGGAGCTATATATTTGAGCAAAATAAGAATGAATCAGAGATTGAGATATATTATTCCCCACTCTCTCTAACAGGATAACTAGAAAAGAATGAAGAAGAAAAGGGTTTTGTTTAAAAACAAAAAGAGGAACAAATTTTGCCCTGAATGCCCTATTCATTGCAAAGTTAACTCTTATTCATTATAGGTATTTTGCAGAATCTTCCATTTTTTTTTTTCCTTTGGTTCAGTCCCTCTTTCTATCTATTATGCTTTAAAGTCATGTCTTAGAGCATATGGGGAAAGGGGTGCAAAATACCCCATAATTTAGAACATAGCATCCATAATTTAATTTCAGAGCATCTGCCAGCACTCTGAATTTATGCAGAAATTTGGTACCAATACCAGTGCAATTTTCTTCCTTATTTTATTAGTTTAACCCCACCTCTGTAAACCAACAATAATTAGGGCTGGAAGTATGGAAATGGCTGAAATTACTGTGTTACCAGATATACCATCTCTGGCCCTTGACAGCAGGGAGAAAAATTCACAAGGTTTTGGGCTCTGTCACCTAGCTTTCAGTGAGGACAAGTTGGAGAAGTAATTTTCTGACCAGATCATGTTAGCTAGATTTCCCAATCTATGGCTTCTTCTGCTCTGAAAATCTTAAAGCAGAGATGTGAAAAGTGAAGCCATTTAGCTGCTTATTCCCACCAAGGTTCTTTTTGCAGCCCCTCGAGTCCCCCAGAATTAACCAACCAGTTGAAAAGGTAAAGACAGGTTCATATAGTTTTCTTGGCAACCATAAAGGGGCATCCTATTGCATTCATCTATTATTTCTTGGAAAGGCATGACAATTGATTGAAAAGGGGGTTCCCTTTAAATATTTAAATATTCTATATTTAATACAGTGAAGGTCACTTGTTGATTTGCATCTTACTCTGAATAAATCTTATACACATAACCCTTGACTGCAGACTTAGTAATTTGATTTAGATTTAGAATCTTTCTATTTTCAGAGATCATCCTTTTGATAAGATGCAAACTTATCACCTTCCTAAAAAAAATGGTTCCACTAAGTCCCCCCCCCCCCCCCATGATGTGCACTTGAAATCTGCCTTCTTTTAAGTTAAGGAAAGTTCCATGCACCACATCAAGAGCACAATGTATGTATGGGTGTGTGTTGATAGCTGCAGTATCTTATATGTTAATTTTATATCCACTCTCTCTTCTTGGAGGAAATATTGTACGCTCACTACAACTTATAACATTTGTCCATTACATGTCTTGTAATGTCTGACAGGACAAAAATTCATTCCCACAGGAGAAAAATACTTTCCTTTAGAAAATGAACTTAGATGTCCCACTCAAGAGATACCCTTGGTAATTTTATGTAGATAGTCATCTTCTTCTGCATTCCAAAGAGTCAACATAACTGCCTACTAATTCCAAAGCATAGCAAGACCTCAATTCTGAACAGTTCATTTCTACTCCATGATCTGCCACTAGAGATCAAGAAAAACAATTCTTCTGCAGATGGAGACTGAACATTTTTTTAATACAAAATGGATTTTGAAAAGTGGGGAAGGTCCCCAAGGTGTGTCGGGGGGAGAGAGATGGAATTGTACCTGCCCCTTTTTCAGTATTTGAGGTTTGGGGATTTTTTTTTAAAAAAATTGAAATAGGGACATAAGTCTATTGGAGGCCTAGTGCACTTATCTGAATGCTTTTTGTTCTTTTCAGCTCAACAAAATGTTGGAAAGAACTTATGGGGAGGACTGCATGCTTGTTTAAAGTGACCCCATATTTGCACCATTTGCTGCTTAAGTTTGACCTGGGGGATTCTGAGGTCTGCAAAAGAGGAGGGGCAAAGGAGACACCAAAGCCTATGGATGACTGGTTTTCCATTTGTACTACAGATGGTATATTATTCAATGAGCCAATGGCATTCATCAGCTATATGCCTTACAGAGGAATGATTAGCCGTACGTCTGTAGTGTTCCAAGTTACTCATTTTTGAGGCTTAATTTGGCTATGAAACCTTTCCCAAGGTTTAGGAAATGTTCTTTTGATAGCCCAGACATGTCAAACTGGAAGTCATCTTGGAGAAAGTAGGCCATCTTGGGAACAAAGGCCCCATGCTGTCCATAGGGCAACCATGATCATATTTCATCTCTGCGATTTTGGAAATAAAAGATCATTAAGGAAGCATGCATTCTGTTGCCCATCCCTATTGGGAATAAGTACTGACTTAAGAAGCTTACATCACTTACGTCGTTTAGGCCCTGCCTGGGATTCCTCCACCTGGTAAACAGAAAGCCTGTTGATGCCTCCACAGATGGTCCCTTTCTCCCCTTTACACTCATTGTTGCACTCTTCCTGCTTTGCAATATTGACCGGCAGCTTGTTTCCACAATAGCATTCTGCTCCATATTCCAAGCCAGCATATTTATAAGCCCTGGACAAAACCAAAAACAAAATTCTTCCAATGTAATCATTGTAACCTACAGCGAAAACAAATATTGAGTGATATTCAACAGGAGAGAAAAAGAGAGAGAGACCTGGGAGTTGAAGGTGGGGGGAGTCAAGGGGGAACATGAACTTTGATTATTTTTAACCTGAATTAAGTTTACTATAGCTTATCAATGTATTGAAAATCCATACTGTTTAGAGAGTTTCTCATTCAAACTATTGTACAGAACCCAGAAAAAAAAACAAAACTTAATTCTGTAACCAGGTTAAATATTTTGTACAAATGCAATAAGAGGAATCAAATATATTTCTCTACCCTCTCTAAATGTGATATGGAGCCTTAGATGATTATAGACCCTGATGAATCTACCTCTTTTGTCATATATTATACAGTATATACATATACATATATATTAGGTGGCCCTTCAAAAAATTATCTGAGCGGCTACTATATTGACTTTAACTTTGAGACCAGGACTATTCTGATCCTGAGCTGTTCCAAAAATAACGTATGTTTCCAGTAAAAAAGAAATCCTGGGATTTGGCATTCAGAAACCCTCTTTTCTGAGTAAGACCCTTACAGATCTGTCCCAAAGTCCTATCTGATGACTTTGCTTTGAGGAGGGTTGCCAACTGTAGTGAGATGCTTGCATCACAACTGCCACTTGAAGAAGGACAATACTTTGTGGGACAGGTGGATAGGCGCACTGATTAAAAGAAAGAGAAAACTTATACAGTGATACCTCTACTTACGAACGCCCCTACTTATGAATTTTTCGAGATACGACCAGCTCCGGCCCCAAAAATTTACCTTGACTTACGAACTCTGCCTCTACTTACGAACCGGATCCGCGGCCATTTTCCCTGCTGCCACGTGGTCGTGGCTTCCTGTGGGTGAGATCGCGGTAGCAAGGAGACGTTCGGTGAGGCTTGTGGTGTGTTTTGTGGCGTTTGGAAGGTTTTTGTGGCGTTTGGAAGGTTTTTGAGGTTTAAAAATAAAATGCATATGTTTCAGAACTGTTTAGCCGTATTTACATTGAACCTTATGGGGGAAATTTACCTCGGGGTGCGACCAAATTCGGAGGGCGGATTAGCGGTATTTACATTGAACCTTATGGGGAAATTTGCCTCGTGGTGCGACCAAATTCGGAAGCCGGAACGGATTAACCAGATTTACATTGAACCTTATGGGAAACTTTACCTCGACTTGAGACCAACTCGAGTTGCAACCAGAGTCATGGAACGGATTAAGTTCGTAACTAGAGGTACCACTGTATATACAGCCAGCAAATTCCACTCCTACATCCCCTGCTGATGTTTACCTAATTCTAAGAGGTTTCTTTTTCTCACTCTTCACCCAAGAAATATTTGGACTGCCAAAATCCAGACAGCCACTAGGCAGCGGCTAAGAATGAGCCTGTCCCTGAATACATCCATTTAAGCCCATCCCTTGCTGAATTATTGTTTTTTCTTAACATTCAGCTACAGTCTGCCTTCTTGCGACTAAAGACCAGGATTTCATGTCCTGCATGCTGGAACAAAAGAGAACAGATTTTGGCTTTCTTTGGTCTCCGTTATACCTGCTGAATCATGTGAGGATCAAAACAGAATTATTTTCTCTAAATTTAGTGATGCAGTTTTTGATTCTAAACTTCCATGCAAAAGTGTGGACACTCAGGAAAGTTGCACGCAAAAATAATTGAAAGTGGAAAAATTAAATGCTACTTGTAGCTACAGGAACATCCTCAGGAGGCCAACAGCTGATCAAAACCTGAGCTTCCTACATGCATGCAATGCTTGCAACCCACATTGGGCAGGGCGTTGATGGCTCAATCACACCCACCATTTTGAGGCTGTTGGCCCTCTTTGCCAATGCTGCTGTGTAATAGTGTGTAGGAATGACCTTGGGAGATAGGAGACAGGGCCACAGACTAGGCAACAGTTGGACAAACAGCAGCTGAGTCAGCAGAAGGAATGGGGGCATGGCAAACGTCTCAGAAGAGACCCTTTCTAGTTTCTTGGACTGTAAAGGCGAGGGGGGGGAGATGTACTTTCAGACAAGAAGCACACCCAGAAGTACTAGCTCTATCTTTACTGTAAGGTTGCATTAACAAAATCTTGCAAGTCTGAAAGTACATTTCTCCCCCCTCGCCTTTACAGTCCAAGAAACTAGAAAGGGTCCCTTCTGAGACTTTCCCCCACCCCCCTTCATTGCTTCTGCTGGCTCGGCTGCCTCTTATCTGACCATTGCCCAGTCTGCGGTTACTCCTCCTGTCTCCCAAGGTCATTCCCACATACCACTGACCAGCATGAGAGTCAATATATACAAAACAGGGACTCATTCATGTTAGACTGGTTTGTCCATTGCTATTCTGAACACTATAGGAGAAACAGCATGCACAAGAAATCAAATACTTCCTTTTTTTCTTTTTCTTATTTTTTACCTCTCAGCGCAGGCTTCTTGGCAATGGGAAATGGTCATTTTTCTCAAGTCATAGAACACAGCTCCTTTCAGCGTCCTTTTTCTTGAGTCGTCGCCAAAACATCCAATATAAGTGCCTTGAGCATACGAAAATATTACAGACAGTTAGAAAGAAACTTGAGAGTAGAGCAACTGAATACAAAAAACTAAGGTTCTCCCTTATAAAGAACAGCCTTGCATTTCTCTCACATAATATCAACAGCACCATGTTCTGCCAGGAAGAACCAATAAAATATGATTAAGAACTAAACTTTATGCGACAAAATATGCAGCCCTTTTATCTTGTTTTTTTCCTCTTCTGCCTCTTCCTCGTTCTGTGCAGTATTAGCAGTGCGAATCTTTAAAAATGATTTTTTTAAAAAATAATATTATTTATTATGTATTGAATATTAACAGAACTCAAGTACATTCTCTGAAACTTACTGAGGGTAGATTTGTGACCAAATAAAGGAGGACATCTTTACCCGAGGCAGAGATAATATGGAATTGGTGGGGTGACAGCCACCATCTTAGGTGACTTTCAAAGAAGACCAGATGAATTCATGGAAGATCAAGCTCCAGAATGATCTCTGGAGGTGATCTAGTGCAACAGTGGAAAATTATGACCATTCTGTCCTGCTTATAAACTTTCTGTGTGCTTCTACTGGTACTGTAAGGATACGTTCACCCCACACATTAGAAAGAGCTAAAATCAGGTTGGTTAGTTTGTGGATCAGCATATGGTGGGAAAGCCAGCCACTTCTTGGTGAAGCAGTTCCAAACCACGATTCATTCAAAGCATTATGGAAGCAAAGAACTCTGTCAAGGATTTGCAAAGACTTACTAAGCATTCGCTGAAGTCACCCACCATCTCCCAGCAATGCTGCCAGGGCAAGATCCTCATACCTATCTCCAGGAACCCACAAAGTAGAAGAAGCCTCCTATTTCAGCACCACACAAGTCTTAAAAAAGCACCAGAGGTTCTGTCCCTCTCCAGAAGGAGAAAATGTGCCGTGTGGGAGAGAAGCAGCATCAAGGGCAGCAGTGTTCCTAAGAAGCCATGATGACATTAAAATGAGAACAAGTGCATCATGATGTCACTGCACAAACATCTCGATTATATAATTGCATTGTACCATCTGATGCACTTACACAAGTCACATCATTTGCGTGGTGGTGTCAAGAAGCATGTGTTGGCCATCATCTAAGAGGAAATAGAGGAGCCCCGTAGAGGCTGTTTCCCAGGGCCTTGGAAGTATCACTCAACTCTGGCTGCATTGCTACCCTGTTTTGAAAAATAGTCTTTTATAATGTTGTGCAATTCACAGCAAGACCTTACAGGCACAGCAAGACCTTTTCGCCAGCTTCTGAGCACGCTCAGAAATCTCCTTTCCCCTTGGAGTGATAAAATCACTGTTCCCTGACCTAGAGCGTAGGATCGTTGCTCCTGGGCACTTGAGAGAACTGTAGCTGAATGGCAGAACACTCACTTTGCATACAGAAGACCCTACACTCAATGCTGTGACTCTTCTGCTGAGATTGCTCTTGTCTAACACCAAAGAGAATTGTTGCAAGTCAATATAAACGCTATCAGGCTCGTTAAACCACTGGTATGACTGGCATGAGGGAGCAGCCTATGTTTCTTAGGACTGGCTAAGCTGATATTGATGCAACAGCTTCATGTTCCACCTAAATTCCAGTGACCAGCTCACTCTCCCCAGTGTCCAGATGTTCTTGTCTCATTTTCAAGGTCTGAGGAAGAATTTTGCATAGCTTTCATTTTTCCTTCCCCCGCTCTCCTTTTTATGCATTCCCCTCAAACTTCCTCCTTTGTTCATGTTAGTGGGATTGGATAAGATGTACAAGTGAGCAATGCTCAATATACCATCAACGTATTAGGAAACATCCCTTTTCAGATGTTTTAGTCCCTGAATAGAAGGTTCCACTTACTGTAGTTTTTATGATGCAAAATCCATTCCCATATCTAACCTGATGCATGGTCTCCCCTCTGTTGGCATTTTCCCAATGAAGAAAAGCAGATTATTCCTTTGAAACCCACAATCGTGCCGGCATTATTATTACATCAGAAACCTCAGATGGACTGCTGCAGCCCATGGGTCATCTGTTTCCTGTTGGAAAGATTTCTCCCTATGCTTCCCCATGCCTGTGCTCAACTTCAGCATTTCATTTTTGTTTGAAATGATGACCATTTATAATCAACTTTCTCTCTTCCTCCATAAAAGTTGACTGGTGCGTTCATAAAGCTTCTCATATCAGTTGTAAACTGTTGTAATCCATTCCCTGATCCCAGTCAGACTTTAAAGGACACCTGTTTAGAGAAATGAACCAATCCAGATTTTGGAATTAACCAGAGAAACAAGAAAAGGGATGAGAACAATGGGTAGAAAGCAGAAGTGATTCAATTTCTTCTGGTAAATTGTTAAGGTTTGTCTGTAGCTCTTCCCTGACTTTGACACCTTACTTGGAAAATCTTCAAGCAATGCAACATTTATTTAAAACCAATCTTCCTTCATTCCCCCACTGCCCCCCTTCTGTAATGCAAGATTAAAATGAAACCATCAAATTCGCATCTCCTTGATAAAGCTTCTGAATTCAGTCTTGCAAACTGTCAGGCAAACATAGAGAAAAGAAGGCAGAGAAAATCATACAGGGAAAAATGAAGGCTAGCCATTTATTTCATTTCTTGTAAAAGGCCATGAAAAGAATTTTTAATTATATATGACCTATGCAGATGTAAGTGCTAGAGGTGGGTCTTTTAGGCAGGTGGAAAAATTCACCCCTTGGTTAATGTGTAGCAGCAGCTCTGAACATGGATCAGCTAACATTTTCTGTAAGACTTCCAAAACTAAATACAAGTGCATTATTATAGCACTTTATCATATCGACTAGAAAAATGTAGTACAGGTAATTCCCAGTTTAAGAAAGAGTTCCATTTGCAAGGTCTGTCCTTAAGTCAATTTGTACATAAACCGGAATAGAATTATTGTATAATACTGAATAAATAGTATTGTGTAATGAACTTGAACCATTGTGTATTTAACTCGAATCATGGTGTATTTAACTTGAATTTTGCTACAAAAGGCTCCATTCTTAACTATGGGTTGTCTGTAAACCAGGTGTTCTTAACCCGTGGACTACCTGTGCTCAAGAATGTCCCCTTTGCATTTAAGTGCGTGTTGTGAAAGCTTGGGAAATGGATAGGCTGATGATTCATAAAGGCTCTTTTCCCATGACATCAGCTGCCTTCTTAGAAATCTCTTCAACTGCTTACATTATCCTACACAGGATCTGACAGCGACACAAATGCGCAGAGTGCTTTCTAAAAGCATAGCTAAATTTTATCGGATTGGGTTGAATCATGGAAGATAAAGACATACAAGGAAATCTCCATCGCAGAGTTTTGATGCAAAGGGAAGCGCCTGAAAACAATAAAAAAAAAAGAGAGAGAGAGATGGAGCTTCATTGGAGAAGTCAGTTTATTCATGCAAGCATTTGTGGGTAAAAATGATTATTGACAGATCCCCCGTTTCCCATCTTCCATATGCACACACACCTTTGTGAACAATTTCATTTCTGAGAATGGAGGATTCATGCAATGTAGTTAAAATATTTCCGCACCAAGAGTTCATTAGGGAAGATTCTAGATCAGTGTTTCTCAACCTTGGCAATTTTAAGATGTGTGGACTTCAATTCCCAGAATTCCCCAGCCAGCCTGGACTTCCCCAATCAAAACCCAGTACCTTATCCACTACACCAGTGTTTCCCAATCTTGGCAATTTTAAGATGTGTGGACTTCCACTCCCACACGTGGCTGGGGAATTCTGGGAGTGGAAGTCCACACATCTTAAAATGTTTAAGTTTGAAAAACACTTTTCTAGGTATTTCCCATTTCCCATTTGGGTGTTTTAAGGTAGGGAAAAGATATTTGAAGAGAGATGGCTTAACATTTTTTCTTTATGTTGTCATTTAATCATTTATTTCAGTTCAAACCTGCAGACCCTGCCTCTTCAGCTTTCAATGCTTTTTTTTTTTCTTGAAGGGAGAGAGAAGTGGAAAGAATTGTACGGTTGCTGAAATTGCATACATCGTCCTGTTTCGACAGGAGTTTCACACCTCTGCACACCTCTTCCATTTTTTGGCTATGGTAGAGCTCTATGAGCCTGTTGTGCAACAGGTCAAGCCACCCATCATAGTTTCAAACAAGTTGGAAGAAATCTGGATGATCATTTAGTCCAACAGCCTGCTTAGCATAAGACTACAGTGACTATATGTCACTTTTTATAAAGGATATTCCTTTAGTTCAGAAATAGAGTCCACCGGAGATGGGTAGTCAATAAATTCAAAGAAGAAAGAAAGAAAGAAAGAAAGAAAGAAAGAAAGAAAGAAAGAAAGAAAGAAAGAAAGAAAGAAAGAAAGAGGGAGGGAGGGAGGGAGGGAGGGAGGAAGGAAGGAAGGAAGGAAGGAAGGAAGGAAGGAAGGAAGGAAGGAAGGAAGGAAGGAAGGAAGGAAGGAAATAGATGTATTTCTTTTTCAAAAATTCACCTTTGTCCTTTATTTTGGTCATTTAACTTTTCCCGTACATAGGGTACCACTTAATGCGCAGTCTTTCCCAGCCATGTGAAAAATAAGGAAATGGAATGGTTGTTTCAAAATGAATTTACATATACCGTGTGATTTTAGATATGTTTTTCATTAGAATATGTGTTTCTCTAAAGCTTTTCTTGGTTTCGCTCTTGAATGTTTCCTTGTCAAGCACACTTAGAAACTTAAGCAGTTAAAATGGTTTATCCTTATGAGCCTCTTTCGAATGTGCCCCTTTCTCAGGTTTGTCTTTTATTTTTTCCAAGAAAATATGGCTGCCATACATTAGACCTGCCTCCATGGAGATGTTTGTGAAAGATGCTGGCTTGTTGTTGTTGTTGTTTAGTCGTTAAGTCATGTCTGACTCTTCATGACCCCATGAACCGCATCGCGCCAGGCCTTCCTGTCCTTCATTGCCTCCCTGAGTTTGCTCAGTTTCATGCTCATTGCTTCAGTGATGCTATCTAACCATCTCATCCTCTGCCGTCCTTTTCTCCTTTTGCCTTCAATAAGCCGATGCTTAAATATCTATACCAAAAATGAGGCCATTTCCCGGTCTCTTGATCAAATAACTTTCTGTTTAATAATAGATGGAAGGTCTAACCAGTGTTTCTCACTTGGCAACTTTAAGATGAGTGGACTTCAACTCCCAGAATTCCCCAGCCAGCATGGCTGGCTGGGGAATTCTGGGAGTTGAAGACCACTCATCTTAAAGTTGCCAAGGTTGAGAAACACTGGTCTAGATGAGGTTAGCAGCCATGTTCATACCCACATCCCTTGCAGGATTCCCTGCAAATGGTATGGACAGTACTGACCATTTTTGACCAGCATGCCATGCACGAAGTCAAAGCCCTCTTTTATTCCAAGTCTGCTTTTTGGTGTGGCCAAGAAGATCAAGGTGGTGGCTGCAACCATGTGGTCAAAGCTCCACCTGTTTGTTACGTGTGTTGCGTGGGTGACCCACAAAAATGGCCAATGCTTTGATTGCAGCAGTGCCCTGTCTTTTTCGATCCTACTCCCAGCTTGTGCTATTCTGTGCAAGCTAGGATCCCTAATCTAGAGACTACCTTGCAAGCCAAGCTATGGTTGCTCACATCTCATACAGGTCATAGGTTGTTCTTTGTCACCCCAGGCAGCGGGACAGAGAGGAAGGAAGTGATAGGAGGATGAATGCAGCTCCAATGTTATGGAAAATGTGCTAATGGTAGGAATGGTCCAAGAATGCAACTAGTGACCCATCCGTAGTGACCCATCCATCAGTAGGGGTGCTTTAATTTGGATTCCTGCCTAGATCAGAATTTAAACTTGAGGCAGTTAACAGCCTTTTTCAACTTGAAGCCCAGCAAGATTTTTTTTAAAAAAATGAACAGCTGGATTTTTCCATGTGCAGACCCATTTTTGTTTAAGCATGAAAGGAGAAAGGGGATCCAACCTGTTGTTCCTAATGTCCTAAACTCCTTCATAAACTCTATGCTGAGTCTCAATAGTTAATCTGCATAAACCTTGGCATCTGTAGGGGTATAAAGCCATGCAGAGCTGACCGTCTTGACGGGTTGCTCATACCTTTCCCAAAGTCAATTCTATGTTCCTTGACAGGGAACAGACTCAGGAAAATCAAGACGGTGACTTTGAATAATTGCAGCTACCATCTTGACTTTTTTGACACACACACACCCCTCCATGGATGTCTGGGTATTCAAGCTTTTTAGACTTAACTGGAGGCTTTGCTTTCTTATTCTTTTTTCCTTGTTTTTTTTTTTTTTTTCAATTATTTCCAGTCTTGTGTTTAGTCAACTCCAGTACAGTCTCTGAACGAAGGCTTTTCACAGATGGATCCAAAATAAATCACTCAATCTTCAGCTGCTGTTTTTTTTGCTAAAAATAACCAACAGAATCTACATCTCTCTCCCTTTGAAAAAAAGAAAAAAAGGAAGAAACAAAAAAGGAAAGAAGCAAAAGAAAAAAGAAATCAGCATTGTAGGAGGAAAAGCGAGAACTCTTGAATTAAGATGTTGAGACAAGGTGAATGCTATGTTTCTTCTGAAGAGGTGAACATTGGCAATTTGCAAACATGCAATTAGGAAGTTCACAAGCTGTGAACAGACACCCACAATAACCTGCTAAGAAGGTGGGAGTTTGTCTCTGAGCTTCATTTCACAGGTTTGAATTTTTTTTGTCCTTTGCAGCTGCAGATTCCAAGCCATCTGGGTTCATCAGGTTGTGGTTGCATGGTGAGGTAGATAGAATATTGTGTTTTAGCCTCCCTCCCTTCTGCTTTATGTTAGTCAGTATTTTTAATTAAGACTAATATTACAACAGGCTTCTTAAGATGCAAACAGGCCTGCTCTGATATTTTGAGCCTTGTCCTCTCACTACATCCAGGGCTCATACAGTTCACATCTTTGCTGATGTTGCCTTTGGCTCACCTAGGGGGCAATCGGTAGCCAATTTTAGCTGATCCAGAAATGCTAAGCGGTGTTGGACCTGGTTGGTGCTGGGTTGAGAGGCCACCAGGAAATGGCTGAGCTGTGGTCTAACTTGGGAAGGAGAAACACATTCTGGAGGAAACCATATGGAGCAGACCATTTTTCTACCATTGCCAAAAATAGGACATGGACACAAAGCCACTGCGGGGGGTGGGGGGTGCTCAAAGGAGGCAAGATGTGAGCATGACAACATGATCAAAGCTCTTCTGAACATGCGTGTAACATCAGTGCGTATGCCAAAGGAGCAGGTTTTACTCATGCTGTCACGCCGTCCTCCTTGCCCGTTTTGATTTCCCTGCAGGTGCCGCTGCGTAGATGTGTCCATGAAGTCCCCAGCAGGTGAGCTCAGTTCATGGGAGACTCTACCTTCGATAGCCCAATCAAAAGGATTGTATGGAAGACTATGGAAGTGACTCGTGGGATTGCATTTTTCAATGGATTAGCTTCACTGCTTTGAATGAAAAGGATTGATTGAGTTAGATGTCACAAAATCAACTATATTTTGGATCAGTCCTTTGCCGTATTTGGGCCTGGGGCATTAACCCCCATTGCCAGTTGCTACCCAAAGGGCATTTCCAGGAATGGATATTCATTCGTTTGTTCATTCATTCATTCATACATACATACATATTAGTCAATTCATAAAGGGCATTTCCAGGAATGGGTATTCATTCATTCATTCATTCATTCATCCATACATACATACATACATATTAGTCAATTCATAAAGGGCATTTCCAGGAATGGGTATTCATTCATTCATTCATTCATTCATTCATTCATACATACATACATACATACATACATACATACATACATACATATTAGTCAATTCATAAAGGGCATTTCCAGGAATGGGTATTCATTCATTCATTCATTCATTCATTCATTCATCCATCCATACATACATACATATTAGTCAATTCATAAAGGGCATTTCCAGGAATGGGTATTCATTCATTCATTCATTCATTCATTCATTCATTCATTCATTCATTCATATTAGTCAATTCATAGGACAGTCCATCTTGTACAATATACAGACAGAATGCAATGTGGGTGGAGCTATGGCTGTGTATTTTATTTACGATCATTATTCCCCTAGGGCTTTAGGGGGATTTTGTGGGGAGTTACCTTTGTATAATAATTTGATATCCATTATGGGGCTACAATAGTTTGTTTTATTTTAGGTTTCATACTTCATAATGGAGAGAAACTGCGCTGCCCAATTTCAGCCACAGTAGTCAAGGGGGTCAGTAAACACTACAAGTAAGAAAACTAGGAGTGGCATACACCCCTAAGTTGTGGTCCTGAGTTCAACATTTGAACAAATCTTATGGATAGGCAGGTCCAAATCCTTGGCATCCAGAAGCAGTTCTATAATGGACTGTGAGAATAACCTTGAGGAACAGGAGGAAGTGTCTCAGCCAAGGCAATAGTCAGATAAGAGAGATCAGTGTCCAAAGCAGGAATGGAATTTGGGAAAGTGTCTTAGACGTGACCCTCCCTAGTTCCCTTTAGGATAAATGCGGGGAGGGGGAGAGGCACATTCCAAGTTGCAAGATTCTGTTACTGTAGCCCTACAATAAAAGTAGTTTTAATATTCATGACTTTGGTGTTCAAGTCTGATCTATCTCAAAGGGCTGACAGGTTAGGACAACAACAGGTGCAGAAGATGCATGTGTTAAGCCCAGTGGGGCAGGAAAGTATCATAGAAAGAGACTCAGGCTGGCTTCCCCCTCCCCCAGCTGCCTGGAAATAAGAAGTAAGGAAAGGACAACATGGGTATGCCTGCAAGATTTGTTACTATAGCCCAGTGTTTCTCAACCTTAGCAACTTTAAGCTGTGTGGACTTCAATTCCCAGAATTCCCCAGCCAGCATGGCTGGCTGGGGAATTCTGGGAGTTGAAGTCCACACAGCTTAAAGTTGCCAAGGTTGAGAAACACTGCCCTATGTTATAAAAGGGAAGGAAGGGACAATATGGGCAAACTTGCAAGATTCTGTTACTAGACTCTATCTCAATAAAATATAGTTCTAGTCATCTTGTGGAGTCAATTTCCTGGTCTGTCTACTTGTAGGGCTGACCAGTTACTAACTATAATTTAGCCTAAATTATCCCATGGAGCTGTTGTGAAAGTAAAATGGCAGATGGTGAATTATAACCCACTCAAAGGAAATGTGGACTATAAATGAAATGCTTTCCTCATCTTGTTTTTGGTATCATCATCATCATCATCATCACCATCATCACCATCACCATCATCATCATCATCATCATCATCACCACCATCATCATCATGATGATGTTTTAATAGTAGCAATTAAATGTTAATTTAAATTTTGATTTAGATCTTTATTGATTTCTTGGTGGTGTTTTATATTTTGCATTTCAGGTTATTGTAAACCACCGAATGTGCTTTTATAATGCCTTTATAGTGAAAGATGGGGAATAATAGTAACAAATAATGTCACCCACAGAAGGCAGTGCAAAGTAATCTGTTTCTCCTTTCAAAAATGCTTCTGCAAAGTTTAGCACAAGCTTCAGAACCATATTTACCTTTGCTTTTGGAGGTGTGCTTCAGTGTTTTTGCTCCAGAAGCCAGGACCGGCTCTTGATCATTTACAAACCGGAGAAACCAGCGCCTCCGTAATTGTCTCAGTTCAGAGTTTCTGGAGATCAGCCACCGCGGTCCATCTTTCTGGTCTGGTGTGGATCCATAGACTGTATCCATGTTCATGAGAAGCTTAGAAGTCGAGTGAGGCATCTGCACTGGTCTGCTATCTGCATTTGTGTCCCTTAGCAAAGCTTCAGCGACTGGTAGGCCTTGATTCCTGGAGGTCCCCCGGGAGCCTTGCTGTAGAACGAAGCGGGATCGTTGTAGGAGGAGAATGCTGCCTGCCATCAGATAAGCTGCTGTGAGGAAAAAGAGCAGAAACTGGGTCCTCCGAAGAAACTTCTGTGGTCTGAAAAAGGATCTGGCCATACCCTTCCTGGGAATCTGAGCCGTTCACACCTTTAGAACAGCTTTGAAGCCACCCCTTGGCTTCTTGCTAGTTCCTCCCATTGGTTCGTCTCATCATCTTAGAACTTTTCCTGTCTCAAATATGCTTTCTTCCGCAATCACCGCTAGGCATGATGCCATAGTTCTCTGCACTGAGGAGGTGTCAGAGGACCAGATCATCTGGTCAACCATTCACAAGCATCTTCTTGATTGTAGCCTGTCACACTTCAAAGTCTCCAATCCCTAGATCTGCAACAAGAAAGCAAAGTCTGTTGAGTTCCAGTTATCAATTTGTTCTCCTAATCTGTTCCATTCCCCTTTGCTAAAACTTTCTCCATCTGTAATTTACCACAGTCTACTGCTATCCCAGTCTAAAGCAATAATCCTGCAGAAATGCTGGATGAGACGTTGGGTAGGAGAGAACCAGCAAGAGATCTTCAGCTGGTCCTAGCTCATCTTCCCTCTGCTTTCTCTGAATTTAACCAAAATTCAAACTGAGAAAGTTTGGGCTGTTAAAAAATGTGTTCTTTTGGCAGCCATGGTACTTTCATTTCAATGACTAAAATAGGAACCATGGAGAAATATATTTGGTCCCTATTTTAAAGCGGGCTGCATAACCTAGTTTGAGCCAAGGTTATACTTGGAGTTTGGGTGGCCAGCAAAGGGACTACTTCCAAAATGAAGGCAAGGCCAGGAAAAGTTAAAACTTAATTTAAATTAAAACCTAATTAAAACTGAGTGAAATTAATTGAATAGAGTTGATAGGATTGTTCCCCATGTATTTAACAATTATCCCCTTCTGGAACATTAAAATTACATCACTGCCAGTTGTTTCAAGAGCTCTGAGCTTCAACCAAGTCTCAGATGGAACTGTAGATTGGGTATTCCTCTTTAAAGCAAAGCAGCCCAATTTGCATTTCCAGGATTCATAAATCAGAATATAGTTGCCCATATTTCACACTCCTCCACATTTTCCATTTCGCTTCTTTCTTAAAAAAAAATGTGTACAAGCATCCATATTTTAAGCAAATATTGATACAAAAATTAGTATTTTAGGGGAAATGCAAATTAGAGAGAGTAAATGTATATGATGTAAATGCAGATGTTCAAATGAAGAAAAGTTTTATGCTTGACCTTATGCAAAACTGACACAAATTAGAAATAGATTGATTTATCTGTTCCTAAAGCAGTAAATATGCCCTTGGGCCAAGCCCAGTTCCTGATAACTGAATCCATGTAGTTTTCTTGGAAAGAATATAGAAGTGGTTTACCATGGCCTTTTTCTAGGGTGTTTTTTCAACTTCCCAGACTAGCCTATGGGGATTTGGGGGTGGGCTCTCATCCAAGTACAAACTGAGGCCAACTCTGCACAGCTTCCAAAATCAGCCAGGTCAGCTAGGTGCTTCCACCTGCTGAGGCTTGTCCACCCTATCGTGGCTATAACTAGAGTTGAGCCAAACTTGTCTGAAGCCATTACTTTCTAATAAATTGACTGCTATCTTTTTCCACTCAAGCACAAAGAGGTAGCCTATTTGCAGACTGTTTTTGCTAAACATTTCCCTTGTTTTTTGGGAGGCAGATCCATTTCTCCCATAATGTCTTGGAATCATGCTAAAGCTCTGTTCAGACCCTTTCCTCAACATCTGGAAGACTCAAAGTGGAGAGAGAATGGGAACATGCAAGCAACATAGACCTGCTTAGAGGGAATTCTGCTCTGTAGGAGAGCTTTACACATGTTTATAGGGATCAGAGCACAGTGGGGTCAGATGTGGAACCCTGCTGTGAGAAGGCAGGGAGAAGTGAGGGCCTCAAACGAACCATGTTTGCTAGGGGAGAGCGCTGTGCACCATGGGGCAGCCTTGGGGGGGACGGCAGGAGGGAGGAAATACTGTAGGCAGGAGGCACGTTCGCACCAGAGTGAAGAGGGACGGCAGGGGGCGGCTGTCGGGTCAAGTGGGGATTGGAATGTGTATGGCGCTGATTGGATTAGGAAGTGGAATGTCTGCGGTTTTGCGGTTAATTAGCAGCGCTCCGGGACGGTAAAAAAGGTAAGATTATGAGCCAAGCCCTCGTAGGAGGGGGAGGACAGATAGGGGGTATAAAAAAACCTGTCAGACCTTGTTTCGGGGTTCCTCCATTGCTGCGGGAGGGACCCACCTTTGCAAACGTGCCCAATAAAAAAACTTCTGTTTACTGGACAACCGAACCCGTGTCTGTCGTTTTCTGACACTGCTTCATTCAGATCCTGGACATGGGGAAAGCTGAACTTATACTGGTGTGAACCTATACTGAACCACTTCCCCCATTATGGATTTGCTACAATTCAGCTCTGTCCAGACTTCTGTGCATTTTGCTCATAAGCCTTTTGCTGGCACCTGAGGTACCCACAGGAGTATAGCATAGTGTTTGGAAAACACTAGCTTTTTCAGTCCTTTCTCCTCTGTTGTTGTATGTTCCTCCACATCCATGTCCAGGTCACCAGGCAGTTCAGATCTCTTTCTAGGACCTGGGACAGGGGTCATATTCTGTACCCAGCAAAAGCCCTTCACATGTTCAGACGAACACTAAAGTGGGTTTTCAGCCTGGGGAGGATGCAAGATGACATTCAGACTTTGGATAGAGTTATTGCTTTTCTCAGCATCAGAGGGGGAAAAAACATAATCATGCAAATTCCAGGGCTTGTTTAAACAGTGACATCATAATAGACTTTGTAAATGCCAAAAGAGAAGAAGCTATTCAAATATCAAGGAAAATTAAACAAACTATGTAAATTATATGTGACATACATGTATTCACACATTTATTCCAACCTCCCTGCCCATCAAAAATCCATAAATAATTATAACTCTTCTTCCACATATACATAAACATCAATGTCAGATGCAGAAGGCAGACAAGAAAAGTTACATAGAGATGTACACAGTGTGTTGTGCTAGTGGCCAACAGAACCTAGGACATATAAGTAACCACCCTATATACCACTTCAAGCCCCTGGAGATCTTCATGCAGGCTCAGGCCACAAGTGATGCACCAATATTGTAGATCCTTGCTGTTTATTAATGAAGTTGTGACTCCTTACCAAAAATTCTACTTTCTGTGTTCATTCCACAGTGCTGATGGTGTCCCTAGATTGGTCAACAATGAATCAAAAAAGAGGCAGTCCCCTAATGTGCAAAAGATCATTTGTGAATTGAACAAACCATCAAACTTTCAGCTGAAAACAACTCTGTCTTTTTCAGGAGTTGTAAATCTCAAAACATCTAGAAATCTTTGAGACAATAACTTGTCCACCTCTGTTATTGATTACATTATGATCTTTTGATATCTATCCATACTCCCCACCAAAGGCACTTCTTTAAAATATTTTTGTTCCCTCTATGGAAATTTTCCTGTTGTCTTTATTCTCAGTGGATGGTTTCTGAATGTTCACGTCAGCTACAATGGTCAAATAAACTACCAAAGGTCAAATAAACTACTAAAAGGTTGAGTGGCTTGTCTTTAAAACTCTAAAGCCTATTCAGAGGTATCCACAGAATATGGTAAAAAAAAAGTCAAGACAACAGCTATAACATTGTGATTGAAGCTCTGCCCATTTTTATGTGGGCAACACACATTAAAAAAATGGGCAGAGCTTCAATCACACCATCGTAGCTTCCACCTTGACTTATCTGACCACACCCTGCAAAACCCCCCTAGGCCTGTCTTTAGCTACAGGGTTGTTTCCAGTTGAAAGATTTACAGCTTGCTAAGTCCATAAAATATCATTTTAGCCTCTTTTTGCCACTTGAAGCACTATTGTGCTTCAGCCACAATGCAGGCACTAAGAAATAGCTGAACTCTGGTGATTTTGGTGATCCTGTTCTACGCTCTCATGTAAGAATGCTGAAAAATTGGTGTGAGAATCCCAAAATCTAATGCAAATTTGCCATTCTCACTTAAGAGCTTGTAAGGTTTCTCCCGTTTTTAGTTTAAATTAATTGGGGGTGGGTCTGTCAGTGGTCTATGGGGGTGTTGTTGACTCCCTTTGGTGCCATTTTGCCAACTCTTGAGATAGATGCACTGCATTTCCATTTGTTTAAGCTTCTTATTCATGGGGGAGTTTTCAGTGTGACATTGTTTTGGTGTTGGAGAAGACTCTGGAAAGATTATGGATAGCCAAGAAAATAAACAAATAGATCATAAAACAAATCAATCCAGAGTTCTTACTTGAGGCATAAATGACCAGGCTCAAACTATCATTCTTTAAAAGACCCAACTCTCTTGAGAAGTGCATCATGCTGGGAAAGGTGGAAGGAAAGAAAAGAAGATGATGACCAGCAGCAAGGTGGGTGGACCACAAAGACACCAATGAAAGAATAAAAAGGCCAGACTGAGGATAGATCAACTTGGAGAAAGATTGTCTCTGTGTTTGCTAAGTCTCAACACTGATGTGATGGCACCAGATCTAATCCAATCCAATCATTGTTTTATCTCTCTTTCCAAGCGGCACCTAACATTTTGCCTGACATCCTTACAATCAGAGAGAGAGAAAGCTCTCACTGTGGAAATGTTTCCTGCCCTCTCATACGAAGCTGAACAAGGAACATGTTTTCTTTTCCTTCCTCCAAGCTGCTTTCACAGAAAAGATGCTCCTTGGAAACCCAAGAAAACTCTTGGCCAGAAACTGCCTTTCATTTGCAAGAAGGGGTTAAAGGTTACCCGGAGCATAAACAGTTTTCTTCTCATTCAGAGACAGGCCTGCCACTGTTCAGAACATTGAAACAAAGGGCCCAGTGAGAGCCTCCAAGCCTGCAAGGAATGCCTGATGTTTCTTGGACACTGAGGGAGGAAGGAAACTTTCTAATTACATGCATGGGTGCTTGAATTCTCCACCTTTTCAAATCCATGCATATAACAAGGATCTCAGGTTTAGGACATAATTCACCCAACTTGCTAAATTGCCACCAGTTCATTGTCCCATCAATTTCAGTGCCATGCAGATGAGGAAGGCTTTTAAATTGAAATTGAAATGTATTAGAACTTTCACAGTTCCAAGGACTGCGAGCAAGTCCTAAACCCTCCAATGTATAATAGAGTTAAAATAGTAAAATAAGCAAATGCATAAATAAATAGCAAATACAATTGACTCTATGCACTTTGGTGTGGGAAGTAGCGTATTCTTCAATCATTCCCAGATGGTGTGGGCCTCCATGTAGCAAATACAACACATTAAAATTCAGTATGATGATCTGTGTGGTTCTAAGGTTTTACCAATAGCAAGAACTGGGGCTGATGGGAGTTGTGCAGGTTTTTTTTCCTCCCTGGGTCATGTAGAAATGGACTGATGATTAAATATAAATTAATCAGATGCAGATTGGAAATCAATTTGGTTCCTACCTCTCTAGCCACTTGCGTCCTTTCCTTATCTCTCCAACATCCCTCACTTAACATCCAGATCTTCAAATGGACTGATTAGGGAGACAATGATCTGTACCCTGGACATTACCCTTGACAAACCATAGGTTGCATGCCCCCTTATTTATTTTATTGTATTTCACTTTAGATTTCTTCATTAAAATAATAGGTGTCAGCATGTTGCAAAACATTCATCTGTAAACTTATTTCTGGCTCTCATATATTGTATAGTGGTTAAAGGTTGGGACCTGTTTCTGTAAATCCAGTTTCAACTCAATCATAGAGGTCATTGGGGGACTTGGTGGCAGTCCCCCTCTCTCACCTGAACTTACCTCAAGGATTATTGAAAGGAGACAATTAGAGGTGAACTCCATGAAAGCCCTCTGCAGCTCTCACCAAAAAGATGGGCAATAATTGTAGTAAATAACGACAATCACAGCAACAACAAATAACAGGGAATTGATGGGATCACAATATTGAAAAAGTGGTTGAGAACAAGGAGATTAAGATTCTATGGGACTCCCAAATACAAACTGATAAACATTTACCCCATAATAAGCCAGACATGAATGTAGTTACAAAGAAACAAGAACGGATAATTGACCTTGAAGTAACTGGAGACGATAGAGTCAATGAGAGAGAACTAGAAAAAAAGAGGGAAATATAAAGGCCTTCAAACAGAGATCAAGCAAATGTGGAAAAAGAAACTTGTAGAAGTGCCAGTAGTGGTTAGTGCACTGGAAGCCATCTCAAAGGTCTGGAAAAACACTTGGACACAACAGGAATGGACAGAATCTCAACTCATCAATTACAAAAAGTTGCATTACAGTACTTGGAACAGCACTTATATTATGATGGTTTCTTTGGCTATCTTAGATCCTTGGGAAGGATCCAATAGTCAGGAGGATCAAAACCAGTCAGAACTATCTGTTAGACCATGTGTAAATATCAACAATAACAATGTTATTGTTGTTATTCAAACTGATAGATATTTCAAATGTAATACACCAGATATTTTTGTTATAGAAAATAAGGTATGGTCCATTGATGTGGCAATACCTGGAGACAGGTTGAATTGATAAAAAACAACAGAAGAAAATAACCAAATATTGTGATTTACAAATTGAGGTTGAAAGGTCATAGAGGGAAAAACAATTGTCATACCAGTCATAATTGGAGCTCCTGATTCAATACCAAAAGGATTCCTAAACGTTTAGAAATGTTAAGCTGAATAGACTTATTTGGAGCAGCATACGATCTAAATCATTGGACTCAACACCCAATTAGTTAGACTGTGAACAATCTGGATGAATAGAAATGACAACAATGCAGAGGTATTCTTAGAAAATAAAAATTAGAAGAAGCTACAACCCAATGGTTTGTTTGCAAGAGTAAAAGGGGACTCATGTCCAGGAATGGGAGAGAATATCTGAGGAAGCCAGAAAGGGTGGAAGAACTACACCAACTTATCCCCTGATAAAAGGGTGCTTTGTGAGTGGTGGTCCCCACAACCACCATTTTTTGAAGGTGACCATAACCCATTCTCAAAATTGCAAATGTGTCCACTACCTCAACAGGTTGTGATAACAGCCTCACTCGGCCTGTTGGTATGGCTGGTTTCAGACATGTCCAAGATGAAGCAGAGGGTGTAGAGCAGTGTTTTTCAAACCTGGCAACTTTAAGGTCTGTGGAGTTCAACTCCCAGAATTGAAGATGATGTTAAGAATTACTACTTAGTAGTAACATTAATCCTTGAGAATGATTTTGAACAGACAGCTTGTCAGATCCCGTTTTATGACCTTTGTTTGACATGTA
This sequence comes from Python bivittatus, assembly GCF_059951505.1. Lineage (NCBI taxonomy): Eukaryota > Metazoa > Chordata > Lepidosauria > Squamata > Pythonidae > Python > Python bivittatus. Next base: position 15,168,789 of record NW_028277096.1, read on the forward strand.
GGCCAGATAGCTCTACAACCAGATAAAGGGTTTAGAACAAATTTCTGGAGAAGAACAGTCTGCCTCCTTAGGAACCAGTAAAGAACTTCCCATTCTTTCCTTATCACTTACAAACACATTTCCTCTGTGTGTACCCTACTAGCATCATGCAGATCTGTTTCTTTTGAAGATACATTTGCTATCTATAAGCCTTCCCACTTCACTCTGACCCTGTGCAGAGTCCAATGGCTCACTGATATTTACCAAGCTAAAATAGTCCTTAGATCCTCTTCTTCTCTTATCTGTTAGTTTTTCTAGGTGAGATTTCCACTATTAGGGGAAAGATGTGATGATGGTACCAGGTCAAGGAGGAAGGTGCAGAAATACGCAGAGATCTATTTGTCCAGCTGTTCCCAGTTTCTTTTTGAAGAAATAATATGAGGCAGCCATTCAAATTCACATCCCCTTCGTAATGACCCACAGTGAAATTAATACATTCCTGGGATCCATTTTTTTATCCATAAACCAAGACAAATTAGATCATTGGAACTTTCTGTCACCTTCTAATTAGAGCAGTGTTTCTCAGCCTTGGCAACTTTAAGCTGTGTGGACTTTAATTCTGAGAATTCCCCAGCCAGCATGCTGGGAGTTGAAATCCACACATCTTAGAGTTGCCAAATCTGAGAAATGCTGCCCTAAGGAGTCAGGGGGAGCTGGTCTTGGGATTAATGTGTCTTCTGCACCTCTCATTGTCCTGACAGCTTCTGGATACCTTCTCCAAGGTCATTTCTATGGCTCCCTACAGGATTGCAGAGTGTGGCAGTGAAAGCAGTAGAGTTAGGCCAAAGAGAACTGGATTCAAGCCTTCCTTTGGCCACAGAACTAAAGAGAGAATGGATGTCAGTTACAAGAGGGCAGATTCGGAGGGAATGTTAGAAACATTGGCAGCAGCAGTTCAACATTTCAACCGATTATCCAAAGAAGTTGGTTCTCATTCCCTGGATGGGTCCAAGCTGAGGATACAAAAGCCATCTATCAGGGTTGCTTGAATTTGGATTCCTTCACTGAGCAGGAGGGTGAACTTCTCAGACTCAATAGCCCTTCCCCACTGAGGATGACATTATTTGTCAGCCCTACAAGGTAGGCGGGCCAGGAAACTGACTCCACAGAATAATGAAAACTATATTTTGTTAAGATAAGCTATAGCAGTGTTTCTCAACCTTGGCAACTTTAAGCTGTGCGGACTTCAACTCCCAGAATTCTCCAGCCAGCATCCACACAGCTTAAAGTTGCCAAGGTTGAGAAACACTGAATTAGAGAGAAAACCAGCTGTGAGCTGCTTCAATCAGGTATGATAATAAGCCATCCTCTCCGCTCAGAAGAAACAGAGGATCCTGTCTTGCGGAAGAACATTTAATAACTAAAATGACATGCTCCAATTGTGTCCATTTGAGTGTGTTTCCTCCTCCCTCCGCTGGACTCCGAAGGCCATGAATTCCATAGCGTGGTCAGAAAACTGCTCAGCTGCATTAGTGCATTTTAACACCTTTCCAGCAATGGTGCATAAATTAGCCGCACATTTATTTCAGCTCAAAACAACTGTCATTACGGAAAGTAACTTGTTCTATTACAATCCCTTCCCATGACCACCCTCTGCAAAACATAGTTGGAATAACTGCAATAAAAGTGTCACACGTAAAGAAGAAAAGCATGTATATATATACATGCATACATATTTAACAAAGACTGTTATTAGTAGAGCCGAGCTCAGCTAACAAAAGGTTACTCCAGAAGGCACCCAATGGAGAGAGATGTCTGAAAGAACTGAACTGTTCCATATACTGTATATCAAAATATCCATAGATATGAACAGGAACATGTGGACTGATATTAGCCTGACCCATTTTGGCTGTTTTCCAGTCAAGCATTTCCTCCCAGATTCTTAGTTTAAAATAGCCAGAGAACAGGGGGCGGGGGGGGGGGGGGCTTAAATAGGCAGTGGGATTTTACTTTTCAATTTTATTTCAAAGGATCTCATTCTTTTCTCTTCTTTAAAAGTAAGCAGGACCACTTGCTCCTTGCAAGGTTGTCTGGTCACATGGTCATTCCAGGAAACTCCGCCAAGGCAGAGAGGCCTTGAGGAAGAAGCCTACACCCCATGAGTGTGTGAGGCATTTTCACTGTTCAAAGAAAGAAAATGGTGAGTTCCAGGCTAAGTTGAACATTTTAAAAATACTAGGTAGACTTTATTCTTGTTGGTTTTCTGAAAGTAAAATATCTGAACTACCCCAAGCATGGTCCATTGCCGAATTCAGTTGCATCTGAAATACAGACTTACTTATGGATGACATCAGAGGGCCAGCTAGTTCAGCACTGTATTTTGCACAGTAATTCCTCCAATATTTAGAGTCCTATCAGTGGAAAGGACATTAAAGGTCACCTTGTCCCAAGGCCCTACAAATGTGGGAAACTGACCATACAGGATAACCTTTAGGTGGCAATCCAATTGTCAGGCCTAGCCCAAGGAACTCCAAGAGACAATGCCAATTCAGTCCAGCTATGTTTATTAGCTACAACCTCTAGCAAGAATCTTCCCAGACTAAAACCCCAGTTCCCAAAGTCCTTCAGCCACAACAGTGTGAATTCCTCAGGGAGGTGCCAGTCTCATCCTCTTGTTCCTCCCACACGGTTCTGCTGAGCTAAGAAAATGTTTATCTCCCTGAGCTTGGCTTTCATCATTCCATTCCATCACATCAATCTCTGCTTAGACCATCAAGGAGAAGGTCAAAAGTAAGGCAAAAAAGTAAACTCTTTCTTTCCAGCTGGATGTTTCCATTCCTATTTATGGTCAAAAGTTGAGATCACTGGGTTTCTTATAAAACAAGCTTCCCAAGAAAAACATAATTTCTCTGTATTCCAAACTAGGCAGGTAGAATCTCTAACTTGCAGTTAATGTCTCAAATGTTGATTTCAACTTCCCTATCAGTTCAACAAGGGCAATTATTATTTTTTATTTTTTTATTTATATTTCAAATTTAGATACCACCCATCTCACAAAAAGTGACTCTGGTCGGTTCACAATAAAACAGCAATAAATATTAAAATACAATAAAAACAATATAAAATACAATAAAAATAGAATAGAATAGAATAGAATAGAATAGAATAGAATAGAATAGAATAGAATAGAATAGAATAGAATAGAATAGAAACCAAACACATACACAAATAATATATTCCAAGATGTTGATGGTCAGTAAGATGTTAATATATGGGAGTGTCCAATTGCATTATCCGTTGCATTTCTCCCCAGAGCTCCTAAATTGCAACTAACTTCATGTCCTCCCCAACTTTTTCTTCTCTTCTTCAGATCAAGCCATCTAAGCAGCAGTTAATCTTTCCACACCCCATCCCTGGCCTTCCTGGGGTAGGTCAGAACAGGGGTACCTTACTTAAGGTAGGAGATAGAAAGATATGGCCCTTAAACTGTCTTTTTCCTTCTGTAGTTCCCAGAGCCCACTCTGCCTGGGCCACGGAAAACCTGTCACAACCTTCAGATTAAAAATCTGCAGCCCCTTTGTCTGCTCTCTTAAGGATTATTTTAATATTTTAGATTTTAGAATAAGTTTCACATATTAAGATTGCTTTCTAATACCCCCAAAGGGTGAGGAAGTGGAATAGCTAAGTGGTGCCTGATGTGGGAAGATCAACTGTAATAAACGTGTGGACTGATTCCACCCAGTCTGGTCACTGGCTAGCTTTTGATACTATAAAAAGCTTCCTGTCTCAGTGGAACAAAAGAATAAATCTGTGATTTGGGGGCTTTGCCTACTGGCTTTGCTCCTAATAGCAGTTTGGCCCTTCCTTAAGTGTTGTTTTCTGGCATTGTCTTCTAGTTTGTCCTAATTGGTCTTAATGCTCCGATCGCAGCTGTTGATTTATTTCAGACTGTCACTGTTGGCTCAACTCAGAACCAAGGGTCCTTTGGTCTCTGGACTTTCCCCCTTGGGTATCCCCACTGAATATTTTTCAGTGGATTATTGTACCATGATGGTGAGTAAGCAAAGTTGGAAATCCCAGCACAGCAACCCATATGGTACGTACTGGGGAGAACTATAGGATCTTCTCTCAACATAAATTTGCCTATAGCATTAGACTGCACCCAAGTATTTCTGCAAAGACTTCAGAGACTTTGGGGCAGGGGCAGACGATCAGGAGATACCACCAGAACATTATCCATATCCCTCAAATTGATTGAGGGCAGAGGAATCCAGCCTGAGGTCTCCAGGTATGTTGGATTGTCTTTCCCACCAGAAGCAACGTCAGGGAAAGGTCCAAAAGGCCAAGATGGTCGCTGGGACTGAATATCAGCCCTACAAGGTGGACCATACTGAGAAACGAATGCCATACACGTCAGGGCTACTTTTATGGTAACAGCTATAGAAACAGAATCTTGCAAGCTTGAATGTGCTCCCCGCCCCCTTTATCTTTGTGTGAACTAGGGAGGGGCTGGTCTGAGATGTTTTCTCAAGTCACTTTCTTGGAATGGGCTGAAGCCCCTCTTATCTGACAATTGCCTTGGTATTATCTTCCTCCTTTCCTTCAAGGCCATTCCCCATGCCCTCTACACTGCATGATTGAAGCCCTGCCCCTTTTGAACATGTCACAACTCACATAAAAAGGGGTGGGGCTTCAATTGAATGGTTGCAGCTGCCATTTTGACTTTTGGGGACCCCTCTTCCTATGATCTATGGTCCCCTATGATCCTTTTGCCACTGATCATCCTGGCATGGGCATAAATTCAAAACAGCTATAGGGTACTCACTCTAAGCTTAAGGAATGAACCAATCTGATTCCTGTTTGGTTGGGAAGAAACCTATTCCCTGTCACTCTGGGAGAGTCAGAAATGGAAAAAATATATATTGGCCATTATTTTTATCATATTGATCCTTGTGGGATCCTCATCGAATGTCTCCCCATCCAATTCCAATTTAAAAAAAAAATATTTTTTTTTTAAATTTAAAATTTAAAAATTTAAAAATCCAATTTTTAGTAATGTTTTAAATTAAGGTTTTATGTATTTCTATATTTTATGTTTTTCATGTTTGTTGTGAATCGCCCAGAGTTCCCCCATTGGGGGGAGATGGGTGGCTGAAAAATTAAATAAATAAATTCCACAAATTCCACATTCCAGACCACGGCTAGGATGGTGTTGAACCCCTATGGGTTTTTGGGTTCTGTCACCGGTCAGCTGTATTCCTTTTCTCTGATATAAGTTATTTTTGTTTACATTTTTAAAAAAAATATAAATCATTATAAGCTGCCCAGAGTCACTGTGAAGTTGGACAGCCTTGAAATTGAAATAAATAAATAAATATCTACCATGGATGTTGCTGGCCATTCTGTTGTGCCTTTGTATCTCTGCTGGGTGATAAGAGTTTTCTGCTGTTTCATGCAGCCTTCAAAATTTGATAGTCTTTGTTGTGGTAGACTACAACTCCTATCAGATCCAGCCTGAGAAATGTTGGCTGAGTTCTGCTGTGCTCAAAGTAGGTTGCATGGCAATTGCTCAGGAAGCCAGCTCTTCCTGTTTGTCAAAAACCACAACTTCACTATCCTGGTCATCTTCTTTGACTCGCTCTATAACAGTGTTTCTCAACTTCAGCAACTTCAAGATGCATGGACTTCAACTCCCAGAAATCCCCAGCTAGCCATGCTGGCTGAGGAATTCTGGGAGTTGAAGTCCACACATCTTGAAGTTGTTGAGGTTGAGAAACACCACTCTATAAACTTCAGTTTGGATGATGTACCACCAGACAATATATTTTATAAAAATCCAGGGGTGCTTTTCCCTTTTCTCCATCTTTTAAGCCACACTTTTCTTGAACTTTTCATTATTATAATTGGAGGTGCTTTGCATTTTAATACTTTTCACATTTAAACTATATACATTTTTATATTGCCTCCAGAATCATCATGATGAGGAATGGACAACATTTTGATAATCCGGCAGGTGTTTTTCCAAAATGGGATTGGCAGAAGGCATCTCCTATATATTGTAGAGTTTCTGTTCTGTTCTGGTCCTTCAAACAGAAATTGCAATGACTTATTTTGCCTCTTTTTTAACAACATTGATGTATCACCCAAACATGTTTTGATGACTGGTCAATAAAAGCAGTGGGAAATGGCTGTCAAGGGAGGTCATTGGAGGCATGAGGGATCGATTTGTTTTTCCTTGTACTAAATGTCTAGATGGTGAGGTTCTAAATCTGCTAATATAGGAAGGACAAACAAACCAAAGGAGATTATGGGCTTACATAAAAAGAAATCTCTTCTGCCCTCAGGTTATGCTTTTTGTGTGTGTTTGGGTGCCTATGCCTTCAAGTTGGTTTATGACTTCTAGCAACTACTGGACTAGTCCCTGCAGTTTTCTTGGCAACATTTCAGAAGTGGTTTGCCATTGCCTGCTTCCTGGGGCTGAGAGAGAGGGACTGGCCCAAGGTCACTCACTTGGCTTTACACCTAAAGCAGGACTAGAACTCACAGTCCTCCGGTTTCTAACCCAATGCCTTTAACGACTACACCAAACTGGCTTTCACAAAGGTATGGTTACCAGGTGGAATTTATCTCCTGTGCCAAACTTAGAGAAGAACTAGTCAAAAACCTCTTTTGCATTTAGTTGCTGTCTGCTCCTATTTATTCTGATAAAACAGAAATTGAGTTCAACGTTTCTTTCCAAGAAGAAAAAGACGGTGAATTCATCATGGAAGGAAAGTCGTATCCTTGCACTTACTTAATGACAAGGTGGGCAAGGTTGTTTTTGTGATTGCCTTGTCTGTCATTGTGCAGTCTTCTTTCCAATGATTGACAGCTTCCTTGGCTTTCTATCCTTACCTTCAACCACAAGGGAAGACATCTAGAGAGATCTCTTCCCAGAGGCCTTAACCACATTGGGAAGTATCAGGAAACTATGACAGCTGTAGAGCAACAGAATGATGTGCCACAGAAGTGACACCCTCACCAGTAGCACCCTCACCGTGTCTGAGAATCAAGTAAGCTCAAAGACCTATCCCCAAGGGAAATTCTAAAGAAATTCTCAAGCATGCTGAGAATGAGGTAGAAAAACAGAAGCCCTCTTTGTGGGGGGAGGGGGAGGAGATTGGAGAAATTTCTGATTTGAGTTCCGCATTAATCAGGATGGCTAATTTGAGATTCTTCTGGTATCTTGAAGGAAAATGTGACCCGGTAGTAGGAATGATGAGTTAATTTTCTATCCTGAAGATGTTAAAATACTTCCTCAAATTGCAACTCTTCCCAATGAAGCTAAAGCTTTAGATTAAATACAGAAAGAGGCCATCCTCCCAGATGTTTTGGATTACCATTCCCTTAATCCATGACCTATCATGGCTATTTTAAAATCTCTGAAAAGGATCACCATGCACAGTCCCTCGGTCTATGTCAGCCTTGCTAGAGAATTCTGGGAATTGAAGTCCACACACCTTAAAGTTGCTGAGGTTGAGAAATGCTGGTCTGTGTGACAGCTGCAAAGGACTAAAGTTTCTATACATTTTTATAAGTACCAACAAGGTGGGACAATGTTAGTCCCACTAAGAATCACTAGAATGGGGTCAGTTCAGCTTCTCTATCCCCAGGATAAATAAAGCGGTTTCTGGAAATTTAAAAAAAAAAAACAAAACTGAAACTCAAACAGTGATGCATTTTCCATCATAATAGCCATGAGGAATGCCTCATTTAAAGCTTTCTTCTCTCCCTCCCTTCCCTCAAGAAGCCATGAGTCACCCAAACGTGGACAGAGTGGGTGTCAGGAAACAACAGAAAACTATACTTCCTGTCTTTCCCACCACTCCATGAATCTAGCATCATTTTGTTATGTAAGAGTTACAACTTAACTCTGATTAAAAAGAAAAAGATCTCCGAGAGGCACCAAACGTCTTCCCACTCCTCCTGGGTGAAAAGTATTTTGCACATGCTCAGCGGAACTCTCTACATTGGTATTTCTCAACCTTGGCCACTTTAAGAGGGGTGGACTTCAACTCCCAGAATTCCCCAGCCAGCATGCTGGCTGGGGAATTCTGGGAGTTGAAGTCCACCCCTCTTAAAGTGGTCAAGTTGAGAAACGCTGCTCTACATGATAACCATTTCATATGTTCTCTTGCTGAAGAGATCCTGGGAGTTAGACAATACCAAAGACACTTTTTAAAAAGTACTTCAGTTAAGAGCCGTGTGTGCACACAATAAGAGCACTCGTATTGCTTTTAGTGGTGCCATCAAGGATTTATTTATTTAAAAGATGTACATAGCCCCCCCTCTTGTAAAACACAACTCTAGGCAGCTCCCAACCAATCATAAAAACCACCCCAATACTAATAATTAAAAAAAAACAACTGAAGACCATAAAAACGAGGCGCCTAACCCACAATCTCTAGTTGATCAGGCAGTACAACCCCCAGGGTCCAACCTTAGGCTATCCCAGCGCCTGAGGGTGGGGTGGGAAGCCAACCCTTTACAGCCCTTGATTAGACTTATGTTCCATCTTTCCCCTCAGGAGTTCAAGGCAGATAACATGGGGAACACCCTTTATTTTATCCCCAACAACCCTGTGAGGTAGGTGCGGCTGGCTTATAGTCACCCGGGGAGCATCTGTGGCCCAGGGAAACTTGGGTCTCCCTTCTTGTTCTGGCCCTTCATCACTACCCCAACTGGCTCTGTGAAATCTAAAATAAAAGAAGGAATAGCGTATGAGGGGTGGTGGGATAACATTCATTCAAGGGTATATTTCACCCTGGATCTACCCGCCTTGTTGCCCAGATCACCGCTTCCTCTAGGACATATGGATTAGGTTACTATCGTCTTTATGAGTTTTCATGATTGTAAATGTTGGTTTTTTAGTTGTTTTTGGTTTCTGTTGTTAATTGCTGGAAATCTGTTGTGGGATTATAGCAGTAGTATACAAAATGACTAAATAAAAATAATACCTTCTACTTTCTAAAAATGGTGCCTATCCCTATTAGTTAATTTTTCTGAGGATAGGCATGGACCAACCAATATTGGCTGAAAGAAATCCTGCAGGCACTTTTCGGCCCATTGTTACAGGATGAATTTCAGGTAGGGTTGCGGAACTGAGAGCTGGTAAATTATATGCAGCGACAAGCCTTCAAAGCACACCAGTTCACATCACTGAAATACAACGGCAGAACTCAACAACTTGGTTTGCACTGAATGAAACCTCCTTCAAGTCAAGCCTAAAGCTGATGACTTCCTGAACATATCTATATAGTTTCCTTGGCAGAAATACTGAAGTGGTATGACATTGCCTTCCTTTCTTCCAGGATTTTTTTTTTTTTTTACTTTCTATTCTAGCCAACAGATCTAGGATCCCCTGGTGGTCTCCCATCCAAGCACTAAGCAAGCCTGACCCTGCTTAGCTTCCAATCCCAGTTTGCATTGTTCATGTGCTTCCACCTGCTGAGAAGGACACAAATTAGGTCTTGTAGTTCTTCCATGAGACATCAAGCATACATTTTCAACTGCCCTCTAGTGATGTTGCGGCATCACTGGACATGTCCCTCTCAAAAGCTGACATACCAATGAATGCATGAAATGCCCTGTGCCCAAATCATTGCCCACTCATGGTGCAATGTTGGCTGGAAGAAGGAAAATGGTTGGAAGGAGATGGAAGGATCAGCCTTGTGGATGCCTTCCCTGAACGTACGGCTTTCAAACCAGGCGGTGGTTAGAAGAAAGTGCAAGAGCAGAGCTAAATTAGCCCTCAAAGTCCATCTCAAAATTCTGCATGATTTGCTACACAGTTTTCAGTTGCTTTAGTTCTACCTTGACTGAACCTTTTTATGCACTTATTCATTTTGGTGCCTTCAAGTCAGTCTTGACCCTGGACAACTACAGGACAGGTCCCTGCAGTTTTCTAGGCAGGATTTTCAGAAGCGGACTGCCCTTGATTTCTTCCTAGGGTCACCCACTGGCTTTGTGTCGAAAGCAGGACCAGAACTCACAGCCTCCCACTTTCTAGCCTGGTGCCTTTAATCACCTGGCTCTCTTGACTGAACATTACTGATGCACCTATGGTGCTTTAGCAAAGGGCAAAGAAATCAAGGGTCCATCTTTCAAAGACAAGGTCTTTTTCTTCTGCAGGAAATCAAATTACAGTCGCGTCAAATTTGCTTTTGTCTCAAGGGGAGGAGCAGCATTTATCTTATTTTAATGTATTGTATGTACATCAGTAGCATAGAAGGGGAAAGATACAAATGAACGAAATTAGCAGAGAGTTGCAGAATCCAAATAGGAGACTGCTGTCTTTAAACCAGAAAGAAAGAAGAGTGGAAGAGAGGGCTGCTAATTCTCCAGGTTCTCCCTGTTCAGATGATCAGGTTTCTGATTTATTCCATTCATTACTGAATAAAACAATGAGTGCAGTTTTAGGTATTTGTGGGAAAAGTTGTGTCTCATTTTCTTCCACCATCTTGTAGGTGCCCAGTGAGTCCAACTGATGTACAACATTTAGACAGCCTCAGTCATAAACTGGAATTATTCTGCCTAGCCTGCTGCTCTCATCAAGCCTCAAACCATGCTACTATTTGGTAGTTTTTCTTGGGTTTTTTTTAAAAAAAAAACTTTGGGGGGGTTGTATTTTTTTCTACATTGAAACAAGAACACAGAAGAACAGCAGTGACCTATCTTCAAATAAAAATATTTCCCAAGGACCACGTTCCCTGGAGCATAATTTGTAGGGAGCTGGGAAGTCGATGGTGGGTGGAACCTAAGCAAAGATTGAGCTGGGTCTAGAGCCAAACGTTGATAAGAATAACAGATTTGGTCAGTTTTGGGAGCTTGGGGGTGTCCACACTGGGAGAGTCAAATTTAGCAAAACGGTGGACAGAATGTCACAATGCAAGCCCCGGCCCTTCCAATGTCCACATTCAAAAGGGGAGGGGCTTGCACTGCCTAGTTCTGTCCACCGTCTTGCTGATTTTGACCCTCCCAATGTGGACACCCTTGCTCTTCCCTCTCTTCCCTTTTTTGACCCTTTCTTTGGTGTGTCACTCATCATTCTCTTCATCCCACTTCTCCCCAGCCATCTAAAAGGAATTCTTCTTAGGCAGACACACTAAACATTTTAGTTATTGAATTTAAGAACATTGGCATAATCCGGATGAATTATATCTAAGACCATCCAGCCAAGTTTTCTCTTTCTTATAGCGGCCAGCCAGATCTCTTTGCATTGCTTACAAGGAGGATTCAAAAGCAATTGAACCTCCTCTGTTGCTTATGCCTGGTTCTCAAAGGTAGACTGTCTCTGAACACGAGTATTCTCTCCCAAATAGCCATGGAGAATTAAACTGAGCTCTGCACAATTATACCCCCGGTTTAGCTCTTTGAGCATCCTGATATTTATCCTTATAAACCAGAGACTTCCTAGAAGTCACTTAACAGGTCAACAGATGATATGAGCTTACCTGATTGTCACCCACTGGCAAATAACATTTGGTTAGGACCATGCTCCCTCTGACTCTTGACATCCTACATAAGAATGTGGGGCTTATTCCGAATCTATTCTGTGTCAGGTTGCATATCTCCAATTATTATTCTGTCCTATCTTTCTGCAAAGATAGATAGATAGATAGATAGATAGATAGATAGATAGATAGATAGATAGATAGATAGATAGATAGATAGATAGATAGAATCAAGAAAATCAGGTCACCTTTTTCTATGCAACTTCCCCAGATAAATACATCTTTGTACACAAAGTTTCCTAATATACACTCTGCATGTTGTACAGTTTCCTCAGATCTCTGTGTTTTTACTCATGCATCTATCATGACTCCCTCATGTGGCTTTTTCTTTTGGGGGGGATGTGTGGCTACATCTTTCTCTAATGCACATTGTTTTGTACAAAAGTTTTGAGGACATTCGGTAAATTTCCACCAGCCGTGCTATGACTCAGACTGCACTGGTGGATTGTATCTCTCTGTTCTAAAGGAAATAGGCAATTATTTCTTTTACATCCTTAATGTCCTAGAGTCTTTAAGAAGAATAGTCATTGATGGACCTATTTCCTATAAGGAAGCTTTGCTTCCAATTTGTCTTGGGCAACAACCTCTCCATCTGATGACCTACATGTCTCATTTGCACTCTTCTCCATGTTGCAAGGATCAGAAGCTGATTTTCACCTGCATGAGCTGGCAAGCATTTATGACTTAAAGGGCACCTAATAGATACAGAAGTGGCAAAGGGCAATCAGACCTTCTGTCTGGAGAATACACTGAGCAGAACAGTGAAAGGAAAGCAGATACAACAGTAGAGATGCAGAAAATTACAAGGATGCCCAAGGAGATGGTGGAAAGCAGTAAATAAACATGGCATTGTAGAGAAACTATCAAATTGAACCTGCACTGGTCATCAACAATACCATCAGCAACAATTTGAGATTGCTATTACTTAGCATGGCTCCTTCGTCAAAGTCAATGTTTAATGGGAAAAGATAAGTTTGGAGAAGGAAATGGAATTCTTGGAATTACTTTCAAGAACATCATTGTTACCCTGGAGAAATAAGGATAGAGATTGATTGAAATGGAAGGACAGAATTCCTTCCCTTCCTTCCAGCTCTCCTGGAGTGATCTAAAGTAGAACTGTATGATTCCTTTTGGCAATCTTGCAATGACCCATTGAGTCAATAGCAACATTTGCAAATTATGGGCTGAAAAATATAGTCCGGCACGAGATGAAGCCATACATCTCTATAGGAACAAACTTGAGCCTTAGTATATGAGTGTGTGCATGCGTGTGTGTGTGTGTTTGGCATCCTTATGAGCATATGTGTAAGTCTCTATTGTCTTTTACATAAAAATTTAAAAGGGGAAGGAAGGCTGCGAAAGAAGAATTCTTATAAAACTTGCAATATAAACTGAGTTTAAACAAAAACAAATAAGCCCTTCCTTTGGATCGCCCAGAACAGAATGAAAAGACTTCCCTGTGACCAATTCTGCAAGCCAATATGATTTTAAGAGATGGAGTAGTAAGTTTCTCTCCTAAAGAGCGAGCCCCTAGAAGAAGCTTTGCATAACTCTCATTTCAGAGAAACAGCTTTCTCCAGCATGAGAGAACACTGTTGCCAATGAATCTGGAAAGAGGCCTGATGGTTGAAAGCTTCCAAAATGCCCAAAGACCCTCTGAGCGATGGAGCCCTAAAAGCAATAGATGCTATTTATAAAGTCCTAGAAAATATAGCTGTGCCTTGAGAAGGGTGCTTAAAAGAAAGACCCAATTCTATGTGCAGTTATTCAAAACATGCCCAGATAACCATCGTTCTGTAACAGAGACAGACACAATTGGTCCTTCCAAAGGTCCTTTGGTGCCCTACATAGGAGAGATGAACCCTTAGCCACTAACCACAACCTTCATGAGACCGTCATGTTCTTCCCCCACATTGGAATCAGCACAGATGATTGTCATCCTTCCTTAGAGATGCTTACTTCTAGCATACATGCAATCCCTTATGGCTGAAAACTGTGGTGAAGAAGCCCCCGAAAAGTTCTCCAGTCCCGAGTCAGACAGTGAAGGATGGAAATGTGCAAAGGCTTTGCCATGTGCCAGGAAGAAGGGAAAGAAACACTCACCTTTTCAAACAATATTCCAAACTCCGATTCTGGAAGAGAGAAAGTCCCTGGCAAATCCCATGAAAGACAACCCCAAACTGTAATGCAGCGTTGAAAAGCAGATCTTCGGGTGCCCTTGACTAATCCTTCTTCTGCCAGCCCGATGTAAGTACACAGAAGCACTAATCCTCCCGCATCTCCGCTCTCACAGCTCTGCTTGGTCTCTAAACTCAGCATTTGAATACCTCCAGCTGTTTATATCAGTAACTAACCGAGCCTTAAGAGAGCAGACCCAGTTCTGCACATGCTCAGTGGGTACCAGCCTTTGTTTCTGCACAAGCTGGAGCTCTCCGGGGTCCTAAGTGACTCACTCGGCCACGGTTCGACATGACAATCCAGGATGCAAAATATCACCCGCGTCGCTTCAGGAGACCAGGGAAGAAAGCTGTGTTTTTAGCTTTTGTTTGCAAGGCGTACAGGCTGCAGGAAAAGGAATGGTGAGCCCGTGGGAGCAGCGTGGGGGGATTGATCTGATGACATGTAAACTGTGAATCCTTCCTCCGTTTTTTTGACCACATTTTCACCACTGTCGCTCTACATTTCTGGATGAATTCCTCCAAAGCAGTCCAAACAAACAATTGTAGAAGCTGTGCCAGTGTGCCCCTGGTCTGCTAAACCTCCAACTCAAATAAAGCAGAAAAAGCACATCGTCTAAACGTTTTATCGTTTCAAACCATTTAAGTGTGCAAATAAAAAACAGATGCTGAGTTAAATTCGAAAAGTTCCATTTGATCCATGAATTGACATTAAATTGAAAATGATTTCTTTATTTCCAGAAGAGGGGGGGATTCAAGATTTGTTGAAAGGTACTTTAACAGGTATGGAACCCAAGTTTCTCTAATGTGTAGGGAAGAAGAGGGATGTGTAGAGCAGAATGAAAAATTCAGCTCACCAGAATTTTTATACAGACAATTGGGATCTGCCAATGAAATTAAAAAAAAATAAAAAAGTGCCAAAATCTGCACTCTTCAGAAATCCCAACATAATGCCCAATTCAAATTATATACACAAAATATGTATATCCAAGAGAGAGATGGATGGATGGATGGATGGATGGATGGATGGATGGATGGATGGATGGATGATAGATAGACAGACGTGAATGCATAAATTAAAAGCAGGCACAAATGCAGTTTCCTATGGAAAAATGGAAAAAAGTGTGAATGCTATGAACATTTATGCAAAGATACATGCTAATATACAGTATATATGATTGTTTTTTTCTCCCGAATTGGTGAGCAGCAGGCAGGAACAGACATTGTGACGAACAAAATGAAGAATTCAAAGAAAATGAGCTGACGGTATTGTGTGTTGCGAAGGTGTGAAGGGTAATTACAGTTCCTCGTGTGATGAGAAAAAAGCACTCTTAATAAGCTCAGATGCTGGGTGAGCAACTGTATTGGTTTTACTTCCTCCCACATTCATAGTGTTTTCATCTCAAAATCATTCTGTCTTATTTATGAAGAAACCTGGAAATATCTGTACATTGCTTTTCAGGACAATAATAAATAAATAAACCCATTCAATTCTTATCCAACTGCATTAACTGAATAGAATAGCGACAGTTCTTTCCAGCAAGAAGAGGAGGGTATTTTAAAGATGAGAAGTAAGTGAGAAATGACGACCACAAATCTAATTCAGCCTTATAAGCGTGGTTGACTTGATCCCAGCATTCAGAGCTACATTTAAAAGCCCTTTCCAATGTCAGTCGCTGTGATCAGGTTAGATATATCACTTTCTCAGATCCTCAAAGTGATCCAGTTCACAGTGACATTTCAGTTAGAAAAATCAGATTACTTTATTTGGGCGCTTCAAATGGATGTGGACATTCAATGTGACTCATCTCTATATTCTGGAGAAAAGGGGGCTGTGGAACATGTGCTCATATGTACCAAAGCCCCTTTTAATCATCTTGGATCAAAGTTACACAGCACCATTAATGTTATGCTAACATCTAGGACATGCTTTGAAGAAATGCTGAGATGGAAGCTTCATCAATTCAGAGTGTTCCTTTGAAACTCAGCATAGTTGCACTGATCATGTTCTATATTCCTGGAGTTTCTTGTGCAGCAAGTACAGAAAATATTAAATGGCCTACATCTTTCAAGATCACCACATTTTTGAGATTTCAGCTCAAAAGATCTTTTATGTAATTTTAAGAGATTTCAGAACTCATCTGACACAGGAACCCTAAATATTCAAAGCCTTCTGTCCATATTGCTTTCTTCCCTATTTCATTTTTAACATTGTTTTTTACATCTTCTTGTCTAATATTAGTTCTTTCAAAAAAATAAGTGACCAAACACACATTCCTCAGTCAGGATTGTCTTTCCACCCTGAATAACCTCCAGATGAATGTGGACTTCCTCTTCCAGAACTCCCAATTGCTGAGAATTCTGGGAATTGAAGTCCACAAATGTTGGGGGTCATTTGAGTTGGGGAAGGGTAAGTGAGAACATTGGAGAGTTTGGAGAAAATCTTATTTGGACAACAATGAACTGATCTACTTTATACCTTCTAAACAAATTCCTGAACTACTGCAAGTATGGTATATATAATTTTCCTACAACTGTCACACCATTCTGAATTTTGTGGTGTAGTTTTTCAATCAGGGAATACGTTCAATGATACACTAGAGAAAATTGCATTTGAAAGGTCAAGTATCAGATGAAATATTTTGCAAAAACATGTATAGTAGGAAAAACTATATATAAAATATGCATATGAGGAAATGTGTACTGAAAAAGCCTGTATGAAGGGGACTGCAGACAAAAGGGCATAAAAGATTCATGACAACATTTAATCAAAATATGCTCAAATGGATGCAAAAAAGGCATGAAACAAATGTAGGCTTTAAAAGGAAAACTCATCAAAAGCCAAATACTTGTTTCCATTCTTAGTAAGATACATAGTTCTACCAGTTGTAGGGTTACCTAGATGCCTTGAGAAGAGAAAACCAAGGAAGAGATATCATAGCATTCCTCAAGAGAACTTAAGAGCTGTCAGCCAGAAGAACAGGCTGTCCCACTAGAGGTCTTGAACAGAGGCCAGATGGTCATCTCTCAGAGACATTCTAGTGGATCCTGCACTGAACCAGCAGTTGGACTAGAAAATCTTCCAGTAATAATTCTGTGATTCTGTGAAGGAGAACTTTCAGAGATGCCTTATGAAGGTCATAATTTGTTCTCTCTCATTCCAGAGGTCAGGGCAAAGAGAAAGGGCTTTCAGTCACAGGAAGGCAAATTTTGCTTAAATGTTGCCAAAAGCAATAGTAAAAGCAATTTGACAGTAGAAGCAAATGTTTGGAGAAGTGGTGGACTTGCCTTCATTGGGTAAGTTCAAGAGAAGCCTGGATGTTTCGGTCTGGATTTCTACACTGAACAGTGGTTGGACAATATAATTGTAGCTGGGATTGTAGATTTGGTTTGGAAAGACAATGAGATTCGGTTCTGATATTGTTAAAAATGAATTGATGCTAACTCTCAAAAGTCATTTCCAAAGGAAGGTGGAGCAATCATGAGGGCTGGTTGAAAGCAAATCTGAAGATTGTTGATTCCCGCTTCTTTCCTTCCCTTGCCACACACCTGCACCCATCTTTACATTTATGATTGCTCCGCATCCAAAATCCTTCTGCGAGAAATTTCTGCAGAGTTGTTTATAAAGTCTCACAATGGGAGTTATGAAGTAACGATGTTGACGGGTGTGTAAATGTAATGAGTGTTTTTTTTTTAATTCCCTGAAAATTGTATATCTGTGGGTGGATATGGGTGGGCGGGTAGGCGTTACAGGCATCTATCTCAATGATCCCTATTTTTTCTTTTTAAAAAATCGTTTTTTTTTTTTAATCTCAGTTCCTCAGTTTCTCTTTTACGTGCAAAATCAAAGCTGTGTACACCACCTAATATTTTTAGGAAGAATATTTTCTTTAATTTGCTAGACTTATAAACTCCATTTAAAGTGGGGGGAGGTGGAACCCAAGGGTTTTAGAGAGCCAAAATACAACTATATATAACAACAAAAGAACATGGTTTGTGTGTGTACCATAATACACACAGATGAGATGACCAAACAAGCAAACATAAAAATAATTTAGAACCAATGTAGTTATCCAATCATAAAATTTGCATTTCCCTCTGTAGCCAGTAACCTGCAGGACAGGATTTCAGCTTTAGAGGGAAAAATTAGAGCAGGGCTCTCTAAATTCTCTGCCCGGTTTATTTTTTTTATAACAGTTTTATTAAAGTTTACAAATGGAAAGATAAAAAACAAATACGAGCTATACAAATTTCCTAACCCAGAAGTTCTCCAACTGTGGGTTGGAATAGTTGCATGCAAATTTGAGATGGGCTGGGTTGTCACACATTTTTAAATCTAATCAGGTTCATGCAGGCAAAGTGGGGGTAGGTCAAAATTCATTTTCGGATGTGCTCCCCTATGCAAGTCTGCTTATGATTTGCCATTTCATATCATGGCTAGCTTCTGCATTTTCACTGGTATATCAGAAGCTCAGAGGAGCCACAGATGTTTATTTAAGTCATGGTAAAGCTTGGCTGTTCAGTAACTCAATAGATGTAATGCATATGAAATGCTATCCCCCTTCGGGAGGGAGGGAGGGAGGGAGGAAGGAAGGAAGGAAGGAAGGAAGGAAGGAAGGAAGGAAGGAAGGAAGGAAGGAAGGAAGGAAGGAAGGAAAATGTATCACTTCACTTTGCTCAAATGATCTCCAAGCAGGAAAGACAGGGTATGAATTTATAATAAATCAATGAGTTGTTAATAATGGAAACACACTGTGTTCTGGCAACAGTCACTCCAACCATTAACCATTAACTCTTAACCACTTTGCAACAAACCGTCCATATCTATAATGATTATTTCAGACCTTTCAAGCTTGCATTTATTTTTGCCAATGAACAAAACATGTATAGGAACACCATGAAAGTTTCATGATGACTATGGAAGACATTACAAAGTGTCCCTATGAGTACAACCCCCCTGCCCTCCCCAAGTCCTGCTATGCTGTCTTATCATGGCAGGGGGTGGTCCTGGGAGGGATGAGTGAAGAATGCCAGGAATGTATGCCAAGGGTATACACTCCTAGCAGGGTCACCCAAGGCATGAAGATCATCCCAGCTGCCCACCTAAAGCAGGTAGGCACCTAGGTTGGACAGCAGTGATATAGGAAGATGCCAGAGGCAGAGGATCGCTTTGGTGGCAATGGCAAAGGCATCAATTCATACTGTGCAGGAGAAGGCAATGGTAAACCACTCCTGTATTTTTAGCAACAAAACCACATGTATAGAAAATATAAAATGATTGGTGACATAGTGCCAGATGATGGGCCCCTCAGGTCGGATGACATTCAACCTGCTACTGATGAAGAGCTGAAGATCTTTTGGAGTACCAGTGGTGTTTATGACACAGCTAGATTGAAGCCTTTGGGATGTCTAGTTGCTGATGATGCCATGCAGGACAAGAAAATCTGAAGCCGCAAAGGCAGAATTACAGTGGGAACATGGAACGTAAAAAGCATGAAGATTGGAAAACTCAGTGCAGTGAAAGCTGAAATGACACATAGACATCTTAGGCATTGGTGATTTGAAATGGACTGGGATTGGACCCTTTCAGTCAGAAAATCATAGTGTTTGCTACTCAAGACATGAAAAACGACAAAAGAACAGTGCTGTTTTTATAGTCAGGAAGGACATTGCAAAGATAGTACTTGGGTACAATGCAGTCAGTGGTCAAATAATACGAATTAGACTTTATGGACAATCTTTTAATAAGTTTATCCAAGTTTATGCTTCAACCACGGAAGCCAAAGAAGAGGTAAAGTTCAATCTGAAATTGACAGAACATGCCAGCAAGATGTGCTGCTTATGGGTGGAGACTGGAATGCCGAAACTGGAAATAGTAAGGAGTAAAATATTTCCTATGGCCTAAGAAATAAAAATAAAGCAGGTGAATGCTTCTGTATTTAGATTCCTCCCTTTGCATGTACGCGTATGAGTAGACATATGCCTGCACTTAAAGCCATATAGTTAAACTAAACACACCTTTTTCTAAGCCAATTCTCACCAAACAAATTTCACTTCAGCTGAATAGCCAAATCACTTTTTACTGCACTCTCTCATCTTGTTCCCTCCCATCCATTCATGTCACTTGGCAGAACACTCTTTTCCCCCTGATCATTTTCATTCCAAATTTTTTCCCAATTTCCCCTAGCCCTCTCTCTGGTTCTTCTATTACTGTGATTCCTGGAAGGGTAGCATGCAACTGCCACCAGCCTATGAATATCCCCACTTTCATAAGCATCCAATCTAAATAACACATAATAACATCAATTCATGCTTTCTCATTTTAGCACCTCCATTCATAATTATGCCTATACCCTCACTTCCATACATGTATTCATCAATTCTACTGCACGAGTTCAGAGATCATTATTAAAATCTATTGCATCCATCTCCTTTTTTTAGCTTCACAAATACACAACATATCTGTTTTCTTTCATTGGTGAACTCACGTTCTTTACCATTTTATCCTCTTACCATGCAAGCTGCAATCTTCTATATAGCATGATTGTCACCAGTCAGCCTCTAAATATTGACCTCTGCTTCCCATCCAAATTGAAGTTTTCACATGTTTTTTAATAAGGGAAGGGAATAGTAAGTCAGATTCCTAACTTTAGCTGCACCTGTCCTACATTCCCTGCTAACCATAAGGATTATACTGTTTATTTGGGACACATTTTACCCAGTATGCCATACTGCGCACCCAAACCTCAGTTTTTTCCCAAGCACGAACATACTCTTCCATGCAAGCTGGGATTTCTCATCTAGAGGCTGCCTTACAAGCCAACATATGTTACCTAAATCCCACCAACTGGAAGACACATGCAGTGTAGGAATGCACACAAATTGGATATGCACACGTTCAGGATATGCACACAAATCCTCACCAAAATAAACACCTAGGGATTTTCTGCTTAGGTGCAATACAAAACCCATTATGTAGGGTTTCAGCATATGCAGAATGCATACTCAAACAACACAAAACAAGCCTACAGACCCTCATGGTTGCTGGGGGGAAAAAGTCCATTCCACAGATGAATTTTCCATTGCTCCAAGCTGGAAAAGCTGAATTTGAAATGCCAATATCTCATATGTTAGTATCAACAACATATATTCAGATTGATATACATATTTTCCCCTTTACAGCTGCTGTGTGTGTATAATCCCACTGCAATTTGTAATTCTGAGCACAGGTGGAAGTAAATTATTTATAAACAACAACAGCGGAAAGAGTTTGCTTCCTGCCTCGAGGGTGGGCTGATCAAGAATGCCGCTCCATTCCCTCTTTCCCATGACTTTGAAGCATTCTAGACAGGCCTCCTCCAGGTCAGCCAGATCTGCAAGAGGTGGCTCTGGAAGATTGAGGTGTCCCTCAGGAGAAAGCACTCAGTGCTTGAGGCGTCAGTCAGGAGATGATACCGGAGATTTGGAGTGTCAGTCAGGAGACAGCACGGAAGACTTGAGCTGTCAGGAGATAGTGCTAGAAGTCTGAAGTATCACTCAGGAGCTGATCCAGCGGGCTAGACATTTCAGATGGAAGATGGCATTGATGGCATGGGAGACTTGGGGTGTCAGTTACCATTACTTGTGAGATCTCAGGGGTCCTAAAATTCATATGTGAGATTCAAAGGGAAGAACCTGGAAGTAGAAGCTCCTTATAAATCCAGAGCTTTTGAGGGATGAAGGACAGCTTGGAAAGTGCTGTTTTCTTAAAGTGACTGTGACACCTACCACAGATGTATATTACTATTAGTAACAGTAATATCATATTTACATCCATTCTTATTTCCACCCTAGAACTTAAAGAGAACTTTTTTCAATAGAGATGTACAGATTCTCTTTCTTCATTCTTCTGGCTTCTTTTTCCCACCTTTCCCATGACTTAACAGGCTTTCTCCCTTGTATGTTTTGGCTTTGAAGGTGGGCTACTGTGAGTTGTAGACATAACTGACATCTCTATCCTGAAAACCTGGCTCTTAACTCCTTAAATCTGCTTCCTTAGTTAATCCATTTTCTGGGTTTGCTCAATATAAGATAGTCATAAACCATAAGCTGACCAACATCCAACAAGTTAAACCCCAAAGATCTAATCCAGGCTAACACTAATTAACCTTAGCATGTTGTGCAGCTGTAACCACTGGGCTTTAACTGACCTAGTTAAAATGTGGTGTCAACATATCCAGTTAAATAAACTGGTCAGCCTTACCAGGTGGACCAGACAGGAAACACAACCAGATGAGCTAATTCTACTTTATTGTAAGGCTACATTAACAGAATCTTGCAAGTCTGAAAGTACAATCCTCCAGCCTTCATCTTTACAGCCCAAGAAACTAGGGAGGGTCCCTTCTGAGCCTTTTGCCCCATCCACTATCCAACTGCAGGCTATGCTCTCTCTTATCTGACCATTCTCTAGGCAGCATCTCTTCACCCCGTCTCCCAAGATTTGTCCCACATACCATTATAAACTAGAAGGCTAAGTTCTTTTTGGGTGTTGCAGCAATACAATGAGATGAACCATAATTTTTAGCCCACCTTGTGAACTATTTTACAAAAATAAACCCTTATCCTTATGCAAAATCCTTTGTAACCTATTTTGAGGTTTATTTTAATGGAAAGGAACACAGAAATGTTTTAAATTAACAAACAAATGTATCCATGGGAATATCAGCAGTTGTTCACAGGCAAAGCATGGGCTTCTTTTTTTTTTTTTTTCCTGGTACACAGCTAAAAATGTAACTTGAGTGAATGGTAGATGTATATAAGAGGTGAAGCACGCCATGGAAACTTCTTCAGCCTGCTCCACTAAGAGAGGTATAACCAGGGACATCTCCATATGCAAGAAGGAGATTCATAATGTAAGAATGAGGATCAAGATCTAAAGCAAAGAACAGACGGAAACTTTATGCAAAAGATGCAACCAGACCTGGAAGGAAGAACTATGGGTTTTGCTTTTTGTCTTAAATTTTGAGCCATGGGGATCACAGGGAAGTGGGAAGGAATTGTGAGATGGTTATGAGAATGACCAAGCCCAAACCTCACT
The DNA here is from genome assembly GCF_059951505.1 of Python bivittatus. NCBI lineage: Eukaryota > Metazoa > Chordata > Lepidosauria > Squamata > Pythonidae > Python > Python bivittatus. The sequence goes on from NW_028277096.1 coordinate 15,191,573, forward strand.
CAGTTGCCTTATCTGTTGATGTGGAAGCAAAAGATGCTTGATCTAATACAGTGTTTCTCAACCTCAGCAACTTTTAAGATGTGTGGATTTCAATGCTGGCTGGGGAATTCTGGGAGTTGAAGTCCACACATCTTAAAGTTGCTGAGGTTGAGAAACACCGGTCTAATACATCAAGGATTTTCTTTAAATTTTTAATGAAGATAAAACCGGAGGAGATCTGTCTCCTACCAGATAGTCTGTGTTGAAAATGCCCCCTGCATTTTTTGGTACTATTCTCGTTCTGTTTCATGGATAAGAAATTGCTTTTTTAACCCCACCCATCCACCCACCCAGCTTGGAAAAGAAAAGGTAAATCACCTTAGAACTGAGCTCAGTTTCTTGTGATTTCATGGAAATATCCATCTGCTGTAGTTTTCTTGGCAGCAATGAAGAAATGGTTTGCCTCTGCCTTCTTGCACCTTATTTCTCAATCTAGTCTACTGAAATTCCCTGGTAGTCTCCCATACATATATTAACCAGGCCTGACCCTGTTTCACTTCTGACAAGGTCAGTCAGGTGCCGTTACTTTATTTGAAAAGGTAAAGGAAAGGACAATTGAGTTGACTTCTACTTTTGGAAGTTCCACGGATGCATCCATGTTGTTCTCTTGGGCACACTGTTTGTCACTTTGGAGGGATTTTTATTTTTTTGAAAAAAAACATTCCTAGTCAATGAGAGAAAAATCTACAGAGGCTTTTATTAAAGACTGGCCTCTGTTTATGGATTATATTACCAGAGTAGAGCTTCATGATAAAGGGTTTTCCAGATTAAGCAAGGGGACATAACAGAAAAATTAAGTAGTGTTTACAACAGTATAAAAGAATAAGAAAAGGTGAATGGATCCATGAGGAAACTGAAGGGCAGAAGTAGAGTGTGTGTGTGTATGTGTTAGAAGTTTAGTTTTATGTTTGCAGGTTTAAGTTTTTGTATATGTATTGTGGGTTTTTAAATGTCTATTTTATGTGTAGAATTTTAATAATGTTTATATACCCCCCCAAAAAAGGAAAAAAAATGGTCCTAGTCCAGCCTTCAGCTGTGAGAATTCCTGTGTTTCTTTTTTTTTTTTAATATACAGTAGAGACTTGCTTATCCGACATAAACGGGCCGGCAGAACGTCAGATAAGCGAAAATGTCGGATAACACACAGTAACGATTGAGTGCGGTAAAAAAAAAAAACCGATCTGCTGTGCCTGTTGCAATCGATTTTTGCGTTGCGGTACCACACCATCAGGAGCAACAAGAAAGAGTACACTCACGCTCGCAAACAAGCGGCACACTTTTCTCATCGCCGATTTATGCGTGTTGTGTTTTTTTCAGGGGCGTCGGATAAGACGGAATGTTGGATAAGCGAAGGTTGGTTAAACGAGACTCTACTGTGTATACAAGTCCTAACCTAATCCGATTTGGAAAAGTGGAAGATTGGACATTCTGACTCTGTCACCATACTCAATTGAAGAAAAATAAATTAAAAAAAAAGACGAGAGGAAGACGTATCTCTTCAGAGGGCAATACCGCAGAGAGAAACGTCAAATATTTTATAATGCAACCCAACTGTCATTGGCTGGATGTAGATCACTCTACTTGCCTTAACATAGTCAAACTGGTCAGAGTTGTGTTAAAAAACTGGAAACAAACAGTTATTTCTGTTGATCCCCAGGTGGCTCCCTTCTATCATCCTTCAGTTCTACTGAACTGGTTCTTGACATAGATAACTCTAGCAACGTCTTTATACTAATAGACTGTTAAGGAAAAGATACCATGGGGGGGTTACAGTGGGGGTGAGAGAATCAATAAAGTGAAGCTTAAAAAGAAAGGAGAGGTGGGAAGAAAAGAGGGAGAAAGGAAAGGAAGTAAATCAAAGTGAGCTTCCATTTTATTCATGCAGAGAACAGGATTTTCAATCCTAAAAACAAAAGAGGAAACAAGTAGGTGCAAAAAGAGAAGCAGAATGTGCACTGGAATGTCTTACAAAGGGCCAAAAGTCAATCATGGTTTAGCTATATGTTCACCAGCATTGGGGGAAGGATCTATTGGGTTTGTATTCTAACGTGTGCTTTCTGCATTTGCATTTCCACAGAGTGCATGCATCTGTGGCAAAATGCTTCAGCCCCGTGACCTCCCATGCCGGGTTACCCCAAATGGTCAAGAAAATGGTCAAGTTTCATGTAACTAGAGGAGAACAGTTTGGGTTTTGATTTGACCTGCAAGATTTGACCTGCAAGAGTCAAAGGAATATGTGGAGGACTGCATGATGGTTATCAGAATGGACAGAGCCAAAATATTTGGTCTTTAAAAAAAAAATTGCAGGGGGTAAGAGGATTTAAGAGGTGAAATGGATATTGCAAGACTTGTGTAGGGTTAAGGCACTTATTTTGTTCTCTGAACCTTGAAAAAGGTTGGTATTTTGGGGTGGGGGATGACACAAAGAACATCAAAGTCTTTAAGAGACTTTGCCCTACCTTCTGCCTTCTACTGTTCCAATTTTTTTTTTTAAAAAAAGGGCTGAAAATGGACTCACTCATTTGGGGATTGCTCTGAAGAGGCTCTAGAGGCTGCAGACAACTCATAAAGCATTTGCCCACTCCTGATCTCTGGGTGGATGGATGGAGAGCATTCAGATTTTGCTTAATGCTAAAAACTAGAACTGGTCAAAGATTCAGTTTGGAGATTCAAGGTGGAGATAAATTGGAAGTACATAGTTTGTAGTTCTCCTGGCAAATAGAAGGGGTAGAAATGGAAGCAGTAACAGACTTCATTTATTTGGGCTCCAAGATCACCGCAGACGGAGACTGCAGCCATGAAATTAAAAGACGCTTGCTCCTTGGGAGGAAAGCTATGGCAAGCCTAGATAGCATATTAAAAAGCAGAGACGTCACCTTGCCGACAAAGATCCGCATAGTCAAAGCTATGGTTTTTCCAGTAGTAATGTATGGCTGTGAGAGCTGGACCATAAAAAAGGCCGAGCGCCGAAGAATTGATGCCTTTGAACTGTGGTGCTGGAGAAGACTCTTAAGAGTTCCCTGGACTGCTAGGAGGTCAAACCAGTCAATCTTAAAGGAAATCAACCCTGATTGCTCATTGGAAGGATCGATAATGAAGCTCAAGCTCAGATATTTTGGCCACCTAATGCGAAGAGAGATCTCTTTGGAGAAGACCCTGATGCTGGGAAAGATTGAAGGCAAAAGGAGAAGAGGACGGCAGAGGATGAGATGGTTAGATAGCATCACTGAAGCAATGCGCATGAAACTGAGCAAACTCAGGGAGGCAGTGAAGGACAGGAAGGCCTGGCGCAATATGGTTCATGGGGTCACGAAGAGTCGGACACGACTTAACGACTAAACAACAACAACAACAGTTTGTAGTTCAGAGTGCTGTAAACATACAGCCAAAGGCCAACAGAGTAGGGGCTGTCCATATTTCAAGTGTGGAAGTTGTTGCACAGGGCATGAACCATAATAAAGAAGGATGCTTCTGGGACCCACTGGAAGATCATGTTTTGGTACCTGGAGCATGCCCAGTCTGCCAGATCTGGTGGAGTGGGCAGAAATCACTGGGGAGAGGCACAAGTAACCTGGTTCCATTTCATGAAGTGCTTTAAAGGCGACACCTAGCATCTTGAATTGTACCCAGAAGTGTACTAGGAGCCAGTGCAGCTCATGTAGCAGTGGTGTCACATGGGACTACCACAGTGCACCCAAAACTGCCTGGGCCACTGCATTCTGGAGAAGCTCTGAATGCTCTTCAAGGGCAGTCCCATGTGGACCGTGTTGCAATAGTCCTGTTGGGAGGTAAGTAAGGCATGAGTGCCTCCCAATCCAGGAATGGGCACAATTGATGTACAGGTTGTATTTTTTCAAAAGTTCTCCTGGCCCCAGCTACCACCTGCTCCTTGAGCAGAAGCCCTGAGTCCAACAGAACACCCAGATTGTGCACTGACTCTGAGTGGAGGAGTATAACCCCATTCAGAGTTAACAATGGAAAGTCCCTAGATCCAGGCAGCCCTAAAACCCACAGCCACTCAGTCTTGTCATGATTGAGCCAAAGCCAGATCTTCCCAGTCCAAATCTGCAGAGCCTCCAGGCACTGGGAAACACCTCAGCAGCGTCACTTGGCGGGCCCAGAGCCGAGAAGTCCAACTGACCATCATCAGCATACTGATGGTATTTAACCATATCGGTTTCCTATAAATGTTAAATAGGAGTTGGGAGAGAGTCGAGCCGTGCAGCACCCCGCAAAGCAGGGACTTCTCTCCCCAATCAATGCCAACTAGAACTGGCCTCAGAGGAAAGAAGAGAATTACTGAAGAGTAGTGGCCCTTACTCCCAACCCCCTCAATCAGTCCAAAAGGATACCATGATTAATGGTATCAAAAGTTGCTGAGAAATCAAGGAGGGACCCATCACAAGCCTGCCAGTGGACATCAACAAGCACAAACAATGTCATCTCAGTACTATACCCCAGACTGAACCCCAACTGACAAAGCTCCAGATAATCTGCTTCCTCCTTTGAAGCTGCAAGCCTACTACCTTCTCAACAATCTTCCCTAAAAAGGGAAGATTGGAGACTGGACATTGTCCAGTGCAGCCAGGTCCAGTGATGGCCTCTTGAGGAGGGGGCAAACCACTTCATCCTTCAAAGCAGGTGGAACCATCCCTTTCCTCAAAAGAGGCATTTTCCATCACTTGAACCCTGCCATATATCACTAGGCAGCCAAGACCAACCAGGCAGTACATGGATCTAATACACAGATGGCAGAGCTCAACTTCCCAAGGACTCTGTCCAGGTCTTCCAAAGTAACTGGATTGAAGTTGTCCAGATAACTGGACAAGACTGGACCTCAGTCATCTCTACTGGACCAACTCAGCTGTGGTCCAATTGTGGCATCTAAATGTCTTTTCAAGACCTTTATTGCTACCTACCAAGTGTTAGTTTATATTTCTTGACTGCCCACCCAAAGGTAGCAATTTAGATTTGCCTCTCTGTGTTCCTGTGAAGTCATCTTAAATCCTTTCTACCCCATGGCTGTGTTCACATAACCTGTATAACATACTCATCCCATTTCTAGGTTTGAATGATGAACTAACTAACCAACCAACCAAGCAGGTTCACAAAACATGCTACAACAACAAAACAAAGTTAAACTGAACCAAGCTTTGTCTGAATGTATCTGCTGAGTTTTTCCTTGAACTTAAGTGTGGTGTGTGAACCCAGCCTGGAAGGAACCCCATTACTATTGTAGTTCTAGCTTTCATGCACCCAAGTTGCAAAACCAAGGCTTCATATGAAACACAAATGTATTCTCCAGCATTTATAAAACAGCTTTTTGGCAATGGGAAGTGAAGAATTTAAAAAGTACCATTCAGTAAATATGGTTGTCTTTTACATCACAGGGTTTATTTATCTTTTTTTTTAAGTTCTATTAAAAATTAGCATTTATTTCTGTTACTTTCCCTAGTGTTCACAGCTTTTGCCTGTGGCATATAGGTTTTCTCAGAGAAAACTTTAACTTATGTTTCTCTGTTGTTGTCTTTTTTATGTAAATATCTGCACTGCAGATTCAGACTTTTAAAATACACAATTCCCTGATCTAATCTCTCTCTCTCTCTCTCTCTCTCTCATTCTCTCTTATCATTTTCATATGCACTTTACATAAACATATTTTTTTCAGATGCCTTGTCACAAATAAATATTTGTGTTTCTTGTGTGCACATGTTAGTGCATGTGTGGGTGTGTTTATGTGTGACTGTATTTTGGATGAGAACAAAGGGAACTCTCTTTAAGAGTTCTGCTTCATGGTTTTGGGTGCAGATTTCTTCTTTATCCATGTGCTCCTCCTAGGAAACACCTTGTGAGGCCAGAAATAAGCTCAGTTGCAACAATCAAGGAAAGGAACCATTTCAAAGAGAGTCTGCCTTAATTGGCTTGCTATAAGTCTACCTGGGAATTTACTTTTACAGTTTTCAAGTTTATGTTTTTATCTCTGACTAGCAGGGACACATAGAGATGAACCACATTTACAAACCATTCAAAAGAGATAATAAAAACATTTAGGAAGGAAACGAGAACAGTAGAACACACACAACCCCCAGCAGCCAACACTCAGATAAGCGGGGATTAACACCAGATAAACAATCAGGTAGAAAACAATACTCCAATCAAGGAACCACCCAGGAGGAAACCACACACACCCATACACACACACAGCTTGCAGAGCAACTATAAACAGGCAGCAAACTCCACACTCACTTGCATTGATGATATCACCTGGTTGGGTAATGAAATGTCTACAAGCAAACAACCAAGCTCAGTACCAAGAATCCCACAGTTCAACACTGAGCTACAGATATTCTCTTCTATTAGAAGAATATTTCTTCTTAATCACTGAACTTCAGCTGTCTGATAATGGAGAGAAAATACTAGTAGTCAAATTTCTCCAGTGAAATTAAATGGTCAATATATGTGGCCATGTAAAACTCCTACCTCTAGATCATTAATTCCATTAAGAAAAGAGAAGGAGAAGGAGAAGTCCTTCTAAGGACTATGTTGATGGTTAATAGAGCTGTACAGGGAAATCCATAAAGGGGGTGGAGTCAACATCTACAAGGTGGCAGGTGCAGCAATGTGATCTACCCCTTTTGTACATCTTGGGTCCAAGATCCAAGGTCTTGGATCTCAACATTGTGCCTGCCATCTTGCAAATTTAATAGAGCTGTACAGGGAAATCCATAAAGGGGGTGGAGTCAACATCTACAAGGTGGCAGGTGCAGCAATGTGATCTACCCCTTTTGTACATCTTGGGTCCAAGATCCAAGGTCTTGGATCTCAACATTGTGCCTGCCATCTTGCAAATTTAATAGAGCTGTACAGGGAAATCCATAAAGGGGGTGGAGTCAACATCTGCAAGGTGGCAGGTGCAGCAATGTGATCTACCCCTTTTGTACATCTTGGGTTCAAGATCCAAGGTCTTGAATCTCAGCATTGTGCCTGCCATCTTGCACATTTTGACACACAAACACACTGTGAACTCTGCTGAGGCCAAATGAAAATTCCATTCAGTGATTTAATTAGAATGTGGTTCAGCTGAAGCTGCATATTGACATCCCAGGTGGGACCTGTAATTCAGACTGAATCATTGGATGCATCTGTATCAATTCAAGGATTCAGAGGACTTTGCCCACGAACAAAAGCCTTTCTTTTTTCTTTCTGTATCGTTTGAAAACATCAAATCCACTCAGTCTGATTGGATTATTTTAACTGATCTGCAACCATCAGATTGAATGGATGATCTGAATCACACTTTTAATCAGAGCTAATCTACACACCCCAGTTACTCTGTGTAATCAGCTACTAAAAGATGTAGTGATCCAAAAGGCAGTAAAACAAATTCACGAGGACAGGACTATAACAGCTGCTGAGATCATAAACGCTTATTCTCAAAGGAGAAAAATGGGTAGAAACCCTCATGTTCAGATACATTTAAGGATGTGGCACCCAAGATACCTGAGCAGAATCCTCAGCATGTGATACCTAGCTTTGACATAAAGGAAGACACCTTGGCAGGCTCCTGAAAGCTTAGACATGTGGACTACATTTACAAAGTGTGTTTAAGCTAATTGCTAAATCCAGGCATTTTCTGAGTTTGCAGAGTGCACTAACTCTAACCTATATCACAGCAAGCCAGAAAAACCTACCTGGGTAAGACTAAACCTAGTGTCTCTAATTGACCTGAGTAGGTTAGTAGTATGAACACAGTCTTCAGGGCAAAGAAGGAGAAGATAGATGTGTGCTTACCTACAGTGTAGCTTTCCTCAGGAGTAACAGGACATCATGAATAGGCTTCTGGTTTATTGAAGCCTAATTGCTGAATCTGGGTAGGATGCAAATATGATCATGAAAGCTCTATGCCTTATCAACCAGTGCTGAAACATCTATTAACTTGGTTGACATCATGGAATAGGATCCCTCTGCCCATTCCTCAATTATTTTTCCACTGAGCTTGTGTTGGAGTGGACATGAGCTCCTGGAGAAAAGAGGGGATACAAATGTAATAAATCAATTTTTAAAAATACAATGGATTTCTGTTTGTCACTTCATCTAAGCTTACTATGTCTGGGGGCTGCACTAATGCAGATGACCATTGGATGGCAGCAAAGAGATACAGAAACCCCTTATCTTTGGTGCCATCTAGTGATCATCTGCATTTTTGAAGTCCAGATGGCCTGATCTCATCTTTATGTCAGAAGTTGGAGGGAGAACTGTGTTGTGTTCTGTTGTTTTGGGGAGGGGAGGGGAGGGGAGGGGAGGGGAGGGGAGGGGTTTACCTGCCTTTTGGCCTTGCAGACCCAGGCCTGGGAGTTACAATAATTTCCTCAACTCAGTCTACTGTGCCTTTATCCAGAGCGCTACTGCTTCAAACTTCACAATTCCTGAGCAAAACAGTTCAGCATTATGACTCCATATAATTCTCAGTAATGGAAAAAGAAGATCTCTTATTATCACTTGATTGGAAATATCAACCAACAAGTCTAGCATCTTGTTGCTACTGATGTGCTGGGCAGAAATGTTTTCCTTTTTTTCTTCTTCTATCAATTCTCATGCAGTTGGATGTAAGAAAACTTGCATTTTCAGGGTCTTCTTTTCTTCACTTTCAAAAGAAAAGAGAATTTGGGGACATTATCATGGGTGGGATGAAGTGTTCCTGTATTTAATGAGGTGAGCAATGTACAAATGTCCTTCCATGTACAAATGTCCTTCCTATGATTTCTAGCTCTCCTAGGTTCCTGTGCTTCCATTAAATTCAAGGCAAGGCATCAAAGAGGGAAGGGCTACCATCACCTCCAAGGGGGAAGTCCTGCCTTTGAGAAATGATTTGAGAATATCTCCTATCCCAGAAAAATTGCTCTCCCCACAAATCAGGGGTCAGAGGTCAGTTTGGCTCAGCGTTAGATAACTTAGAGCAAAGAAACAGTGAGGTGTGTTATTGGAACCTCTCTTGGAAAATCACCTTACACTGATGTGATCGACTGCCTCCAAAAAACTGGCTTGATAGAGTGGCAGGTCAAAGTTCCCCAGTTTTAAATAAGGGGATGTTTATGTATAGGTATTGACATTCCTTGGAAATACAACATCAAACAGTGCAGTGTATCATCTATTTGCAGAGTTAAATCTGTTGTGCCTTGAATTTCTCTTCCTTCCTTCCTTCCTTCCTTCCTCTGTCCTTCCTTCCTTATTCTCTCTCCTCCCTCCCTTCCTTCTGTTTTCTCTCTTCCTTCCTTCCTTCCTTCCTTGTATGACATGCTGACTCAGTCATCTGTTATGGGGACTTGACAGTAGCAATTAATGAACTGCTGTCATCGGGAGCACCAGCAAGTACACCAATCCAGACTCCAAATTAGAGCAGGCAACAATCTGGCAGGACTCCTTCATGGGTCAGCTCATGTCGTTAGCATTCCCCACCTCACTGGCATCAGAAGGAGAAATAGTAGAGACTGGACAATTAGTCTCTCTTGGTCAATTTCAACTTAATTACCACCGTGTTTCAGGGCAGGAGCGAATCAGGCTAATTAGTAATGACCCCATCCTGGGAAGGGTTTTTTTCTTCTTCTTAAAGGACATAACCAATCAATTCAAACAACAGTTAGACATGTCATCAAGAGTGAGAAGAGAGAGATTATCAATTAATCACAACAGAAACAAGGCAAATGTGAATGTTGTGTTGTATTTATTAGTTACTTCTTTATTATTTATCAAAATAATCAAAAATAATGATAATATAGCACCCAATTTTGGGTAGTGTACACCACAATAAAAGAGGAATGCCAAACCTGTCTCAATTAAAATTCACTTAAAACCCATACAGTATGATAAAAATTATAGCAGTGACCCTCTATCACAATTCAATATCAAAAGCGGGTTTTAAAAAAGAGTTTTAGAATACCAGTAGTGAGGGGTGCACAACTTAGACATAATATGGGTGCAGCCATTAAGAAGGCCTGACTTTTGTTCTTTACCTTCTACCAAGGCAGGACATCTCTTAGCAGAATCATATTGGCTAAAGCAGTGTTTCCCAGCCTGGCCAGTTCCCAGATATGTGGACTTTCACTCCCAGAATTCTCTGCAATGGTCAAGTTGGCTGGGATATTCTGGGAGATGAAGTCCAGTTGGGAAACTCTGGGCTAAGTGTCCCATAAATATGTTGCATCTTTTTGGTAGGCAGGCAAAACGGTATCACAGCGTGCCAGAGTTGGAAGATGCCCATTGAGGCCATCCAGTTGAATAGTAAACAAACTTGTTGAGGATGAGAAAGAAAAGAAGAGTATTTTAAAATATCATTAAGAAAAAGCATATGGATATTTCAGTGGCAGGCTTATCTGGGACAGGAGAGTTAGCTGGGTTTAATGAAGTCACTCATAAATGAGGACAGGAGTTTTGCTTAACCACATTCCAGGATTCTGTATTCTAACCCCTTATTAAGCCTGATTAATGAAAGTCTGTGTGAGTCTCACTTCCCTGATCATGCCGATCTGTGAGGGGCTTGACATCAACCTCCTGTCCAGTGCAAGAATCCAAATTCAGGCACCCCTGATGAATGACTATCTAGCCTCCATTTGGACACATCCAATGAGCACCAGGTCCCTTGAACATTGGTAATCGCTTCTTCCTAACATTCAACTGGAAGCTGTCATCCTGTAATAGAACTCCCTTATTCCATGTCTTGCAATCTATGATGAAAGAGAATAAATCCTGACCCTCTTCGGTGTGACATCCTATCAGAGTATGATTCAAGAGGGCTTTAGGAGAAAGGAACTCAAAGACAGAGACAATATGCAGCCAAGCTGCAGAATGACATGAAGTCATCCAATGGGAAATCTGAGCAAAGCTTCACTTTAACTATGTTTTGAATGGAGCACCACTTTGGAGTCCCTCCTTCTTTCTCCACCCCCATCATCTGCATACACAGAAACATCTTCTGGTTAGTATCTGTGCTGGAGGAGGCCTCTGAAGCCACACAGAGTATCTCAGTGGGGAAAACTATATCAGTGCAATACCTCAACAAAGGGTGCCCAAATTAGGAAAGAAGCTTTGCATAACATTTATTTACTGACATATTTGTTGAATTTATATTCTGCGGAGCAAAAGGCAGTGTATATAGTATTCCCTCCTCCCATTTTCCCCATAACAACAATGCTGTGAGATAGGTTGGGCTGGGAGAGAGAGTGTGACTGGCCAAAGTCATCCAGTAAATGTCCACGGCTGAGTTGGCACTAGAACCTGGATCTCCCTGGTGGGAGTTCAACACCTTCACAACTCTATGTGAAGGAAAGGCCATAATACCAAAATAATACCTAGAATTATCATTTACTTTCTTCCATGAACATTAGCATGCCAACTGGGAAGGTCCATAGGTGTTCTTTTCTACACTTGGAACAGTTTCCCCCAGAAACTCAATCTGCCCCCACACTGTTAACTTTGTGCAAATTATTTTAGGCTTTCCCACATGGGATTATAGTTCCCCACAACTAAAATCGGGATTATATCAAATTAGAGCTTGGTCCAAATCTCTTTCACACTTCTCCACCACAGTTGTGTTCAGGAAAGATAGACAGAACATTTCTCTAAATTTCTTCAGGGGAAGAGAAAGGCTCTCAAAACTTTCTCTATGGCAAGATTTCCCACTGAGATTAGCATCCAGCTGAACACACACACCCTCCCCCTTGGAGAAGATTCCTATGGACTTCTTCCTTGGGATTGATTGGAAGTGTGCGAAGCCAGAGGGGAGGGAAGGCTAACAACAGGATATTCTTATGAATGCCTTGGCCAACTTAGAATTTAATTCATGAGAATTTCACCCAAGTTCTTTCTACTCTGAAAGATTTACAAGAGTGTAGGGGGAGGTGGGGGGAAATCCCAGAGAATTTGTTCTTGTCACTAATGCTGAACACAAGCAAAAGCTTTAATCCAAACACCCTATTAAAAGCACAAAGGGGAAGCTGATGAAAAGAGAATAAGAAACATATGAACCCCTTCTTTTGCTGTGGAATGATAATTGTTCACCTCTCAAAGGGAAAAGAAAGGGGTTCACTCCCACTCTCCTTTGAAAAGCAACACATTTGGATTCCACACCAGACCAAGCCAAAGGCAAAGAGGATTTTTTTTAAGCCCAGATGTGAATATATGTACTTGCCTCTGAAAGAAGAATTAAAAAGATATATACAAAATGATCCTGAAAGAACAACTGTTCTCTTTCAGAGTCATTAGTTTGGAAAGCTTCATTGAAAAGCAAGGTTTCTTCTTCTTTTTTTTTTGAAATGTCACAGCCAGTTACCAAGCAACAACTGCAATATCTTTGCTGCATTCGCAACAAGAGCACACTTTCAAAATTTGGGAACTGGCATGCTAGACAAGCAAGAGAGAGGCAGAGATGCAACCATATAGGTCCTCCTAGGAAAAAAATTCTGGAAAACAAAGGATAACAGATGCCTATCTGTAGGCAAGGCCACCAGACATTATCTTCTACCCCTGTTGTCGCTTTTAAATTAAGCCAATGCTCAACTCTGTCAACACTTACAGTGGCTGGTTCACACAACATGAGAAGCCTTAACCCTGAATTAACAGAATGTATTTCCTCTGCTCAAATAAATACACCATATTCAGGCTTAATAGGGTGAATTCACATGAGCAATGTGTGACAATGAGCAAGGTTTCACCACTAAGCCATCAACAACCCAAACCCAATTTTAGTCTAGTCTAGAGCAAGGACATCTGCTTGGGAGGATAAAATACATTAACATGTTGGCCATAACTGTATGATCAACACATGTAAAGAAGGTGTGAGTCTTCGCCTGATCGTGATTGCCATTTTCATTTATTGACATCCCACCCCAAGATGACCCTGCTGTGGATTGTTGTGGAAACTCAGCCTCTATGTGATGTTTTCATTTGTTCACTCCATTCTCCTATAAAATAGGCTGTGATTAGATTATTTCCAGATATTCTCAACAGTTGTTAAGTGATGGGTCTGTTTATGTGTCTGTGGTACATCCCATTTTCTTCCCCTGAAAAATGTTCTGCAAAGCCATTAGATCTGGAATGTTTTGAAGAATTCAGAAGAGTTACCAAGACTAATGGCTACCTTTGCATGATATGCTTATCCATGGTTAACTTAACTCTGGCTTATACAAGTGACCCAATTTTCTGGGCTCACTTGACCCACAGAATCATGAAGGAACTGTGCAGGCATCTTTACACTCCACAGCCATGTTTTACAGCTCTTGAAACTAAGAAGTCCACAGGAACTGGTGCTTTCATCATTTCCTCTCCTTTGACCCTCCCACCTCCCTGCAAATGCCTCTTCTTGAAAAGTATCTGGAAGTTGCAGCTGATGTAACATGTGGCAGCTAGGCTGCTAACCATGACAAAAGACAAGAATCACAAGATGCCTGCACCAAAAGAGCTGGAGGGGTTACTTATTGTGCACAATTAAATTAAATTAAATTAAATTTTAATTAATTAAATGGTGCATGATTTAAGATGTTAGAATTAACCTTGAAAGCCCAAATTGAATTTTGTCCTGATTATTTTTATTTATTTTAACAAACAAATTTATTCAACAAATTCATATAGCAGCCCATCTCACAAATCATGACTCTGGGCGCATACAATACATAAAAACAATAAACATCCTAAAACACTAAGTAAAAACAAAAAAAAAAAGATAAAAACTCAAGATAGTGGGAAAGACAACCATCCCTTAACATCACACAACCATCTTGCTGGCTCACCATGGGACCCCCAAGGTTGATGGAAAAACCTTGTCTTGACGGCCCAATAGAACAAAATCTATGTAGCTCAGGGTTGCATTGTGGAGTCCTTGAGATTCTCTGAACTTGGTTGTTTTTTTGCAGACATTTCATGACCCAACTAGGTAACATCTTCAGTGCTAGAAGGAAGTGGGGTTTGCTCTCTGTTTACATACAGTAGCTTGCCCTTTCCATGTTGGTGAGGAGCTGTTTTCTCTTTGGTAGTCCCTTGATTAGGCTGTTGTTTACTGCTTGATTGTCTGTCTGAGTTGGTAGTTCCTTGATTAGGATATTGTTTACTGCTTGATTGGCACATAGAGATAAATAAAATCTACACACTATTCAAAAGAGACAGTGAAAAGGAAACAAAAAGATCAGAACACCTCCTCCCCAGCAATCAACACCCAGATTGCAGAGATTAACACCAGGATTAACACCAGACAAATAACCAGCTGAAGCTTCCGGATACTCTTCAAGGGCAGCCCCATGTAGAGCGCATTGCAGTAATCCGTTCTAGAGGTGACCAGGGCATGAGTAACTGTGAGTAGACCCTCACGGTCCAGGAAAAGGCGCAACTGATGCACAACATGAAGTTGTGCAAAGGCCTTCCTAGCCACGACTGCCATCTGCTCCTCGAGACTCTATGATTGCACACTGGATCTCTCTGGCATAGTGCCAGCCCATCCAGCACCAAAGATGGTAAAATCCCAGATCCAGAAGCCCCCAAAACCCAGAACCACAACAGTCTTGCCAGGGTTCAGCTGAAGCCTGTTGCTTCCCATCCAGACCCCTACAGCCTCCAGGCACCAGCACAGGACATCAACAGCATCACTTAATTTGCCCGGGGTGGAAATATACAACTGGGTATCATCAGCATACTGTCCCACTCCCACCAGAGACCATCCAAAAGTACGACCAATGCCATCTCTATCCCAGGCCCAGGTCTGAATCCCAACTGAAAGGAGTCCAGATAATCTGCTTCATCCAGGGCTCACCGAAGCTGTTGCACAGCCACCTTCTTCACAACCTTCTCCCAAAAAAGGAGGTTAGACACCAGACAAACATTGTCCAGCATGGTCAGATCCAGCGATGCTTTCTTGAGGAGGGGGCAAACCACCGCCTCCTTACAAAGCAATGGAACAACCCCCTCTCTCAAAGAAGAATTCACCACTGCTAGGATCCAGTCCACGACACCATCCAGGCAGCCTTAACTACCCAGGAGGGGCGTGGATTTAAGGAACAGGTGGCTGAGCTCATAGTCAAGCAATCCAGGAAGACAGAGCGCCCCTCTCATTGGCCCCTACATCCGAGCCTCCAACAACAGCTTCTGGCATTGTGACTTGGATTGAATGGCTCTGAAAAATCTCCCACTGCCAATCTAAGTCTGTGGGAGCAGTGTGCACACACACGCCTCTGTTCCCCCACAGCACACTGCCCTAGAAGCAAATACGCAAATACGAGACGTGTGGTCCAGCTGATCCAGCCTGGAAGCCAGTCCAGGTTCACCGATCCAAAAATGGGTCAAAACACGAGTGAGTGCAGAAACTCACCCACTGTCACATAGTCCATTCCCTCACTACCTCAATCATTCTCAAACCCTCTGCAACATTCAAAACACCCCCCCCCCAAATATACAAGTCCCTCTAATACAGTGTTGTCCAAACTTGGCCACTTTAAGATGAGTGGAATTCAATTTCCCAGAATTCCCCAGCCCCATGCTGGCTGGGGAATTCTGGGAATTGAAGTCCACTCATCTTAAAGTGGCCAAGTTTGGACAACACTGCTCTAATACAAGCAGAGCCTACGATGCACATCCCCCACTCTCGCCACCATCTTCCTCTAATGTCACAATGTCTTCATCTCAGCAGTGTCTTTCCTGCCCCAAAGCTACCAGGCTGGGGGAATCCACAGAAAACACCAAAAGAAGTCAAGATGGCGGGGCAAGTATGCGATTGAAGCCCCACCCCTTGATGCACGTCTGTGACACTGAAGCACATACAAAAGAGGGGGGCCTTCAATCCCACAGTTGCAACTACCATCTTGACTTTTCTGACCTCTCCCCCAATGGATGCCCCAGTGTCCAGCTGCTGAAATTTGTAGAAAAGGCCTTTTGGAAAACGTCCTCGTTGCCAGAGATGCATCCATCTGGTACCTGGGAGGTGGCCTCTCCATGTGTTTTGCTGCAGACTATGAAATGCATTTTCTGAAATTGCATTTGGCTTCCACTCATTCTTCCTTTAGAAGCTCCGCCAAGGCTCACCTCTTTCATCTGGCTTTTCATTGTTAATTGATGTCCGGATTGGTTGTAACTTATGTTTTTGATTTTTTTTTTTCCTTTTGGAATCCCACCTTCTGTTTATTTATTGCCAACCAATATGAGTGTTCCGACTGAGTAGAAAGGTGGGACATAAATCAAATAAATACATACATAAATAAGTGAGCGAACAGGTGCATGAAATAATAATGGAGCAGAATGGATAAAACTGTCCATTTCAAATCCCTAACCTTTGGTCTGAAGGTAAATTCTACCAGCGCTGCATAAGAAGTGCTTGACGAATTGACTTAGAATCGGTAGATTCTAAGTAAAGGGTTGAAGGAATCATCCTTTGATTTCAAAGGAGATGAAATCAGGGATCTTTGGAGGGGAGTCAAAAAAAAAAAAGTCAAGATGGCAGACACAATCATGTGGTCGAGTTCTCACCCCTTATTTATATCCATTGTAGGTGTAATACCCATTTAAAGGAGTAGAGCTTTGATTGCAAAGTTGCTGTCATTAACTTCGCTTTTTTAAATTCTCATGGACACCCCTGGATGAAATGGTGTGATCTTCCAAAATGGAATCTATTAGAAGAATAGACCACAGCTAATAGTATCTATCATATGTATATGATGATTGATATGACATGATATGATGTGATGTGATGTGATATGATATATTATATATATTAGTGAAAGCTGCCTAAGTCTAGAGTCATTTGTATAGTGAGATGGGTGGCATATGTAAAATTGAAAAATAAATAAAATAAATAAGAATTCCATCCAACTGGGGAAATTCCCTGTGTTAGAAAAAGATGTCAATCACAATGAATGTGGATTTTTGAACATTTTTAAAATACAAGAACAAAAGAGGAGCAACCCAGAATTATTTATTCATGGCCTCACACTAGTTGGAACAGCTGGCTGATTTTCTTTGGATTCAGAAGCTAAGCAGGTTTGAGCCTGGTTAATATCCGAGTATGAAACTACTAGGAAATTACAGGGTTGTGGGCTAAATTATGAAATCAAAAGCAAACTTTGAAAGAAGGTGCCAAAACATGTCTTTATTCTGCCAAGAAAATTGCATGGATGTATCCATGTCATTACTAAGTACTTAGTTTGCCTTGAAGGCATTGTTACCTTTACCTGTGCAGGTAGTCCTCGCTTACCAATCATTCGTTCAGTGACCCTTCGAAGTTACCACAGCGCTGAAAAAATAACTCTATGGCCCATTTGCAACCATCTACAACCTTCATAGCATCTCTCAGTCACGTGATCACCATTACGGTCAGCATGCATTGACCTCTGCCTGACCTGTGTTTTTTTTTCTCCCCCCCTCCTTGTAGAGCAGAGAGATTGGAGAAAAAGGGATTTCAAGAAAGTAAGCTGTATGCTTTTCTACAAACAAAAGCGATGCAACTGGGCCAGCAGCTCAAAGCTGGGAGCCGTAGGTCTGCTACACAAACACTTACAGTACTCTCTTGAAATCTCTTTCTCTCCAGTCTCTCCATCCTGCAAAGGGGGGGGGGGGGGAGGGCAGAAGAAAAAGCAAGTGATTTCCATAGACAATCTCTCTTGTGCCTCCCTCTCCCTCCCCCTTGCAGAATGGAAAAATTGGAGAGGAAGAGATTTCAAGAAAGTAAGCTGTTAGCTCTTCTATGCATCAAAAGCAATGCGATCACACTGGCCGTGGGAAAAGGTCAGGCAAAGGAGAGATTGCCTACAGAAATCATTTGCTTTTTTTTCCCTCTCCCCACCCCTGCAGAGCAAAGAAATTGGAGACAAAGAGATTTCAAGAGAGTAAATTGTTTGCATAACATGCCTGTGGCTACCAGCCCTGGGCTGTGGCGTAATCACATTGCTTTCGATGTGTACAAGACAATAAGCAGGCACTTGAGCATTTCAAAGGATGGAGGAGTGGTTAGGAGGCAAACAAAAGCCGAAGGTGTACAGGTAGTCCTTGCTTAACGACCGCAATAGGGACTGGAAAATTTGTTGTTAAGCAGGGTGGTTGTTAAGCGAGTTATGCCCGATTTTACAACCTTTTTTTGCAATGGTCATTAAGCAAATCACCATGGCTGTTAAGTGAATTACATGGTTGGTAAGTGAATCATGCAGTTCCCCATTGATTTTGCTTGCTGGAAGCTGGCAGGGAAGGTTGCAAATGGTGATTACGTGACCCCGGGATGCTGCAACCGTCATAAGGGAGAGCTGGTTGCCAAGCACCTGGATCATGATCACGTGACCGCAGGGGTGCTGCAACAGTTGTAAGTGGGAGGACCAGTGGTTAAGTCCCTTTGTTCAGCACCATTCTAACTTCAGATGGTCACTAAACAAATGGTTGTCATATGAGGACTACCTGTAGTCTTGTCTCTTTCCAGCCAGAGAGCGCAATCACAGTCATATGAATTCCCACTTAGCGACCGCTTTGCTTAGTGATAGAGTTGCTGGTCCCAGTTAGGGTCATTAAGCAAGGACTACTTGTAATATAGCTCAAACAAAATCCTTTGCTACGATTTAAATAAAATGTTTAGCCAAATATGGGGGATTAGAATACACCCATAAATTGTTTTATTGTAAGACAAATGGCCAAAGTTGGTAAAAACAAATTATAGGCATGTTAAATAACAGATGAAGAGCCAGAAAAGCAAGAGCAAAAAGATCAGTTTTCTTTTAATGCACCTTTTAATAATTTTATTAGGGTAAACTAACAACAGAAAACATGTAAAATACATATAATAGTAGTTATTAAATTATGATTGATTATGTGCCATCAAATTGTTTTTGACTCCTAGCGACGACATAGATAGATTTTCTCCATGACAATCTATCCCTAACCTTTCAGGTCTTCCAATGGTGCACCCATCGTCAGGTAACTGAGTCCATCCATCTTGTTGCTGGTTGTCCTCTTCTTCTCTATCCTTCCACTTTTCCCAGCATTAGAGCCTTCTCCAGAGAGCTGGGTCTTTGCATAATGTGTCCAAAGTAGGATAATTTGACCCTGGTCATTTGTGCTTCAAGTAAGAACCCTGGATTGATTTGTTCAATGATCCATCGGTTTGTTTTCTTGGCTGTCCACGGTATTCTCAGGACTCTTTCCAACATCAAAGTTCAAAGGCATCTTCCTATCCAGCTTCTTCAAAGTCCAACTTTCACTTCCATAGAGCACCACGGGGAATACCATGGCTTGCATGATTCTTATCTTTGTAGGTATGGACACATCACGGCATTTGAATGTCTTTTCCATGGCCTTCATGGCTGCTCTACCGAGTACTCATCTGTGGCATATTTCTTGACTGCTGGTTCCTTTACTGTTGATGGTTGATCCTAAAAGGCAGAAGCTATCTACCACTTCAACATCTTCATTATCAGTTCTAAGGCTGGTTGGTCTACCTGTTGTCGTAAATTTGGTGTTCCTTATATTTAATCACAGTCACATTTTTTTGCTGTGCTCCTTGACTTTCATTACTACAGCTTGCAGATCCTTTGCACTCTCAGCTATCAGAGTAGCGGCATTAGCACAGCACAGATGACTGATGTTTCTTCTTCCAGTTTTCAAACCATGGTCATTTTCTTCCAATCAAGCTTCCCTCAATACATATTCAGCATATAACTTGAATAAATAAGGAGAGGCTATACAGTCTTGTCTCACTCCTTTGCTTACCTGGAGCCAATCTGTTTTGTCATGTTTAGTCGGTAGTGTGGCTTCCTGTCCTTCAAAATTAGTGATCGTCATACTAATACAGGTTTAAAAAGCATGAAAATTAGGACCGGAAAATTATATTACAAACAAAATAACTTGTAGAACATTGACCATATTGCTCAGACATCTTTGTTCTTGTCTCTTGGTCAGGAAAAAAAAGTTTCTTTTCAGGGTTAAAAAATATACATATAAATAGCAAGTTAAGGCAAAATACTAAGTTTTCAGACATTTGGATCCACCTCTGTTTATGTCTGAATGCTTGGGCCCACCTTTCTACATCTGATTTAAAAACACAGGGACACAAATCATGGATGAAATGAACCCTGCATAAAAACAGAATGTAAAGTTAATTGAATTCAGGTATTTATTTATTTATTTATTTATTTATTTATTTATTTAATAGTATTTGCCTGCCATCCTCATCAGAAATTCCAGGCAGGTCACATATATGAGATACTTTGAGAGAAAATCCATTTTAAAATGTATTTAATTCTGTATCTTGATGTTGATTTTGAAGGAAAAAAATACACACACAAAATTTGAAATCTCAGGTAGATGCACCAGCCCAAAGGAACGGAATTAGGAGTGACACAGATGGAAAGAGCTGATACAGACATATATGCCCATCATATTATTCCTTTTCGAGATCCACACATTATGCAAAATGGAGAAAAGGTTGAAGAAAGAAAATCCGTATTTCCTGTCCCCGTGAACCATCTTTGCTTCCACCACATTTATGCACGTTTGGTTCTTTAAATCCCTCCTTTTCAGGATCTTCCTCTTAATTCATCTACTCTTCTTTCATTGATTTGTGATTCATTCCTCATTTATTTTCTTTATATGACCAAACCAGCTGTAATGGTATGTGGGAATGACCTTGGGAGACAGGAGGAAGAATCGCAGACTAGACAATGGTCAGACAAGTGGCAGCTGATCCTGCAGAAGGAATGTGGACATGGCAAATGTCTCAGAAGAGACCCTCCCTAGTTTCTTGGGCTGTAAAGGTGAAGGGGAGAGATGTACTTTCAGACTTGCAAGATTCTGTTAATGTAACATTACAGTAAAGTAAGAGCTAGTACTTTTGGGTATACCTTGGAATACCTCACAAGGCCAACACCACCCCAGCCCACTTTTCTCACAGTGGTCACTCCATGTTGTATTCAATCCACATTCATTCATCATCCATTCATTCTAGACCTGACTTCTTCATAAGCTCCCTATTCCCCCTGCATACAACTGACTTGTATGGTTTTCCGTCTATCTAATGTAGTGTTTTCTTCTTGTTGAAGTGAACCAAATGCCTCCAGATAGGTTGGCATACAACCTCTTTTGTTAGTAGTTACTGAGAGGCTTCTCCTTCATGGATTGACCTGTTCCCTTTTTAAAGCCGTGCAAGCCGGCAGCCACTTTACCATCTTAGCAGTTGATTCTACAGTTTAAATATGTACTGTGAGAAGATGAACTTCTTTTATCTCCTTCTAGAATCTCCCACTCTTCAACCTCCTTGGATGATTCAGTGATCCAGCCTCATTGGATGATTGTAGTATTATGAAACAAGGAGAAAAAAATATCTCTACTTTCTCCCTACCATTCATAATTTTACATTCCGATACCATGTCCTCACCTCTATTTACTGCCAAGCTACAAAGCCTCTGGAGGAGCTGTTCAGCCTTCTTGTTTCTTTTGATTGGCCCGTTCTGTGTTGCTTCTGGCTTGACAAGTTCTCTTTTGAGATGTGGTGATCAGAAAGATACACCAATATTTCAAGTTTCCTCAAGCCACAGATGCATCAAAAGACATCACAACCTTGTCACTTTTATTTGAAAGCTTTTTCTTCATGAGCCACCAGATGGATTTTAATCTCTCTCACAGCATTTTTCACATACATTGGTTGCCATTTTCATTCCACTATCATCTTTGATTACAATATCCATTTCCAGGTCAGTCCCTACCAACAGTACAACAAAACTGTTGGCTGGTTATCAGAATTTATATTCCACCTTCTCACCAAATTCAGATGTCAGCTAACAGCTAGAAATGCAATTACAAAATGACAATGACAAGTACAAAATTGCTATGGTCTGTGAAAATAGCCAGTAAACAAACAGCTAAATAATGTACATGTTGGTGATGAATTAAAAGATTGATCCCAATGTTAAAAGGAGGGAATTGCAAACATATTTAAAGGTCATTAGATGCATTAAGAAGGAAGTGTCTTTGGACAAGTGTTATAAAATATTGTGTATTACAAAACATGCTAAAGCAATTCACAAATGGAACAGCTAGTTCATTCAAGATTAAATCAATAAAAGCACACAGAGCAAAAAGTGAGCTACGAGCTTCTTCAGAGGGAGCTTCAAACAATAAGGAGAATTCTGAATTTAGGAGAGGAGATCTGGGACAGAGAGTTCCAACACTTAAGAATCACTCTCAAGAAGCCCATGGGTGTGTGTGTGTGTGTGTGTGTGCGTGCACACACCTGCTTGGCTGTGAGGAACATGGGGAAGCTCTTCCCATTCATCCAACATACTTCTTTCTCAATGGTACTTGTGTTGTGCCAGGCATTCTCCCGTATGTGGAAATAGATGCCATCAGGGATGGCTCTTAATGGAAGAACATAACTCCTGATGTCACTCTGTTAAACCTCCTCTCACTATGAGGCCACTTAGCCTACCAGAGTAAATGGAAGCTTCAGTTTGGGCCTCTAACTGACTCCAGTTCCCTATCTGCAGTGGGAAACAGTACAGGATAAAGCATGCACTGGAATAGGCATCATTTGCTCACACAGCATTAATTTCTTGCGATCACCACCCATCTCTCTCTTAAGACTCTGTTCCCCTGTAGTTGGGATTCACAACCCACGTAGCTGTATTGATTCTCATAAGGACAATTTGGGGGAGATCAAAATCTGCAAAATGCCCAGTGAGGCATTGTGATTAAACACCACCTATGTGTGTGACATTGCCACATGTACAAAAGGGATGGATCTTGGCATGTGATGCCATACCTACCATCTTGCAGACTTTGACACAGGCACTCTGTGGACACTGATGGGACATAAGAGGAGCTCTGATGGATCATGACACAGCTATGTGCCAGTCAGATACAGTTTGGAAGCTCACAAACAAGAACAAGAAGGCAAACATCATCTTCTACTACTGAGCCCCAGAACCTTGAGTTTAATGGAAGTTGCCCATGGTTCTGAGATAGTAAGGCATTAGCTGATAGCTCAATCCTCTATAAAGTTACCATCTCCTCTTAAAATCATGTAAAGTGGTATCCAACTCCACTTCTGATGACAGTCAAGTCTAGAGCCTGTTGTGTAAAGACATCTTATCAATTGAATCTCTCAACAGGAAACTGTAATAGAGAACTCCAATTTTTAACATTGTGTGAGAGGAAAAAGAAACTTCTCTGCATCACATCTCATACCATGCCTGGGCTCCTTCACCCTGAGCTACAACTTCCTAGATTCTGGTCATTCTCTTTTTTGCATCTTTTCCACCTGCTAAGCAAACATGCAGAAAATGGAATTGTACCCATCTTTTTTCTATGAATCTGCTACTTTCCTTTCTGGTTTTGCTGATACATGCTGTTTATCAATAATAACATCTTCCATCTCAGGGCAGAATGGAGATGCCTCTCTCTTACATCAGAAGGGTGACCAAATGTCAATCAGCACTGTTATAAACAGTACATAAGCAGCTCAATTAAAAATAGATACAATGAATGGTTGTACTTCAGTATAGATCAAAACCCTTTCTACCACAAAGGAAGCATGGGGAGGCTAAAAAAAATCTTTTGCATGCATTAAACATTGGTCCAAATGTTTTCTAGCCAAACATTTCAACCGTGCAGTGTGCCGAACTCGATTCTTTTGTGTACTTACAAGTATGCTCGCTCTATGAAAGACGTGGCTTTTTCTATCTCATCTTCAGGGTGCTTCAGTGTTTATTTTAGGAATGTTGTGAGAGGTTTACTGCTGTTTATTTCCTTGCCATGTTAATGGATTGATCCCACTTCTTCCCTTACATTTGCCAGTGACCCATTCCTTCTCAACTGAAATACATTCAGGCAAGTGCAATGTTTACAGAACGTACACGGGATATTCTCTGTGGAGTCCTTGGTGCTCTCTGAGCTTGGCTGTTTGCTTGCAGACACTTCATTACCCAACTAGGTAACATCATCCAAGGACTCCACAGTTCAAGCCTGAGCTACATACATTCTCTTGAGCGCATTTTCTCTTCGTGTCTTCCATGATCCTTACTTTACCATAGATTCACAGTATTGAAAGGAGCCATCTAGGCCACGCTGTCCACTTCAGCAATCCTTATAAAACCATATCAGAGAGAGACATGTCTGTCTATCCTCCAGGGAAGAGAAACCCACAACTGAATCATTGGTTTCACTGTCAAACTGGTTTTACTGTTAGGAAGTTGTTCGCGAATGTTCAACTGGAGTCTGCTTTCCTCTAATTTAAATCCATGATTCCACATCCTGCATTGTGGAATGATAGAGAGCAGTCTTTCAGATAGTTGAACAATACCATTATATCCATTCTTGGTCTTCTATTCTCATGGAGAAACATATCTTCAATCTTTCTTCATTTGTCTGTGGCCCTGATCACTCTCATTGCCCTTCTTTGGACCTGTTCTAATTTTTCAGACCTGGCCTCAGTAATTAAGGCAGTGGGGTCTGCTCAAGGTACAATATAGGAGATCTGTTTCTTCCCACAATCTGAGAAGAACTAAACTTCTTTTGATGCTTCCTAAAATTGCATTTGTCTTTTATTGCAGGCACCAATATACTGTTAGACAGTTTGGTTGAAAGTGGTGAGAAATATTGAGAATGAACTGAATCACATAAGTCAGGCCATACTTATAAAACCATATCCTTTCAAGATGCAAATAAATGCATGTAGAAATCTATGTGCATTTAAATAAACCAATATAAGTAGCACATTTAGAATACAGCATTCAGTTTTAGGCATCGCATATTTAGGACAGACGGTGACAACCTGGAGCATATCCAGAAGACAGCAAAACAGAAGATAAGAGGCTGGAAGAAAATAATTGTAAGTAACAGATGGAGGTGTTGGGTATGCTTAGTCAAAAGAAGAGAAGACTTTTGGAAAACATGGTCGCTGCCTTCAAGTATCTGAAGCGCTGTCTTTTAGAAGATGGCGTTCAGCGATGGTGCTTAGTTCCAAGTGGTTCCAGAAAGCAAGACAAGAAGCAACAGACTTTGATTTTGATTAAATACAGAAGAAAGGTCCTAATGGTAAGAGAAGTTCACTGATGGGACAGTTTGCTTTGGGGAGTGGTGGGCTCTCTTTGCTTCAAGGCCTTTAAGCAGAGGCTGGATGACCAGCTGTCAGATAGAACATAGAAGTGGATTCATGCACTAAACAGGGGTTGAACCTTTTGAGCTCAAAGGTCCCTTCCACCCATTTTATTCTATGATTCTATGAAATACATAGGAAAACAACAGAGTGTATGGAAGCTATAAATAATTAAATTAAATTAAATTAAATTAATGGTGAATGTTACTGCCCTATTCAAGCATCATGAATCATTTTTCTCTTACATCCTTGGATTTCCCAAGATAGTTTAATCTTTCCCACCAAAAGTCAAAAGAGAGTTCATGTTTTGCATATATTTTAATGATTTTTTTTCCTGCGACACTGTGGGAATATATTAGAAGGCTGAAAATGGCAACGCAAAACCAATTTCAACAAAACTAATTCAAGCCAATTGTTGATTTCAGGGAACAGCCCTATTTTTTAGCACTCTATTTTTTTATAAGGTTTGCTGAAAAAAATGAGTCAGCATATACTGAAACATATATTAGGATAGATATGGGGGCTCTTTTCCCTATCATTTTCTCATGTTACTCTGTCTCGCTTATGTGCATTTCAGGATCTAGATCCTTGATTACGGAATTCTCATCCTATCCAGCTTGAGATGTCCTTGGAAGCGTTTAATAAGGATTGGAAAACTGATTTATTCAGTCAAGCAGATTGACTGGTGGAAGAGGTTGTGACCAGGTGCTAAAGGGGCTTTACTAAAAATCGAACTAGTAAAGTTAGATGGTAGGTAGATTTGTAGAGCACTTTTTTCACGGATTGTAAATAGCCTGAGACAGGGACTTCAGTGAGGGGATTCAAACAAGGTGAAAATGGCAGCTGCAATCACATAACCTTGTTTTGACTTATGTTAGTTATTTCATAGTTTTAACTGGCTTTTATATTCTGTTTTAACAGTTGGTTTTATTGTACACCACCCAGAGTCACCTTGCATAAAGCGGGTGGCCATAGAAATTTGACAAATAAATAAAAATAAATAAATAAATAAGCATAACCCATCCTTTTTTTTATGTGTGATGCATGTAAAAAGGAGTGAGACTTCAGCTGTGCATTTGCAACCACCATCTTGACTTTTTTGACCCCCCCACAGATGCTCTGTATGATGGAATATATTGATTTTCTTCATTTTGTGTCATTTTAATTGCTGGTGAGTTCTTACTTGTTAATTTTTCCAGTGGTTGGACTGTGTCCCAGTGGGGGAGGGAGGTGTTAAAAGTCAACATTTTGATGACTTGGTTTTGTTCATTTATTTGTTACATGTTATGTGTCTTTTTATAACTGTGGAGCTTCCATGGCTGCCCTGCTTTCCTCATCTGAAAAAGTCCTGTGCAGTTTCTTTGGTCATAGTTCAAGACTGAATTCAAGAGGAGCAAACATGGGAAACTGAAGCCTGCAAAGAAATATTGAAGAAAAGTTGGACACTATTGAAAACTGCATTCTGTTATAATTCCATAATCCCTCCAGCATTTTCTCTTTTGGTGGGGGGGAAGAGGACCATTTGTTTTTCAACAGATTGAATGAGAATGCACATGATTTTGGGGTGGACAGCCCAGCTGTGAGCAATGCACCTTCAACCAGCCATGTCTCTGTTCCCCTATTTATGTTCAGGCCATTGACAGTGGAGAAGAGAGGAATGTCCAGGTAAAAAAATGCAGTTAAAGTTAAAGTTAAAGTTAAAGTTAAAGTTAAAGTTAAAGTTAAAGTTAAAGTTAAAGTTAAAGTTAAAGTTAAAGTTAAAGTTAAAGTTAAAGTTAAAGTTAAAGTTAAAGTTAAAGTTAAAGTGTCAATGAACACCTTCCTGGGGCTGCTTTTTTTGTGTAATGGAGAAAATCCTTGACTATTTCAAAGGAGACATTTGAAGGCTCCTCCAATTGTACATTTCCCCTCCAGCTGGTTTATATGACTATATGCACACAAAATATCCCAAGGTAGCTTGCAAGAATATTCAAATATAAGGATGATTAATCCACAATCAAGGTAAAAGCAGAAACAGCTATGAGTCAGTACACACAGCATCTCTGAAAAGAAGTTGCAATCTTTTAAAGTTAGTTTTAGATCAGATAAAAATATGTACAGTAGCAGTTTGGAGAGAGAACTCCCAACCTATGGGGCTCCCACTGAAAAGATCCCTTCTTTGGTATACACCAACCTGATGGTCCAGAGTAATAGGGTGCATTTCCTCAAACCCAGTCAAGTTTGTAGAAAGCACATAGCCTTTACTATGGGCCTATAGAAGCTGATTTGAAAGCTAGATGGGCTGAGATCTTCTTAACACTCAGAGAAGCTCCAGTATACTGGGCCCATCATAAGTCTCCAAGCCTTCTCCAGTCATATACAGGGCCATGCAAAGCTTTGATTCAGTCAAAGATCAGATTGACTTTCCAAATTGGATCAAAGCAAAGCAGATGCCTCTGAATCAAACAGATTGACACACTCTGATCCAGCCATTTCATTATGCAGTTTGAAGTGCTGTATCAAAGATAATCATGTTTCCAAACTGAATCAACCATTCGGTTTGGATCAAAGTGACAGTCTGAATCAAATCAATGATCTGAATCAGATGAGAAGTGATCTGCATACTGTATCAAGTATCTTCAGGGAATATCACTACCCAGATTCACAAGTAGTCTGTCCCAAGCTATTGAGAGTTTGAAATTCCGGGATTTTCATTCTTAATATATTTTGAGGGCCCCTGGCTGAAAAAGGCTGGATCATATATTCTACATCAGCAGGACCAAATCTATCAACCCTTGTAATTTTATTGAAAGTCAAATGTACATAATTAAATGGCCTTGTAGAGTTGCTTCTCCTTGGAGTATTTTATATGCTGAAACTGATGTATTTACAGTGCTTTTAGTTCTGGTTGAATCCACATCTCCAAATGGTTTGTGAGATGTATTTTTTTAATGGATATTAGGTTTTCTCTAGCAAAAACCTTCTTAATGAAAATGAAAAAGCTTTCTCATTCATAGTGGTTCTGGCCTAACTGATCCACAAAGCCAGGACTGTATTTGGCTGCCTATTAAGAAAAGCAAAAGCAAAGATATAAGAGAAAAGATTTATATAGCCACCATTGTATATTGAAATACAGTATTAAGGGCATATATTTATGTATTGCTTTCCAGAAAAGAAGGAAGGAAGGAAGGAAAAGAAGAAGGAAAGGAAGAAAGGACAGAAGGACAGAAGGAAGGGGGAGGATGGATATAGGTTATATCACAAAACTTTAAATCCATGAAGATTTAATAATTTTGTGACATTCTTTGCTCCCTCATGTGATCTCTAATAGGTATGCTATCTAATAGGTTTTAAATTTTGAATGTTTTATATGTTTTAGATATATTTATAATTTTAATGCTTTTTGTAAGTCGCCCAGAGTCC
Organism: Python bivittatus; assembly: GCF_059951505.1. Classification (NCBI taxonomy): domain Eukaryota; kingdom Metazoa; phylum Chordata; class Lepidosauria; order Squamata; family Pythonidae; genus Python; species Python bivittatus. The sequence goes on from NW_028277096.1 coordinate 15,220,113, forward strand.
CCTATTGTGGGGGAGATGGGCGGGGGAAAAAATCCAATCAATCAATCAATCAATCAATATGCTAGTGTTTCAGGCAGCAACTAACAGCCAACTAGATCCTGTGTTTCCTTTAAAACACAGAAATATAGAGGCAAAAACCAGGATGGGCACTGGAACTTTGGGGGTTCCTCCTCCTCCTCCTCCTCTTTTCCCTTTTTACTTCCCTCTTTTCTTTCTCTTCCTTTTTTCTTTCAATTTCAAGTTCCAGAAGCATTTGTGAATTTGTACAAATGTTGATCCAACTACATCCAAATCCCAAATCCTTACCCATCTATGTCAGGCAAGTGGTGAGGACTTTAACTATTAAAGAAGAGGAGCCTCTCAAGATATTTTTTTAAAAAGTGGAAACTGTAATTCAGCACATAAACATGCTATAAATACTAGGTATGTGCTGATCAGCCAAGATCCAATTCAGACTTTGAGATTCAGTTGGAAAGCTGATTTCATTTGATTCAGATTTGCAATTCAAATGGTTGAATCAAGTCAATTAGATTCAAATATTCTGTTGGTGGAAAACGTACATACATAGGCACATCCATCTGATATTGTATTTGGTCTGAAAGCATGATGCAATGTATCAAATTAAATTGACAGTTTGATTCAAAAGGTTTAATTGTTTTGCTTGCAAAAGGAAACTTCTCAGAGCCTTACTAAATATGCAAAGCCAGTTCTTTAAGACATAAGACTCTGTCCTCTACCTGGGTAGATGAATCTGTTGACTTTGTTTTCTGTTATATTTATTTCTAAATCTATAATAACTCTCAAATTCTTTCTGTCCTGGTTATGTTGAAATCTGATCATGCAATTATACGATTGTGCAGATGGATTACCATAAGGATCTTCTTGCATAAGGATCTTCTAGTCCAGCCCTTTGCAATCTGCAGGAAAACCAAATAAACTATCCAGGAGACCTGCCTGTCCAGCCTCATCTAAAAACCTCCAGAGATGGAGAACCCCTACCCTCCATAGGAAGACTGTTCCATATCTTACCAACAGGGATTTTTGCCTTACATTTAAACAAAATCTGGGTGATTACAACTTGTATCCATTATTTCTAGTCCTACTTTCTACTGCAATGGAAGTTCCTGTCATCTTCCCTAGGGCATCCTTTTATTTGCTTGAACACTGACATCATATCTCTCCTCTGTCTTCTTTCCTCCAGAAAGACCATCTTAAGTTTCTCCAGCCTACCCTCATAAGGCATGTCCTCAGATCCCCATGTCGTCTTTGCTACCCTTCTCTGGACCTCTACTAACCTGTCAATATCCTTCTGGAGAGATGGCATCCAGAAATGTACATATTATTCCAGGGGAGGTCTCATCAGTCCAGAACAGAGGGGAATAAGGACTTCATGCTCCTTATATCATGTTGCTACAATGCTTCTTCTAATGCAAGCCAGAACTGTATTAGCCATTCATATTCAGCTTGCTGTCAGCAACCACTGTATGTCCTTCTCTGATGTCCCCTGTCTTGTTTATATGCCCTACATTTTTCTTGCCTAAATATAAAATGTTTCTTTCCCCCAGTTGAGTGAGGAAATGCTAAGAACATATCAACAAGCATCCCCTTCTTAGCATTCCCTTCTTAGCATCCCCATCGGTTAGTCTGTGTTCCAAACACAGAGGTTACCAAGCTTTATATATTTGTCTACCCATAACTAGAAGGGCAGGGCTGTCTGTCATGACTCAGCTTTCTACAGCAGCTTTGACATTGATCCAAAGGGACAATAACAGCAGCCAAGGAAACAGAAAGACCACAGACATAATGTCCAGAAGCACTAGAGGGACCATTCTTTGTCATAACTGGATGTCATAAGAAATTACACCACTGACATCATGAAGTCTGAACTCAACTGTCAGGGATTTTTTGAATGCAGGACACTAGACCAAGTTTCCTAAATACCAACAATCCAGCATCTTTGACCTTAAGGCTCACCTGTGCTGCTGAGTCTATGCATGAGGAAAGGCAATGTGGAGAGTGAACATGTGAGTAAACTGTTAACACCAGGCTTCAAGCTAGAGACCTCTCAATTAAGAATACTTCTTCACTAGCCTATGAAAAAGAACAATCAGGCAGAGAGCTTTAATTTCCAAGTCTTTCTTGGAGTCTGACCAGGAACCTGACTCTGCCCTTGACCTGCTAACTTGTTACACATTGGAGATTTTTTTTATCTTGCCTTTATTATTTTTTTTATAAATAACTCAAGGCAGTGAGCATACCTAATACTCCTTCCTACTCCTATTTTCCCAGCAGCAACAACCCTGTGAGGTGAATTGGGCTGAGAGAGGGTAACTCACCCAAAATCACCCAGCCAGCTTTCATGCCTAAGGCAGGACTAGAACTCACCGTCTCCTGGTTTCTAGGCCAGCTCCTTATCCACCACACCAAAGTGGCTCTCCTATTTTATTTTCAATTCTTTAAATTTATTTTCAATTATTTCTCAATTTCCACTCCTATCCTTGTGCACTGAAAGGGATTTGAACAGACCCCTTCTTCACATGGAAAATTTCTTCACTTGCATATTGCTACACATAGAAGTTGGGTTCACGCAAAACATTAGACCCTAAATCCAGCTTAACAAATGTTATGTTGACATAAAATGCTGTTGCCCAAGCAAATAAACCATACTGTGGCATGTTGTGTGAACCAACTCTGAGTTCTTTATGAAGTGTTCTGAACATGGGGTGGTGCTAACCATAAGCATGTCAGCAACAGAGGGGAGCCTGGTGCGTTTTGTCTTCTTATCAGATTTCTACCCTGAGCCTGGTAATAAATGCAAATATGTATTCATGAACTTTATTTATTTATTTATTAAATTTTTCAACCGCCCATCTCCCCCCAATGGGGGGACTCTGGGCGATTCACAACAAACATTAGAACATAAAATATATAAACACATAAAACCTTAATTTAAAACATTACTAAAAAGAAGAAGGAGAGACCAAGAGGATGAAAAATCTGAGGCTGAAAGCAGAAGGACTCTATGGGGCTAGCCATCCCCATGCTCGAGGTATTCCCTCCCCGCCCCAGGCCAAGTGGCAGAACCAGGTCTTCAAAGCCTTACGGAAGGCCAGGAGTGTGGGGGCCAATCGCACCTCTGGGGGCAGGATGTTCCAAACAGCAGGGGCTACCGCAGAGGAGGCCCACCTTCTGGACCCCGCTAATCGGAGTTCTTTCACTGAGGGGGTCCGAAGCATGCCCTCTCTGTTTGAACGGGTGGGATGGGTTGAAGAGATAGGGGAGAGGCGGTCCCTTAGATAACTTAACAGATGAAGACTCAAGGATGAGATTCTGATGTTGCTTTTACTACAAATGCGAAAAAGCTCTTATAATGATGAAGATACGCTACTGCAAAACCTGGAAATCTAGCATATACAGCAGCTCCTGGGTTTAAACCTTGCATCTTTCCCCCCACCCTTATGTGTTAGTGGACTTTTTGCCATTTTCTCAGCCTTGGATATGGACAGCATCTGCACAGCATTTTGATCATGGCCTTGTGGAGTTTCTAATCTCTCAAATTGGTCTTATTCGACATGCCAAGGGTTCCAACACCAAACTGAAAATTAAAGGTGATAAAAGACAACCTTAAGAGTTCCATGTTGCATTTTAATAACTGGTGACATAATCCCATCAGGAACTATGCAAATTGAAAGATTAAAATAATACATTGTAATCCAAGAAATAAATTCTAAACTTCGGCAACACATGAACCCAAAGCGTGATTCAATAGCTTTTGGCACCTCAGATACTTTGGTCTTGCCAGCTTCAGCCCTCACCCCCTTTCCTGCATTCATTTTTAACAAAGAGGATGTGTTAATCCTCCTAAAATCCCCGCAGGTGGTTGGTTTCCTGTCCTTATTGTTTGCTTCTGATCATCACTGACATGTTTCCTGCAGTTTCCCCAGCTGAACATCTTTTGTGGATTCTCTCTCTCTCTCTCCCTCATTCCCCTACCCCACTCCCACCATTAGCTGTTAAAGATGGGGTGCCAGGACATATTTGGGGTTAACATTCACATGAAAGTATCTGGTTGAGAATTAACATCCAAAATCAGTAACTTAGAAATGACAAATTCCCAGTCGTTCTCATTCCTAAGAGGTACTATAGATGTTTGGAGCCTCCAAATCTAATGGTCTTTCTTTCTTTCTTTCTTTCTTTCTTTCTTTCTTTCTTTCTTTCTTTCTTTCTTTCTTTCTTTCTTTCTTTCTTTCTCTCTCTCTCTCTCTCTCTCTCTCTCTCTCTCTCTCCCTCATTCCCCTACCCCACTCCCACCATTAGCTGTTAAAGATGGGGTGCCAGGACATATTTGGGGTTAAAATTCACATGAAAGTATTTGGTTGAGAATTAACATCCAAAATCAGTAACTTAGAAATGACAAATTCCCAGTCATTCTCATTCCTAAGAGGTACTATAGATATTTGGACCCTCCAAATCTAATGGTCTGTCTGTCTCTCTCTCTCTCTCTCTCTCTTTTCTTTCCTGCTTTCCTTTCATCAGAGAGGTTTTGTTGTGTGAGAGTTCATTAAAGTGTGACCTGCATGCAAAAGATGAACATTTAGCTTTGGAAACGCTCAGCCTATTTACCATGGATCGTTATGCCTGGTAGAGCTGAGTTGCTTAATGTTCTTGATTGAGCAAATGGTTTAGGCATTTTTCATGCAAGGTATTTAAAAAAAAAAAAAAGTGTTGCAGAGGTATTTTGAATAGCTAGAATCAGTGGCTGCTATTCTTCGGGGTTCCAATTGCGGAAGCCAACACAGAAATTAAGGAGTCTGGCGAGAACTCTCTGGAAGGCTAGAATTTCCCGATTGTTCTTGCCAAAGGTGCCAGAACATGCAATGAACCGGTTCCTCCTGGGGCTGCACTGCTAACACCTCAGCTTAAAACCCATTAGAAGCAAACAAATGTGTACAGCAAGACTTGTACACCTGGGAGCCTATTTAATCTGAATGTTCTGTCGAACATATGTTTCCTCCTTACCGTAGCACACGCCAACCACAGCACTAAAATGTTAAAGCAAGGCTGTGCCTCTGTGCGTGCAGCACAGATATCTACAACAGGCAAAAGGGGCCTACAGCCTACGGGAGCTTCAGCCTCATTCCCATTTGATTGGGCCCCACCTTTAAGTTGATCTGTCCCTTTGCTACTCCTTGAGGAGGAAGGGGAGAGGGAGATAAAAGATATCAGAAGGAGAAGGGAGAGGGAGAGGGAGAGGGAAGGAAAAAGAGGAGGAGGAGGAGGAGGAAGAGGAAGTGGAGGGGGAGTAGAGAGAGAGAGAGTGAATTGTTTCTACCCATTGGGGCCTCTCCTCTCTCCCTTAACAAATTACTCCTGGGGAAATAATGCTTTCTGAAGAAAAAAGAAAAAGGCTTACTAGAAAAATAGTCAGAGAAGGCTATTTGCATGGATATGCCAAAGGTCCACATAGATGGGAATCTTGTCCTATTTGGTTTCGTAAACATAGATTAAGTATTCACAGAGGGTTATGCTCTCTGACAGAGCTCCGCATACATATTGCTCATACGGACAACAGGCCTCTGCGGCACTTTGGACAGGAAGGCGCTTCAGAATATGCTGGGGAGAGCTCACGATAGCTGTCTGCAACTCCATCTTTTTCCAGGTTCGTGCAGTTGCCGTGTAGGAGTTACATTCAAGGGCTACGTGGCTGCCCGTGCACACTTCACATTGTGCATAGTGTAATTTAAGTGTGCGTGCGTTTCATCTTCTCAGCCTTTGGGGACTGCGAGATTTAAAGGTGGTTGTCAAGGGGTTGTGAGTTCTCAGGATTTGAGGGAAAACATAGTACAAAACATACCTTGAGTCCCCCCCCCCCTTTTATTGAAACCACATCTGCTTTCCATTTAGCCACATTCCTTAATGTTCTTCTGCCTTCTCCTGCCTGTTTTTACTAGTAACTAGGAGGGAGGAAATGAAGCCGGAACTTGACATCTTAAAATGCAATGAAAAGAGAACTTTTTTTCTTTACTGAACATTAAGCAGCTTAAATGTTCTCTAATAGCATATGTATTACTCTATAATGTTGGCTTAATATGTACGTAGAGGCAGTTTTTGATTAACGACCACAATTGGGACTGGAGTTTCTGTCACTATGCAATGCGGTCATAAAGTGAGGTGTCACGTGACCGCATCGCATCGCTTAGTGACAGCAACCCCCTTTGCCATCGTTAAGCAAATTTCACCGGTTGTTAGCTGAGGACCCACCCCAATCCAAGCCATTCCAGCTTGGTCCGTCCCAGCCCCGAGCCTCAGTAAGATAAGGGACTGTCTCCAACTCCCCCCACCTGCCTATCGCCCCCCATCTCTGCCCTTCTGGCTGTGAGATTTGCCCCGTTCGACAGAGAAACTCTCGTGACACGTGTGGTTCACAAAGAAGGTTTACTCATGCGTAACGTAGTAGTCACAAGCAAAGCCAGGACTGGCTTGGTACAATTGCATCACTTGTTATATTCCCCCCTTCCCGCGCTTTTTCCCGCCTCGTGATCGCGTTGCGGCTGTGGGCTATTAGGCCCCCCAATGTCCCCCCTGATCGTTCATGATGGCAGGGTCGGTCAGAGTCCATTGTCCTTGATTGCCAGTCCCCCTCCGGCTGGGTTGGCCCCTCCCTGCTACGTGCAGACCGCAGGTTCTGTGCTGCGTTGCGATCTTGTTTCGCTGCCCTGCGGCCCCGTTCCTTGCTTGCTCGCGCCGTTATCAGTTCGTAATTAAAAGCTTCCGCTGCGGTTTTCCTGTTTAGCTGGCCGCAGGTGGCTCGTTAATTAGCGGCGCTTTCGGTTCCTCTTTTCCCCGCTAGCTACCGCCGGTGGATTCCGCGTGGTCTGGTTGCGAGCTTCCCTGCAGCCCCGTGCTTCCCTGAAACCTCGTGCTGACCGAACCTGACATGCCGCCCCCCTGACGACAACTCCCCCCCTCGGTCCTATTTCGGCTTCCCGGGGTATTTACTGTAAAAGTCCCGCACTAGGTCCGGCGCCCTTATGTGGGTTTTACTCACCCATTCGCTGTGGGACTTGGGGAAATGTTTCCATTGCACTAGGAGCTGGGTCTGCCCCTTGTGCCTCCGGGCGTCCAGTATCCGGTTGATTTCGAAATGCTGCTCCCCCCCGACCATGATGGGTGGTGGTACTCCCTCCGCCTTGTGCCAGGCGTTCCCCGGCTGGTGCAACTTTAGCAGGCTGCAATGGAACACCGGGTGGATCTTCCCGAGGCTTTTCGGGAGCGTCAGCCTGACGGTCACCGGATTGATGATCTCCGAAATGGGGAACGGCCCCACAAACCTCGGGCTGAGTTTTTTCGATGCCTGGTGCGTCTTTAGGTTTTTGGTTGACAGATACACCTGGTCCCCCACTTTCCACTTTTCCTCGGGGAGCCTCTTGCGGTCCGCGTGCTTCTTGTAGTCGGCTTTGGCTCTTTGCAATGCCGCGTGCGCCGCTCGCCGGGTCTCGTCGATTTGGGCGAACCAGGCGTCCAGGGAGTTGATCTGGGATTCCGGCTGAGGCAGCTCCGGCATGGGGACGAATTCTCTCCCGGTGGCTACTTTGAACGGAGAGAACCCGGTGCTCTTGTGGACGGCGTTGTTGTATGCCACCTCCGCGAATGGTAGTAGCTCCGCCCAATCGTCCTGTTGGTGCCCCACGTAGCAGCGCAGGTACTGTTCGAGCCCCCGTTCAGGCGTTCCGTGGCTCCGTCCGTCTGCGGGTGCGCCGCGGAGGATAGGGCTTGTTTCGTCCCCACCCGCTTCAGGAACTCCCGCCAGAACCGCGCGATGAAGTTGCCGCCCCGATCGCTGACGATACGTCGAGGTGCACCGTGGAGTCGGTAGACATGTTGCACGAACAGTTTCGCCAGCCCCTCGGCCGTGGGGACTCGCCGGCACGCTACAAAGTGCGCTTGTTTGGAGAATAAGTCCGTGACCACCCAAATGGCGGTCTTCCCCTTACTCTCCGGGAGCTCCACTATGAAGTCCATGGCGACCTCTTGCCAAGGGCCGTCGGGTTCCGCTACCGGCTGGAGTAGGCCTCTAGGTTTGCCTTTGGCTCCTTTCGCTGTTGCGCACACCGGGCAACCCCCGAGTACGCCTCCACGTCCTTCCGGAGCGTGGGCCACCAAAACTGCCGCCGGATTAAGTGGAGTGTCTTTACGAAGCCGTAATGCCCCGCGCTCCGGCTGTCGTGGGCTCTCTCCATGACCTCCCGTCGGCAACCCTCGGGCACGTACAGCTTTCCTTCGTGCCACCACAACCCCTCTTGGCCGGTTAGCGCCTCTCGGTTCTGCTTGAGCCAACCGTCCCGCTCCGCTGCCTCCGCGAACCCTTGCCTTACTTCAGACGCCGCGTCCCGTCGCTCCCCCTTGGTCTGGCTTCGGGTCACCGCCTTTGCAGCCAGCCTGCTGGCGGGGATGACGGAGTCCACGATCTCCTCCCGTAGGCTGGCGTGCTGGGGCATGCGAGACAGTCCATCCGCTAAGAAGTTGCGCTTCCCGGGGATGTGTTTCAGTGTGAACCTGAACCTCCCGAAGTATTGGGACCACCGTGCCTGTTTGGGGGATAGCTTACGCGGGGTCTTCAGGGCCTCGAGGTTCTTATGGTCCGTCCACACCTCGAACGGTTCAGTTGCCCCCTCCAGTAGATGCCTCCACGTGGCCAGCGCCCACTTGACCGCGTACGCCTCTTTCTCCCACACCATCCACCTCCTCTCCGTCTCGGTGAATTTGCGGGAGGCGTAGGCGCACGGGTGGATGGCCCCTCCGGGCTGGGTTGGAGCAGGACTGCTCCCGTTGCCACGTCTGATGCATCCACTTGGATTATAAACCGCCGGTCTGGGTCGGGATGGCGCAGGATCGGCTCCGCGGTGAACCGCTGTTTTAGTTCCTCAAACGCCCCCTGGCATTCTGCAGTCCACGCGAGTGCCATGCTGGGCTTGGGGGTTTCCCAGTGCCCTTGGTTTTTAGCAGGTCGGTTAGGGGAAGGGCGATTTGGGCGAAGTTCGGGATGAACTGACGATAGAAGTTCGCAAACCCTAGGAAGCTTTGGAGTTGCCTCCGGGTTCGCGGCGCTTCCCAGCCCAGGACATCCCTTACTTTCGCCGGGTCCATCTCAATTCCCCGGCTGGATATTCGGTAGCCGAGGTAGTCTAGTTGCTCTCGGTGGAACTCGCATTTCGAGAGCTTTGCGTACAGCTGTGCCTTCAGCAGTCTCTGGAGCACCGTGCGCACCAGGCTCACGTGCTCCGCCAGGGTCTCGGTGTAGATGAGGATGTCGTCCAGGTAGACCAGGACGCCCCGGTAGAGTAGGTCGTGCAGTACCTCATTAATTAGCTGCATAAATACCCCCGGGGCCCCTTTTAATCCGAACGGCATCACGGAAAACTGGTAGCTTCCGAGCGGGGTGTTGAACGCCGTCTTCCACTCATCTTTTGCGCGGATCCTAACTCTGAAGTAGGCTTCGCGCAAGTCCAGTTTTGTGAACACCCTCCCCTTCGACAGATGCGACATCAAGTCCTTCATCAGGGGAGGGGGTATTTGTACTCCGTGCTGATTGCGTTCAGCCCCCGGTAGTCTACGCACATACGGAGCGAGCCGTCCTTCTTCTCCCGGAATAACACCGGGGCCGCTAATGGTGACTTCGCGGGTTGGATGAATCCCCGTGCTAGGTTCTTGTCTATGAACTCGCGCAGGGCTCCCATCTCCCTCCTCGACAGGGAGTACATTTTTGGCTTAGGCAGGGTCGCTCCTGGCTCTAGCTCGATGGCGCAATCACTGGGCCGGTGTGGTGGGAGCTGGTCAGACTCCTTCTCCCCGAACGCTGCCGCCAGGTCTCGATACTGCCTCGGGATTCCGCCGCCCGTCGGGGGTTCCCCGGGTCCGGCCCCTCGCTTTGCGGTTGCCTCGCCAGTCGCCGCTGCCTCCCCCTCGCCTCGGGATCGTGGCGGGTCTCCGGGGTCCCGGCGCTGCTGCTGCTGCTGTTGCTGTTGCCGCCCGGGTCTCGGGCCCCATCTGCTCTCGCCCCGTCTCCCGGTGTCCCGGACCCTCCGCTTGTCCGCCGGTGGTTGCGGCTGCCTCCGTCTCCACGGCTCGGTCCCCTCTGCTCTCGCCCCTCGCCGGTCTGTCGACCCCGAACCGCACTGCCTCCGCCGTCCAGTCGACTCGTGGGTTCCGCCGCCGCAGCCACGCCAAGCCGAGTACCACCGCGTAGTCGGCCACCGGGACCACCACGAACCTCAGTTCTTCCCGGTGACTCCCGATCGTCATCTGGACCGGCTCGGTGTAATACTGAGCTGGCCCCCCTGCCAGCGTGCCATCTAACTGGCTGAATGAAATGGGCTCCCGGAGGCGCCTCAGCTGTAGCCCGAGCCCCGAGACCACCGCTGGGTGCATCAAGCAGTGGGTGCAGCCCGAGTCCAGTAGCGCCCGTAGCTGCGCCTCCCCTCCGGATCTCACCCCCGGACGTGTATCCTCACCCGGAACGGTGGGCAGTCCTCGTCTCCTATTGGGTCCGCGCGCCTCGACTCCCCTGCTCGCACTGGGACGCCGTTCAGTGCGAGCGCGCCTCGTTTCCCGCCGGCTCCGAGTCCTCTCCGGAGGATGCTGTCTCCGGGGTCGACCACCCCCCGCGTCCTTTCTCGGTCACCGCCGCCACTGCCCCCTTCCGCGGTCGGTCACCGGTCCTTTTCCCGTTCGCACGCGGGGTTTTGACTTCGGGCCGTGGTGGGGCGCCTTCCCGCTCCGTCGGGCACTGCGCCGCTCGGTGGCCTCTGCCTCCGCATCGGAAGCACAGATTCGGGGCTCTGGTCGCCTCTCGCCTCCCGGTGGACTGCCGTCGACCGCTCCGTCTCTCCTCGGGGGTCCTCTCCCTCGGCCGGTCCCTCGTCTGGTCCCGTCGTCTTGTGCTCTGTTGGATCTGCCGCCACGCCGATTCCGCCGTTCCGGCCAGCCAGATCCAATCCTTCACTGTGGCCGGGTCGTCCCGCCCCAGTGCCTTCCGCTGCGGTTTTCCTGTTTAGCCGGCCGCAGGTGGCTCGTTAATTAGCGGCGCTTTCGGTTCCTCTTTTCCCCGCTAGCTACCGCCGGTGGATTCCGCGTGGTCTGGTTGCGAGCTTCCCTGCAGCCCCGTGCTTCCCTGAAACCTCGTGCTGACCGAACCTGACACTGGCCACCCTGCACCCTGCCTTGCAGGGCGGCAAACAGCCCCAGAACTGCGTGGCTCTGGGGCTGCTGGCCACACTGCGGCTCAGGGGCTTCTTGGTGCTCCATGGCTCTGGGGCTGCAAGAAACCCCTGACCTACAGCAAAGCATGAAGCGTCAGCTGCCCCAGCCCAGCCCGCAAGCGCCAGCAAGCATTCGTTGGCCCAGCTGCCTTCTCTCCCAGGTCTCCACACTGATCTTTCGCCTTTTGCAACCAGCCACTGTGGCTGAAGCAGAAGCGACTCAGTGCCTTTGCTGTCTCCTTTTCGGATGCAGCTTCTCTGGTGAATGTTTCCTATGTGTGGGTCCCTGACGCTTCAGAAAGACTTTGAAAAGACAGCACAGCTTTCCAAAGACAGCACATCCTTCAGAAAACTGCACTGTCTTCCCAAAGTCTTTCTGATTGGGCAAAACCACTTCTGGCCTTCCCCATTCACTGGCATTTTTATTTGTGCTGTGCTGCTGGGTGGGGCTGAGGAGCCACATGTAGGAAACATTTGCCGGAGAAGCTGGGTCTGAAAAGGAGACAGCAAAAGCGGTGAGGGGCTTCTGCTTTGGCCTCAGTGGCTGGGCACAAAAGATGAAAGGTTGGTGTGGAGAATTGGGAGAGAAGGCAGCTGGGCGAACAAATGCTTGCTGGCACTTCCTGGGACTTCCTGGGCACTCCGGTGTGCTGGCACTTACTGGGGCAGGTGGGGTGACTGAGGCTTCCAGGGACAGCTGCAGCTTCGTGCTGTGCTGCAGCTCAGGGGCTTCTTGCAGCCCCAGAGCTGCGAGGTGCCAAGAAGCCCCTGAACTGCAGCATGGTAAGCAGTCACAGAGCCACACTGTTCTGGGGTTGCTTGCCACCCCACAAGGCAGGGTGCAGGGTGACCAAAAGGGCAGAGAAGGGCGGTGAGATAGGTGGGGGATGTTGAAGCATCCCTACGTTGTAAATGTGGGTCGGCTGCCAAGTGCCCGAATTTTGACCATGTGACTGCAGGGTAGCTGCAATGGCCATAACTTTGGGGACCAGTCATAAGTCCATTTTTTCAGCACCATCGTAACTTTGAATGGTTGCTGAACGAATGGTCATAAGTCGAGGACTATGTGTCTGTTTGTTGATGCCATGTCAAAGTGATTCTTTGAGTCCCGCAAAGCTTTGTGTTTCCTCTCTGCCAAACCTGTTGTCCTTTTGCAATTTTTCTCTGCTGTTTTCCAGCACATTTCTCTTTGTTATTAATGACGCTTTAGCTGATGTATCCATTTATTCTTCTGATTTTGCTCCATTTAAAAGGATGTAAGGAGGTTTCTTTCTCCTAAGTAAAATCAATGGTCCATCATGCTCAGTCACATAAACCATGACAGCTGGCACCCATCCAAGGCACCCAAGGGAGGAGTTGCCCATTTCTGTTGCCTTTGATTCTCTTTAGATGTAATTGTGAATATGTGGCGGGTGCAGAAATCTCAAATAGGAATGTGGATGAAATAGTGACAACAGTTCAATACTTAACCAGGAACTGGGCGAAATAGGAAATGACAAGCAACCATAATATTATATTAATGGGGTGAGCTTTACCCTTCACTTTACTATCTCTAACTAGGTGGCCACAGCTACAGGTACTGAAATAGTTATGTATAGCTCACTAATTCTCTGCAAGATCCATGGTTTTAGATGTGTGGCTAAGTCAAGGCCAAGCAGAGATCTGTCCCTTCCATCTAAAATCCCATAGCCCCAACAGGGAATCTTTGACCACCATAAAGGTTCCTCCAAGGGCTTATCAAGCATTCTACTACGCTTGTTTTTGCTGTATTGTCTTGAAGTTTCTGGACAATCTACTCAAATCAGACATTACCCATGACATTGTTCTGTCTTATTTCAGGATACAGTACATCAAGAGATACCATATATCCTCAAAAAAAAAAAAATCCTTTTCATTTAAAGGGACCGGTCCTGCCAATTCTAGGAATACAAGTCAATATTGAGAACTACCTCTAGAATGGGATAGTTAGCAGTGGGTTGAACTTTTGCGCGTCCTCATTCATGAAAAGGAAAGGACAAAGTCAAAAGGGATCAAAGATTGAGGAGCAGAATTTTGTTTCAAATTTGGAGTGAGTGGGAAAGTGAAGCCTTTGAACTTTTGAAGCATTTTTTTTTTTTGGCCTTCTTAAAAAACAAAAAAAACCCCTACCTCTTCTCATGTTCTTCAACCTTGTATCTTCTCTTCTATTTACCTGAAACTGAAAAGAGAAGGTGAAGGATAGAAGTGGGCACCATTGTTCAATCCATGGATATGATGTGCTAGCCCAGGGCTTTGTGGACAGCGACCAGGTTGTTCACACAATCATGAGAGTTGTTTTGTTGTTGTTGTTGTTGTTGTTGTTGTTAAGGAAGATGTTGAGGAAAACAGAGCTGTCCCAAGATATTTTATACCTCAGGCAAAGACCAAGATGGCATTCCTTCCCTTCCATGTACAAAAGCTGACTGGACTGACAGTTGAATCTTTCTTCAGAAATGGCCGTTGGGCCATTTGCAGGCTGACTCCAAGAGTGTGAGAAGACCTACGTAATAATAACATTCTCCATCATCCTCTAGCAATCGCCCACTATTTTTCATCTGAGATGACCATGTCATTCTGCCTAATGGAAGGGCTGTGTCTGGAAACAAAGAAAGAAGCTGTGCTGAAACTACTGCTAACGGGGAGCCCCACTCTTGAGAAATTGATGCCTTTGAACCGTGGTGCTGGAGAAGACTCTTGAGAGTCCCCTGGACTGCTAGGAGGTCAAACCAGTCAATCTTAAAGGAAATCAACCCTGATTGCTCATTGGAAGGATCGATAATGAAGCTCAAGCTCAGATACTTTGGTCACCTAATGCGAAGAGAGGACTCTTTGGAAAAGACCCTGATGCTGGGAAAGATTGAAGGCAAAAGGAGAAGAGGACGGCAGAGGATGAGATGGTTAGATGGCATCACTAAAGCAATGAGCATGAAACTGAGCAAACTCAGGGAGGCAGTGAAGGACAGGAAGGCCTGGTGCGATATGGTTCATGGGGTCACGAAGAGTCGGACACGACTTAACGACTGAACAACAACAACTCTTGAGAAAGCATCCTAGCTGGGGAATTCTGGGAGTTGAAGTCCACACATCTTAAAGTTGCCAAGGTTGAGAAATATGGCTCTAGGCCTAGGTTCTCCTGTAGCCCAAAGATAGGCAAACCTTTTGTTGTGGCAACCCCCCCCCCCAATTTTTATTGCTTTGTTGTCTTCTAGTGGTCACTCAGATTTTTGGGTAACATTAATCATGGTTTGGGGGGGGAGTTTCATTATACTAATTATCAAAGCTAATTAAATGGAATCCATCACTATTTTTCACCTGAGATGAGTATGTCAATCTGCCAGACTGTGTCTGGAAACAAAGAAATAAACTGTGCTCAGATCACTGCCAAAGGGGAGTCCCACTCTTGAGGAAGCGTCACCAAATGTTTCCACAGGGAGAAAATCAAGTACAGTGGTTGTCCCAGATGCCCAATTTCAAAGGGCCATCTGCAGGCATTTCGGACCAAAGAGCCCACACCCTGCTTTATTCTGAACGTTTAAATAGCTCAGGTTTGGATTACTTCTATCCAGCCTCTTTTTCTTCTGGTTTTCTTCTTTCCGTTCTTCTTTCTTCAGAAGCATGGGTGATGCTATCAAAGAGTTCCCCCATTGGGGGGAGATGGGCGGTTGAAAAATTTAATAAAGAAAATAAATAAATAAATAAATAAATAAATAAAGCCAATAATTCAAAAGCACCCCTGATTCTACAGCTTGTAAACTGCAGCAGAAGCTAGCTCTGGTAGCTTTTGGAAGTGTTGTGTTTAATGAGCATTCTTCTGCCTAATTTCAACCCACTTTCTAAATTCCTTTAGATAAACCACCTTTTGCACAGAGATCAGTGCACTTTATATATTATACAGGTAGGCCCAGGGTTAAGAATACTCAGGTTATGGACAGCCCACAGTTTAGAATGGAGTCTATTTTAGCAAAATTTCAGTTAAATGCACCATGATTTTTTTTAAAATACACAATGGTTCGAGTTCATTACACAACACTACTTATACGGTATTATACAATAATAGTGTTCCGGCTTACATACAAATTCAACTTAAGGACAGAGCTTGGGAGCAGAACTCATTCTTCAACTGGGGACTACCTGTATATATCACCTTCATTGCCATTCACCAAATCAAGATAACACTGTACAGTAAGCAGATTCAAGATGGGATAATAACACACCAGAGCAATAAAGCATTCATCTGAATAAGGTTGGATCCAGCTAATACTCTTTTCTATTCCATTCAACCTGCCACAATGAAACCCAACAGACCTTTTCAAGAACAGTTAGCTTGAGCAAATTGTGCTGCTCTGAAAAACTGAAAGATTATTCCAGCAACGCTGGGGAAATGTGTTGGAGGATATACATGGAAAGATATCAATACATATTTAGACTTTTGAAGGTCTAAGTCTGACCCTAGAAAAACATGCTGAGATGCAAACCCCAGAGTAGGTGGCTTCTCCCCTAGACTGACACTGTGCTCCCACATGAAAGAAGGGATGAGGCATGGGCAGAAGGTTGAACCCAGATCTGTGATGAATCCCACCTAGGAAGAAATGAGATGAGGTGGGTCAGCCAAGGATGGCTGCTACTTGTTTACTCACTTAGCTGAAGACTCGTCCCCAATAGAGTTTGCCTTGCGATGACTCAGATCTGTAGTTCATCTGGTCTAATAACATCTGTTCTGAGAGACGCTGACTTTTCAAAGATTCAAGCAGAGGAAGTTCTTTCATATCACTAATCATTAAAGAGCATTTAAATACAGTTATCAGAGATTGTGTCTAGAACTCTCTAGAAGCAAGCCACCTGCTTCATTATTATACTGTTATCCAGGGCTTAGATCAGTGTTTCTCAACCTTGGCAACTTTAAGACGGGTGGACTTCAACTCCCAGAATTCCCCAGCCAGCCCTGCTGGCTGGGGAATTCTGGGAGTTGAAGTCCACCCGTCTTAAAGTTGTCAAGGTTGAGAAACACTGGCTTAGATTATCCTGTCCCGGGAAATGAGCTTTATTTGGGAAGTGAAAGTAATCAAATTGTTCCTTTCAAGCAGGCCAAGTTAGATCTTTTTAAGCCATTTAGGAACATAGATGGACTCTTCTCTGCTAGAAATGTTCTTACAGCAAAGGACAGAAGCTACCTGAAGGCTGATGGGAGATAGGAAATCATGCTGTATACTTGGCACAAGGAGCCACTTTGGTCTAGTGGTGAAGGCCCCAGGCTAGAAACCAGGAGACGGTGAGTTCTAGTCCTGTCTTAGGTATGAAAGCCAGCTGGGTGACTTTGGGCCAGTCCTTCTCTCTCAGCCCAACTCATCTCACAGGGTTGTTGCTTTTGGGAAAATAGGAGGAGGAAGGAGTATTAGGTACGTTCACTGCCTTGACTTATTTATAAAAATAATAAAGGTGGGATTAAAAAAAATCTTTAAAAAACCCACTGGCCTTATAGCTATAATAAAGTTATTTGATTTGATTTATTTGGGCACAACTGGAACAGCATCCCCACAGAGATAAGGACTGCACCCTCTCTCCTGGGGTTAATGTATTGTATTTTGGGGAGGGCTGTTTTGTTTTTTTGATTGGTGTCATTTTTAGATCATTTTATTTTGGGCCATTTGTGCGGTTTTATGTTTTATCTGTTTTTATGGATTTTTTTTTATTTCTATGCTGCCCAGAGTCCATTGGTGGCTATAATAAATTTAAATAAAGAACTAAATAAAAACTGGGAGAAGTTGGCAGTGTTTTGAAGGTTCTGTGCTTTTGTAGATGCTTGATTACTTGCCATCAAGTCAGTGTTAACTCTTAGCAACCACACAAATAGATTTTCTCCAGGAGGATCTATCCCCATCCTGGTCCTTCAAGTGCATCCATCGCCACTGTGATTGAATCCCTCCATTTTGCTGGTGGTTAGTGTCGTCTTCTCTTTCCTTCCATCTTTCCCAACATCTTCCAACTTTCCCAACATCTTTCCCATCTTTCCCAACATCTTCTCCAGAGAGCTAGATCTTCACATAATGTGTCCCAAGTATGATCATTTGAGCCTGGTCATTTGTTCCTAAAGTGGAAAATCTGGTTGATTTGTTTTATTATCCATGTATTTGTTTTCTTGGCTGTCCATGGTATTGTCAGGAGTCTTCTCCAATATCCAAGTTCAAAAGCATCAACACTCTTTCTATCCTGCTTCTTCAAAGTCCAACTTTTGCTTCTATAGAGTGTCACAGGGAAAACCATTGCCTGCACAGTTCTGACCTTTGACTCTGATCACCATGTCTCAGCAACTGAATATCTTTTCCAAGGCTTTCATTGCTATCCTACTAAGTGCTAGCCTGTGACTGCTGCCACCTTTTCAGATCATAGTCAGTTGTAGTTGCTAGGTCTCACAAAAGTGGAGGAAAAAGAAGGTGGTAATGAAGTCTCTTCTTCAAACTCTGTGGAAAGTGAAAGGGGCCCTATTCTCAAGCTAGAAGGACAATGGACAAGTTTAGAAAAAGTGCTGAAACTCTTTCTTATCTCAATCTTCTGCAGGGCAGTGAAGGACCATTTTTGAGGAACGCAATATCTGTTATGGCTGTTCTAATAGTTATTCAATAGAAATGAAAGCCTTTCTCCAAAAGAGAAAGTGGATATATATGGACAGGTAAAATAAATTAGAATTAAAATATGGCAAATTCCACCTACGTAGAATTGCATAACTAATCCTAACCCTTCTTCTCCCATTGAGAATCCATGTGTTCTTTTGAGTGATGCACAATAAAGCATAATATTTACAAAAACTGAAAGGTTAAATAAAACAATAATATAATAATGATAATAAAATGTGTCTGTGGGAGCCAATTAATTATACAATCCAAATTTGATTTCATACAATAATTCTAGGTTATATTCCAATAGACTGCACCTAGGGGTGCATGACTAAGAACAGTGGGGTCACAGCTTAAAAAGAAATGTCTCAGTTTTAACAGGATATTTGTTTAGGATTCATAACTGAACAGAATTCTTCCCAATGAGTTTTTTTCAGATTGAAACATTCTGGCATCCAAGAAGCCTTCAGAATAATGGAAAGTTTGGCAACAGGAAGTAATAAAATCAGCAGCAGCATCCTCTGCCACCTCCAAGAATAAAGCTAGCTCAAAAACACCATCAAGAGGAATTTCAAGGAAATTCTCAAACATCCTGAGAATGAGATAGAAAAACAGATGCCTCCTTTGCAGGAAAAGAAGACTTCTGAGCAGTTGCAAGGTAGATTTTGGCTCCATGTTACAAAGGTTATTAATGTGATTTAACATGTTAAGCAAGTTGCTCTCCCCCCTCCCCCGATTGCTGGAGGATAATTCCATTTATAGGTGTCAGGAAGGGGAGGAGGCAGAGAAGGACAAGTGTCTGTATATGCATCAAGATGTCATGTTGCAAAAATTGCAGCTTACCTATTCAGGTGTTGGGCGCAAGTATGTAAGAGTTGACATCATGATATCACCATGTGCAGTTTCTACAGATGTCCACGATTCCATTTTAGAATGACCCTGAGCATCGCAGAATGTGGACACATCAGACCAGATACTACTCCCAGGCATTATTTCTATCTTAAGCAAGACAAATGTTCATTAACCACATTTGTAATTATACTGCCTACATGTCACATATAAAAATCTCCCTCCTAGGAATGCTTGAGCATATTTTCCCTGACACATTAGGCTTTGGGTTTGCATGGAGCTCTTAGTATTTTACAGTTTGAATCTGCTACCTGCAGAAATAAAGATGCACTTTAATTCCTTATTCCGAGATAGTTCTTTCTCATCTCTCCCAGTCACGATTTTAATCTTAATCTGGTCGACAAGGTCTGTCTTAGTGAACCTGGTCACTTTTCTGCACCTCTTCAGGGAAACGCACGTCAGGCTTCAACCTCCAAATAAATTGCTTCTGACATCCTGGAACTGAATTTGCTCATTTACAGGGTCTCCTTTCGGAGATAAAACCATAAACCATTTTCAGTTACTGATGGTTGGGTTTGTTTTATCTTGTTTTTTTTTCCTTCTCCTCTTACACTCCACAATTGGGATGTCATCTCTATGCAGCCAGCAAGCTGTTTGAAGACTGTGGCCGAGCCAGCACTGATGACTTAAAACTTCCCCAAGAGCACCAAGGCTGTGCTTTCCTATTATGGATTTCAGAACAGACACTTCACAAAGGGCAGCAATTAGTTGCTTCCATTCTCAAGCTGCTATTCACCGGGGGGCCAATTAAAATAGCGTGGCACTTGTTCATAACAATTTGGAGTAACTTTCTTTTCAGGAATCAGCAGAGGTAGTGAATGCATCAGACTCTGTTAAATACAATACACAAACAGGAGGATAATGGTACATCTTAGATTCTTACAATCCTAGAATCATAGAGTTGGAAAAGAATGTCCGGTCCTCTAGTCCAGTCCCCTCAATGCAGGAACTTCTAGAGCATTGCTAACAGAGGACAATCCAGCCTGTTTGAAAATCACTAGCAAAGGAGAACTTATCACTTCTTACGGCAGCTGATTCCAGTAGCTATCAGCTTGTACAACGAAGAAGCTCCTGACTATCTCCTTCAGCTGCTTCCTTATACTTGTAATCCACTGTAGAGAGTATGGAAGATGACCTTGATGGAAATATGCAAGAACCATTACCTAGGGAAAAGGGGCTGAAGCATTTTTTAAGTCTGGAGCAATGAGATAACATTCAGAAGGGACCAGGCAGACACCACCCTGATTCACTGGAGTATAAGAATGGGGAGAAGGTCAAGCACAATCAGGCCTGTAAGGCCCTATTATTATACAGTCTGCTGGAGAAGACTCTTAAGAGTCCCCTGGATTGCTAGGAGGTCAAACCCGTCAATCTTAAAGGAAATCAACCCTGACTGCTCATTGGAAGGATTGATGATGAAGCTCAAGCTCAGATACTTTGGTCACCTAATGCAAAGAGAGGGCTCTTTGGAAAAGACCCTGATGCTGGGAATGATTGAAGGCAAAAGGAGAAGGGGATGGCAGAGGATGAGATGGTTAGATAGCATCACTGAAGCAATGAGCATGAAACTGAGCAAAGTCAGGGAGGCAGTGAAGGACAGGAAGGCCTTGCGCAATATGGTTCATGGGGTCACAAAGAGTCAGACATGACTTAACGACTGAACAACAATTATACAATCTCAGTAAAAGTAGCTTTTGCCTTCCTGTAGGGTTGATTTCCTGCTCTAGACTACCTAGCGGGGCTGACATTCACTAGTCCTCTGGGACAATAGAGAATAAATCCACTCCTTCTGCGTGACAACAGATTTTTAAAGAGAGCTATCTGTTCTCTCATCAGACATTGTTCCACAAGCTAAACATACCCAATTCTTTCAACTGTTCCTCAGAGGGCTCTCCAATTTCATTGTCCCAGGCATGGTGGTGCTATTTATTTGATTGATTGATTGATTGATTGATTGATTGATATCCTGCCTTTCCACCAGTAGTGCATGATGCTTTACATGGAGATCTTTGTTTTACTCCCAACAAAAACTCTGCAAGGTAGTTGGGCTGAGGGAAAGTGTCTGGTTCAAAGTCATGCAGTCAATTTCTATGGCTGATGGTGGACTTGAACCTGGGTCTCCTCAGTTCTAGCTCAATATCTTAACCTCTGCATTATGATGAGTTGATACAGCAATGAATGCTTTCAAAATTCTCCTCAAGAATTCAATCTTTGTGAATGCCGCACAACTGAAATCCAGATCTGCAGTGAAAATGAGGTAACTATTTCCTTACTTACCATAATTCCCATTAAAGGGCCAGGCTATGGACAACAAAGCAATAAAAAAGAAAATGTGACTGAAATTCAGAATGGGAATATAACATCATCTGAAAATGTATTGTTTTAACCCAATGAAAAACAGCAACCAGAGACAAACTTCACAATACAGCTTCTTTTGGAGATTTAAAAAAAAAAATCTCTTCAAATGTGACCTGTGACACAAATGTACCTGGGGAACTTCTCTTGGCATCTTCTAGGATAGGAACCACGCATACACATGCACACACGCAGCAAGGCTAGAAGATGCAAAATGTAGCATGGAATATATTCACAGCAACATTCATGCTCACATTTAGGAGGTCAGATTGAAACAGTTTTTAAAAGCTGGAAATTGATTTTATTCCAAGTAAAATATCAGCCTCCAGCATGTTCTTCATTTCCAAGAATGTCTCTGGGATTGACACAGGACTTAAGGGCAGTCTTTGAAAATAAACATGGCTGGTGGCTACAGCCTACTGCTTTGTTCACAATTCTCACCTGCTCAGAAAAAAGATAAAGAAGGAAGAGGATGTTAAGGAGCATCTGAGAAGGATTAGGTAGGGTTGGCAGGCAGCAGCCTTCCCCAGGGTCTTCTGGTGAATAACTAGCTGCACCCACCATGGCAACCATTTGGTTGATGGGGAAGATCCTCCCCATGGCAGTGATTTCCCAAAAGCACATCCAATATGCTCTTGAAGTGACAAATTGTTCATAGATCCCAAAAGTTAGGGTCACTGCTAAACTTCATTCTCAGGCTGATGTCCTTTTTTGGAGATATCTGAGGAAAGACTCACTGGGATCAATCAACGCTTATCCAAATCTGGATGCAACAGACCAAATTTGTTCTTGGACTTTACCCCTAAATAACAGACAAGTGCATTGTTTTCAAAGTCTGTCTAGACAATTACATCATTTGTGATGTCATGTAAAACTAGAGTTATCAGATATCTAAACAGGCAAAGGAAGACATAGACAATTGGAAAGGAGGACAAATTGCAGTGGGGCAAAAGGAGGGCACACTGTTTTACTTTCTTGGCATCTGCGACAACAATTACAGAAAACAACAACAACAACAACAAAAAAGTACTTAGTCCTACATGTATATGAATTTACTTTTTCCAGCATCAGAAAGACTGGGTTTTCAGTTGCAATATTTTTTCAACAAATCTTTATTTTCAAGAACATGTGCTAGTGATAATATAGAATCAACAATGAGCACTTTTCAAATTTCACCATAGAAATACATGATGAGTCATGAGATCCACAGGCCACAGTGATTATAGATTTGAAGGAGCTGGATTGAAGCCAATTGCTGGAATCAGGAAATCAATCTAATTACATAAATCTACGCTGTCGAGTCTGTCAATGGACAAGGGAAAAAAAGAAGCAGGCCATTTACAAGGTCACAATGTATGAAAGCTTGAATGACTACTGTGGTGAAAATGTCCAAAAAACCCTTAAGATACTCAAAAAGCCAGACTATATTTGATTTTAAGGTTATGCCTGTTGGATGGAGGCTGTGCAGACAAAAAGGAGGGCATGTCCTCCTTTTGCTGGATGTCTGGTAACCCTATGTAAAACATCAGTTATGTAAATTTCTCTTGGAAAGAAAGAAAGAAAGAAAGAAAGAAAGAAAGAAAGAAAGAAAGAAAGAAAGAAAGAAAGAAAGAAAGAAAGAAAGAAAGAAAAGTTTGTTGCATATAACTGGTAAAGAGTACGTGTTTTTTCCCAGGTTAGCTTCTTGTCCCCTGGGCTTCCCTGGCCTTTCCATGATTCAATGAAAAATATAAAGTTTGTTTTCTCTGTAAACTCTTCCATCTGTTTGATGTGCCTGGATTGGGGAGGAGGGGACCATACAATCTCTGCAAGAAAAAAAAAGAAAGAAAGGGTTGTCTGAAGTGTTTCTAAAACTGTCAACTGCTGTTTCAAGGAGCACTTGGGAGATGCAGAAAGCAAAACACTTCCTGATTTTTTAATGTTGCTTATAGTGGTTATTCTTTCCAGGGGCATCCGCTTCCCCTGACAAACTTATTTTTGTCTAATTGCACTTCTCAAGAGGAAACAGCCTGAAGTGTTTGGACATCTCCAAAATGAGCATCAAAACTTTAAAAACAAAAGACAAAGAAACCCACCCAGCACTTTGTTCCTTGTTTGCTGACCTGACTTACCTCATCCTTGACAGCAGCTAAAGGAGCGTTGCCTGCTCTAAAAACGTCCAGTTCTTCCTATATGCAAAAAGCAGTTGGGTAGAGATGGCTAAGGATTTTGAGTGAGAATTGCAAGTGGGTAATTCCATACAATTTGGCATTTTCTTAGTAAGAGTACAGCATAAATTGCAACGTCCTCCAGGAACAGAATGGACAGAAATTGAGAGTTTACTCTGAATATGAGAGCCAGCCTGCCTTCCTGCCCTCCTGCCTTCCTGCCTTCCTGCCTTCCTTCCTTCTGTTGCCCGGTGGATTAGGCAGACATAATAATGTTGCTAGATGTATTAGAAAGGAAAGAGACAGGATAGATTCAAGTACAGAGAGCTAAAGTTAATCATAATGGATGGGAAATTGAAACCTCTGAGAAACAGGGCCAGGCAGTGCAAGAACCATTATGTTACACAGGAGAAGGGAGGAGAGTAAAAGGAAGCATGATAAAGGAAGTATAAAAGGAGAGAACCAGGTAGGCTGAATAGGAGGGGCAAGGCAGAGAGAAGGACAGAAGAGGAAAGAAATCAGGTGAGGCCTAGAAGATGGTCAGGAGTAGCAGCACAAATAGGGACCAGTGACAATGGTAGAGAAGATATGAGATAAGTGGTGGTAGCAATAGCTCAGCAGTGGCGATAAGGAGAAGAGTGGTGGATCAGGACAGGACCAGTGAGAGAGACCAGCGAGAGAGACCAGCAGCATCCAAAACAGGGGAAGCCACCATAGCCGAGCTTAGAACAGGGTTCCTCAATCTCAGCAATGTTAAGATGTATGGACTTCCACTCCCAGAATTCCCCAGCCAGAATTCTGGGAGTGGAAGTCCATGCATCTTAAAGTTGCTGAGATTGAGAAACACTGGCCTAGAAGAAGAGGAAGTCAGAGCATTGAAGGGGAAAGAGAAAGAGAAAGGGGAAAAAATGCCAAATATATGGCAGGCCTGTTCCAAAATGAGATGTAGAACTTCTCAGACACCAAGTAGAACAAGGAACGAGCAGAATATAGAGCAGAGTGGTAATAGGCTGACATGTAGGTAATCTATTCATTGTTCCAGATAAAAACATGATAGGAACTTTTCCATTATTATGTATGATCAGAAGAGCCAGAAATAGGAAAATGGAAGTTTCTGACTTAAAATCTAGTTTTATAGCATCCTTCCTTCCAGGTCCCCTTCAATTACCGCACGTCTCTTTGTATATTTCTATTCCTCAATAAGAAAACGACTTCTGTTTCATTTATTTATGGCCTCCAGTAGAAAACAGGGAAATGAAGCATAAAATAGCATTGTGTAACCCCAGAATGTCTTAAAATAGCCTCAGGCATAGACAACACTGCAGCAACATTCCTAACAGATGCCCTTCAGATGGTTTATATCAGGTTGGGCAAAAAGTTGAGATGATGAGATTTCTCCCCCACTCAATCGCCAAGGGGACAAAAATCAGCTCTCTTATAGCCTTTGCTTTAGGAATGTTTGCCAAGGAAGAACAAGTGGGTGGGTCCTCTCCGATGGAAGAGAAGTAAAATATGCCATCGCCAAAAAAGAAATTAAAAGAAATACCCCGTGTAGATTGACTATCGATCTGGTTTTTTTATTATTATTCATGTTGGATTCTATAGTTGATATTTTTTTTACTATTTTAATAGATACTTAAAAGCCCAACCAAGTAAAAACAGGGGGGAAAGAAATAATGGAACAAAAACGAAATAAAATATCGATTTACAAGCTGGGTAAAACTGAACAAGAATTTGCAAAGCACATTACAGTAGATTAGTACTAGATCTAACTATAATGAATAATTTTAACTATTATTAAAGTCAGATCAATCAATCAATAAAACCTGATTATTACATTTTCAGCAGTTTTTAATGTGAATTATCTATTCTGGCAATCAATATTGGATTAGTATACAACACCACTAACAACAAAAATCTTGTCTTCTCTGGGTATAATATTTGCGGTAAATTATATATTTATCTTCTACTGATACTCATTGCTGTATATCATTGGACCTGTTTAAATTCTGCATCTGTTTCACTATATATTTTTTGACTTGTTCATTTTCTGAATCATATTTCAGTAACACAACATAAGTCCCAACATATGTTCTCAATTGTGTCATAAACTTTTCACATTCAGTCAAGTCTCTGAGTGTTCCACCTTGTTTTTGTAATTATTTATCTGTACTTCTAATTTTAAGATACTGGAACTAATTAGGCATTTCTGACTGTTCCAAAGACAAGAGTCTCAAAACATTTCATCTTTGTTTTACTAAACTTTACTCATCTTTACTGAAAATTTATGGTTGGTCGCACAGTCAGCCAGATGTTTAGACTGGATTTGGCATTTTTGTCCACCTATCAAATCCTTCCCAAGGACCTGGGATAGGCAGATGTTGTTGTTTGAGGGTGTTAGAGATATCGTCGCAGGATATAAGCTGTTCCAAGTCAAGCTGCCTTTTGCAATTGACTGATGGTGATTTTCTCAATGCCGATGGTGTTTAAGTGGTGCTCCAGATGTTTTGGGATTGCACCCAGGGTGCCTATAATTATTGGTACTATCTTTGCTTTCTTTCGCCACAGTCGTTCTACTTCTGTTTGCAGGCCTTTATATTTTGTGATTTTCTCCAGTTCTTTCTCTTCTCTTCTGCTGCCTCCAAGTATTGCAGTGTCCACTGTCCAGACTTTTTTGTCTGTCTTATCAACAATTGTTAAGTCTGGGGTGTTGTGTGGCAGGTGCTGGTCTGTTTGAATCCTAAAGTCCCAGAGCACTTTTTATTTTCTATTACTTTGTCTGTTTTGTGGTCCCACCAGTTCTTGCTTGCGGGCAAGTGTATTTCTTGCAGGTATTCCAAAGCACCATTGTTGCTACTTTGTCATGCCGTTCTTTGTAGTCAGTCTGTGTGATCTTCTTGCAGCAGCTAGCTAGGTGGTCCACTGTTTCTTCAGCTTCTTTGCAGAGGCAAAAATTTATTATCTACTGCTCTTTTTTTTTTTTTTGCACATTCACCTTCATGAAAATAAATATTTAGTACTGAAGAAAGGAGTGGTAAACCTGGACTTGCTCATCTTCTATATTTATCCCATACTTTACTGGTACTTTGGGGTTTGGTATCACCAATATGCTGATGATCTCCAGCTTTATACTGCTACTCCAGGCCGTAGTGATGTTGCCACTGAAGTTCTGTTCCAGTGTCTGAATACTATGAGGATCTGGAAGGGAAAGAACATGCCTAAATTGAACTCTACCAAGATGGAGTTACTGTTTGTCCATAGGGATTCTCTTCCTGACCCGGTGATGCCTCTTGACAGGGTGGCACTTCTCCTGAAGATTCAGATCCACAATTTGCAGGTCTTGTGGATTCTGCTAGAACAGCAGATGGAGGTGGCATCCAGGGAGCCTTCACCCACCTTTGGGTGGGGTGCTGGCTGCACCGCTACCTGAGATGGGAGGACCTTGCTACAATGACTCATGCCTTTGTCACCATCCATTCTTCAAAATATTTTTTATTACTACTGAAATAAAGCAATGCAAAAGAAGATAAGAAAAGGGATAAGATGGAACAAAAGAATAACTACTAAATATAGATTTTTTTTAAAAGCCTAGTAAGAAAACTTTCTAGGTACACATCCTCTCCATCCGTTCCATTTGTGTTCCAACTGCTAACCGCAGTTTAAATATTGATGCTTTACACTGAACATCAATTATTGTTGTTGGCTTCTGCCAAAGCCCTAGAAACCACATTCCAATGTCTAAATCTGCCTTGCCATGTAATGTGTTGTATCTCAGGGAGCCATTCCTGCTTGAATTGGGTTCAACTTCTATTGTGGATATATATGGTTAATTTTGCCATTGCAACATAGTCTCCAATGTTGGTCTCCTAATCTGCTATCATTGGCAAAATTTATATTTTCCAGTGTGATACCAGGTTTGTTCTTGCTGCTATCAACATGTATCTTATTAATGATGTTATTTTTTCATTTATGTTTTCTGGAGCCATCCAATTATACTGCAGTGCTTTCTACATAAGGCTCCTTTAAAAATCACTCAGAAGCTCCAATTGGTTCAAAGAACAATAGCCCATGTGCTAACCAGTATTCACCAGTGGGAGCACATACACTAGTGTTAAGGGCCCTACACTGGTTACCAATAGGATTCCAGGTGCAATTTAAATTGCTGATGCTAACTTATTGTGATGGTAAAAGTTACACACACGCACACACACCCCATACACATGTAAGCTGTGTTCACTACCAATCCTATGAGATGTTTTAGGTGAGCCAGATTTGGGCCACAACCCTATAAAGCAGGGTTCCTCAACCTTGGCAACTTTAAGACGGGTGGACTAACTCCCAGAATTCCCCAGCCAGCCTTGCTGGCTGGGGAATTCTGGAAGTTGAAGTCCACCCGTCTTAAAGTTGCCAAGGTTGAGGAACCCTGCTATAAAGCACTATATGGTTTGGCACCAAGTTACTAGCAGAACAATATTCTCCCATCAGAACCAGCCAAGCTAGTTCTGTCTATTTAGGAGAAGCCGCTAATGTTTCTGCACTTCCAGGAGCCTTCCAGTAGACCTTCAGTTGGCTCCCAGTTTGATTGCCTTTCAGAAGCAGCTCAAAATAGAGTTTTTCCAGAGGGCCTTTGGACCACGATACCTTCTTGGTTGGGTTATAGACTGGCTTTGCTATTTAATTGGTTTAATCAACAAATGTCTGTTTTTATTAATTGGCTTGTAGAGGTTTCATTTAATTGTGTATTGTTTATTGTGTATTTTATCTTGAAAACTGCCACGAGTCTTTCAGGATTGTGGTGGCGTGTAAATGTAATAAACGAATAAAAGCATCTTTATTATGTTCTGTTCAGTAAATTCCCAGCTACTTAATCAGTTTAACAATGATATTAAACCCTGTTATTTGTTACAAATGCGGTTTTTCCTCCTCTTATAAATTCCATGTAATCATTTGTGCCTTGTTCTTCTTAATCCCATATCCTGATACCGAACCATTATGCTGTGAATGTTTCATTATCGATTGTAAAGAGTACTTTAGATGGGTAACTTTAAGTACAGCATTATCAACATATAGTTTTCATTTATGTTCTTGATTTGCCCATTTAATTCCTGAAATGTGATTCTCTTGCCCTATCTTCCTTGCCAATGGATCTAACGCCAATAAAAATAAAGAAGGAAAGAGGGGACAATCTCACATTGCATGTTTATACTGCAATCTGATTTTTGAGAATTCTAACCTTGAAAAGGAAAGGAAACCAATCTATCAAAATAATCAAACTTACTAAACTTTGCATTTAGTAAACAGGAAGGAGAGATGGTTTCAGTCAGAGCTCACACTTTTTTTTCTTCCAACAACTTCCACAGATTCTTTGTTTCACCTGCAAACGTGGATGGTTGATTTGCAGACTACCATCTGCTCATCTCTCCTCAAGCTACAGCTGACAGATAGATTGCCTGCTTTGCATGCAGTAGACCCTAGTATGGGAAAGCCAGTTTTGTGTAGTGGTTAAGGCATCAGGCTAAAAAGCAGGAGACTGTGAGTTCTAGTCCTGCCTTAGACACAAAGGCAGCTGGGTGACCTTGAGCCAGTCCCTTTCTCTCAACCCCAGGAAATTCTGAAACCTTGCCAAGAAAACTGCAGGGACTTGTCCAGGCAGTTGCCAAGAGCCAACACTGACTCAAAGGCACACCCACCCACAAATCTGGTATAAAATCAAGGATCCCTCAAATGGGAAGGGGCCCCTACACCCCTGATCAGTGCTGAAATCCAAATAAAAACACTCCTAACAGAGCTTCAGCCTCAATCCAGCAAAAGATGCATGCCTTCTGCAACACCAAGTGGAGCAAAATTCACCTATCGGAAATCATAGATCAGTGTTTTTCAAAGTTGGCAACCTTAAGATGTGTGGACTTCAACTCCCAGAATTCCCCAGCCAGCATGGCCTGGCTGGCTGGGGAATTCTAGGAGTTGAAGTCCACACATCTTAAAGTTGCCAGCTTTGAAAAACACTGTCATAGATAGTCACTCTTAGTAAAGAACAGCTTTTCCCAACCTGGCATCCATGTCTTCATCCTTTTCATAAAATGTTATTCCACTTTTACAACTAAGAGTTGTCAGAATTTATTTTTGTTTACATATTTTTATACTTTATATTTTACTTTCAGATTCTTTCCTTTGTTTAAATTGTTTACTTTTAAATATAATATAAAATGTTTTATATTTATATGTTGTGTGTATATATGTCTGTATTACTGATGGAACCAGTCTCCCAGTTGGGTTAATGATTCTCTTTATTATTTTCCAGGCTGCTGTGTGTGTGTGTGTGTGTGTGTGTGTGTTTTAATTTTTATTTTTTACGTCTATATGTTTGCTCAAACTATCGCACAATTGCACTCATTTCACATGCTAGCAAGGTTATGCTCAAAATCCTACAAGCTAGGCTTCAGCAGTATGTGAACCGAGAACTACCGGATGTACAAGCTGGGTTTCGAAGAGGCAGAGGAACTAGAGATCAAATTGCCAACATTCGCTGGATCATGGAGAAAGCACGAGAGTTCCAGAAAAACATCTACTTCTGCTTCATTGACTATGCAAAAGCCTTCGATTGTGTGGATCACAACAAACTGTGGCAAATTCTTAAAGAGATGGGGGTACCAGACCATCTTACCTGTCTCCTGAGAAATCTGTATGCGGGCCAAGAAGCAACAGTTAGAACCAGTCACGGAACAACCGATTGGTTCAAAATAGGGAAAGGAGTACGACAAGGCTGTATACTGTCACCCTGCTTATTTAACCTATATGCAGAGTACATCATGAGAAATGCCAGGCTGGAAGAATCACAAGCCGGAATTAAGATTGCAGGGAGAATCATCAATAAACTCAGATATGCAGACGATACCACCCTAATGGCAGAAAGTGAAGAAGAACTAAAGAGCCTCTTGATGAGAGTGAAAGAGGAGAGTGCAAAAGCTGGCTTGAAACTCAACATTAAAAAAACTAAGATCATGGCATCTGGACCCATCAATTCCTGGCAAATAGAAGTAGAAATGGAAGCAGTAACAGACTTCATTTATTTGGGCTCCAAGATCACCGCAGACGGAGACTGCAGCCATGAAATTAAAAGACACTTGCTCCTTGGAAGGAAAGCTATGGCAAACCTAGATAGCATATTAAAAAGCAGAGACGTCACCTTGCCAACAAAGATCCGCATAGTCAAAGCTATGGTTTTTCCAGTAGTAATGTTTGGCTGTGAGAGCTGGACCATAAAGAAGGCCGAGCGCCGAAGAATTGATGCCTTTGAACTGTGGTGCTGGAGAAGACTCTTAAGAGTCCCCTGGACTGCTAGGAGGTAAAACCAGTCAATCTTAAAGGAAATCAACCCTGATTGCTCATTGGAAGGACTGATAATGAAGCTCAAGCTCAGATACTTTGGTCACCTAATGCGAAGAGAGATCTCTTTGGAGAAGACCCTGATGCTGGAAAAGATTGAAGGCAAAAGGAGAAGAGGACGGCAGAGGATGAGATGGTTAGATAGCATCACTGAAGCAATGAGCATGAAACTGAGCAAACTCAGGGAGGCAGTGAAGGACAGGAAGGCCTGGCGCAATATGGTTCATGGGGTCACGAAGAGTCGGACACGACTTAACGACTGAACACAAATATGTTTGCATTCATTTTAATATTGTACACTGCCCGGTTTTTTATACGTGAGATGGGCAGCTATATAAATCAATCAAATAATAATATCATATTTTAAGGAGTTGATATGACCGCCCAACTTGGAAAATTGCAATTCTGGGTGGTGTACAATCAGTAGAACAACCAAAAACAATGTATTTACAACAAAAATTAATAGGCAGTCAGAACTCAGATTCCAATTACACCCTTCCAGATGGGAATTCCAATGACCTTGGGCCCAACACCCCAGGAGAGATTCAGGTTCTTAGAGCTTTTCTAAAGGCCAACAGAGTCAGGGCTCACTCTATATCAGGGGAGATCATTCCAGAGGACAGGCACTGCCATGGAAAATCACACCTCCTGGGTCCTGCCAGAAGACCTTGCTCCAGAGCAGGGATTCTGAAATGTGCCCATCATAATGAGTGTGTGGGACCAGCAGATAACACTGGGGACAGATAGCTCACAAAGACACAATCTGGAGCTATGCAATCAAAGCCCTGTCATTTTGTATGTGCATAGGATATCAATGACACATGTTAAAAAGGGACAGGACTCGGATCGCATTGCTGCAACCGCCATCTTGTCTGCTTTGCCAAACGCCAAGACACCACTGTGCATAATTATAGTGTTATTTCTATTGCGGAATGTTAAAGGGTCAAGTGACTAACTCAGTTAGAAAGATTCTTCTACCGTCTAAAACTGTTGAAGCCTGATGGGAATTTTCGACAAGGACCTTGCATTTTCTCTGAGAAAAAATATTTTTGGGTTAGAAAACAGGTGAGCCAAATTCATATAAGTGGAAATTTGAAAAAGGCCAGAATGGTGACAGTGTTAATTAAGAAATTTACAAATTTTATAGCAGACAGAAATGTTGGCCATTGATGAGTTTCATATAATTTTAGTATTTAATAATGGAGAAAGTTGGATGGCTTGGATATATTTCTCTGATCCAATTAAGATCAATCAGATATTTTATGCAACTGTTTTGCAAAAAAAAATTATTATTTTTTTTCGGTTTACAGATGGACCAGATACTGTAGCTGGGGATTTTATTTTATTTTATTTTATTTTATTTTATTTTATTTTATTTTCATTTATTCTCGGATATAGCAATGGATCAGAATAACATTTAAAAACAAAAACGGCCTCAGAATGCCTTCATTCAAATATGTGGGAATTTCATTTAGCTGAAATATGAGATGATTAAATATAACAAAACAGGAATATACTTGTTTATGTACTCCATCTGACACACTTTTTTATTTGAACTATTTTTTAATATCTTGGTCCATGGTTGGGAAAAAGAATTAAATTG
This sequence comes from Python bivittatus, assembly GCF_059951505.1. Lineage (NCBI taxonomy): Eukaryota > Metazoa > Chordata > Lepidosauria > Squamata > Pythonidae > Python > Python bivittatus. Next base: position 15,252,400 of record NW_028277096.1, read on the forward strand.
ATCCAATTACAAGGTGTATGTAAGTGGTTGCTAAAAGTCAGCACTCCCTTGATGGCACATAATCAATAATCAATCAGTCAATGCCTAGATAGATAGATAGATAGATAGATAGATAGATAGATAGATAGATAGATAGATAGATAGGCAGGCAGGCAGGCAGGCAGGCAGGCAGGCAGGCAGGCAGGCATATACATATACATATACATATACATATACATATACATATACATATACATATACATATACATATACATATACATATACATATACATATACATATACATACACATACATACAAGTTAGAAGCACAGCATTGCTAATGACCCTCCATTTATTGACCAACTCTCACTCTCTCTCTCTCTCTCTCTCTCTCTCTCTATATATATATATATATATATCAACAACATTTAAGAAACAAAAATAGAAGATCAACAATGTGAGGACTGTGGAGTTGTTGGTGCTCTCTGAGCTTGGTTGTTTGATTGCAGACATTTCATTACTTGACTAGGTAACATCATTAGTGTAAGTGGGTGTGGGGTTTGCTTCCTATTCATATGCAATAGCTTACCCTGTCAGTGTTGGTGGGGCTGTGGTTTTCTCCTTGGTAGTTCCTTGATCAGGGTATTGTTTTCTGCTTGATTGTTTGTCTGCTTGATTGTTTGTCTTCTTGGCAGTTTCTTGATTAGAGTATTGTTTTCAAGGAATCAAGTAAAATTAATTTAATAAAAGGGTGTAGAATATTTGAATATTATAAATATTATACATATTCTTTGAATATTTGAATATTATAAATATTATAAATATTCTTTGAATATTTATAATATTTATAATATTCAAATATTCTAAATATTCTTTGAATATTTATCCTAGAATTCATATATTGGAATTGTATCATGGTCTGTAGATCTGTTAAACTGGAATTTGATCCATTATATCCTTTGAATATGGAATATTTGTTAAAGTATACTAAGCAAATTTATTGGAAGCAGAGGGAAAAATCTGACAAATTATTGGTCTCCTATATTAAACAAGGGAAGCAAAGTTATATAAATCAAAATTCTTACTGGAACAATTCATAAGGACTGTAATGTAATTCATTTGCACTTTACAGAATTCTACTCACATTTCTACTCTGATTTCTGGAAATGGTATAGTGGTAAGGTAAAATGATGGATATAAAATAAACTGGGACAATTCCAATATTCTGCCAATAGGTAGTAAGGTAAGCATGCAAAAAATTCTAGTTTTGCTTTTATTCAGACTCTATTAAATACCAGGGAATAATTATTCTTAGAAAAATATCTCATTTGGAAGATATGAATATCTCAGACTATATAGCATTGATAAATGAGGACCATGAGAGATAGTGGGAAGGTGGGAAAGAAATGGAAGGGAGAGTAGACATCAATAATCAAGAGATAGAAGGCAGTATGTTGAGAGCTTATCTCACAAACAGTGGCAAGAACCTGGGAAGAAACATTTCAAATCAAGGAGACTCCACCTAAATGGACTCAGTATAAATTATGGTTGGAAAATCCTCTTGCAGGTTCTGTATTTGCCCCAAGATTAGTATTAAAGATACCTTACTGAAGTCTGCATAATTCTGGCTTCCTTGATCTTGCCCGGTTGTGTGGAACTTGTCATCTACTCAGGTTCTAGACAGCTTTACATAGGCATGGCTGTCACACCTAGCTCTCTAGACGCTTAACCCCTTATTCAGAAATTGCCTTCCTCCACAAAAAGCTCTCAGTCATGACTCAGCAAGGTTAGTTACTGCAGTGTGAGAGGGTTCTTTTGGAAAATGGTACAGACCAGGATTCTGGAGGAGGAATGGTGAACTAGCACATATCCAAATGAGCAGAGATGATGACCATGGCAAAGACCGAGGAACCAGGGAGTAGACCGGCCCTACAGAACCTCTCTGGCTAAGGAAAGTATGGGAAATTACCTGCATGTGCTCCAGATGGCTGCTCCTCACGAGCAGACTACAGGACAGCAGTTTTCCATGGGTTTGAGTACCAGGAGACAAAGTGATAAGCCATCATGCTCTCAACCACAGCGGAGCCTTTTAAAGACACTGGGTTCGCTAAACTCTCTTTCTAAGCACTTTTGGAAATTCCTATTTAAATACTTTAAAGCTAACAGGGATCTTCAAAATTACAAGTTTGAAAAGCGTCCTACTGAGTTTACCTTCATTCTTGAATTAAAAAAAATAATTATAAGCTTAAGAATTTAAAGAATTGGAAATGAAGGGGAAAAAATTAAATAAGACTGTGATCCAAAAAAGTTCTAAATGAATTAAGGGACCAGACAAGTTTGGAATATTAGGACTTTTACTATAAGATTTTGGGAATAATTATATAAATAAGCAGCATTTCATGGAAACTAAATTATCTGTTCTCAGGTCATAACAGAAATTTGAGACTTTCTGATTTCAGAATTTGGAAACTAGAGGGGACTAAAGATTCTAAGCAGAAAAGGAAAAAGAAAAAAATTGAAAGCTTGCCTTTTGTGTTGGGTTAGTACTGGAATTTACAAAATAACACAAAATATTATGACATTTGAAATATTCCAAGAGATTTTTGAAGAATGGGGTCAAAAACTAGCAGCCACAATGTCAGCAATGTAGACTATGTCCAAAAGATGTTAACAAAAGAATGAAAGATATGAAAGAGAATATTTTGAGAGATTTACAAGAGAAAGAGGTGAAACCAATTTCGTCTGATGTAAAAATATTAGAAGCAGAAATATTGGAAAATAAAAAAGTATGGATTATAAGACAGAGAAGACAACTAAAGTGGAAACACAAATGACAAGCCAAGAGAATGACCTAGATAAGGACTTTCTAATGTATTAACAAAAGAAGTTGGTTAAAGCCTTGAAAATTAAAGTGGAAATACAGATGATAAATCAAGAGAATGACTTGGGCAATGGCTTTTCTATTGGATTTTAAGAAGAGGTTTGCTAAAGTCTCAAAGAAGCTTTTGGGATGGGAAAAAGAAAAATTGAAGAGGGAGCAAATTCTACGACAACATCTGAATGAATTAAAGATCAAGATTGTTAGAAATAAAAGGAAGGAAAGTTGGTTTGTCTGACCAAGGTTAAAATAAGATGTGTTTCTATAAAGCTCTGGTAACCCTTCACAGACTTTTTGCTGACACGAGGCCTGAAAAGTTGATGATTTATGGATTCACACATGGATAAGGGATGGGTTATGGGAAGAAGAGATCTTTGTTTGTAACTCTGTAGGGAGTAAAGAGTTATTCAGTTTGTTTTTACTTCTTGTGATAAGGATTGGAAGTCACTTCTTTAAATATTTATTTTTTCCTTTTTTTCCTTTATTCTTTCTTTTTTCTTTTTCTTTCCTTGTACCTTTTCCTGTTTCTTTCTATCTCTCCTTTTTCCTCTGAGTTTAGTTTGCATTTGCTTTTACTCTTGTAATTAAAATTTTCAATAAAAGTTTTTTTTAAAAAAGGAAATGGTACAGATCAGTTATTTATTTATTTAATAAACTTACATGGCCGCCCATCTTATATATGTGACTCTGGGTGGCTAACAGTTAAAACAAAATAAAACAGAATAAAAATACAACCAATAATTAAAAGCACAAATAACATAACACAACATAAAAGAGCAGCTGACAATAATTGCAACACCCCAAAATCAATATAACCAAAAAATAGGCTCACCCACACTATCAGGTGTAATACCACCTATGTGTATATCTTACCTAATGTATATCATACCACCTCTGTGTATATCTTATTCCTAAACAGTCTATAACAACTCTGTTCACCTTTGTTTCCAAAGCTTACACCAAAATCTCTAGCCACCATTTAACCACCTTCAAGTTGACTTCTGTTGATGTTAGCTGATGTTAACTATTCTAAAGGGTTGGCTTGGCAGTTTCTCAGTCTGCGTTGGAGTGGGGAAAGGAAGGTGTCTTACCAGCTGCTGGCTGGCTGGACCTTCTCAGCATTTCTGCTGGAGTCATGAAGCTTCTGGGTTCTGCTCCTCCTTTACCCTCAGTTGCCTGTTGAGCTGGGGGCTTTGTTTTTCCTTCCTTTTGGAAAACATGGGTGGAAAATGGGATAATTAATTTTAATCAGTTAATTGTTAATGGAACTTTCAAAAGTTTTGGAAGATTATAATAGAACCATAGTTTACCAAAAACAGCTGAATGGCAATTCACAGAGCTAAAGCATCTGTTATTTTGTTGGGTCCAGCTGCCTTGGCAGCTTCTGAAAGCTTTGAATGTACTAGAGAAGGTTTTTATAGAAACTAAACCAACGATCCAGTATTATTAACAATTAAAAAACGTTACAGAAATAAATTTGGATGACATTTGGAAGAGAGAGAATGAGAATATCCTATATTATAAAACCAATGGTCCTGAGTTTTCAGAAATGCTAAGCATGTTTTTTATGATTCAAAAACAAGGTTCATGAGGGTTTATTTATTTATTTATTTATTTCACAATATTTGTCAGCTGTCTTGAGATGAGCACCCAGAATTGATCAGTCTGAGCAAATACATACTGGAATTATATAGTTTTAATTGCATTTCCAAAATGCAAGGAGGGAGGGAACCTAACATACTTCCCTTTGCAAACTTTGTTCCAAAGTGTGGGGCCACAACAGAAGATACCTTCAGCCTAGCCTACCTCATACACCTCTATGAATATTTGGATCTTCTGGGATATTTGGATCTCAACAGGATGATGGATCTCAACAGGATGGAGATGATGGATCTGAACAGGACCATTTAGGATGTTTGGGCCAGGAGGCAAGACAATGCCTAATTATGAGTTACAGAATTGCAACATTTACATCATTAATCATGGCATAAGCTCGTGGTTTGCAAATGTTATTAGCATCCTTCATTTGAGTGATCAAAATGAAGTCCTCCTCACCCCAAAATAGACAGGAATTTTCAGCCTGTATCTTTTTGGATTCAACCAGTTGTGTATTAAACAGGAGAAATTGGATGAAATATTTTTTGTGAAATTTGGGGATCTATGATGGAACATCCTGCTGTGATAATAATGCTGATTATTCTAGCCATGTGTTTGTTTCTTCCTTTGTTTTCTTACCTGCCACACTATAACGACTCTCATACCATATCTTCTATTTTACATTAAAATGTCCATGGCATAATCCTAGTAAAATGAAATCCAATAAAAATATTTACATATGACCAAGTATGTAAGAGATATCACAAATCCCCCAAATAAAACCAACAAGTAAAATAAATAAATTGAGAATAGCCATTATAACCAAATAGTCTTCTAAATAACTCTTATTTTATGCTTATGAAATTTCATTAAAGTGGGCAGTTTTTCACAGCACTGTATTCCATAAAGCAGGTGCTACAAAGAAAAGCACACCTCTCAGCACCATCCCTAAAAAGCAGATTTTTCTGTATCTTATTGAAGGATAGAAAACTCCTGTTTTGCTCAGTTGCACCCATCAGGGTTGCTACCATGCAATGACAATCACAGAGAATGTTGGGAGTTGTAGCATCAGACAACCTCCAAATTCCCCATTCCTGATTTAATAGAAGACACTGTCTAATAATTATTACAATAATTGGTTGTTGATGATTGCCACCCAATTAAAGCTTGTAAGAGCTTCCTTTCTAATATTTGGTATTTATGTGCACAATGTGCAAATTTACATATTAGGCTTTATGTGGTGCATTTTTTGAAGCTAAATAGAAGAAAAGTGTAAACTTGGACACTGAACACTCGCCAGATGTTCTATGAATGCTGCAGATTGAGTACACATTTTTCAGAGAATGCTTTATTTCACTCGGAATAGATGTTCTGTCTTGTCTTAGGGTTTTCCTAGGGCTTCATCAGTCCAAGGTAGAGTATTCTCTTCTAATGATATAGGGTTTTCTGCAGCAATGTCCTGTTCAAAGCCATATCCTTAGTTGGCCCAGTGCTTATGTGCTTAAAATGCATAGGTGCACACACAGGTCAACAAAGCATGAATCAGTATTGCTGTATCTGCAAATTCATTTTTCTTCCGTCTCTCAATTTAATAGGGACGTGTATAAGGATTCCTGGACATGGGGTTAGATTAGTTATTATTAGTATTTATTATTTATTGGATTTCTCCCCCGCCCATCTCCCCCACAATAGGGGACTCTGGGCGGCTTACAAAGACATTAAAACTATAAATATATATAAAATACATACTATATATAAAATTAAAACAATATTAAAAAAGGAAAAATCCAAGAAGATGGAAAATCGGGCCGGGGTCAGCTGGCCACTATGGGGCTAGCCATGTCAGGCCTAGCCCAAAGAACTCCTGGAGGCCATGCAGGTTCAATCAGCAAGGTTTATTTGCCAGCACCTGTTTACAGAAATCTTCTCAGACTGACCAGCAGTTCCCAGGCACAAGTCTCTACTATCTTCTGGAATGTTTAGGGATGCGCCAGCTTTCCCCGCTTATCTCCAGAGCGTTGCTCTGGAGACGAGAGCACCGTTTTCACCCCCCTTCCTCCATTCCAGTCCATCACACGCCATCTCCCTGCTTGAGATGTTCCCTCCCCACGCCAGGCCAAGTGGCAGAACCAGGTCTTCAAAGCCCTCCAGAAGGCCAGGAGCAAGGGGGCCAATTGCACTTCCGGGGGCAGAATGTTCCAAAGAGCGGGGGCCACCGCAGAGGAGGCCCACCTTCTGGACCCCGCTAATCGGAGTTCTTTCACTGAGGGGGTCCGAAGCATGCCCTCTCTGTGTGAACGGGTGGGATGGGTTGAAGTCATAGGGGAGAGGCGGTCCCTTAGGTAACCTGGCCCCATGCCATGTAGGGCTTTAAAGGTGATAACCAACACCTTGAATTGGACCCAGAAGCAAACCAGTACCCAATGCAGCTCACGGAACAATGGTGTTGCATGGGCCCTTCTCGGGGCTCCAAAAATAGCCCGCGTGGCCACATTCTGGACCAGCTGTAGCTTCCAGATACTCTTCAAGGGTAGCCCCATGTAGAGCACATTGCAGTAGTCTATCTGGGAGATAACAAGGGCATGAGTGACTGTTCGAAAGGCATCCCGATCCAGGAAAGGGCATAACTGATGCACAACCCGAAGCTGTGCAAAGGCCCTCCCAGCCACGGCTGCCACCTGCTCTTCAACCAGGAGCCGTGAGTCTAGAAGGACCCCCAGATTACGCACTGGGTCTGTCTGGGGTAGTGCCACCCCATCGAGCACCAAAGATGACAAAGTCCCGGATACAGAGGAGCCATTAACCCACAGCCACTCTGTCTTACCAGGTTCAGCCGAAGCCTGTTGTTCCCCATCCAGACCCTTACAGCCTCCAGACACCGAGAAAGGGCAGTCACGGGATCACTTACTTCACCTGGGATGGACATGTATAGCTGTGTATCATCAGCATACTGATGATACCTCATCCCATGGTGGCGGATGATCTCGCCCAGCGGTTTCATGTAGATGCTGAAAAGGAGCGGAGAGAGAACCGAACCCTGCGGCACCCCACAAAGGAGGGGCTGAGGATGGGACCTCTCGCCCCCTATCAACGCCGATTGGGATAGGCCCTGAAGAAAGGAGGTGAACCAGCACAAGACCGTGCTGCCCACCCCCAATTCCCTGAGCTGTCCCAACAGGATACCGTGGTCGACGGTATCGAAAGCCGCTGAGAGATCAAGGAGAGCAAGGGTGGTCTCACTTCCACCATCCCACTCCCGCCAGAGGTCATCCATAAGCGCGACCAATGCCATTTCCGTCCCATAACCGGGCCTGAAACCTGACTGGAAGGGGTCCAGATAGTTGGTCTCTAACATACCTTCCAAGCATTAAATTCAGTGATTCTATAAAATAAATAAATGTGAAAGGAGAAGTGTTGTTCTGAGTTCAAAACAAAGTAGCCCTACTCAGGGCATTCTGTGAGAGAACATTTTTGAAGAAAAATCAGAATGTTTTCAGCATTCCATTATAGATAACTTGAAATAATCTTTTGCTCCCATTTTCATCTTAAAGCCACAAAAGTAGGTAGGATGATGGTCCATGCTGAATGCTAGCTACTCCCCAAACTACAGAAAAATTCATGAAGGAACTGATTTTTTTTTAAAAAACCTCTGTTCAGGAAGTCCATAAAAAGCATGCTCATCTGCTTAACTGTTGTTTCCACAGTTTTTGTTGGGATTTGTAACAATAAAAATCACTTTGGTTAAGCTCAAAGAGCTAAACAGAGTTAAACCTGGTTGGTACTTGGATGGGAGACTTCCAGAAAATTGCAGGACTATACACTAAACTAGGAAGTCAACAAATGTATCCTGGAAGAAGACAATATTGCCAAGAAAACAGCATCCCCATATCCATGTACTTAACAGGAATTAAATTCAACTAGCAAGAATATTTATTCGGGAAGCAAGATGTCATAGCCTTCTTCCAGGTTATATTTTTGCTTGACATTTTTAAACTTTGGTGTGGGAGAAGACTCCTGAGAATACAGTGGACAGCCAAGAAAACAAACTAATGGATTATCAAACACATCAACCCACAATTCTCACCCAAGGCACGAATGACCAGGCTCAAATTATCCTACTTCAGACATATTATGCAAAGACCTAGATCTCTGGAGAAGGTTCTAATGCTGGGAAAGGTGGAAGGAAAGAGAAGAAGAGCAGCAAGGGGATGGACTCAGTTACAGTGGTGATGGGGGCACCATAGGAAGACCCAAAAGACCAGGTTAGGGATGGATCACCATGGGGAAAATCTATCTATGTGGTCGCTAGGAGATGAAGATGAGTTGATGGCACATTATCAATCAATCATTCAATCAATCACTTTAGTCCTCAGCCCTAGGATTTCCTACTGATCTCCCATGTACATACTAACCAGATCTGACCCTGCTTAACTATTTTGAGATCAGCCAAGATTGGCTAAGTGCTACTTCCTAGATGCTTACACTGTCGCATGGGCAGAACTCAGGTCTTAGTATTTGCTTTTTAATCCCATTTCCAAGTTGTGCAGAAAGTCTTGTGCATTCCACTTTTCCCTGGCTTTCTATTCTTGCAGAACTTTCCTCTCCCTTCATCCTCTCACCCACATGCAGATCACCAATTCTTTTGAGTCACCATAGATATCAGCTGCCTTTGTTTCTCCCTCTATTTTCAGACTGCAACAGAGGGAAGGAAAGTACAGCTCTTCCGACAATTCTGCAGACACTGGCTTCCTTCAGTTCCGGTTCCATCTGATCACCTCTTACACTGACAATATCCCTAATAGTTCCTTTTTAAACATGACACTAATGCCCACGCTTTAATTTATTTATTTATATTTCAAATTTAGATAATACACAACTTTCTGAAATACTTTTAGATATACACTTTACATATATCCATTTTGAATATGAATGTTTGGGTGGAAAATGACAGGAGTTCACAAACTCCATTTGCAACCCCTAAGCCATGTTGTAGCAGAGTCCATTCTGGTTGAGCTCATCTATACCAAAAGCCATGGCACATTCTTTTGTCTATTGTTTGGGGATTGATTGATTGGTGAATTATGTACTATCAAGTCAATGTAAACTCTTAGTGACCCCATACCTAGACCTTCTCAAGGGTGATCTGTCCCCAACTTGGTCTTTCAGATCTCCCAACAGTGCACCCATTGCCAGCCTCTTTGCTACTGATCTTCTTCTCTTTATTTCCAGCTTTCACAACATTATGGGCTTCCTTTGGGAGCAGGGCCTGCATAATGTGTCCAGAATAGGATAATCTGAGCCTGGTCATTTGTGCCTCAAATGAGAAGTCTGGATGGTTTGTTCTATGATCCATCAGTTTGTTTTCTTGGCTGTCCATGGTATTCTCAGGAGTCTTCTCCACCACCAAAGTTCAAAAACACTGATACTCTTTTTGCCCTGATCCTTCTCTCAGTGTGAATTACTGCTATGCAAACATCTACTGAACTGCAGTCCATGTGCTGATGTGAAACACATTTCAAGGTTGTTCCCTCACCCAGTGGAACCCATAATAGCAATGCATATGATTTATATGCCAGAATGGCCAATTAACGTACTACACAATGTGTTATCGGTAGATATCATTCCCGCTTCCAAGAAGCAATGCTGTTCCCTTAAGATAGTGTTAGGAATGGGTCTCAACTTACATTGCTGGTCTGTCTGTTTTCCCATATGGTAAATGGATTACATTTTAATTACCAGGACTTGGGTAGGAGGAATCAAACACATCACTTCTAGTTAAAACAAATGATATTTTAATAGATGTAAACCTAATTGGGAAACTGTCAATGGGTTTGCTTGGGAGTGATTAACGGCAAGGAAACTCAGTCACTCAGATGAATACCTATTAGAAAATTCTGGGGAGCTGCAAGGAGAGCAAATAAAACAGCCTTGTAGAAAGGAGGGTAAAACTGTGCGTCTGCCTCCAAAATAGGTATATAAAACCCCTTGCTTGCTTGCTTGCCTGCCTTCAAGTCAGTTTTTGACTCCTGGCAATTGCCTAGATTAGTCCCAGCAGTCCCAGCTTTCTTGGTAAGATTTCAGAAGAGGTTTTCTGTTGCCTCTTTCCTAAGGCTGGGAAAGAGGGACTGGCCCAAGGTCACCCAACTAGCTTTGTGTCTAAGGCAGGACTAGAACTCAGTTTCTAGCCTGGAGCCTTAATCACTACACCAACTGGTTCTCTATATCAAACCTACCACCCTCCCAAAAAATGTGTATGCTATTGTCATATCTCTGAGGAATCTATTTCCACAGAAAACTGTTCACTCACAATCCATTTTGTCCTAATTATGCTCTCAGAGTTGTCTTAAATACTGAGTTTGCCACCTTGAAGCAGTATATAATCCTTTTCTTTAAAAAAACCACTATTATTACTCTCTTAACGACTGCCCCACTTAACAACCAATTTTCCAGTCCCTATTGTGGTCATTAAGCAAGGACTACCTGTACTGTAATTCCTATAAACTAACCATGCCCCTCTCCCTTGCATGATAATCTGATGTCTCTTGCCCCCTTCTTCTGGACCACCACCAGAGCAAGGAAGACACAAGCCTATACAATGGGCAAAGGGTCACAACTTTAACAGCAAACTACAGAGGCATCTGCAGGTTAGGGTCAAAAAAGTCAAGATGACAGCCACAATGGTGCAATTAAAGCTCCGCAATCCTCCAAACGAGGTTCTACACCAGTGTTGTCCAAACTTGGCCACTTTAAGATGAGTGGACTTCAACATGGCTGGCTGGGGAATTCTGGGAGTTGAAGTCCACTCATCTTAAAGTGGCCAAGTTTGGACAACACTGATCTATACCATCACAGCAACATAGTAAATGATGAAACCTCCCTTATCAAAACCGAAAAAGAAGGGAGGGTATAAAGTGGGTACAAAAGAGCATAAAGTAGTGAGAATCATGTACAGAAGTTTATTATATAAGCATGTGAAGTGGAATAAAACATTTAGGAATGCAAATGCTTGGAGAAATGCTCTCAAAAATGTTCATGCAATGTTTTCAAATGGATGCAAACAAGAGACAACAAAATCTAAGACTGGAAAAAATTGAAATGGGCAGAACTATGTTTCTGTAATTGGGGGATTTACAAGTTTCTGTGGAATTTGCACACTGCCTAATTTAACAACCTGTCTGGAGTTCTTAGTCATACTTACTGGAGCAAAAAACCACTTTATTTTTAAAGGGGCAACAAACCAAATAATTAAGTCTCCTTCAAGTCTAACTTGACTCATGGATACATCTATTCAGTTTTATTTGCCAAAAAAAATGGAAATATTTCAAGTTTGCCCCTGCTTTGTTCTTTTTTAAAGTTCTTGTTCTTTCTTACAGGATTAATAAACCCTGGAGATTTCCCATCAAAGTCTTAACAGAAATGCTGAACAAAATGTTCCAGGTACTATGCGTTGCTGAGGCGGAGTGGTTGGTTAAATCCATCAAATTTGATTTCCCTTACTTTTTCAAACAAAACTCCCCCCAGAAAAGTTGTACAGGTTTTTGTGCACATCTATCTACTTCTCTAAAGCAGGAAGAAAGGATTTAGAAGATTTGCACAAAATGGTATGCACACAACGGGAGCTTTTCCTAATACATACATAAGCAGTATATATGCCTCTCAGTGCAGACTTTTTCTAAAATATTCCAGGTTTGCAAGCATTTTTTTCCTACCGTAATGCACTGGGGAATATCCATTTCTCTACAATACATATTTTTGGGTGTACGGCTCTTCATTTTTTATGCATACATTTGCAAGTTGCAAATTGCATCAGAAACTTGAGAAATGTGCCTTTTTCAGCCAAAGAATGCCTTCCATTTCACACCTATATTCAGGAGTCAAGGACCAGGTGAGTCACACCAAACTGCACATGATACAAATTTCTTTTCCACCCCAGCAGAGTAAGAGAAAATCATTGCAAGCCAACTCCTGCCTCCAGTCACTTTTACAATTAATTTCCCTGATAAGAGTTTTTCCTTTCACAGTGACTGTATGTAAAGGATTATAATTGAAAGGGTTTATCTCACCAAATAGAATTCCAAGTCATTATCAGATAAAAACCATTATATATTCAGCCCCACTTTGTTCCACTGATACAAAACATTCCAGGATGAAGGTCCTTGCTTAATATTGGCAACCCTTCTTTTTCTCTCACTGCGAACCATTGGAAGGATGACATTTAAAGCAATGCTGTTGATGAACTTTCAGATCTGTTACCGCACCGCCATTTTTAAAAAACAGGAAAAACAGGGGACCCGGAACCCTTTTATACCAACAGCTCCTTATTTTGTGAGTGTATTTACCAAATAACTCAATAGGGATTGAAATGAGTTCTACTCTGAATCCAGAGAGAGTCACATTGGATTATTCATTTCTGTAAGGTTTTGGGTGGGACAGATATTAGCCAAGATAAAGTCTGGCTGGCATCTCTTCTTCCCCAGGATAATATTTAAAAAAAAAATGTGGTGGCAATGAAGGGAGGTTGCACATTAAAATCTTGAACAATGGCCAAGGGCCTCTGTTTTCTAGTTTTGGGGGGGGGGGTAGATATAAAAAGTCCAATGAACTTCTAGAAGCATTAAATTCTTTGAAAAGCCTAGCTTCTTTTCTGGCACTTCCTGGACTGTCCATATAATTCCAGAATGCACATAGCCATTCCAGAAAGCACTGGAAAACTTTTTCTTTTTTTTTAGTTTGGAAAAGATTGGCTTTCTTCTAAGCTTCTAAAGCTAAATTGTCATCCTCTGATCTGATCTGGTGAAGTACCACTGTTGCCTCATTTTAAAAAATGGACCTGGAAAGTGTGTAGCTTAGAAATTGAATGAGTCATTCCTTTACAACCGAACTCACTTTACAAAATTCTTGTGTCAGCCAAGGGGAAAACCAGGCAACTCAAAGACATACATAACTACATAGTAACACATATAACAATATGGTGACACCATATACCTCCTTGCTGAGATATGCTCCATGCAGAATTTTAAGTTCAGATTTGTTTTTCAGAGGAAATTAAGAGAAATAAATGGACAAAAGGAAAGGATGTGGACAATTATACTTTGTTTATAAACTTTACAATGGCTGATTTTCTGTTTATGGACATCAAAAGGGACCAACAATTGATATTTAAAGCATGCTGCCCTTGGATTCTGTTCATAATTAGGAAATTGCCTTGGATTTCTGGTAAACTATCAATATTAGGGGTTCCAGATCTGGGCTGTAAAAATCGGAAGGGCCAGTAGGTGACTGGAAAGAAAAAGGGTACCTCTTTGCTGCCATTTAGTGGTTATTTGATGTTTTGCTGCCAGATATGTTTCACTACGAACCAGCAATTAAGAACAAGTAAATTAAATCTGATAGGGAGCCCCACAGTTGCACCATAAAGTCCTGGATTAAATCATTAGCACTCTACTTAAAAAGCCAATCAGGCAGAAGGTAGGGTGGAAAATACCAACCACGGTAGTTTGTAAATTATAGCATATGATATAGTGGGTTGTGCAAAATCAGCCCCTTGTGGGTTATCTGGTAAATATTTAACAAAGTATAGCTTAGCATGTGGTGTGAAGACAACCAGGACTTGCCAATTATTGGGGGGGGGGGGGTCTGATTGGCAACGTTTGCTTTTTAAACAAGAGCTATGAGCACAACACAAAAGAGTGGTGGTTGTCTCTTTCGGAGGCAATTGGGAAGAGTAAAAAAAAGTCAAGATGGCAGTCCCAACCACATGACTGAAGCCCCACCCCTTTTTAGGTGCATTGGAACACATGTAAGCAAAGGGACAGGCTTGGACTGCATACTCGTGGCCACCATCTTGATATTTTGACCTTCTAGGTGGATCACGTAAAGAGATGAGAGAGAAGAAAAATGCAGAGGGACATAAGAGCCACCTGAATCCATTGATTAGCAAGCTATTAGAGGCTTTTGTAAGCCATGAATTAGCTTCAGCTAGAGTTATTCCATTGTCATCACTTTGTCTGAGCTTTTGCTTGTTAAGAATCAGCACTTCCTTCACATGCTAGGAGAGGCGAGAAAAATTGACCACAAAGGCTTTTAGGCTGACCACAAACACTCTATACATGGACTAGTTGGCAGGTTGTTGCTCTGACCCCTTGCTAAAGAAATGCTGTAAGTCAGCTCATTGCTGGAATAAAGAAAGGAGATGTGGCCTTCAGCTCCAGCTGCGGTTAGAGGTGTCCGGAGGTGAACAAAAGCATGCTAAAAAGCACATCCAGAGGTGGAAATCTCATATGCTAATATCCACCCCACTGGACTATTATGGGATAGAATGCTTTTGTGTGCATGTCTAAGATGTGTACCAATCAGCTTATTATTTCCTTGCTTAAACTGTATAAAAGATGGTTTTGGCTTCATGAAGGGGCGCTCGATTTGGACTTGAGTCCTGAGCATACCTCTTTGTTTCTCCTCAGAAATGAAGGGTTGGGATCCACTTTCCTTGACTCTGCATGATTCATTGGTTCATTGCACTAGGTGAAAATGAACCCAGTGTTGGGCTGGGCCAACAGACAAAAACAGAACAAAAACAGGTCAAAAAGGGGAAAAAGAAAATAAAAAGAAGAAAAACCAGAGGATCATCAGAACAAAGTGTCTTTTTCAGCAGGGCAAGTCCTCCAACCTTCTTCAAGTGAATTTTAAGAAATTTAAATTTAAGAAATACCTCTACTTACTGGAATGGAGTGGGGAGAAATGCCCATTGCTTAAAAAGAGACTAGAGGGGAGAAGAGTTGCAGGAAGAGTTGTTTGGATGAGGATTGACATTCCCTCCCAAACCAAGTAAATGGGCGGTTTCTTCCATTCTGTGAAGAAACACTGAGTTGACCTTGGGGATAGAGAAAGAAGGAGTGAATCGTTAAGGGGGAAATCAAAGAAACGATTCCACGGTCCTGAGAAAGAGGGAAGTGGGGAAAGAAACTCAAAATAGTACCACCTTGATTTTGTTGATGGGACAGAGAGAAACCTGGACAAACTTTCAAGACTGATGTCATCTCTTCCACAGAGGCCAGGTCAAGAGACAAACATGGCAGAGATTCCAGGAATGGTCTTTACTGCAGTAAGACAAAATTGCAGAATGTAAATTTCTCTCAGTCTGGCCTTACACGAAACAAAATCAAGATAAGGTTATTTTGAGTTCCTTTTTCACACTTTCCTCTTTCTTAGGACTGCGTAATCCTTTTGGAAAGCCCCTCCACCTTAACAGCTTGCTTATTCCATCCCAATTCCCAACATCAACTTTATGCCCCTTCACTTAGTCCAGTGAAAGGAAGACATGGCTCTCTTTACCTGCAAGAAACTGTATGGTGGACCCCACAATGTTTACATGGACACAGTGGCTCCCTGAGGACCCATATTTAGAACTTTGGTTCTAGATGCAGGAGAGTTACTGTCCACATCAATGCCCACATCAATCCAGAGCAGCTTCCAATGATCTTAAGATGACTCAACTGCACATTTTGCCAGAGGCTCACAAGCACACCTCTTGCACTATTCAGCAGAACAGGCACCAGCATGGAAATGACAAACACGTCTGCCATGGTAAAGCATCAGTTGGCCCTAAGGCAATACACTCAATTTTCTTTCCAAACTTGGACCGCCCCTCAAACACTTAACCATCAAAGGAAATGCTGTTGGCTTGGCAGGGAGAACATTGTCTGAACAATGTTGATGGGATTTTAAAAAGATTGGCAATTTGGCAAGCACGTCATTGGTTCCTTGGGGGAATTTTAAAAGAAACATTAAAACTTTCTGGCTGATGCCAAGATCTAAAATGGGTGGTGTTAGAGTCGTTCTTATAATGAAGTGCAGGGAGAGAAGGATGATATAGCAAGAAAACACATTCCTTTTTACACCAGTATAGAGGTGGATGATTGACTCATTCAGCTAGACAAATGAACTACTATACAGTATGTTGAATTATTTACATGGGCTCAGTCAGATTTTGTTGAACCACAGATCTCCAGGGGTTTTCTCAGCAGCCAGGTTTCCTAGTGGAGAAACAAAAAGGCCCATCCCAAAATCTATCCAGTTTGGGAATTCAACTTAATATGTCAGATTGGGGCCAGATAGGAATGGATGGACCATTAATTCAGGAGCACATTTCAGTCTGCTTCTACCTTACTTTCTCACTTCCTCTCCCTACTCCTCTTCCTTGCCTCTCAGTACATACTTCTAAAAGCATTTCTCCTTTGCACTGCACTTTTGTAAACTTATTGTTCTTGGAAAAGCACACTTTCTAAAGCCTGGTTAGCCAAATAATGGGTTGAAAATTAGAAAAGATAGAAATTCCAAAGGATAAAGTTATTCCAATTTGCACATCAATCCATGAATTAGGTCAAGCTGTAGCAGAAATTGCAATGAATAGGTGCCTTTAGTAGTCACATACATCAGTCAGAGTCCCCAATCAATTTGGGACAGGTGGCAAGCTTGGAATTTTGACACATCCTGGGCATTCCCACAAAATGGCTAATATCGGAGGGCAATCACAAGCACCCATTTCCCAGAAGATAAACTGATGATGATAATGAAGATTATGGGACCTCAAGTGAGTGTCGACTCTTAGCGACCACATAGATAGATCTTCTCCAGGAGGATCCATTCCCAACCTGGCCCTTCAGATCTTCCTTCAGTGCACCCTCATCTCTGTGACTGAGTCCATCCACTTTGCTGCTGGTCATCGTCTTCTTTTCTTTCCTTCCAAGAAGATAAACTAGTGAACATTCATTCATTCATTCATTCATTCATTCATTCATTCATTCATTCATATATTCATTTATAGAATTTATATAGTCACCCATCTCAATTTTGAGACTCTGAGTAGCTCAATCATGAAAACAAGAAGCAATAAGACAATGTTACAAAAAAGCTGAAGCTCTAAAAATTACAATTCAGTCAAACTATACATGTTGGGGTCTACTAACAGCTTAGGTCCAGTGCCCAAGGGAAAAGTCAGGTCTTCAAAGACTTTCTAGAAGGCTAACAAGGTCGGGGCCATCAGGCACTGTGACATAGAAGGTAACAGAGAAGGTGACAGAGAACCCCACACTGATGATGTTACCTAGCCAAGTAATGAAACGTCTGCAAGAAAACAACCAAGCTCAGAGAGCACCAAGGACTCCATAGTTCAACCCTGAGCTACATATACTCTCTTCTACTGGAAGGCAGGACAAACCAGAATAATGGAGAAAATCTGGTTCACTTCAATGATTATTAAGAGTCTAATCAGAAATTTGTCAGACCTTTTGGCATATTTCTGCCAGAGGAGTATTCCATAGAAGATATACTCAGATATACTGGAGGAACAGCTGACTCTAAGAAACCTTGAAATCCTAGAGTTTCAGAAGACCATCTTCCAGGTCTCCAACTTCATGTGGCTTAAGATCCACAAGCTTAATCAAACAGAAGCGCCACCGAGCTCCATCCAGAAGGATTGGAAGAGGAGGATTGGGGCTCAGTGAAGAAAGCGTTCAGCCCTCTTTGTAAGCAAACTGTTTATTCAAAGAATAAAGGCTCTTGTCCTGAGAAGGCCTGGGTCTAGAATGTCACACAGAAGAAGCTCAAAGCCTGTTCTCTCATGTCCCAGTGTGCAGGACAGGGAAAAATGGATTTATAGGAAGAGAGATTCTGACTGGATGTTAGAACAAACTGCCGAACAGTTACATCAGGCTGATAGTGCAACCAAAGAACCAGAGTGAGCTTCTCTGTACTGATTATGTTCAAGCAGAGAGTAGACAACTATCTGCCTGAGATGCTTGAATTCAGATTCCTGCACTGAGCAGAAGATTGGCCTAGATTGGGGTTTCTCAAACTTGGCAACTTGAAGATATGTGGACTTCAACTCCCAGAATTCCCCAGCCAGAAGTCCCACACATCTTAAAGTTGCCAAGTTTGAAAAACATTGGCCAAGATGGCCTTAGTGGACTTTACACATCCAGCATTCTATGATTTTATGAATTATCTGTCTCGGCCCAGCCCAACACTAGGTTCGTTTTCACCTAGTGCAATGAACCAATAAATCACACAGAGTGGAGGAAAGTGGATCCCAACCCTTTATTTCTGAGCAGGAACAAAGAGGTTCGCTCAGGACCCAAGTCCAAACTGAGCACCCTTCGTGAAGCCAAAACCATCTTTTATACAGTTTAAGCAAGGAAGTAATAAGCTGATTGGTACACATCTTAGACATGCACACAAAAGCATTCTATCCCATAATAGTCCAGTAGGGGGGATATTAGCATATGAGATTTCCACCACTGGGTGTGCTTTTTAGCATGCTTTTGTTCACCTCCAGACCCTTGCCCAGACACCTGTGACCGCAGCTGGAGCTGAAGCCCACGTCTCCATTCCTTATTCCAGCACTGGGCTCACTTACAGCATTTCTTTAGCAAGGGGTCAGAGCAACAACCTCCCAGCTAGTCCATGTGTGGAGTGTCGGTGGTCAGCCTATGACCAGTGTTTGGGGTCAATTTTTCTCGCCTCTCCTGGCACGTGAAGGAAGTGCTGATTCTTAACAAGCAAAAGCTCAGACAAAGTGATGACAATGGAATAACTCTAGCTGAAGCTAATTCATAGCTTACAAAAGCCTCCGGTAGTTTGCTAATAAATTGATTCAGGTGACCTTCACCTGAAGCTGAGACTGAAGCTGCATGTTTACAAGAGTGTTGGTATGTGTTGCCATGCGTGTAGTGTGTACCCTAGAGAGATGTCTTAGGAAACTCAGTTTCAACGATTAAGGCTAGAACAACGCTTAGCGGTTGGGTTTTGACCTTAATTGATCTTAAACTCATATTCCTTTCATTTCTGCATTGCCTCTGGGATCTTCCTTAAATGCTGTTTCTTTACTTTGCCAGTTTTTTTTCAGCTCTTACGCTTGAACCCAGGTCAGCCTCCTGACTTCTTGATTGCTGACTGAGGTTTCTGCTCGTCTGCCTTGCAGACCTCTGCAACCGAAGACTTTTCAAGAATGCCCAACCTTCTTACCTAATTCCAAGAGATTGCCCCTAGGCGAAACAGACAGGAGCTTTGCATTAGAGAAAATTGCGTTTAAAATGTGCAAATGTGTAAAGTTAGCATTGGGGTCAGCATGGAGCTTGCATAGAAAAATGCATCCATCCATTGTGAGGAAAGGGGTAGGGAATTGGTATGATGGTAGCTGCTGATTTAGAAGGCAGTTGTCAAAAAAGCTTAGCCAAGAAATGTAACAGTATAGAACAGCCCACAGACATACCAACAGCACTGAAACGAGTCAGGTTTCTGCTGATCTGTGCGTGGCTGCGATGGAGTGGTCTCATTCCTTCTGCTTGAGGCAGACAAGAACTGGATAAACTCCCGTGGGTGTTGCATTGGGCTACCAGCCCACCGCCTCGCCAACCTCAAACGATCTGGAAAAGCTAAGCAAGATCAGATGGGCTTTACTTAATATTTATTTATTTATCATATACATAGCTGCCCTTCTCACACAAGGTGACTCTGGGTTAGCAGTGAAATGGATGACCACCGAGAGATCTCAGGGGCAGGCTTCTATTCTGTTGCCAAAAAAACGCTCCTATCCCTCTCGTCACCAGCTCAGCTCAGTTGAGTCTTTGTATTTATTGCATTACAGATTTATAGCTGCTGCAGGGACACTGATTCTGGTTTCCACCAGAAACCACCCATCAGTCATTTTGCTTCCTTTGTTCCAAGAGCTATCTGCTCTGCCCATTATCCTCCGCTCTCTGAGTTCAGTCTCTCAATTGCCCACATTCATCTGCCTCACGAGGTGGCCACGTCCCACCCTTCTCAGCTTTCCCTCAAACCATGCCGTCAGCCGGGTTTGAATGCGGTGAAGATATCCTTCTATCAATCAGGACCCCAGACGATTCATCATCTTGATGCAGAAGGGTGCTGCTGATTGGCAAGTCCGGTACCAAGCTCTGAGTTTTCACTAAGTCCCATCTCACCGTTTCCCCTTACTTATTCCTCACTATTCACTGACAGGTTGTCAGCCTCAAAAATCAATAGGCTGGAAGAGCCCCTGTTGACGGCAAATCTGGAATCGAACGGCTGGTTGAAGACAGCAGACGTGCGAGCTCCGGTTCAGAAAAAATTAAAAACGAAAGGAGTCTGCCGAGATCAGTTTTCCTGTTATCCTCCAAATTGGAAACTCAAGCTTCTGCATCTTTATGCACTGCAATATTTTAAGCATAACATCTGGCTGAGTGCCTTCGCGGACATTTCAGAATAGGGTTCACTCATGCATTGATTGTGACGTTTATCGAAAGGCACTGCAAAGATCCTGCCCCCCCCCCCCCGCCCATGCAAGATGTGGCATTAACTCCGTGTAGTATTCAGGGAGCACGCTGAGCAAGTTCTCCACAGTTGCTGCCAGACCGTCTTTAGCGTATTAGATGAAGTAGCCGTTTGACTCACCATAAGCCCCTTTCCTAAGTTATTGCAACAATGCAAAGATGCTCTTCCCCCCCCCCCCCCGGTTTGTTATCTCAAAGCTTTTCCAAGGTCATAGCACTGAAGATGTTAGCTACTCCAGGTAATGAAACATCTGCAAGTCAAAATCCAAACTCATTAAGCTTCGACAGCCCAGCATTCCAACCCTGACCTACATATATTTGCTCAAAAAAAAATAAAATAAAATAGGCCTAATGCTTGCATTTGACATACAGACAGCAGGCAACTTTGCGGGAGCTGAAATGTATGCTTCCCTCCCCATTTTTCTTCCTTTCTGGGAGCTGCAGGAAGCTGAAACTTTAAAAAAAAAAAAAAAGTGGGAAACTGGGTCATCCCTGAATTTGGGGGGTGGTGTGGTTAGAAAAGCCAACAAAAAGGATCAGGGAAGACACCCACATGACTAATATGGAATTGATCCTTGTTATCTAGAGATACAAACACAGCGGTTGCATCAGACGACTTTGGGCTGATCCTTTTCTCTCAGTGCAGCCTACCTTACAGGGTTGTTGCTTACAGGGATAAAATGTAACCCATTTAGAGGAAAGGCAGGATGTAAAATTAATAAACAGATAATAAATATTTATTTATTGTTACGCTTCTGTTCTGCACTTGGGGCTCAAGGCAGTGTACACAACACTCCTTCTTATTTTTCCCCCATAATAATAACCCTTTGAGGTAGGTTGGTCTGAGAGAGAGAAACTGGTCCAAAGGAGACTAGAACCTGGGTCTCCCCAGTCCTAGTCCAACACCTTAAACTTTTAAACTGGGAGGGACTGACCCAGAGCCATCCAAGGCCTTTCTGTGACTGAACATGGACTTCAACCTGGGTCTCCAAGCTCTGAGTGCAACACCTTAAATATCACACTGGATCCGCACAATACAATTAAACCTGGTTAGTGTTAAAACCCTTGAAAGTTTTCTCTGGCTTAGGACATTGCATAAATCCAACTACTTTGGTTCTTGGAGATTGATGAGAGCCAGTTTGGTGTAGAAGTTAAGGAGCTGGCCTAGAAACCAGGAGACTGTGAGTTCTAGTCCTGCCTTAGGCATGAAAGCCAGCTGAGTGACTTTGGGCCAGTCCCTCTTTCTCAGCCCAATCTACCTTACAGGACTGTTGTTGTGGGGAAGATAGGCAGGAGAATTAGGTATGTTCACCACCTTGAGTTATATATGAAAAAGGAAGGCAGGATAAACATCTAATAATAGTGGGTCAAGCCCTGTGAGGTTGGCAAACTCAGGAAACAAAAACCAGTTGGATTTCTGGAAAAATCCTTATTGCCAAAACAGAATCTTGAAAGCCGGTCATTGCAGTTCTCCTGCTCAACTTATACCCAGCATAACTAAGGTGGAGCTGCTCTGGGTTTCCTCTCATGCTTCCCCCACTTCCCTGGGCTGAGGGGTCTGTTTCCTCCTCTGCTTTCCAAGGGCTTGTAAGATCTTCCATCACAGGTTGTGGAGCGCTTTGGATGCAAAGCCAAAAAGGTCCTTCAGAGTGGCTCTGGGCCTTGAAGAGGCTTCAGGCACCCCTTTTCCCCCTTAACATTCCTGAAAGCCTGTTTCAAAATGGCCTCAGGCCATTTGTGGAAAGTGTCCTGCAGTGTGCCATGAAATGTCTGGTGCAGCCTTCAACCCAACAGGAGTTGCGCAACCTTGCTCTTTGGCAGGGGCATGCACAGGGGGTCAAAAAAGTCAAGATGGGGACTACGAAGGCACCACTGAAAGCCCACCCATGCATCCTAAGGGAGGAGCTTCAATCGTGCTATCACAGGGCCCATCTTGACTTTTTTTAACCCCACCCTGTAGACACCTCAGCCCTTTGAATTTGCAGGTATTCCATTGCTCCCCAGGCCTTTATCACCAGCCTCCTGATTGCAGACCGTTGTCTTTTCTTGCAGGAAGAACCGCCTATATCTACATTCATCAACTAATTCTGATCACATCTCCTTTTCTTTGGGTTTGAAAAACAACAACAATTCAGCCTGCCACTTATTGCACTTTTCTAGGCAGAAAAGCACGATCGAATTTAACTGGACAGTAAGTCTGTCTTCCAGGCATCTAGCCAGTTTCCAGTCAGGTCCTCGGGAACATCATTACATGAGAATCTGTCCATTTCTAGCCTTCCTTTAAATCAATGCTCTGCACTGGGAAACCATCACTGTTTCAGTTATAAATGGCCATCTTCTGTGCACTCTGGATTGGCTGTAGTGTGTAAACATTCAGTTCCAGAGTTTAATGTGATTGCTGTTAATCCTTTGATTACCCTGTTTATGTCTCACCATGACAAATAACAAAGGGCTCCCTTTGCAATCGCCGGGTGTGTAAATTGAGATGAGTGTTTTAAAGCCACTCTGTTGCACAGAGAAACAAAACAAACATAAAGGATGGGAAATTCCAGATGATATTCTTCAGTTCTCTTCCCCCCGCCCTCGCCCGTTTCCTTCCACTTCACATCTGGCTAACCCAGAAGTTCAGTAGTTTTGTTTTTCCCAAATGACTGGCAGCGTTGTTAGCAGAGAAAGTTTGCACAAATATTTGTGCAACTAATTAGACTCACATCTCCAAGGAATCCTTTTCTGCCTAGGTATACTTTCCACATGCCTTTGTTTCAGAAGAAAAAAAAAATCTGCATTGCTTTCTCGAGTATATGCAGTTTTAGGTGCTTTGTATGTGCCGGTCCATTGACAGAATATGCAGCAATTGCTACAATTTAATTGACTCCCCAACCTTTTCCTTTTTTAGTTAGCCATCTTCCCGGCTGCCAAATAGCTTATGTAAAGGAGATGGATATTTGAAAACCTCTTGTTACACTGCCCACTTGGGGTTACTCCTCCTCTCTTACACTAATGTTCAAGCCTCAGTTGGCCTCAGTCACAAATGTGTCACCAGCTTTTCTTCCCCACATTAGCATGGTGCCTCTCTGTTTGATTCATAAGGCCCAGCCTGGAGGAGAAGCATTTGCACTTTCCATTTCAGACCTCCCTAAGGACCTGCGCAGTAAATTACTGCCCTACGCACCAGCACATTGGCTTTTCATCTTCACACTGAGGCTGAAAAACTCAAGGGAGATTTCAGGCTAGCCATGAACTATAATCCTGGCTACTGCTAACTGGCTTGTTCCAGCAAACCCACGCTCAAAATAGATGAATGGTGTGTCCAGTGTGGACTCCAGGGAGCAGTCAACCAAAATCCCAAAGTTTATCCTGGCTGAATCAGGGTATCTCACATCAAAGAGGCATCTCAACCAAACTGAGAGATGCTGTGACATCCTGTGAGGGCATCTGCATCTTCAGCTTTCTAAGGTAGGACAAGCTTTCCATTTTGTCCTATATGTCCAAGGTAGGTATGAGACCACCACTTACATGATTTACAACAATTACTGAAATTTCACCCTAAACTTTCAGAAATCCAGACATGAAGGTTGTACTTCTAGAGATAGCAGTTTCCCTTTCTAGAACTTTTCTTAGGCCTTATCCATTTGACACATTCGTCATGTGAGGAAGTTGGGATCTACCAGAAGCTGAACCTACCTACATTATGGGGAGTAATAATACATTCCTTGCAAGACATCAAGTGTCCTTTTTATTCCAGGTCATAGTAAACTCCAAGCCAACCTTAATTAATATAGTTAGGTCACTTCTTCTGTCATGGCCTCCTCCTGAACAAATAGAACAAGTAAGGCCACTCCTGAACAAGGCAAAAAAACTAAATCAAGTCTAGTTCCTAAAGAATATTTACTAAGGAATCCAACATAGAGGTTACCACTGTCAATTGCAGAGCTAAATAAAATAACTCCTCGACTTTTGTAATTCAGATTTATCCATCTTAGCTTCCTAGATTTGTCAGGAACCCTAATCTCCAGCATTGCCTTCTCCAGCCAGAATTGACCCACTAAGTACATTCATCTGGGGAAACATTCTTTCGTCTCCCTCGCTGTCATGAGGTCAAAGGGGCCAAAGTGTTAGCCCTTCGAGGTAGCCCAGACAAGAAGGACAACCAGGAGCACCAGCACTGTCTTTATTGTAATGTTACATTAAACAGAATCTTGCAAGACTGAAAGTATTTCTTCCCTCCTCTCTTTTTAGTCTCCAGAAAACTAGAGAGGATCTGTTCTAAAACGCTTCCCATGCTTTTCCCCAACTTGCAGACTGCACTGCCTCTTATCAGAACATTGCTTAGGCTGTGGGTCTTCCTCCTGCCTCCCAAGGTCATTCCCATATACCATCACACGAAGCCATATTGGCTCCAAAATTAGGGAATAATCTCCTCCACAATATCTGAATGGCTGCCACTGCTGTTGAGACCAAGCTACTCTAGAGGACATCTGATGGTTGATTGTTGTCTCAGCACTGTTGTTGATGAAAGTTATTTTATGGTTCCTGGGGATGTTTCATTGTTATAACTGTTTACTGGGGATGTTTTATAGTTATTACATCATGGACCTTTTAGCTGGGTCATTACTGTGAATCAAACTGTTGCCATGGGTGTTTGAATTGTGGATTGGTCATTATTGTGGACATTTAACTGTCATTATCATGGTCATTTTTTATTGTGGATCAGTTGTAAAGTCACTTTCAATCAGTCCTAGGAAGAAGGCAATGGCAAAACACTTCTGAAAAATCTTGCCAAGAAAACTGCAGGGACTCGTCCAGGTGGTCGCCAGGAATAAAAAAAAAAAAATGACTCAAAGGCACACACACATACACACACACACACACAAGTTGTAAAGCACAACACAATTTGATTGCATATACATCCAATATTTAAATAAGTAATTAATTATTTTACTGGATGAGTCCCTGTGATTCCAATACAGGGCCTGGTCTTTGCTTACAACCAGGGTCTGGAAGATGCACCCATCTGGGAATTTTCCAAGAGTGAAAATAACTTTCATGGAAGGAATTTAGACTGACGGATCTGGTGTCTTCCAGGTGATTTTCTCAGTATCTAGCTAACAGAAGAGATGCAGATTCAGGTAGGTTTGGGTCTGGGTATGCTTTAGCATATCTGAACATTCCCTTTCATTAGCAGAATGGTCTAAATAATACTTATCCACCTGGGCACCTTCCAGCTTTAGCTTCCAAAATTCTCCAGCCACTGTAGTTATTGCTGAGCATTCTGGCAGTTGAAGGCCATGTGTCTGGAAATTGCCAGGTTGGCAACCACTGGTTTAGCAAGTAGGATCCATATTTGTTCCAGTGGGTTGTTTTTCTCTGTGTTTATTAATGTATGTATTAGCTCATATTTTGTTTCTCTAGCCAAATGGAAAAAAGATTTCGGTCTTTATATTTATTGCATTAATATGCTGCCTTTTCTTTGAGAGGTCAAGATAGCCTACCTGGGCCATGGGTGTCTCCACTCATTATTTGCCTCCACTGTAACCATCCTACAAAGCAGGTTGGCCTAAAAAGGCAAGTGATTGACCTCACATAACGGAGTGAGCTGCAATGGTTGTGAGTTGGCCCTGGATTTCCCCAATCAAAACCCAATACCTTATCCACTACACCAGTGTTCCTCAACCTTAGCAACTTTAAAATATGTGGACTTCAACTTCCAGAATTACCCAGCCAGCATGTCTGAATTTCACCCATCACTGAGGTTCAGCTAAAATCTCTGATTCCCTAAGTAGGTCCCAACCGTGCAGCAACGAGCTGCTGTAATGAAGTGGCTTGCCCTTGAAAGACATATACAGTAGCACTCTCTGGCCAATTATCACATAAAGAATTCAGTCCAGTATTTGCTTTCTAATGTGTTTATTTTTTGTGTTTTAGAGGTTATTTTCCCATCAGAGAGACCCTTGACCACGGAAGTCCACAGGATGTGGTCAAAAATATCAAGATGGTGGCCACAGCGGTGTGATCAAAATGCTGCCTGATTTTTAGAAGTCATGACGGTGACTGTAATTAAACAATTGAAACCCCACCTCTTTTCACAATCACATAAAAGGGGTCAGAATTTCATCAAGTGGCTTCACTGCTATCCTGACTTTTTTTTAACTCCCCCTACAGATGGAAGAACTGGTTTGGTGTAATAGTTAGGGCATCAGGCTAGAAACTGGGAGACCAGGAGTTCTAGTCCTGCCTTGGGCACCAGCTGGGTGACCGTGGGCCAGTCCCTCTCTCTCAGCCCTAAGAAGCAGGCAATGGCAAACCACTTCTGAAATCTGGCCAAGAAAGCTGCAGGGACTTGTCCAGGCAGTTGCCAGGAGTCAACACTGACTTGAAGGCACCCCTCTCCAAAAAAAAAACCAAATGGAAGAGTTCAATGCTCTTCTCTCTATGAACTGTTTCCATTCTGACGGATAAATATTCAGCTTTGCTACTGGGGCTAAGCATTTTATGTAAGCCAGCAATTGTCTGTGATTAATGAAGGTTTAGGGTTGAGCAGGTTATGTGAAGCCAGCCTCAATCTTACTACCTTCTGCCTCTCCATCTCTCTCCTCCTCTGCATCTTCTTCCCTGGTCATCAGATGCCAAGAAGGGCAGCAACGTCTTGCGAGGGCACGAGGAGGGCTCAGCCTAAGGAAAACAATGCCACGCAACATTGCAGGGCAAGGCCCTGTGCATTTCGACACGCATTGAAATGCTGCACACATCTCCCAAAGAGGCAGACCTTACAGCCCAACGCTGCGATGCTACCTTCATCATCTTGACAAAAGTAGCCAAGATCCTGAGGACGCTGCTGAAAAATAGCTCTTCTCTTTATAATTAAGCTACAGCTTCTTCCTCTTGAGCCAGGCGCTTTCAGTGTCTGCATGGTAAAGATGAAAGTTGAAAAGTTGCCATCACTGCTTCACCCTGGGCACGGTAATAAATCTCTCTCTAGGAAGGCAAACACACACCTAGGAGCTGAGAAGCAGAAGATTCAATGGCCAGGACCAGGTAGATTTGTTGCTTTTGTCTGCAGATGCAAAAAAAAAAAAAATCTTGAATACAAAGTTGTCAAGCCCCCTGCAGTTGGGCAAGATCAAGGAAGCGAGGGATTCATAGATTTCAGTACGGTAACCTTAATTCTAATTTGGAAGAAAGCCAGAATCTTGAAAAGAGGAACTTCTCTGCCTTATTTGTAGTGAGTTTATTAAGGTTCTAATACAGTGTTTCTCAATCTTGGTAGCTTGATGATGTATGGACTTCAACTCCCAGAATTCCCCAGCCAGCATGGCTGGCTGGGGAATTCTGGGAGTTGAAGTCCACACATCTTCAAGTTGCCAAGGTTGAGAAACACTGTTCTAATACAGTGGAACCTCGGGTTACGAACGCTTCTGTTAACGAAGTTTTCGGGTTACGACCAGCTCCGGCCGCAAAATTTTGCTTCGGTTTGCGAACTCCGCCTCAGGGTACGAACAGGATACACAGCCATTTTCCCTCCTGTGACACAGTCCGCGGCCATTTTCCGCCCCTGACACGTGGTCCACGGCCATTTTCCACCCCTGACACGTGGTCCGCAGCCATTTTTCCACCCCTGACACGTGGTCCGTGGCCATTTTTCCGCCCCTGACACGTGGTCCGCAGCCATTTTTCCGCCCGACACGTGGTCGTAGGGAGGGGGACTCTCCTTCCAAGCAATAGCCGCCTCCCTGTCCTCCACGCCAGAACGGATTAACGGTAATTACATTGAACCTTATGGGGAAATTTGCTTCGGGTTGCAACCAATTCGGGGTGCAACCAGAGTCACGGAACGAATTAAGTTCGTAAACCGAGGTACCATTGTAGTTGCCACATTCACTTGAAGGTTGTATTCCTATATGGCAGAAACACCAACATTTTGGTGTTCACAGAGGCCACACTTAACATTTTTATGGGAGTGGAAAGGCTACAGTGTGTGGGACGACGATTCAGAGGAGGTGAGGCCGTCCCACGTACGTCGGCAGGGCCAACATTTTCTGACATTCCCCCCTTGGGTTTGCAGAGATTGAGGTGGGAGTTTTAAAGTATTTGTTTCTTAGCTGTGTGAAATCCAGTTGGGGGGTTTAAAATGCCCTACAGCTTTTGTGTATCTTCTCCCTTGAAATTATGGGAAGTCCTGCTGTGTTTTTTTTTAAGCCATTGTGGCCAAGGGGCTCCATGGATTGGAACGAGCTTCCTCAGATTGTCCACGTGCACTCTGCAGACTGACTTGGTGGTACTTAATTTAACAGGACTTACTTCTGAGTAAGCCTTCAGGGAAAAGATGTGTAAATATCTCTGAGGGGATGTGAAGCAATGACAGCCTTGTTCCCCGTGACTTGATTACTTTTTGTCTGCATTTTGTGAAGGCTGCTTTCTTTTGTTCATATTCATGTGGGAAAAAAAAAAAGGCAGATGCCCAAGGAGAAAATAGGACTAGCAACCTAAATTGCTTTCAAGGTCACAAAATCTCAATTGGATAGGAATGGCTGAATGCCACCGTCTGCATTAAAAGCCATTGGAGATATACATAATTGTCATCAGTGGCAATATGTTCCAGAGGAAGAGTCCATTGTCTTTATTATCCACAGCTTTCTTATAGGCTGTTTGCCTCAAAAACAATTTTTCTAGGACTGTAGAGTTCACTTAACTAAAACAATGCTCCACGAACGTCTCTGTACGTTTTCTTGAAACACAGTGCCCGTATGGATTGACAAACCCTTACAAAGTCTATGGAATCCTTTAGAACATAATCACAAGACCCTTCCCCAACAAATTGAAATCTAAATGCACACACAGAGAGACACAGACCAAATGATGGGTCGTAAAATATTGCACCCTGAAAAGTTACGTTCAGGATAACAGCCAGGTTGCCAAATATCTCCTCATAATCCCGTATGCCAGAGATGAGCATTTTAGCACCCATTCAAACAAAGAATCTGTATGTGGACATTTTGATCACATCCACACCAGAGATGAAAAACAGACATTGTGAATGTACAAGTGCACCAACAGCTTCTCAGTGAACTCTACATGTAAGAACTAAGGATTCAAACCCTGAGTTCTTCCTTTTTCTTCTTTTCTTTAAACAAGTAGGTTATTTATGATATTTATATTGGCTTTTCAATAACAAACTTCGGTGGCTGGGTTACCAAGATGAAATGATAAAACCCATTTATTCTTTGTCGTGATTGATGCTTTAAAAATCATTAGAAATAATAACTGTATATAATCAATAATTCTCTCGTGTCAAAACCTGTACATGAATAAAAGCCGCGCTGGTTGTTTTATTTATTTATTTATTTATTTATTTAAAATAATTGCAGCATAAAAATGTCCAGTCTTGAAAGAAATTTATTTCTAAAACTACAATATAATCAGTCAGTGGGATGAAAGAGTAGATTTATGAACACAGATTGGAAAAGCTTGTGAGAATATTAATCTCTTCACCTCCTCACCTGAAAAGACAACCAACTGTGAGTCCAATCAGACTATTTGGACTCTTCCATAACTGGTGCCATCACAAATAGTGTCCTATCTTTTATAGCTATTTGCCTTATCTCACTGCATCAAAATTTCCTGAATATGGCCTCTGAAGACCATGTTAACATTTCAGTAGTAGATCTGTGCAGAACAGTCCTGCTCTGCCTTGAGGCATCTTCTCAATCTGGAACATCACTCCATCTCAACATCTTGACTTGAAATGTCCAAGAAGTCTGACTTGATTTAACTAGCTGTTTCATTCTGCCAGAAGAAGGCATTCAGAAGGACCCTTTTAGCATCTCGGTCAAAGGGACATGGAAGTACCACTTCAAAGATGTGTGTGAGTGTTGAGGATCACAGAGATGTCCTTGGAAAAGGAATGGAACAGTTAAGAAAACATGATTTCAGCCCAGGAAAAGAAAAGAACATTAGAAAGAAATTTAAACTGGCTGTACCTTAACTGTCTTTGGTATAAGAGAGAGGGAGGGAAAAATGCTGTCAGGCTTTCAAGATCCTATTATTATTGTCTATATCAATAAAGTAGGGTTGCAATCATTCTGATGGAGTCTGTTTCTTGATCTAGCCTACATTAAAAGGCTGATAGGGAGAGATTATGGGAAGGCTGGGAAAATTATGGGAGGGGTTTTATTAGTAGCTTATCTCACAAATAGCAGCTCAGTGCAAGTTGCAAAAAGCTCAGAATGAAGAGATTCAAATTGTTCAAAGAGACTCTTTATGAGCTCACAAACGAGGGCTGGAAATTCCTAGAGCAGTTTCCAAGATTCTGCATCTTACTCATAATCCTAGCATTAAAAACACTTCATAGAGGTCTGTGGTTCTTGCTTCCTTGTTCTTGCCCTGCTACAAAGGGCATGAGACTTTGAGAAATCAAAGTGAACCTTCGAAGCACCACATAGCCGTGTTGGGAAATAGATATGGAAGGATGGGATTTATGGCATAATCAGTCTCCAGACCAAGAGGGGTGACAAAGATTCCACAAATGTACCAGGGATGGGTTAGGGCTGAGGGTTGACCACCTGTAACCCCAAATCCTGTTTTTGTGTTCTTTGGTATACATGCCACTGAAGTGCAGTATATAATTTCCTGCCATTTAAAGGCAGGAAATACATGGAAATGGTACTGTAAGCCCTCAGATGTGCTTAATGCCATTAGAAAAAGTAAAGCAAAACCACACTTCCACCCTAAATATAGAAAATCTCAGCTCAATCCACATGAATGATGAAACCCTGCCAATTTTCCATCATTACATCACCGTAGTAACTCTTCATCCTCTTCTTCTCTAACGACTTACCCCAAATGAAATGTGTCTGTCCTGGCCATCAAAATGTTGCTCCCCTTTGGGGTTGGGCTACCCTTTCAAAATAGTTATGTGAGGAGACCAGTATAGAGAAGATCCTTTTGCTGGTGTCTGCTGGCCCAGTCTCTGAAGTAGAAACCCCTGTAGAAAGGACTTTTGAGATGCGAACAATGACCTCCCATAAGTTCAAAGCACTGAGATTTAATTGCTTCATTACAGAGCTGTAACTTCCATTGAAGGAAAGGGTGGGGAAAACAGTCTTTTTAAGAAAAAGAGAATATCCCCCTGTAATGATATTTTACAAAGGTCTCGAGACAATGGATGGAGTAATGAAAGCTTTGAATTCATTTAATGCTAATGATATAGCTGGATCCCAATTTTAATGAACATTTTATAACTTTACTCTTTAATCTGCCTATATTTCATGAGTAACTTTTCGTCTCCCTTCTTTTCTTCTTCCTCTTTCCTTCCTTTCTGGCACGTTTCCTAAAGAATTCTGATGTCTTCCAGAGAGTTAAAGAGAAACAGCAGATGGATGGACAGTGAGTAGGGCAAAGGTGCACCTTTTTTAGGTCATGTGGCCTTTGGATGGCATGATGGAGGTGGGGAGCAAAATCCTGCACATGAGCAGAGTCAGGATATAAACTTGAGTTGAATTAATGTAACTTTAGTTTTTCCTACGTGGATTGTGTCCTTGTAGTGGTGAAGGAGCTTAGGCACCCTGATGATGCTATTAGCAAAATAATTGGGAGTAGACCATGACATGCAGGACATAGATGAAGGATCAGATTAAATAGGATTCACTGGAGAATGAAATGGCACCCTAGTCCAGTGTCCTGCCAAGAAAACCAAATGGATATTCACAGCTGGGACAGCTGTCCACAGCTGTGGACAGCTGGAAGATGAACCCCAGGTTGGAAGGTAACTGACAAACTGCTGGGTAACAACAGAGAGCAAGTACAAATAGCACCAGTCCTTATGAAATGGCTGGATTAAAGCTGAAAGGATGTCCAGCTTCTTATGTGGCTAGAAGCAGAGGAAAGTTTGCAAACATATGAATATTAATTCTTTATGGAAGGTTTCAATGGTGAACTAAGGCAAACCTGATGATGAAAGAGCACAAATGTCAAGATTTCACACTGACAACCTAAAATGGACTAGAATGGTCACCTCCCATCAGAGAAGCATCAGATCTTAGTGCAAAATTGTAGAAGAAATGGAATAGCCATGATTATTAACAGAAGGATGTCAAAGTTAGTACTGAAAGAGAATCTCTCCAAATAATAGAATGATCTGAATTAGAGTGTAAAGCAAGCCAATAAGGTCATGGTGATCCGATGCTCCAGTTACAGATGAGGAAATAGTTAAAGATGAAAAAGCTTGATGACATACAAAACCCAACCCCAAAAAAGACATCATTTATTTGTTTCACACTATTTATTTGCATCATACTAATTATAGGAGATTGGAATGCTAAGGTTGGAAGTAAAAGCTGGAATAATGGAAAAATTTAGGCTCAGTGTATGAAATGAAGCAGGACACAAACTGAGAGAGCTGTGCCAAAAATATTAAGTATTATAGTGAATCATTTCTTCCAACAACCTAAAAAATAATTCTACACATGTACAGCACTGAATGGACAATCCTGAAATCAAATTAACTATATATTTCTTGGGAAAAGATGGACACGCTCTATTTAGTCAGCAGAAACAAAGCTTAATAC
Organism: Python bivittatus; assembly: GCF_059951505.1. Lineage (NCBI taxonomy): Eukaryota > Metazoa > Chordata > Lepidosauria > Squamata > Pythonidae > Python > Python bivittatus. Next base: position 15,285,744 of record NW_028277096.1, read on the forward strand.
TCCCTGTGGCTCAGATCATGAACTCCTTGTAAAATTACAACTTAAACTATAAAAAAAATGAAATCATTGGTCTGGTGAAATACCACCTCAGTAATATTCCCTATGATTATGCAGTAAACATGAATAATAGATTTTATAAACTAAATTTGATAAACAGAGTATTTGAGCAACTCTGGAGTGAAATTTGCGACATCACTAAAGATGAAACAAGCAAAAATATTCCAAAATGCAAAAGAAGGTGGAATGGTTGTCTGTGTCAGATTCAGCCGTACGCACCGAGGAGCGCTCACAGTTTTTCCTATAGCCAGAACTGGAGGAGAATCGATTGACGGCACCAGGAGATGGCCAGCGATGGGGAAACCACTAGCCAGCGGGGCAACAAGGAGCCCAGACCCGAAGGCGCGATGGCAGGACCGACCCAGAGTGAGGGGCGCACGGATGCAGCCAAGAGGGCACCAGAGGACCGGTGGTCATTTAGCATGGGCCTGGGGCCCAACGAGTCGACAGGATGGGAGGTCACAACAAGCCGTGGCTCAGGATCCAAGACCCGAGAGCTGGAGGAACGACTCACCTGACTGGAGGCCAAGGTCGAACAGCAGATGGACGCCATCCAGGCGATGCTGCAGGCCATACTTCGGGGAGGCAAGGCCCCGACGGCAGAGGCGCAGGCGGATGAGGAATCGGGCGATGCCAGCAGTGGCTCAGTGACCCAGCCGACTCCAGGGGCGAACCTCAGGGCAGGAGATCGATGGGTGGCAGACGCACTGAGACTCCAGGGTCTTACTGGAAAGTTCTCGGGGGACCCCGAATAGCTACCCTGCTTCCTGACACAGGTGCGGAATTTCATGAAGCAGAGTGGGCACCTGTTTGCGGGCAATGAGGAGAGAGTTGCCTATGTGGCGGATTTGTTGGAGGGCCAAGCTGCTGGTTGGGTGATCCGATTATATGATGCCGATGCGACAGAACTAAACAGGTTTCCGGAGTTCATGCAGGCACTCTGGGACAGATTTGAAGACATGCTGAGTGCCAGGCAGGCCAGAGATGACATCCTACGCCTGAGGCAGAGGGAGAAGTCGGTGGCTGAGTACGTCTTGGAGTTTTGGCGCCTAGCGGAGAAACTAATGGATTGCCCGGAGTCCCTGAGGGTGGACTACTTCAAAAACGGCCTCAATTCGGAGGTCCTTGAGAGAGTGCTTGGTCGGGATGACCCAACCACACTAAAAGAGTAGATCTGGCTGGCCAGGACAGCAGAGGCAGCATGGCAGCAGATCAAGCAGAGAGCAAGGAACCGAGACCCGACTAAGGACGAGTCACGCGAGGGGACTGCAGAGGAGAGGCAGAGCAGCCAATGGCAACCCACAGGGGGAGAGGAGGCTCCAAAGAGATCCAGCCTCTGTTTCCAGTTTGGGGGGCGAGGCCATCGGGCGGCGCAATGCCCGATGAAGCAAGACGGGGTCCCACCTGGGCGGACGCCAGGGCCCTGAAGACCCCAGGGCGGCAAGCCCCTGACCAGCTACAGAAAGGGGTCAGGGCAGCGGCAGCAGAATGTAGCAGGACCGGGTGGTCCACTCCCAAGACGGCATCATCCAGGGAAGAGACGGGGCCGGCGGGAAATGAGAGGTGCTCGCACTGAACAGCATCCCAGTACAGGCAGAGGAGTCGAGACATGCAGATCCGATAGCGGACAAGGACTGCCCTCCCATGCGGGTGAAGGTACATATTCTTGAGGTGAGATCAGGGGCTGATGCACAATTGCAGGTGCTACTGGACTCCGGGTGTACCCACTGCCTGATACACCCAGCACTAGTATCAGTGCTAGGTCTCCAGATGCGGAGACTCAAGGAGCCCATCGCCTTCAGTCAGCTTGACGGCTCACTTGCGGAGGGGAGGGGGTGGCTCAGTACTACACCGATCCGATCCGAATGACAATCGGGGATCACCAAGAGGAGCTGAGGTTTGTGGTGGTCCCGGTTGCTGATTACACGGTAGTGCTCAGCTTGGCGTGGCTGAGGCGGCGGAACCCACTAGTTGACTGGGCGTCGGAGGCGCTGAGGTTCGGAGATGCAGAGGAGTGGGAGCGAGAGTGCCGGAAGCACCAACGGCTGACAATGAGGGGAGGCGTAGCTGCAGAGGAGAAGTCGGTGGAGCCAGAGCATCCAGTGCAGGGAGGTGAGCGAACCGGGACGGGAGCCACAGCGGTGGTAGCAGTGAGTCCGGGACCCCGTGAGGCAGCGGCGGCATCGGAACCGAGGGGCCCTAAACCAGCGGCGGCCTACAAGACGACTATGGTGGGCGAGTCCGTGACGGGAAAGGCAGCAAAGCCGGAGAGCGTCGGAAGCATCCCGCAGCAGTACCGGAACTTGACGGCAGCATTCAGCGAGAAGGAGTCGGATCAACTCCCGCCCCACAGACCCAGTGACTGCGCCATCGAGTTAGAGCTGGGAGCCAAGCCAAAAATGTATTCCCTGTCAGGGAAGGAGATGGGCACCCTTCGGGAGTTTGTAGACAAGAACCTCGCACGGAGTTTTATCCAGCCCGCAAAGTCTCCACTGGCGGCTTCGGTGTTATTCCGGGAAAAGAAAGATGGCTCGCTCCAGACCTGCATGGACTATCAGGGCCTGAACGCTATAAGTACAGAATACAATTACCCCCTCCCCTTGATGAAGGACTTGTTATCCCACCTATCCAAGGGGAGGATATTCACAAAACTAGACTTGCGCGAGGCATACTTCAGGGTCAGGATCTGCGCAGGGGATGAGTGGAAAACAGCTTTCAACTGCCCACTTGGAAGTTTCCAATTCCACATGATGCTGTTCAGGTTAAAAGGGCCCCCAGGGATGTTCATGCAATTAATAAACTAAGTACTACATGACCTACTCTACCGGGGTGTCCTGGTATACCTGGACGACATCTTGATGTATTCCAAGACCCTGACTGAACATGTGAAATTAGTACGCATGGTGCTTCAGAGACTACTAAAATCACAACTGTACGCCAAGCTCTCGAAGTGTGAGTTCCATCAGGAGCAGCTGGACTATCTCGGCTATCGCATATCCAGCCAAGGCATCAAGATAGACCCGGCGAAGGTGAAGGATATGCTGGGCTGGGAAGTGCCGCGGACCCAGAGGCAACTCCAAAGCTTCTTAGGGTTCACAAACTTCTACAGGCAGTTCATCCCAAACTTCGCCCAAGTCGCCCTCCCATTAACGGACTTACTCAAGACTTGAGGCAGCGGGAAGCCCCCCAAACCCAGCATGCCTCTGGCATGGACCCTGGAGTGCCAAGAGGCATTTGGGGATCTGAAGCACAGATTCACGGTGGAGCCAATCCTACGCCACTCCGACCCAGACTGGTAGTTCGTGATTCATATAGACGCTTCCGACGTGGTGGTGGGAGCAGTCCTGCTGCAGCCCAGACCTGAGGGGTCCCTTCACCCATGTGCCTACACCTCCCGCAAGTTCACCGAGACAGAGAGGAGGTGGATGGTGTGGGAGAAGGAGGCGTTTGCAGTAAAGTGGGCCCTATCCACCTGGATGCATCTGTTGGAGGGGGCAGCCCAGCTGTTCGAGGTGTGGACTGACCACAAGAACCTCGAAGTGCTGAAAGCCCTACGGAAGCTGTCACCAAAACAGGCACGCTGGTCCCAGTACTTCGGGAGGTTTGATTTCATCCTCAAGCGTATCCCGGGGAAAAGGAACCTTTTGGCGGATGGGCTATCCCCTATGCCCCAGCATGCCAGCCAGCGGGAGGAGATTGTAGACTCCATCATCCCCACGAATAGATTGGCCACAAAAGCAGTCACCCAGAGCCAAACAAGGAAGGGGGTAAGGGATACCGAACCTGAGCTTAAACAGGCTTTCCTAGAAGCCACAGAGCAGGACACTTGGCTCACGGAGAACCGGGACTCATTAACAGGCCAGGGGGGCTTGTGGTGGCATGAGGAGAAGCTGTACGTGCCTGAAGGATGCCGACGGGAGGTGATGGAGAGAGCCCACAATAGCAAGAGCACAGGGCATTACGGGTTTGTAAAGATTCTCCATCTGGTCCGGCAGCAGTTCTGGTGGCCGATGCTCTGAAAAGATGTGGAGGCGTACACGGGAGGCTGCCCGACCTGCACAATGGCAAAAGGGAGCAAAGACAAGCCCCAGGGACTACTCCAGCCGGTTGCGACACCCGACGGTCCGTGGCAGGAGATCGCCATGGATTTCATCGTGGAACTGCCGGAGAGCAAGGGGAAAACAGCCATTTGGGTTGTAACAGACTTGTTCTCCAAACAAGTGCAATTTGTGGCTTGTCGGCAAGTCCCCATGGCGGAGAGGTTGGCGCGACTATTTGTGCAGCACATCTACTGTTTGCACGGCACACCCCAAGTTGTCAGCGATCAGGGCGGGAACTTCACCGCACATTTTTGGCTAGAGTTCTTAAAACGGGTGGGAACTCAGCAAGCTCTCTCCTCAGCAGCGCATCCACAAACAGACGGAGCCACAGAACGCCTTAATAGGGGTTGGAGCAGTACTTGTGGTGCTACGTGGGGTACCAGCAAAACAACTGGGCAGAGCTGCTACTGTTTGCGGAAGTAGCATACAACAATGCAGTCCATAAGAGCACCGGCTTCACCCCATTCAAGGTGGCTACCAGGCGAGACTTCATCCCTATGCCAGAGCTACCCCAACCGGCATCCCAGATAGACTCGGACACTTGGTTTGCCTGGATAGATGCCACGAGGCAAGCAGTGCGGACAGCACTGCAAGGGGCCAGAGCAGACTATAAGAAATATGCCGATCGCAAGCAGCTCCCTGAGTGGCAGTGGAAGGTAGGAGACCAAGTGTACCTCTCAACGAAAAACCTAAAGACACACCAAGTCTCAAAGAAGCTCAGCCCATGGTTTGGGGGGCCGTTTCCCATCACGGAAATAATTAATCCGGTGACCGTCAGGTTGACGCTCCCCAAGGCACTCAGGAAGATCCATCCGGTCTTTCACTGCAGCTTATTGAAACCACACCAACCAGACAACAATTGGCACAGGGAAGAGCCGACCCTGGCCCCAATTATGGTCAATGGGAAGCGGCATTTTGAAGTGAACCAAATACTGGACGCTAGAAAGCACAAGGGACAAATCCAATTGCTGGTGCAATGGAAGTATTTCCCAAAATCGCACAGCGAATGGGTGAACAGAGCCCACATGAAAGTGCCCGAATCGGTCCAGGACTTTTACAGAGAGCACCCCAGGAAGCCAAGGTAAAAAAGGGGGAGTCTGTCTTCAGGGGGGCGGTATGTCAGATTCAGCCGGTACGGCATGGCTAGGGACTTGCCCAGCCGCACTGAGTCAGTTCCACCGCCTGAGCGCAAGCAAAGGGAAAAAGGGGAAGTAGGAAAACCGCGAACTGATTAATGGGCCAGCTGGGACCACTTAACTAAAAAACGCAAGCGGATATTTTGTATCGGTGCCAATTAGCCTCAGCCGCCATAGACAAAGGAGTGAGCAGCGGCCCGAGGCAAAGCAATCAGTGCGTGATTGGGAAACCCTGGCTTTGCACGCAACAGAAAGACCCAGTGAAAACTGTGACCATGCCAGCGGGGTAAAGCAATCAAGAGACAAAAGAACTGAACTGAATCTGCCATTTTGGTGAAGGGGGGGATTACTGCAGGTCATTTGTAACCAAGCAACAGAGCAAAGTGCGGGAACGGGGGGACTATAAATTGTAGTGTAAGATGTGCCAAGCCAGTCCTGGCTTTGTCTGTAATTACATACATTACGCTTGAGTAAACTTCTTTGTTGAACACACGTGTCAAGAGTTTCTCTAAGTCGAATGGGGTAAACCTTACAGTCTGCTGATACACTGAAAACAGCTGAAATAAGAGACAGAAAAAAAGGTTACTGAACTAAATACACAGTTCCACAGAGGAGACAAGGTATTAAATCTAAATAGGAGTGCAAAGGAACTGAGGATAATAATTGAATAGAAAGGGCAAAGAAATTTATTGAAGAAAATTACAGAACAGGTTATGCAAAGGTGGGTATGATAAAAGACAAGGCAAAGTTCTAATGGAGGAAGAAGCTATGAGATGGTATGAATATACAAAACTGTATATTTTGTATATCATCAGAAAGGGTAAATAAAGAAAGTTTAATGCCTTTGAATTGTGGGGCTGGAGAAGATTACCTTGGTCTATAAGAAGACCAAATCATTCAATGCCAGTTGAAGTAAAATTACATTACTCCCTGGAAGCATAATAATAAAGTTGAGGCTTAAATATTTTAGATCCATAATGTGAAGGCAAGAGTCACTGGAGAAGATCCTAACGCTTGGAAAAATCCAAAGCAGCAGGGAAAAGGCTGAAAGGAGGACTAGATACTATCATTAATGACCCAAGTAGGAGCTTCAAGAACTCAAAGAAGCATCTTCTGACAGACAATCTTGGCAACATTATGTCCATCAATTCATGAAGAGTTGAAAGCAACTGAACAACTATTTAAATTTAACTAGTTAGAATGATTACCCTCTGTGTATTTAATTATTTAATCCCATCTGCCACACTAGGAAATACAATTCAGCAGAAATTTTTCAAGGGTCTTAATACAGCCAAGCTTTTTCAGGGAGTACATTAAAGAGGGTCAAGTTCTGCACCCCTGTCCTAAAGAATGTTCTGTTTTCCTTTTCATGCATAGTTACCTAATTCATACATCCTAACGATGTCTGTAAGCCAAAAAGCAAATATTTTTGGTGGAAAAGTCAACTTTAATCTTGCATGCATTTGCAAGCCCTTTTCTCCTAATTAGGAAACCAAGTCTCTTTGCAGGACAAATATTTGCAAAGGAAAAGCCTTGCAGATAGTTGCTGTTGGCTGATTAGGAGAATTGTACACCAAAATACATAACATTTTTAAACTTGACCTTTTTTTTCTTCCAAGCAAGCTTGGGGATAATGGAACTTCAGTTCATCCCAGCGGCATTCATGTGAGGGAGCTCAAAACAGACAAGATGGCGGTTGCAACATTGCAGTTGAAGCCCCATGCCTTAATATGGGTGTACAATGTCAACACATTTGGGTACAATGTCAATGCAATGTGACAACTGCCATCTTGCCTGTTTTGACCCATACCCCAGATTTTGACCCATTAGATTGCCAGATGGAAAAAGCTGTGGCAGGCTGAAAGATTTTGGACTTTGAAGAAGCAAGATAGGAAGAGTATTGATGCTTTTGAACTTTGGCATTGGAGAAGACTCCTGAGATATCATGGACAGCCAAGAAAACAGATGGATCATCAAGCAGATCATGCCAGAGTTCTCCCTTGAGGCACAAATGGCCAAGCTCAAATTATCCTAATTCGGATACATTATGTGAAGATCTAGCTCTCTGGAAAGATTCTAATGCTGGGAAAGATGGAAGAAAGGAGAAGAAGAGGAGGACCAGCAGCAAAGTGGATGAATGTTACACCAGCAATGGGTGCACCATTGGAAGAGCTGAAGGACCAGGTTAGGGACAGATTATCATGGAGAAAATCTATCTATGTGGTTGCTAAGAGTCAATAATAGCTTGTGGGCATGTAATCACCATCTATCATCAAAAACTGTTACAAAAGTTAAAATGAAGTGCACCTTAATCCCTCCTTGCCCAAGTGACTCCATTTTAAAATCGACCTCACATCCATTTCAACTGGGCGATCAGGGAATGTTTGAATTGTAAATGTAGCATTCTGGCAGTAAACCAGAAATAAAAATACATGCTGTAATTGGACAGATGCAAACTGCTAAGGGAAAGAGCTTGATAAAGATGCCAGGTGATGTTTGAGAAAATATAAAAGCTATTTATTTATTTACTTATTTATTTATCTGATTTACAAAGGCAAGGGTGCACTTCAAAGAGAGGGCTAAATGAAAACCAAGCAAAGACATCTTTTTTTTTTCAAAAAATCAAGATGGCATGCCTAACACACATAATAAGGGGGGCAGGATTTTGATTACATGGTCAGAGCACCATCTTGACCTTTTTGACTTCCTCATGTATACCCCTGGACAGCAGCAGCAACTTTTAGGAGCAACAGATGCTTTTTTCATATTTTTCAGAAATATTTTTTTTCCATATTTTTCAGAAATACCTCCTAAGGTATTGCCCCTCAATGAAATGAAATGTTGAGGGCAATATTTTTCTGAAAAATTTTCACATAATTTTTGGCCTTCTCACATTCCTTCCCCTCAGTAAAAAGGAATACGGGTAGTCCTCAACTTACAGCCATTCATTTAATGACCGTACAATGTTACAAGGGTGCTGAAAAAAGTACCTTACAACCAGTCCTCACACTTACAACTGTTGCAGCATCCCTATGGTCATGGGATCAAAATTTGGGCGCTTGGCAACTGGCATGTATTTACGACAGTTGCAGTGACCCAGGGTCAAGTGATCGCCATTGGCAACCTTCCCAGGAGGCTTCTGACAAGCAAAGTCAGTGGGGGAAGCCAGATTCCCTTAACGACTGTGATGGTTTGCTTAACAACCGCAGCAAAAAAGGTCATAAAATTGGGTGCAACTCCCTTAACGACCACATCACTTAGCAACAGAAGTTCTGATCCCAGTTGTGATTGTAAGTCAAGGACTACCGGTGCTCTTCTTGTGGCTGGTATCACTGTTCATTTTATTTGAACACCACAGTCTATTTCTTTCCCACAGAATGCTCTGTGGCCGTAGATATAGTCATGAGAGATCTCCAACAGTCGTAACTCAATTGTAATTTTTCAAATCAGCCATGACTTGATTCAAGCTGATGGACTGAGATTCAAAGAGGACATGATCTTATTTTAGTTTGCAATTTAAGGTCAAATGGCTTTGATCTGAGCCAAATCAGATATGCTATTGGAAAAAAAATTGGCTTTAATAGAGAAGCATCAAAATGCCAGCAAGTACTTCATTTTTTTTTAGCAGATGCAAACAGCATATATGGTTGAGCCATTAAAGGACATTAACCTTGCCAGGTTCAGCTGGATATCTTCAAGGGGTGCACTGAAATGAATGTTTGAATTATTCTAAGATAGAGGTGGCAATGACTTGGAGGAGCCAGCCTCCAAATTCTCCAGCAAAGGTCTTAGGTTTTGCTGAACCAATACGGTCCTGTTCTAGTTTAAAAAGAAAAAGAAAAAGAAAAACTTCAAAAAGAACATCATATATAAGCTTTTACTTTCCCCTTACTTCCCCGGTTGCAAAGTTTGGCATGGCCCTGCAAGTTGACTACTGGCTATCTTGGTGAATTATGGGACGGATATGCTTCCTCTGATCCTTGGTTTTTTGAGAATGGTAGAAGTTTTAGTATAGGTGGTTGTCAAGTTTTCTGTTCTTTGAATTTTGTGAAGGCACCCAGAGTTGTTTCGAGAAGAGCACCCTAGAAATGCAATAAAATAAATCAATTAACTAAATGGTATTGGACTTCTCCTGGCCATAACCCCTTTCTCGTTGGCAGGACTCAGTTGCATAAAGTTGCAGCTTGCTGACAATGCTCTATGCAGATTAGTTCATTAGCAGAAGCGAGAGAACCAGGTTGCCACTCTGAGACGCAATGCCACAGAGACAGTCAGGTCACCGAGGGAGAGGCTGGAACAGAACAAGTGGCATTTGTAGCCACGCTATCTTTTTTCCCCAAAACAGTAAATGTTTAGACCAGTCCCTGCAAATACAGTGATACCTCAGTTCACCAACGCTTCTGTTCATGAACAATTTGGTTCACGAACAGCACCATTCGCAAAATTTTGCTTCCGTTTGCGAACTCCGCATTGGGTGACGAACACAACCTGCGGCCATTTTCCCTGCTGTGACATGTGGTCGTGGCTTCCTGTAGGGAGGGGGACTCTCCCTCCAAACATTAACCACCTCCCCACCCGCCTTCCTGTCCTCCACGCCAGAAGTCGCCTCAAGTAAGGTTAGTGTTCTCTCTCTTCGTACTGTACTGTACTGTACTTTGTGTCATATTTTTGTGGTTTAAAAAAAAAATACATATGGTTCAGAACAGATTAACCATATTTACATTGAACCTTATGGGAAAATTTGATTCGGTTGGCGACCAAAATCAGTTGGTGACCACATTCGAAGGGATCAGGCTAACCTTACTTTAATTATGAAGTTATAGCAACAGAATCTTGCAAGTCTGAATAATTTCCTCCTTCCCTCCTTTTATCTTCGTGGGAACTAGGGAGGGTCTTGTCTGAGATACTTTCTCAGATTACAGTTCTGGCCTGGACTCAGATTTCGTTTATCTGACCATTGTCTTCGTTGTGGCTCTTGCTCCTCTTCCTCAAGATTATCCCTCTACCTATTGCAGAATTTAAAAATAAGATCTGACCCAATTAGTCAAATTATCCTACTTTGAATACATCACGCAAAGACCCAGCTCTCTGAAGAAGGCTCTAATGTTGGGAAAGTTGGAAGGAAAGAGAAGAGGTGGATAGATTCAGTTACAATGGCGTTGAATGCACTGTTGGGAGACCTGAAAGAAAATGTTAGGGATAGATCATCATGGAGAAAATCTATCTGTGTGGTCACTAGAAGTCCAAAACGACTTGATGGCACGTCATCCTCCTCCTCCTCTTCAAAAAGATGTACTGGACAGGTCAGTCTTGACCCTCTCTTGCCAGTGCAGAAAAGTAACGTGCCTTTGGCACCAGAGAGGGCAAAATTAAAGCTTGTATGTGCCACATGAAAGAAATTAAGAGCTAAGAGAGGGAATGGTGCCCAAAGGCATGTTGGTTTTGCCATCCCGGAAGATCTCAGATAAGCAAGGAGTTCATTGAGGTGATAAATCTCATGGGTACCCATGTCAGAATTAGGGAGCCTATCACAATGTTCAATCCACTGTTGGATTCTCCATGTATAGAAGTAAAGTTACAACACAAATATTATCTCTAAGGTCCTCAGGAGCAGGGGAAGAGTCACTGAGCCTGCAAGGGGCTTCCTAAGACTATGATGCATTTCAAAGTTCCCTGATTCCATTCATTGCTTTAAGTACGTCCTTGTGTGGTTCTCCAGTTTGGCTCAGTGGGGGAACCTGAGTGAAGCTTCCTCAAATCAAAACCTTCTTTTGAAGTTTTACATGGCCCTAGTCATTTTTAATGCACCAAGACGGACAATGTTCCAAGACAAGAGTAATGATCGTATTCACTTTACTTTGCCTGAATTAAACTTAAATGTAAATGGAGTCTTTGGGGGTTTGCCTTGGTGTAGCTCATGACTTTTGGAGCGGGGTCTGTGACATCCCAGTGAAATCAAGAGGAGAAGATGTGACAGCTGGTTCTTGAGACAGGAATGAAATGCATGGCAAACCTGTATTTTGCCTAATTCTGTGCTATCCAATGTTCCATTTAAATTTCTATTTCTCCAGCCTAATCATTGGCAAAAGGAAGAACAGGAATAATGCCCTGGGATCCAGTCAAACGTTTCTTAGCTTTGCAAAAGGTTTAATTTACCAGAGTGAGGAAGAGACAATATTATTGACATTTTGCTCAAGGGGAAATGTCACAGGATTGATCTGTGTGACTGAATGCCTCTTGGCACAGGAAGTGGGGCGGTGAGGGGAGAAAACTGTCAATAGCATAAATTTCAGCAAATAGCAAGTAAGACACTTGTCTCTGTCAAAAAGTATGATCAGAGTCACATAATTCCCATCAGTGTTATTGGCATGCAGGAAAGCACAGAGCATAATGAGGAAGGGTTGACAGAATCATAACATCATGGAGTTGGAAGGCACCTGAGAGGCTATGTAGTCTAACCCCTGCTCGGTGCAGGATCTGCTAAAGCATTTTGATTGAATCATAGAATCATAGAGTTGGAAGGAATCTCAGAGGTCATCTAGGTCAACCCCCTGTTTGATGCAGGGTCTGTTAATTCAGAACAGATGGGAGGGTAAAGTATATGAAGCAGAAAAGCAATGTATCATGAAAGAAAAAATAAGCTCTGCTTATGGCCACAGTTCTCTCCTAGTAATTCCTTACCATTCTGTTCCATATAGGTGTGTAAATCATGATTTAATTTAATTTTAAAAAAACAGTTCAAAAGTTTTTCGTGTCTTCCTTTTCTTATACCTACTTTTTCTTGGATCTGATTTTTTTTACTCACATACTATAATGATATGTGAGAAAGACCTTGAGAAACAGGGCAAAGAGATGCTACCAAGGGAGCAGTCAGATAAGAGATGGCATAACCCACAGCTGCATAATGGGTGCAGAAAGAGGTTCAGAAGGGACCCTCGCTAACTTCTCTGGCTGTAAAGGAAATGGCAGATTTCTACTTTCAGACTTGCAAGATTGATGTCAGCCTTCCCAGGTAGACCAGACAGGAAACACGACCATATGAGCTAATTATACTTTGTTGTAAGGCTACATTAACAGAATCTTGCAAGTCTGAAAGTACGAATCTCCTGCCATCTCCTTTACAGCCTGAGAAGTTAGGGAGGGTCCTATGAGCCTTTTCCTCCACCTATTATGCAGTTGTGGACTATGCCATCTCTTATCTGACCATTCCCTAGGCAGCATCTCTTCACCGTTTCTCAAGGTCTTTCTCACATACCATTACACATACATACATAATTGTTTACTTTGAGTTCCCAGGCATAACTGGAAAGTGTGGAACCAATCCTGGCTGCAGAATTCTGGAAGTTGAAGTCCACACATCTGGAAGGTGTCCAGGTTGAGAAATATGAGTGTGGAAGTGCCATAAAGGAGAAAATTGTATCTAATATGCCCAGAAAGTTGGAATCAATGAGTTTGTCCACCAAGTAACTGTCTCTTTCTAACCTTCTGTTCATGGAACAAAAAGTTGGATAAGTTTCTTAGGAACCATCATATCTAACTCCTTTGTGATGCAGGATATCCAGGGTCATCAAGAACAGTGGATATCTGCTTACTCAGAACCTGAAGATCTTCAAAGAGATTCAAAAATTTGGTTGCTGGGCCATAGAATGGCATGCTGGGATTTATTCCATGAAGGTGATCCAGGTGACTGAATTTTGAGCAGCCTACCTAGATAAGTGGGCAGGACAAAGACCTCAACTAGGCCAGGACAAAAAAACAAACAAACAAGAATTGATTTACATTTAAAGTTCCATTTAAATTAAATTACACAATTTGGGTATTCCTGTGAGAAGAGATAATCCCTTGATCCCAGTGAATATCAGAATTGTGTGTTCCCAATTCCAAATGCATGAGAAATGCACAAGGAAGCCATGGCCTAGATTCAAAACAGGAAATCAAGTACCTCTTTTGTAGGAGTACAAAGTTTTCAAGATTGCTTTCAAGGCCTATGTAGCAGCAGGAACCACACAGATTTCAAAAAGGCACCTTTCATGCTAGTCCGGGATAAATACATAATCTTGAAAACGAATTCCCAGCCAGATTTATAGTAAGTTAATTAAGATGGCATCTCTTTGAAATGCTTTCTTCCTGTTGTTCTCCCAAATGGTCTGTGTTCCCTCTTCTCACCTAAACTGCACTCCCCTACTTCCTTCCATAGGCTCGCTTCTCCCCTCCCATGATATTAAAATCATAACTTGGCCCTTCGGATAGACCAAATGTTGTGTCTTCCTGTCTGATTAAATGATTCTATTGTCAAACTGCCCTTCCCATCAAGATGTTTCTCTAAAGGTTCCAAATCCTGCATGATTCGAGTCCGTCATGACTTCTGATCCTGTCTTTTCCGGAAGCAGACTGCCGGTATTTGCTTTCTTCTTCCATCCGTTCTCCCATCAGATCATTAAATTCATGTTTGTGTCAAACTGGCTTTGGAGCCCTGCCAGACTGGAAGAGGAAGGCAAGAGTTGACAGAAGTCTATCCTGACAAATAACTCATTCATGGGCTGTGAATACTTGCTTCTGGACAGCAGCCAATGTTGGTGGTCCGAGAAACTAAAAGCACTGCAGGTGTCCATACAACTGTTGTTGCTCAGAGCTTGCTTAGAAGGCAGGAAGGAAAAGGAGGAGAAGCTTTTGGGTAGCATCCAACTTCGGCTTCCTGGGACCTCTTCCCCTTCAGAAGCAGCAGTTACATCTGCAAGATGATGAGCGCATCCAAGGGTGACTGGAGGGGAAGGCAGAAATAAATCTAGATCTTCATAGCACATTAGGAGACCGATACGTGCAGTGCTCTACACAGATTGTTTTGGGGCATGCACTGAATGGGTGCTTATTCCAAAGTTCTTCTTTTGCAAGGGAAGAAGCAGTCTCACACTATCTCTAAATCATGTGAATTATATTCTCCTTCAATGTTATAGGCTTTTTTTTCCCCCTGTTGTTTCATCCTGGAACAGTCACTTGATATTCTAGCCAATCGGGGAAAACATAAAGAATGTAGTCATGCTGTAAACCTATACAGTCAGATTTTTTCTGACATGACTAAGCTAACTGAGAGTGAGGATTTAGTTTAGTTAGCTAAACCAAGCTAACAGAGAGTGAGGGCAATGCTGAATGGTGCCAAAAATGTTATTCCTTTTGGAGCAAATTCTGTGAAAAATCACCAGTGAGAAGGTGCTTTTCACTGCTGCTGAACTGTGTTGGAAAAATGCCATTACTTTTCAGCACCAGACTAAAAAGACTAAAATGCCCCACTGATTCTTACTTTAAAAGCTTTAAATGGGACAAAGGAGCTCATTTTTATAGGACCCTTTCACACAGTTAATCTCTGCCAACCAGATTGCTATTCTATTATTTGACAAAATTGTGTCCAATAAAGTTGCCTCGTAGCATAAAGGTCTTGGCATTTAATGTTTGGTAGGATAAATCCCACTGGATCTTAAGACAGAAGAGAAAGATTACATTTTATATTAACATTCTAACCAAGCCATGTCACTTGTTGCCTTCCCCTTTTAAAACTGATTTCCAAGTATAATATCGGTTTGCAAATAGATCATCCACATGAAATCCCTTTCAAATCGTCTCCAAAGTGAGCTACACTGTTAACCCTTAGCATCTCGCTCTGTTAGTCATAGCTGAACTGTAAGCATAGTCAAGATCTATTGCAGATGTAAATGGGGAAGGGTGTTCCTGATGGAGCAGTTACCATGTCCGAATAAAACAGGGATCCATCATCCGTAAGAGCAGCTGTTGAAATCCCAACAAATAAGTTGTTATCAAGTCGTAATTTTTTTCTTGATTTAAAATTTATAGCAATCTTGAAATTTAGTCTTTAATGGATGTCTGCTTGTTAACATAACAAGTATAACCAAGTAACCAAGAATGAGAAATAAATAGTAAAGCCCAGGAAGAGCTACATACATACATACATATATGCCAAATATTGGAAACTTGCAACAGTATATTCCCCATATGACTGGCAGCTGAAATTGTGCAAGTAGGCTACCAAATGGTAAATTTTACTGCAATAAGAGGGGGAAATTATTATGTACACTGCTGGAGAGTAATCCCAGTGACTCTTCTTAATTTTAATGCAGTCTAAATGTAATGAAATCAACCCTGTGGATGCTCTTTGTGTGGGGGGTGGTAAATTTAGGGGACATCTTCCAAAGTCTCACTTTGATCTGCAGGACCTCAATGCCTATTTTTCAATGTTCCCTTTATGGAAAAGGAACTAATCTCCAATCCATGTTGCTCTTGTGTTGGATCATTCCTGACAGCTCTCTTCTATTTCCATTCCAATTTAGGATGGGGGGGGGCAGCATTAAAACACTGATATGATTACTAATTGAATAATAAATAATAATAAAATAATGTGTTATTTATGGTAATGAGCAAAGATGTCTGCAGGGAGGGGTGACTGTCAAGGTGACTGTAACCATGCAATGAAATCCCGATCCCGTTTTTGTGTCTGACACAACATAAAAATGGGCTTTGATCGCATAATTATGGTCACCCTCTTGACTTTTTGGACACCCTCCCTGTGGATATTCCTGCTCATGAGGCTGACCGCAGCCATACTTCATCCCTAAAACAGCAACCCTGTCAGGTGGTCTGGACTAAGAGAAAACTGCTGGCCCCCAAATCACCCACTGAGTTTCTAAGGCTTTATGTGTATTTGAACGTGGGTCTCCCCATTCCCAGTCCAACAACTTCAGCACTACATTACAATGGATGTAAAATACATGTGTGCAGGTCAAGAAGTTTAGCTTTAGGTACAACATGAGAAAGAAAGCACAGGATTTGTTGTTTTGAATAAGATAAATCAATAACTGAGAATTGTAAGAACACCATCTACATATTTACTTAATAGTAAGCTTCATAAAGTTCAGTAGATCTTACTCCACATCATTGTTTATTCTAAAACACAAAGGCAACCTATATTCTAAGCTAGCAGTATACCTCCTAGCCATAGATGTGAATCTTTTGGAAGTTCTTGCACATTTTCAATCATTTTAGAACACCGAAGTATTGCTACAGATGGTTGTTAAAAGGGTCAGTAAGATCATTGGTTTCCAGAGGGACATGACCCGAGAGTTGCTGAGATTCGTTTACAAGCTCATGGCGTGAGCTAATTGCTATTCCTCAGTGTTAACAAAAGATGACGATACTTAGTCATCTTCTGGAAGCTGGCCAAAAGTGTCACCATGAAAGACGCTTCACAGCCTCAAAGATCACACAATTTATCTCCCTTTTCACAACAGGAAGAACATGCAGTCTTCTGTAGCTGATAACCAAAAGTAAAAAGATCTCTCCAGATGGTTTGGCTTTACAAAATCCTAATTACTCACATTGGGCTGGAGGCAGCTGGACATCTCTGTTTCTTCCCACAGTTCAGTCTAGAATCTGTATGGGGTTAGGGCTGAGTTACTGGGTGGATACGGGCAGCCATTTTGTGGAAGATGTCAAAATTCACCACTGACAAAAGACCACCTCCTTGGACAACTGTGGTGGGAAAAACTATATAATCTTATGCTCCATTTTGCCACTACTGCTGAGACATCCATTTCCTTATTCTCACATGAACCAGAAGTGATTGATTGATTGATTCAAGTCGTTTTCAACTCCTAGCAACCACAAAGATAGATCTTCTCCTCCGTGACAATCTGTCCCTAACCTGGTCTTTCAAGTCTCCTAACAATGCCCCCATCACCAGTGTAACTGAGTCCATCTACCTCTTGCATTTTATGGAAGATGAGGGGAAATCTGCAACAAAGTCTGAGCTTTAACAATGCTCCAAAAGCAGAGGACCCGTTTAATTTGTTTGTTTAATGACCTTTGCTCAATTTTTGCATTGCATTCCTTGGACTGTCCTGTTTTATGAATGATGGTTTTACAGGTCGTTGTTTTAGCTCTGCTTTTAAATGAAGATTGTTTTGAAGGTTCTTTCTTTGCTCAGCACTTGGGGCTCCTTTAGGAAGAAAAGTGTTAAAGAAACTGAGAAACAGTAGCAATAGCCAGCATCTAGCATTTAGAGAAAGCATTTGGAGTATTTAGTATTTATCACAAGTTGAACATGGAGCGGGCGTGTAATCAAAAAGCCAGATAGACTAATTGAACAGTGTTGAATTTTGCATGATTAAGTTATTTTATTTAGAAAGTGGGGGTTGCGAGGAAGATACGATTAATATGTTTAAGTTTCATTTTGGTCCAGGTCAATGTTGTAGCCAAGCTGATTTTAATAAACACAGTCAGCTCGCCTCTTGTGTCCTCGCTGTCTCATAAATGAAGAACACAGTAGTTGGTACGCTTTCATCACAGAAGAAAAATTGAAGCAAAACAACACACTCAAATGTGCACCCAAGGATGACATGAACCACCTTATTCCTAATGCATTGGTTCTACTTCAGATGGCAATTTTCCGATTGGGCAATTTTCAGTTCCCAATATCTAAGGGCCAAAAGGATTTTGGAAGCATGCCAAAGAAAAGCTGGATTTGTTTTGCTCCTTCAGCCCACGTGTGGGGTCAGCTCTCCTCCTGCAGCACAGAGAAAAGTCAGCCCGCCTGGGCTGCCGTGTGCCCCTTTCCCATGACAATCAAGTGGAAAGAGACAAGTAGCTGGAAAGCCGGAAATCCATCTTGGAACACAAGTATCCCCAATAGTTGCAGCCATGGCAAGGTGATCACCAAGCAGAAGGAAACCAGGGAAAGCGAACAACGCCCCACAGGGCATTCAATTAATTAAGTTGGTAAGCGAAGAAGAAACTGCAGCTTCGTGCCAGATGGAGTTATGCAAAACCTGTCATTACTTTCAACAGCCACTGTACCAAAATGGAAGCTCGAAAGGGGGAAAAGAAATGCTTTGAAGAAATCACAGCCTTGACCTCCTTTTTTGCTTGGCTTGGCACATGGCAGCCAAACATACAGATGACAAGGCTGGCTGGGAGACCTATTTGGAATTTAAGTCGGGCTGGCTTAGCAAGATTTGAGCTGAATTGCAACAGGTTCAAGCTGTAGAATGGGCTGAAGGAGAGAAATGATTGAGAATCTGGGCAGGAAACTGAAAACTCACCTGAATTTGGAACCATCAGAAGGCAAAAGATGCATTCCAACCATTTTGAGGAGGATTAGGGCCATCACATGGATGGCAAAAGACCAAGGAAGGTATGAGAGGTTGAAAGAGGCTGAAAAAGGAACGGGAGGAACTTTAAACATAAACAAGCAACAGATGGAAGGGGAATTTGTTAGTAACTTACAAACAGCAGCTTAGTCTGGAGTGCAAAAAAACCAGGAAAAAGAGATTCAAAACGTTCGAAGAGACCCTACCTTAACAAACTCATTAATAAAAATGGCAGGCAGTTGCTCTCATAGTTTCTAAGCATCTGTACGTTATCCTTCATTTCTTGCATCAAAACTCATCAGAATCTGCGAGATTTTTGCTACTGTGATCGTGACCTGCTATAAAAGGCTTGGCATTTTGGAGGGGGGGAGGAGTGAGTTTTCTATCTATCTATCTATCTATCTATCTGTCTGTCTGTCTGTCTGTCTGTCTGTCCGTCCGTCCATCCATCCATCCTGTTTGGGAGACACTGGGTGTGTCCTTTGTTTATTTTAAAATGCTAGTTAAGCCTGTTTTACGCAAACACTATAGTTGACCAGCAAAGTTCTGGCAATCCAATCAGAAAAGGAAGGAAGGAAGGAAGGAAGGAAGGAAGGAAGGAAGGAAGGAAGGAAGGAAGGAAGGAAGGAAGGAAGGAAGGAAGGAAGGAAGGAAGGAAGGACTGCATAGCATAATTCATTAATAGAATTTGCTGCCACGATAATTTAGTAAGAGGGCCATCAGCTTGGATCAATTTAACCTGGACATTTAAATAAAAAATAGGCTGGTTCTATCAGTGGAAATGGCCATTAATCATTATTACTAAATAATTATTACTGTGTACATCTGTTCCTAAATGGCTGAATGCCAGTTGAGTACTGCACATCTGTTGGATGTACAGGCAGGAAATTCAACCTAAGAATGTAACGGTTCCCTAGCAACAGCTGAATTTTACATTTGCAAGAATGGGGGATCAACTGTTCTTTCTTCATCCTAGTAATCTTGGGAAGGCGACTTAGGTGAAAACTGGACATAATTCCTAATAGAGCCTCACTTACATGTCTAAATACAGGCAGGGCCATGTTTGAAGGATTTTATTCACTCAATCCTTTGAGATTTTGTTTAAAAGAAGAAACTAGAAAATCTCCATGACTTGCTATTTATGGCTTTCTCTAATAGACAACATTTTGTATCCAGATATTAATGTCAGTCCTGAAGTTCTAGGTTATATAATGCTGGCTTGCAGGTTTGGATGGCAATACTGGATACATTTTAGTGCTATGCAGGAAGAAAAATCCCATTTTTCCTGCTGGTTCTCATTCAGTTGGGTGAAAGAAAATGTGCTTTTGTAAATGTCTTTCAAATTACTGAAATTTAGTAGTATTGTAATGTAGTATTGTTTTTCTAATTTAATTACCAGGTAGCTAAAGTGAGTGTGAGCATAATCTGTATTTCACTGTACAATTGAATTGGGGTTGAAGCACCTCCAATTTAGCTTTTTTAGATTAGGATGTCTGGATGGCCAAAGAGGTTGCTTAGATGTTGGAAAGACATGAAACAGAAATGACAGCAAAAGCAACCATTTCTCCCAAGAGCCAATCCACTTCAAAAACACCTGTAAGAGAAATTCCAAGGAAATTCTCAAGCACACTGAGAATAGGAAAATCAGGAATACACCATGAGAAACTGCAAGGCAAATTCCAACAATGGAGGCGAATATATCCAACATAGCATTAGGAAATTCATACCAACAGTCAGATGCAGTCAATTTTGCACCTCTCCCTTTCCTTGAACAAATTTGAACAATAATGCATTCAGAATCCCCCGAAGCTTTGCTGGCTACCTTCGTAGAAGTCGAATCTATTCTTCCCCTGACACCTAATCCCTCTTTGGCAAGTGGCATTTTATAGCTATGTTCAATATCCCTTGATCTGACCCTGGTGAGGAAATTTGTCCTGATAAATAAAAGAATCCCCCAAATTGAATTCCCTGAAAAATTCATCACACTAATCTTTAGGTACTGTCTTGCCGCACAGCCGTGAATTTCCACTTTAGTCAAGGCAGAATAAGACGCCAACTTTACAATCCCAATATATCTTTCTGATACAAAGCCAGCAAACAAGAAGGGATTTTTTTGTTTTTTGCCAATGCATGAATTACCTGGTCGGGCTGTGCACTCTGAGGATGGCTCGCCAACATCAAAAGACATGGTGGAAGACCCAGTGGATGCTCGATGGCAGCTGAAGTAAGTGTGAGTGGGGGAACACGAATTGTAGCCAAGCTTGCACGAAGCCGCCCTCTCCTCTCTCCCGGCCCCTGCCTTGCAAGACTCTAAATTCTAACGCCTTAATCGTTTGCGAAGGCCTGCTGTCAGAACGATCGAAACGGAGCAGATTATAAAATGGAATGTGCTCATCTCCAAGAAAATCTAGATAGCTCTGTAAATCAACACCACCATCCTTGGATCAGATCAATGGAGCAAGGTGAGAGACATAAACTGCCTGATCAGGCCAGGTGCAAGATATGTGGCCTGCACTGCTGTGATTCAATGGGACAGGGCCGAATTAAAGACGCGAGGACCAAACCAGGATGGGAGAACAGCCCTTCACTCTCTTCCGTCTCGTGTCTGCATGAGTTTGTGCCTTTTTTCAAATCTGGAATGATGTTTTGGCTTTTCTGCAGAGATGCATTTTTCTGTGCCCACACATACACACACACACACATTTTTCAAGCAATTTCCTCTAATATGACGCATTACCTCTATGTACCCATTTCCCTAATATCTACATTATCATGCAGAGGGGTGTGACTGGCACACTGCATTGCAACTTTGGGAAAGGTGCCCATGGTGATGACATTCACGTATTGTGTCAATGAGGTAAGCGTGAATTAAAAGGCATTTCGACCTCTGCTTTGGCGGGCAACAGGAGCGGTCCGAGATAGTTTGCCCGCTGAGGTCCAGGAAGAAAGATGGCCCCCTCTCTGACTGTTGCTTTGTCAGCTGAATCTCACTTTGGTGCTAAAGGCTGAAGTGTTACCACACCTGAGGGGTGCAAACTAGGATAAAAGCTATTATAGTTTTTATGGCATGCACAGCTCTGTTCTCTTAATAGAAGGACTTGTAAATTTGCAAAATATATTTATAAATAGGGAGGAGTGGGGAGAAGGAGATATCACTGCTGTATAATGTCTACTGCCTGAAGCAATTGCCTCATTTAATGTACAAATGAATCAGGTGAGGTCCTGCAGAGCCAAATATGCACCCAAGCAGGGCATTTATGGGAGCAGGGTCAAAAAAGTCAAGATGACAGCCATGTCTGCATGATCAAAGCCACCATCTTGATTTTTTTTGGCCCTTCCTTTTGCAGATACCTATGCCCCTCTCCTCAAGATCCTTGGTTTGTTAGTCTGAGACCTCCAAAGATTAAGGTTTAGTTAATTTAGTGACTCAGTTAAATGATTAATTAATGTTAAGTTGAAATGTCAATTAAATCAAATTCAGTTTTTCTCTTGGCCACAGCCACAACTTTTGGTGTGCAGTCCCTGGGACTTCACTCGGAATCCCAAAAAGGTTTGTGTAACTGGGCTAATAAAAGGGTCATCTCTGGTTCTGAATAATGTTTGTGTAATGCAGGGAATGGAGAGGCAGTTTGGTCTTGTGGTTAAAGAGCTGGACTAGAAGTGGGGAGACCTGAGTTCTAGTCCTGTCTCAGGCACAGAAGCCAACAGGTTGACCCTGGGCCAGTTATTCTGTCTCCAATCTAGAAGTGTTGGCCCCAAAAGGGTGGCAGGTTCGTCTACCCGGCACGCAAGGTCCAATCAACACACCAAGTCGGGGAATCCTTTATTCTTTTTATCGAAGCGCTTCGGCAGAAAGGGTCCCGTCTCTCTAAGGAAAGGAACCTCGAGCAAAGTTTTCCATTGATCTTTATACTTTTCAGAAATAGGAAAGTAGGCATTAAAAAACATGATTGGTTACTTGGTTGCGCAGACGCACTTGATTCCATGTTACATACGAACATCCCATAATAAGCTTAGCATGTTCTATGTTATCTAAAATTTCCACCTTGCGTTTTACTATGTTAATTTGCTTTTGGTTACACTAGGGCCGTAGGCGGTCTCATAACTGGGTCACTCGATGGTCTCTGGATACCCTGAAACCAGTCCTCTTCCCTTTTTCAAGGTACGACTTTTCTACCTGCTGTCAAACGTCTGCTCCACAAACCACACCCTCTTGAAACTCAGCCACAAGCGTTTTATAGGGTGCTCTAGTAAATAAGCACTCTAATGATATTCTACCATGTGGCCCTCAGAAGAAAAGATGGCAAAGCACTTCTGAAAATGTTGCCTAGAAAATTGCATGAACTTGTCCAGGCAGTCACCAGAAGTCACCTCTGACTCAAAGGCAAAAAGAAAGAAAAAAGAAAAAGAAAAGCAGAGTATGGGGGAAGTTTACTGTTTAGGCAGATAAACTTCAGGTTTTACAGCCAAATCTAGGATGATTTGCTACTATCCCATGGTGCCATGGTTGGGACTACAAGTTCCAGAATCATCAGTCTGGTTTTGAAAGCCCAGGATTCCTATCTTGAGAGTTATAGCGCCACATTATCCCAAAATAGGTAAGCAGAGCTGTGATAGGACTCCATATCACCAGACAAAGAAATATAAGCCTTGCAGGCTGGTAATGCTATCCTCAGATATAATCCAAACCTCATAAACCTGTTAATTCTTCTCTGGCTAGATTTTAATCAGAGCCAGAGAAGAATACACCTCACTTACTCTTCCATCACAGCCACCGCACTCAAGCAGGTGGCCTGATAAACAGGAGGCAAGTCTGAATGTGCTTCTGGATTGCAATAATTGACTTTACATGGGGCTGCCCTTGAAGACCACCTAGATACTTCAGTTGATACAAAATGGTAGCCCGTATCTTTATAGTCTCCATACTGTCATGGAAGACCTCTGCTGTGGGAGTTCTGTTGGTTACTGCTCTGTTTCTGAGCACAATTCAAGGTGCTGGTTATGACCTATATTGTCAGGTTCAGCCCAAAGAACTCCATGAGACAGTACAGATACAGTTCTGTTGCGTTTATTAGCTTTCACCTACAAGACAGAATCTTGCCAGACTGAATCTAAACTTCCCAAGCCAGCAAGGAAACACTGTGAATTCCTTAGGGTGGTTCCAGTCTCATCCTCTTCACCTTCCCACACTCTTTCTGGGGGCTAAGGAAATGCTTATCTCCCCGAGCGCGGCCTTCACCAAACCATTCCATCACATATATACGACTTAGGACATTGGACCACTTATTCCAAAATAGATTCTGCCCCACCTCAAGTCTAAGGAAACAGCAGGAGGAGCCCCCAAGGCAGGAATTCTCTGTGGAGTCCCCCTCCTTGGGAACAGCAAGGGAGTTTCCAAAATCCCACTCTCGTGGCATTTCAGAAATTTATAAAAACTTGTCTGTTCCAGAAGACCTATGAGGAGATATCGGCACCAGGTGTGTAACTGCTAACTCTCATTTAGCAGGCTCTATGACGTATAAGTATGTGGGGGGTGGGGAGCAATCTGTAATGGGCTTTGAGAATAACCTTGAGGAACAGGAGGAAGAGCTGCAATCAAGACCACAAAACAAAATTTGAATCCACGGCAGAAATGTAATTTGAGAAAATGTCTCAGACTTGACCTTCCTTAGTTCTCTTGTAGATGAAGGTAGGGAGGGGTGAGGCACTTTCAGACTTGCAAGATTCTGTTACTGCAACCCTATCAGAAAAGCAGTATCAATATTCATAACTTTGGTTTCCTAATCTGGTCTACCTTGAAGGGCTGGCCCAATCCAAGCAGCACAATCAAAGCCCCATCCCTTTGTATGTCCATGCAATGTCACTGCACGTACGAAAGGTGCAGGGCTTCAAACATCTGGCCTGTTTTGACCATCCCCCCCCCCAAAAAATAGGTGTCATTGCTATAGTTCTCACATACTATTATAAAATGTTAATGTTCTTGCATTCTTATGTATCCCTTGTTTTTGCATTAGCTTGTTGCTGAGGCACTGAGGCGCTTTAAAAACGCTATCAAGTAAATAAGTATGTGGGGTGGAGGAAGGTTAAAATGGCTTCGGTGGAAATGGAAATGCGCTGGGAGCAAAGGGCCTTTGAAAATTCTCAATTGGTGAGCCAAGAAATCATGCGGGACTATCGGAGCCAACCTTGCAAGGGAGGGGTCATTCCACTACAGCCTCCAGCTCAAAGACTTTAGACTTTTTAAAACTTATAAATATTAAAAAGCTGCCTCCGTTTTTTTAGAACGTTCTTTTATTTTTCATCTTTAAAAAAAAAAAAAAAAGCATTATGGACAAGGGCTTCAAAAGATAGAAATGTCTAAGCCTCTATGGATCTCTTTTATTTCCCCCCCCCCCCAAAGGATGAACTGGGTTGCGGAAACTACAAGTAATTTCAGCGCAAAAGCTGCTTAGCTGCCAAGGCAGTAATTAGATCCTCAGATTCACCACCATCCCAAAAGGGAGATGGGAAAGTATCTGCTTCAATTATCATCCCTAATAACTTTTGAGGACCTCTTTAAAGTGCATTTCAATGAGCCCGGCTTCAAATGTGGCTGAGATGAAAGAAACAAGATTCAACCCAGAGAATAACCGGTTCTCCCAGAACAGCGCCAACCTTCCTTCAACTATTACAAATCAGAGGCAGGCCTTTCAAGGCAATCATTTCATGCTCCTATCTCTGGCCCTTCACCAGGGATGAGGTACTTTTAACGTCCATGAGTTCAGAAAAGCCTTCAGAGAGCCCACTAGGACTTGAAAATGCCCGCTTCGAAAGCAACCAGAATCATAAAAATGGAAGAAAAGGCAGATTTTCTTGAGCGGGTGGCTGCGGAGCAGTCAAGCGTTCACAAACCTTGGTTGAAAAGCTAAGCTATGAGCAAGCAACTGAATGGTTTTGCCTCGTTGTAATCATTGCTCACTGATCTGAGGAAATGTGAGTTTCCAGCACTTCGGGGTTATATTAGGAATTGTTGTTATTATGGTTGGTCACGCAGTCAGCCAGATGTTTAGACTGGATTTGGCATTTCTATCCACCTATCGAGTCCTTCCCGAGATCCTGCGATAGGCAGATGTTGTTTGATGGTGTTAAAGGTATCGTTGCAGGATGCAATCTGTTCCAAGTAAAGCTGCCTTTTGCAATTGACTGATGATGATTTTGTCAATGCCGGTGGTCTTTGTTTTCAGTCTTCATATATTTGTGATGGGTAAATAACTTTTCTTCCAGTAGTTCTGCAGTTGCTGGCCTTGGTTGTCAGCCAACAGTCCCAAGTCCTATACCCCACTTGTCACCAGATGTCCAGGAACTGGAACACCTAGCACAGTCCTTGTTGACTCAGGCGACGGCCGATCCAGTATGGGTTTCTGTAAATTACGTCTCACCATATTATTTATGGGAGAGATCCTCTTTGTCTGGCTCCTCTGATGAGACCTGTCCAGTATGGTTGAACCTCAGGCATAGCTCTCAGCCTCCTCAGAGCACACAAGCCCCACAACCACATCAAAGTAGTGCCTTACTGGGGGATGATGATGATGATGATGATGATGATGATGATGATGATCCTTCAAATCAATGTTGACTCCTGGCAACCATCTGGAGAAGTCCCTGCAATTTTCTTGGCAAGATTTTTGGAAGTGGTTTGCCATTGCCTGCCTCCTAGGTCAGAGAGAGAGGGACGGGCCCACGGTCACCCAGCTGGCTTTGGGATCAAGGTGGGACTAGAACTCATAGTCTCCCAGTTTTTAGCCTGGTGCCTTAACCACTACACCAAACTGGCTCAATTATGATTATGATTATAGGTGGTTCTTGGTTAACGACCATTCATTCAGCAATTGTTCGAAGTTACAACAGCACTGAAGACTTACAACCAGTCCTTCTAGTTGTGGCCATTGCAGTGTCCCCACAGTCACGTGGTCATGATTCAGATGCTTGGCAACCAGTTCACAATTACGATGGTCACAGCATCCCACAGTCACGTGTTTGCCCTTTGGGATCTTCACTGCTCTCTTCCCACAAGCAAAGTCAATGGGGAAGCTAGCAGGAGGTCACAAATGGTTTACAAATTATTTAAAACCTGGAAAACATTACAAATGACAAGAAACAAAAAGAACAGTAGAGATGGCAGGGTACCAAACCAGGCAGGAAGAAAAGAAAACAACCTAGGTTAAAAGAAGGCTTCAATCATCCTCACCAAAGGCCTGGGTAAGCAGCCACGTGACATTGCAGCTAACGACCGCACAGGATTTGCCTAATGACGCCAACTGGGACTGCTGGAACTGCCATTGTAAGTCAACACAGTCCCATGACATTGCACCTTACAACCGCGTCACTTAACGACAGAGTTCCCGGTCCCAATTACCATCATTAACCAAGGACTACCTGTATTATTTAAATTTATATGCCATCTGACTCCCAGCAACTCTGGGTGGTTTACAAATTATTTAAAACCTGGAAAACATTACAAATGACAAGAAACAAAAAGAACAGTAGAGATGGCAGGGTACCAAACCAGGCAGAAAGAAAAGAAAACAACCTAGGTTAAAAGAAGGCTTCAATCATCCTCACCAAAGGCCTGGGTAAGCAGCCACGTGACATTGCAGCTAACGACCGCACAGGATTTGCCTAATGACGCCAACTGGGACTGCTGGAACTGCCATTGTAAGTCAACACAGTCCCATGACATTGCACCTTACAACCGCGTCACTTAACGACAGAGTTCCCGGTCCCAATTACCATCATTAACCAAGGACTACCTGTATTATTTAAATTTATATGCCATCTGACTCCCAGCAACTCTGGGTGGTTTACAAATTATTTAAAACCTGGAAAACATTACAAATGACAAGAAACAAAAAGAACAGTAGAGATGGCAGGGTACCAAACCAGGCAGAAAGAAAAGAAAACAACCTAGGTTAAAAGAAGGCTTCAATCATCCTCACCAAAGGCCTGGGTAAACAGCCAGGTCTTCAACCCTTTGAAACACCAGCAGGGTGGTGTCTTGCCTTCTGCCAATCAATCTCTCCTTCTTCTTCAACTCCAATCCCATTCCTCTCCTCCTTCTCTCTCATCCCATTCCTGTCTCTCTCCGCCACCCCACCCCTTTCTCCTCCTCTTCCACCATCTTGATTTTTCTGACCACGCCCTGCATTCATCCCTCTCCTCTTTGACGGGCCACCGGTTGTCTCTTTTCCCTGCTCCATCTCTCGCTCCCTGTCACCTCAACTTTTCCAGTCTCCCCATCTCTTCTTTCCCCTGAGGCGGCTATCACTCTCCCCCGCTTTTCAGCCACCAAAAATGAAGTCACACTGGGAATGGGTAACCACAGATAATCATTTGCATTTGCGCCTTTATTTCCTGGATCACTGGTGAGTTACATTAAGGAAATGGTTGCTTGTTGGCACATTTAAAGATTAAAAAACAACCATTAGAGTGGAGAAGGGCTTGAAAGTGCTGTATAAACCTTGGATTCCCTGCAGTGAAAATAACATTTTCCAGGCTTCATTTTTGTTGTGTTGCAAGAGCCAGCAGAATTTATTGATGAGCCATACGGCCACATCAAACCACAAAAGGTTAAACAAAGTCATCCGTAACAGTATAACTAAAACAAAATCTCAGCTCCTGTATCCTTATCACCCTTATGTATCTCAATCAGATGTGCGGCGCTCAGTTGCACGGTTTTATTCCAAAAGGAGGCCATTTTATATGTGATATTTGAATTCTGACCACACATAAAATATGTTGTTCTGAGATGCGGGTCCCAGTGGGCTGTTCATCTTACATACGATTCGAGATAATGCCCATTTTCTATGCTACACAACTGGCACCCAAATGGGGTGGCGGGGTTATGCACGTGTGTGCGTCGCTCCCAACGTCACGTCACACATGGCTCCTTCTGCCAGCTACCTTCTGAATCACTCAAAATGTCTGGCAGGATAGCTTTGGCAGACAGAAGCACATTATCCAAACTGCATCTCCACAGCTCCCAAGGCCTAAGCAAAAACCCACCAAATTTGGGCATTTATCCTCGTCAGCCTTAATTAACTGCATCTGTTGGATGAGGAGGGGGAAGAAAGGCAGAACCGGGGGGGGGGGGGTTTCTAAATTGGCTTGTGTTTTATCACTGGGTATGCAGTGATAGTCGACAGGCTTCCTAATTCCAGCAAATACGGAAGGAAAAGAGCCAGAAACTTTTGCCGAAGGATAATTAGCAAATCTGGGGTGGGAAGGTGGCAGACAATTCGGATTTGCAGTTGGCATCTTTTGGTGAAGGAGAGTAATTTCTTCAGTGTTATATTTTGCTGGAGACTGACTTTGATCCAGTAGCTGATTGACATCAGTCCTTCCTATATTATAGGAAGATACAGCAATGTCACCTTCCTAGCACTTTAGATGGCAAAGGCCATCAGCTTCAACTAATATAAAGGTTCTAGGATGATGGGCACTGTTATCCAACCCATCTTGACGGCCTGCATTGTTACTCGTGGACCTACGCCAAGTGGAAACAGTTGAAAAAGGATTAATCTATCCATTTTGGTTTGATTCAGGTTCTCATCTTTTCACCGTCAAATCCTGATCAAAGTATTTTAACATTGCTTTGCAACTAACAAGAAAATCCAAAGGGCAAATTATGTACAACTTGACATGCATATCTTGAAATCCAGAATTCTCGTTTGCACTTTTGTTAATGTGTGCGATGTTTTTTCCCAAACCAGTTTTCCTCATATAATTCAGCCTGGCACATATTTTCAAAAAGGGTGCTTTGCAAAGTGCGGTATGTCAGCAAAGCACTTTCTCAAAGCATTAAAGTAGCCGCATCTTCTGAAAAGTTTGACATGGCTGTTTCAAAGGTTTTCTCTGGCTATCTTAATCAACGTTTCTATGCACAGCCCCTTGTGCCACAGGCATTACCAATGGAAATGTTATAGACACTTTTAGTTAGGAAATCTCTCTTTAAAATACATTATCACTTTTAATGACTCTGTTTTCGAAGCAGGGTATTCCAGTGCAAAGGAGAAACTATGAAGGAAACTTGGTCCTGCATCATTGCCTCTTAAAGTTGTAGCAGTTGAAGGTACTGGTTTTAATAAATGATAGGAATAATATAAAACAGGATTAACAATGTATTCTGTTTCTGGGCACCATTATGTGATTTCACACAATAGCCTAGAAGCCACTGCACCCCCCCGCAACAATCATCTAAGACCATGCCAGGTTCTCACAAGAATTGGAGACATCCTCCCCCCCACAACCCCCAGTTCAGGAAGTTATGACAGAGAGATGCAGAAATATTGGCAATCTTGCATGGGATCAATGATATCACATTTAACTGGGTATCTTGCAAGATTTTGGTGACTTATGGTTGGTTGCACAGTCAGCCAGATGTTCAGAGTGGATTTGGCATTTCTATCCATCTATCGAGTCCTTCCCAAGGACCTGAGATGGCAGATATTGTTTGATGGTGTCCAAGGTATCGTTGCAGATGATGATGATGATGATGATGATGATGATGATGATGATGATGATGATGATGATGATGATGATGGGAATGAGAATATTATTTGGTGAAGATGGTGAAGATGTGGGCTGTCTGGGCTCTCTACTCATACGGGCATAATTTAATCCGGACCTAAACCCCCTAAGACGTGCAATTATCAACCCTTCGCCTTTTGCCTGGAAACATTACCTTACTTTAATGTCAGCAGAATTCACAACTGTCTAACCCTGTGCAATAGTTTGATGGAAATGTAACTTGTGAAATATCCATGCACATCAGGAAGAAGAAACAGAAAATTGTTCTGCCTATGGTTATCATACATCCAGCTTACCTTAACTGATTAATATAAGAAGGACTGTCCCTTTCCTTTTTGTACTGGCTGACTCTTGTCAATTTGATGAACACTTCTTCTACAGCTCTGGAGCAATTTGCAGAAAAACACACTCCTGCATTTTCCCCCAAAAAAGCCAAGGACTCCAAACACTTAACCATGCATAATTTAGCAACTTTCCTCTGCTAACTCGTAGCCTGTTAAGTGCTGCGTCAATCCGTTTGCAAAGAAGAATTTAGTCATTATTTTCATAAGATCCTTGGCATCTGGTATGGAATTAAACATTAACTATTGGTATGTGTGGCTAAGATTTAGAAGACAGATTTTATCTATATTTCCAAATAAAGAATCCCTTTATGAATCTTGGAGTGCTTCAGCTTTAAAGAGATAATATGCATAAATAATAGAAGAATTGCTTTTTCACTGAATTCACTCATAACTCATACGAGCAAGGTTAGTGATGGAGAAAAGTGGCTGAGAGAAGTAAAAATAAGAAGGAATGAGAAGACAAAACACTTTCTTCTTTAGTGGGGTTTTTGTTTCCATGAAAACTTGATTTAAAAAAGGACAAATATTAGATTTCATGAACATGATATTGAGCCCTCAACATGAGTATTCAATCTGCATTATAATTTCCAGACTTAGGGTTGAGTATGTCAAAATGACATTGCGTGTGTCATGACATCATCATATAAATTTGCATGATAATGTCATGAAGCACGTGGCATCACTGGTACCCCCTTGCCTCCCTATGGACACCCCGTCTCCAGATGTTGGGGTTCTGAATCACCTAACATCTGGAGAAGGAATTCATTCACGGTCCTAATTTTCAAATTTTGCAGAACACATTGTTCCTGCATAGCTTCAACTGACTTGCAGATGAAGTTGGGGATTTTCATAGAAATAAATGACATTTATCAGCAGATACAATCAGTTAAAGCTATAATAATACACTGCCACAATCAGAGCTGGTACAGTGTTAGAACTTGACAATATAGACTCAGGTTCAAATCTCCACTTGATCACAGGATTCACTGTCTGATTTTGGGTCAGTGATTCTGCTCAGCCCAACATATCCCAAAACAGTTGTTTGAGCGTAAAATTTGGGAATACCCTGATGTAAACTAACTTGATCTTTCTGACTAATGGCAGGATGTTGATGATGATGATGATGATGATGATGATGATGATGATGATGATGATTAGAGCCAGTTGGTGTGGTGGTTAAGCCACCAGGCTAAAAACTAGAAGATCATGACTTCAAGTCCTGCCATAGGCACAAAGCCAGGAGGAAGATTTTAGGCCCATCATTCTCTCTCAAGCCCCAGGAAAAAGGTAAGGGCAAGCCACTTCCAAAAGTCTTGCCAAGAAAACTGCAGGGACTTGCTGGGAATCAAGACTAACTGGAAGGAATAATAATATCCAAAATATAGCAACATCAGAACAATAAACCCACACAGAATTGTGAGTTAAGTCCAAGCCATTATCACTCAGATCTCAAATCTTGGTTAGGTCATCGTTGCAAGAGACAATCAGTCAAACCAACTCTGGTAGAAGCCTGGACTCTAAATGGGTGGAGAATCTCATTCAAGTAACAGGTCATTTTCTATCCTCCTTGAAGGGCTGACACCTGCACACCATCCATATACGCCTGCACCACTACTCTACTCTGGTGGACTTTTGCATCAAGATTCTTTTGGAATAATATACTGTATCCAGATGCCACCCCAACTTACTAGATTGTTCCTCTAAAGAAAACACATGTCCACACGTGACATATCCAGACCAAAACCTATCCCAGGCTGATTGTTTGATCACTCAGCCTTACGCTAACCTGATACTGGAAAATCACACCTGATCAAGGCATTGACTGGTCAGTCTCAATTTCCCTCTTTGAAAGACTACTGCCACCCACTAGAAAACTCTCTGTTGGGTGACCCTACTTGGTCTTCCAGATACTAGTGGAAAACAAAGGCCAAAACTTGCTATGGACACCCAGGTGTTCAGAAGCTTCCAGCATAGATACCCCTATTCCTTTTTTCTGCTGACCAAACTAAAGATAGTAGAGTCAGGAACATACTTGTCTGCTACTTGCTTTACTGAAACTTTGGAAGAACTAACTCCACTGAGTCTGCAAGACTTACAACACATAGGCAGTCCAAGATAAAAATGCTGGGAATGATGGAAGGCAAAAGGAGAAGGGGACAGCAGACGATGAGATGGTTAGATAGCATCACTGAAGCAATGAGCATGAAACTGAGCAAACTCAGGGAGGCAGTGAAGGATAGGAAGGCCTGGCGCGATAGGGTTCATGGGGTCACAAAGAGTCGGGCACGACTTAACGACTGAACAACAACAGCAATGAGATTGTAGCCATGCCTGATCAACCAGTAACAATAACTCAATACACTACATCAGGGACTTGCCCTGTAAGTATTAGTAAATATTAAACTTCCAGATACATTTAGGTAGCTAAGTTTTAATTCGTAAAATTTGTTTTCAGCTTGAATTGACTGTTTCTGGCTGTTATCTGCTGGATCATTTAATAAATGTATAGAACTTGGAATATGAGTTGATGTAGTCTTCTTGTCTGCTCTAGGGAGTGATCTTATCCCTGTGTGAGACTACTGAACACACACACCTGGTTCTTGAGGTAGAAAAGGAAAGTTCTGTAAAAAGGTAACTGCCTTCTCTAAAACTGCAACTGTTCAGCCTCATTTCTTCTGTCTGGAGTGACATTTAGTTAGCTGTGATATTTTTAAATCACACGAGTAGAGGCAGCACATCTACTTCATTAACTGGACAACCTGTCTTGACTTGCAGGTTTGGAAGTGTGGAGGCATCCTTTGTCACAAATGTGAATTGGCAAAGGTAGAAGCAGTGACTACCGAAACGTGATTGTGGGTGTAAGATTCTTCATGCATAGTATAAAAGTAAAGTCTCCTTCAAGCTGATTACACTGCAAGATTATTCCTGCACTATGTACATATTTTTTTCTCATTCTCTTTGGGATACAAGAGAATCCTTCTGGGCAATGTTTACAAATATTTAGGAGCTCATGTGCACGCCGACAAGGAATATGTGCATGTTGCGGATCCCATCAGCAAGGGAATGTCAGCTGGCGGGGACCAGGAAGAGAGCCTTCTCTGCCGTTGCCCCCGCCCTTTGGAATATTCTCCCCCCAGAGGTGTGGTGGGCCCCTACACTCCCGGCTTTCCAAAAAGGTTTAAAGACCTAACTCTGTCCGTGTGCATGGGGTGATATGGGCTCTACCCGTCCCTGGTGATGCTCCCTGGAATCACTTACCAATTTTCCATCTTCTTGGAACTTATTTATTTTTAGGATTGTTTTTACGTTGTATTTTAACGCATTTTTATCTTGTTGTAAACCGCCCAGAGTTGTTTCACGAGATGGGCAGTGACAAATTTGATAAATAAATAAATACATAAAATAAAATAAAATAAATATGTGGCATTGTATTATAGCAAAAAATGTTTGCCTACCCCCAAGTTCTACTATGCTGCTTCCTTGTGATGGGGGAGGGAGTGTTCCTGAGAGGGAACAGCAAAGAACATCTGGAGCATACACAAAGTGTCTGTGCTCCCAGCAAGGTCACCCTAGGTGTGAAGATCATCCCAGATGCCCAGCTAAAGCAATCAGGGATCTATATTGGGCAGCACCAATACAGAAAGATATTGGAGGAAGATGATCAGTTTAGCAACATCATTTCATACTGCATGGGAGAAAGCAATGGTAAACCACTTCTATATTTTACCAAGAAGATTACAGGGGTAGACAAAGTTATTGATAATATAGTGTTGTATGATGGGCCCCTCAGGTTGAATGGCTCTTCACATGCTGTTGAGGAAGAGCTGAGGATCTTTCAAAGTACTAATGGGGTTTATGGTGGGGGGTTTAATTGCTGATGTTGCCATGCTGGAAAATAAAATCCAAACCTGCAGAGACAAGAAAAGAAGAGAAGCCAAAGCCAAGAAAGACAAAAATCTCAGAAAGGAACTTAACAAAGAATTTCAGAGAGCTGTTAGAGGACAAGAACATCTGTAAAGACACTGAAGATGGAAAACCAAGGAAAGTCTTCCAAAAGATCTCTGAATCAGAAGGAGGTTCCAACCTCGAATTGTTATATTAAAAGGCACCAGTGGACAGTCAGTAACTGATTCAAAGAAAATCAAACCAAGATGAAAGAATATACTGAAATTCTATACAGAAGAGATGTCAACATTCAAGATACCTTAGAAGAAATTACCTATTTACAAGAAGCTCTGGTACTAGAAGATGATGTTCAGCACTCTGGTCATTACCAATTCAGAAGGCTACAGGAATTGATGGAATACCTACAGAAATATTGCTAACAACAGAAAAATCTGTAAGGTTCTAAGCAAAATATGCCTGCAAATCTGGAGAATGACACAGTGGATGACAGATTGGTAACTCATGACAACAAGCACAGCAACCACCCTTAGAATTGACAATGAAAGTATTGAAGTAATAGAAAGCTTCTGCTTCATAGAATCAAGTTTTAACAGTATAGGAACCAGTAGTCAAGAGACTAGCACTTGGTAAGGTAGTAATGAAGGCCTTGGAAAAGTTGTTCATATGCCATAACATGTCTATACTGACAAAGGCCAGAATTGTGCAGGCAATGGTTTTTCCTGTGACACTGTATGGAAGCATAAGCTGAACTTGGAAGAAGCAAGATAGGAAAGTATTAACATTTTGAACTTTGGTGTTAGAGAAGACTCTTGAGAATACCATGGATAGCCAAGCAAATGGATCATAGAATAAATCTATCCAGAATTCTCACTTGAGGCACAAATGACCAGGCTCAAATTATTACACTTCGGACACTTTATGCAAAGACACATCTCTGGAGAAGTCTATAATGCTGAGAAAGGTGGAAGGAATGCTTCAGATCCCATCAGCCAGAGAATCTCATCTGGGTATGGGTCCTAGGAAGAGAGCTTTCTCTGTTGTGGCTCCCGTCCTTTGCAACATCATCTCCCCAGAGATCAGATTGACCCTGACCTTGCTGGCTTTCCATAAGGCCCTAAAAACATGGTTTTGCCAATGGGTGTGGAGACCCGGGAGTTTGGTAGAGCCTGTGAGTAGCTGTATTGATTGTTATTGATGGATGTTAAACTAGTTCAGCTATGGATTTTGTTGTATGGTTTTTAATGTTTTTTATATTGTTTTTATTGTTCTTATATTGTTGTATTGTTTTAGTGTTTTTACATTGTTTTTTAATGGTTTGTGAGCCATCCAGACTCATATATTTGAGATGGGTGGCTATATAAATAGAAATAAATAAATGGAAAAAGAAGGAGAGGACAACCAGCAGCAAAGTGGATGGACTCCGTTACAGCAGCGATTGGGTGCACCATTGGAAGAACTGAAGGACCAGACTGGGGCCCGATCATTCTGGCAGTCTATCTGTGGGGTCACTAAGCTCAACACTGACGTGATGGCACCTAATCAATCAATCAATCAATAGATGCTTGTGTTTTTCTACCTCATTCTTGGGAATTATTAGTATTTTCATCCCTTTGATGCGATCGACGATTTTTACTCCCTTAAGTCAAACTGTGTGCTGTAATTCAAAATCACTTAAATACTTGATACATAAAGCTTATTACTCTGACTTCCTGTCTTTGCTTCCTCTCCTTTCTTTAATCCATCTCTCCATTTCTCCTCCTCAACAGGTAATTATAGAGACTATGGTTGCACCTGCTTTCATCAGAGGCTCACCGCCGTGAATATATAGGCAAATCTTTTATTGATGAGAGCAGCCTGGAGTTTGAAATGGAGAAAGAAAGCATGAAAACCTTGCCACAGTTCCCCAAAGACTTGTAAGGGAGATGAAAATATTAAACCATATGGCAGCACACACTGATTCTTGACAGCATGAGAAACCTAATTTCCTTTTCATTGCTTATTTTTTTTAACTCTCTTCAAAAATCATCCAGCTTTAAGTTTTTCTTTAAGTCATCCTTCAATGGAATGTTGGCAAAGATAACAGAAATGTTAAGAGCAGATCCATAAAGATACTTCCCCATTTAAACCTGCATTCACAACCATAAGAAGCAGAACAAAAATATTCCTATATTTATTCATTGATTTCAAGTTAAAATTGCCTTTCCTAGCAGTTGGGTGATTGGTGGCCAAAAATCATAATGAAACCATTAATGAAATGATTAATGAATTCCAGTAAAAGTGGGGAGAAAGAATCATGATTAAATTCACTCAAGAGATGGCTAAAGATGGTAGCTGTTTTCCTGACAGCGGAAGGAAGGAAGTAATTGTAACACCTATGGAAGTATATTATAGCGATTTGTAGAAATGTATGCTTTCCTCTTGACTATCAAGGATTTATTCATTTAGATTAATAAATTATACAAAAGGCTGTATAAAGCAAGTTCTCTCAGAGTCCTTCATGGAAAACAATAGAATGGAATAAGTCAGAGATCTAAAAGCATGCTTCTAGAAAATTTATTCTCATTATAAATCTTACTAGGACTACCACTGCAATTACTATTGTTACTTCAAATCCACTCAACAGCCAAAGTTCAACAAGTAAATGCAATAAAAACAAAATTCAAAGCAAAGGCAACCTGGAGGAATAGAGTAAAAATTACAGATCCAATATCAACCCAGACAGAAATGGAAACTGCCAAGATGCAATAAGTATTAAAATAACAAAGACTTGCCCCTTTAATTCTTCTTTGTCAAGCAATAGATCGGCTTGCCTTGGCTGAATCAATTATTTTTTAACAAAGGAAATCAAGTGTATGGATTTGAAGCATGGCTGATGGTGCTGGCATGTTCCTGCTCTCCTCTAACATAAAAACAACTTGATTTGCTACCTAGTGAAGTTTAGTCTCCTCTAAAGATGAATAAATAAATGAAACCAATTTAAGAGAATATATGTCGTTCAGGGTTGAACTGTGGCGTCCTTGGGGGTTCTCTGAGCTTGGTGGTTTTCTTGCAAACGTTTCATTACCTGGCTAGGTAACATCTTCAGTGCTGGAAGGGAGTGCGGTTTGCTCTCCCACTCCCTTCTAGCAGTGAAGGTGTTACCTAGCTGGGTAACGAAACATTTGCAAGAAAACAAACAAGCTCAGAGAACCCCCAAGGACTCCACAAATAAATGAAAAGCATCTTTTAACTGAGCTGAGCTGCAGAGGACACCCCCAGGATACCCTCATGTAAGATGAATGTCTTGTCTTGTCTTGTCTTGTCTTGTCTTGTCTTGTCTTGTCTTGTCTTGTCTTGTCTTGTCTTGTCTTGTCTTGTCTTGTCTTGTCTTGTCTTGTCTTGTCTTGTCTTGTCTTGTCTTCCTCCCTCCCTCCCTCCCTCCCTCCCTCCCTCCCTCCCTCCCTCCCTCCCTCCCTTCCTTCCTTCCTTCCTTCCTTCCTTCCTTCCTTCCTTCCTTCCTTCCTTCCTTCCTTCCTTCCTTCCTTCCTATACAGAAGTAGTACCTTCTTTTGAGATTTTTTTTTTTTCCAATTTCTCTCTCTAGACTATAGGCCTGAGATTTCCTAGTGGTCTCCCAATCGAGCAGTAACCTGTTCTGACTCTGCTTAGCTTTTTTCAAGAAGGTTGGTTAGGTGTTGCCTCCTTCTGTGACCAAAAGGTAACTCATCCTCAACTTCTTGACTTCTGGTGAGTACATGAACATACTTATGTCATTTTCTTGGCAGCAATACAGAAGAAGTTCGTCATTGCCTTCTTCCAAAACATTTCCCAGTCTTCAGCCCTGGAGGTTTCCCAGTCAAGTGCTCCCAAGCTATCTTAGCTAATAACGACATGCAAAACATTCTGGGCATGGACCATTCTGTATATGGAACAGCCAATTCCATTTGGATCATGCCTGGACTGAAATGTGTGTTTTATCTGGCCATGAGCCCCAAACACCCATGTTTGGTTTCAATATGGACCTGGAACAGTGCCTGGACAGAAATATTCTGGGGTGGAAAACAGCAGGGAAAAAGTAAGATCACTAGCAGCACAATATAGCAGCTTTGAGTAGGTAAAGAGAAGAAAGACTCCAGGAAGACCAGGGGAGGGTTGGATGGGGTGGTAGGATATGACACATTTGAATGCTGCCATTGTTTTAGCATGTTGTGTGAAATAGTTCAATGCATCAAGCCATATTATACCACAGTTCCTTGTTTTGGGAAAAGCATGCTACATGAACACAGTGCTTTGCTGAGCCAGGTGTAAAGCATGTTGTGTATTTATTTGCTATTTTCATTTTCTGCCATATGCCAGTACAACTCCCAACGGTTTCCATGTAAGAACAATTAAACAATGAAAATAACTAATTAGTAAGACAATTAAAAAGAATAGGATGAATATTAACCGTTACTGACATCCAATTTGCTGGCAGCATACATCTCCTATATGGCGCTGTTCAATAGCTCTCTTTAACAAGGTGGGCACTTGCTGAAACTCAGGGGAAGAGCGATACCCAAGGGAAGGGGCTGAAAAACTGATGCTGCCCCCTAGCAGCCTGTCAGCCTTTCAAGGTAGACTAGACTAGGAAACTAAAGTCACAAATGCTAACACAACTTTTATTATAAGTTTACAGTAAGAGTATCTTGCAAGTCTGAATGCACTTCCCCCCTCCCTCCCTTTATCTTCATGGGTCTTGTCTGAGATTTACTTACTTGGATTACAGTTTTGACCTAGATTCAGATTTCTTTTATCCAACTGTTGTCTTGGTAGCAGCTCTTCCTCCTGTTCCTCAAGGTTATTTCTTCTGCCCATTACACAACTTCTTCAATGGGGGAATCTGAAGTATTCCTTTCCCAGATGTGTACACAGGATGCACTGATTCTCTTTGATGGAAATGGTCCTCAAGGACATCTAGGGGCCAAGCCATGTATTGCTTTAAGGACCGAAATCAGCAATTTGAATTGTATTCTGAAGTGTACTGGAGGACGTTGTGGTGACCCCAGAACCTGTGCAAGGTGACTGTAGTGGCTCTTGTCCACCAACAGGGGGCTGCCACATTTTGCACTAATGGCAGCTTTTGAGCAGTCTTCAAAAGCAGCCCAATATAAAATGAATTACAGTAATCTAGCATCAGGATGATGAGAGCTTCAGTTATTGTCACCAAGGCCTTTAGTGTGTTGCATAAAGCCAGCATGCATGTACAAGAGAGATTTGCATTCCCATTCTTATTTGACTTATCAGTTCTTTATCTGACTTATCAAAGGCTTTGCGGCACACATCTTCCTTCACCTTACTCTATCTCATGGGGTTGTTGTAATGAAGGGGAACAAGTAGGATCTCCAGAATTATGTTCTTTGCAAAGATTAGGGGAAGGTGATGCAAAACAAGAATCTGCCCTCTAATTTCTAAAAAAAACACTTGTCCTCCCAAACAAGCTTCTCTTTGTCCTAATCCAGTCCCAGAATGTTTTAGAATTGTATTCTGCTAGGACACCAGTATTTTGGGGGACACTGAAAATATTCTTTAAGATTATATTTCTGAAGAGATGGAGCAAAATTGTCCAGCCTGATTTTCAGGGCCATATGTGGCTTCCCAGAGCTTTGGATGGACCTCAAATGTCCCTCTGAAATTTGCCACTAAAGTGCAGAGATTTTTTTTTTTTTTTGATGAGACAGAAGGAAACTTTATTCATTTCATGGGGAAAGGTCATATACATTGCATTCAATTAATTTGACTTAATCCAATCAATGTTAATCTTTCCTGTGGGCATTTTTAGGAGTGTGTCTCCTGGCACATAATCCACAGTTCAAATGTTTTCCAGTTCTCTGCTATCATTACATATTTACTGGTTACTTGGTTATATATCTCTTCCTTGCTCCACAAGGAAAGTTTGGTCTTCTTTTGAGCTGGAGATGGGAATTCTCTGAGCCTTTTGTCTCAAATAATAGCATCACTAAGACCTAACGCATTTGGTGGAGATGTGTCTTTCATGATCATTCTGCTATCACAGAAAGAGAGAGAACCCTAACTTAAGAAACTGAAAAGAACCCTGCAATTTCAACAGCAGTCACTTGGAGCTTCTTCGTGGGGTTTACAGATGCCTACCGGATTAGACATGACCTCGTTTTGTTAGTTTGGTAGCTTAAGAAATCAGAAATGATTATGCTGAGACAAGAATTAGGGGACAAAAAAAAGAAGGAAGGGATATACACACTTGAATTGATGGACTCCGCCATTAGGTAAACTAAGGCCGTTGTTTCAGGTGACAGATAATCAGAGGAGCAACATTTATTAGAGATCAGAGCTGTGTAGGCCACACAATCTACCTTGTGCCTGCTAATCTAGCCTGATGCCTTCAGATGCAATGAAAGACGCTCTCCTTTCTCCAGTATTGAAGAAAAACTTTCTACATGGCTTTCTATATGGAATGAAGACCATCTTATTCTTTGCTTAGGCAGGAAAAAAACTTGGGCCAGCCCCAGATGTACAGCTTGCTATATCATCATCGGTTTAGATCTGGAAAGCATCATGCCTTGACCTATAGCTCATACTGGTTGAGTAGAGTTGCCTGTGACTTAGCGCAGCTTCTCAATTTATTTATTTATTTAT
Organism: Python bivittatus; assembly: GCF_059951505.1. Taxonomy (NCBI): domain Eukaryota; kingdom Metazoa; phylum Chordata; class Lepidosauria; order Squamata; family Pythonidae; genus Python; species Python bivittatus. Next base: position 15,326,636 of record NW_028277096.1, read on the forward strand.
TTATTTATACTTACTTACTTACTTACTTACTTACTTATTTATTTATTTATTTATTTATTTATTTATTTATATTTCAGATTTATCACTGCCCATCTCACTGTGATTACCTGAGTCTGCCTGTTTAGGCTGTAATTCTTGCAGACCTACTAGTGTTAATCTTCTGGAAGTTTCAATAAAAGTGTGTATGGGGGGAGGGTGCGCACATGCATACCTTCAAGTTGGTCTTGACTTCTGGTGACTGCCTACACAAGTCCCTGCAGCTTTCCTGGCAACATTTTTCATAGGTGGTTTGCCTTTGCCTTCTTCCTGGGGCTGAGATAGAGTGACTGGGTGATGGTGGAGGAGAGTAAAATCCTTCCACACTCATTAACTGGACTTCTGGGTCTTGTCATGAGAAGGACTCAGAGATGTTCTGGGCTGTCCTGCATTGGAAGTTTACAGAGATGTGCAGCCAGTCATTTGGAGATACTCTGAGCCTGAACTTGTTTCCAGATCAACCACAAGAGTGTTGGATCAGCTGACCTATAATCCTATGATGTTCAAGTCTGATCCTAACATTACTGAAATGAAGGCAAGTGCCTCAGGTTTTCTGATTCCCTGGCCAAACCTTGGCAGAAATCCCTGGATAAATCAACTAGGTTGCTAGGCCTGTACTCGGCTAGATACACAGCCCAGCCTAGTTAGATAAGAACATTTATGGCATATTATGATGAAGCCATGTTAAACATTGATTGCACTCGATTGGAGTGAAGATGCAAAGTCCTCTTACAGCCCCAGGCAGTTCAAATCTGTGATCTCATCCTCCAGTTTGTTTCAATGGAAGCATCGTAATTTGGTTGCAGAATTAAAGGTTCTTTTTTCCTTTATTTCCCCTCCACCCCTTTTAAAAAAAAAATTGGAACCTTGATCTACAGTGGTATAATGGAGTCCTTGGTGTTCTCTGAGCTTGGCTTCAAGTATTACTGAAGATGTTACATAGTTGGGTAGTGAAAGGTCTGCAAGAAAACAACCAAGCTCAGAGAACACCAAGGACTCCACAGTTCAACCCTGAGCTACAGAAATTCTCTTCTATTGATATAGTGGGATAGTGTTAGGATCATATCAATATGGCATAACAGAAGGTAGGAGTTTGTTTTTTCTTTCCTTTTTCTTCCATTAGTATTTATCTTTTTGGGGGGTTGGTGTTGGGGGGAGGTCTCTTGGCAGATCTACTGGATTCTGGGGTCTCCTAAAAAAGGACCATGCAATTTGACCTTGACCTGTTGTAGGTAAATAAATGACATCTTCATAACTCTATGGCTGTGTTCTCATAACACACTAGACCAGGGTAAAATAGAGTTGAGTAGTTTGTAGTTCAAATATGTTGCGGGAGCCTGTCACCCTTGCGAGGTAGTCCAGACAGGAAGCACACCCAGGAGCACTAGCTCTATCTTTATTGTAAGATTACATTAAAAGAATCTTGCAAATCTGAAAGCATGTGTCTCCCCCCTCACCTTTTCAGTCCAAGAAACTAGGGATGTTTCTGAGATGTTTGCCATGCCCTCATTCCTTCTCTGGGCTAAGCTGCCTCTTATCTGACATTGCCTAGTCTGTGGCTCTTCTTCCTGTCCCCCAAGATCATTCCCACATACCATTACAGAACCCAACCATAGTCTTAATAGTTTGCTTGAGCCAGACCATTATATTAAGCTAAAGTATAGTTTATTTGGGTAGAGAATATTATGTGAAGGCAACAATTGCATTTTGTTAATCCAGATTTAGAGTTTAGCCTATGTGAACTCAGCTGAAGAGAGAGTTTTCTGAATGGAAGGCATAAGCCTGGCATCCTTCCATTTAATACCCTGGCATTCATCTGGCAAATAAGTACAGTAAAAAAGTAAGATCAGTCAAATAGCTCACCTTGCCTGAATAAATATGATCATACCCTCTTCCTACGTATTCATCTCTGCATGGCAGATTGGAAGAAGCTGCCCAGTTTTTGTGACTGCAGATCCAAAGGTATGCTGGCGATCTGTGATGAACAAAAGAAGAAAAATGGGGATGAGAAGGGAAATAAATGTAGGGCTGGAAAAGGGATGGAGGACTGCATTTTGTTAACAACAGTAGTCAAGATCCTTAACCCATTTGCAGAAAGCGATGAAAAGCAAAACACAATTAGGAGTCTAGCATTCTGCTTGCATTTAGCAAACGGGATTATAGGGGGAAAAGAGCATTATGTGGGTGGTGCTCTCAGCTTTCATTTTCTTTTCTACCGTCACATCATGTAGGTGAACCTTTGGCCATTATCATCCCATTTTACAGGGGTGGGAGAGCTGCGACTCGAAGAAGTTTACTTGCCTGGGAATTCTCTTAAACTGTCTGTGATGAAACAAGATTAGGAAAGAGGAAGGACAGTCAGAAGGGACAGTTTTGACATTCATGGGCCGAGACTCAACTCACTGTCAAACAGTTCTTTGGATCCAACAATTGTTAACACTATGCTCCCTACCCTGTGCCTTTGTCATGGACAGGAATGGCATTAGCCACATGAGTTTTCTGCTGAGATCTGATAATGCATCCTCTGAAAATAAAAAAGGAAAAATTTGGAATGAATGCAAAGATGTTCTTTACACAGTGCCAAGTTAAACTGCCAGGTTTCTTGGCAGCTGCCTAAACCCAAAACTGATTGTTTTCCAAACACAATTCTCAGAGTACTCTTTAGCAAGATTTATTGAGATGAAAGGGATAGGGTTCCAAGAATTCAGCGACTGAACTATTTTCCATTTAGAACTAGTACAGTTCCATGTATATTAGGGTGGAGACTTTCTGATTGTCTTTCTAATAGCCTTCCTATGATATAGCAAGTGGGCAGGTCCCTTGATTGATAATGGAGAGCTTGCAGCTGGTTGCTTACATAACATTCTTCTGAAGCTCTATCAGTTTTGGAACCATCTCTTACATAAACTATGGTATTTCTGCCATCAGAGGTAGTAATGACTGCCATCAACTGAGGTGGTTGAAAAAGAGGCGTAGACAAAATCATGGAGGATCAGGCTACTATGGACTATTAAGCTTTAGAGATGTGCAAAACATTCTGTGCGCAGGTCTGTTCTGGACATGGAACAGCCATCTGGTCCCAGAACATGTGTGGGTGATCTTGGTACGGATATAGCACATGCATATTCTGAGGTTGGAGACAGCAAGGAAAAAAAACAAGAGCTAATGGGAACATCACAATGCAAATACAAACGGTGACGTTTGCTTTGTGACATCACAATGCACATTTCATCCTAGTTTCATCATCATAGCTACAACTGAATGTCTGTTTAGTGAGCAACAGTGGAACAGGGTCATTATCCTCCTGTCCGTGTCTGTGAGCTTCCCAGATTCATCTGGCTGACATGGTGGGACACAGAATGATGGATCAAATAGACCCTTAGCCTGATCCAACTTCAGAAGTCTTCTCCTCCAGTCTTAATCATTGGGCTTCATTATCCCAAACAAGGAGAAAAGAGAGATGGGAAGAGAAGGCAGCTTTCCCCCAAAATCTTGTGATCGTTCACTTGCCTGAAGAGGTTGGGGACCTCTGCAGTATCTAAGTAGTTCCTTCCTGTTTTTTCCACTTTCAGCCCTTTCCTGAAGACTAGGCATGGTGGAGAAAGATAAAAACGATGGCAAGAACAAAGCAGAGCAGGTACACTGAAGTGCAAATCACTATTCAGAATTTTTCAGCCGATTTGAGAGCTGGCAAGTAGGCAGGGAGGCATTTCATCAAATATTCACCGGGGAGGAGAAATTGTTTAAAGCTTTTTTTTGGCTTGTGAACTCAGCATTAGTGAAGGGTACCACACTTTTTTGTGATGCTTTTTTTCCCCCTTGCTGCTCTATCTCTCACAATGTCCTGGGCCTTCTGTGATTTTCCTGAGCATTGCCACACCATCGAGCAGCCAGTCATCAATCAATTACTAAAACAACAAACGTTCTGAAAGTATTCTGTAAAATGGCCTTTAAGTCCATCGAGACCTAGCAAACGCAGACATTTTCTCAGCTTATTTACAGTCAAAGACCAAGCCAATAAACCACCACCACGTAAAACCGAAATAAAAAGTTAATACCACAACAGTCTGCTTGACTTCTTCCTATCCAGACACAGTTCGTTATTCATTTTGTTATTTGTTTGGCTCTTAGAGCGTTAAGGTTTTATTTTGGTTTCATGGGATTATGTTGTATTGGTTTGCTCTTTATAAATTAACTAAGTCAAGTGACATTTTCTCAGGGGAAAAAAAAATGTTCTGTGAAATTTGAGCTCCAGTCTAAATTCGCCAGCCAGAGGTGTCTGCAGGGTTCAATGCTGTTGTAGATTCAAAAGATGGAGCACAATGACGAGGAAAAAGATCACATCTTATTGCAAGCAAAGATCATTGGCTTCCAGTTCAAAGGAGAAAGAGGAACCAGAATCAAGAAAGGGGAGGTCTTTTATAGGAGTTTTGACTTGAGGAGTGGGAAATTCTAAGGCTCTGATTCACTGGTGGGTTTCTATGGCCACAGAGGGTGAGTCAAATAATTTTGATTTCACGAGTGGAGGGAGGTTCACACCTTTTCGAAGGAGAGAGTAGTTTTTGGAAATACACATTGCGACAATAACATAAGAAAGCAAGTTACAATTTGCTTTGGAGTTGAAAGTGTTTGAAGAAAAATACCCCCAAATCCCATTTGGCTTCAGGGTCACACTAAAAGATGCTTACACATCCTTTAATGGGTGAGCTGGTTTCAGGGATGTCCACAAAGTACTCGAGATGGGGGTTGCTACGGTGCAATGAAAGCTCTGCTCATTTTTAATGTTAAAAAACAGGCAAAGATTGGATCACAACGTCACAGCCGCCATCTTGACTTTTTCTACCATGCCTTGCGGACACCCCAGGTTGGTTTGAAGAAAGACCCTGATCACGACATATTAATGATAGTTCTTTTTGAGAGTTGTGAATATTTGATTCAGAGATTTGATCGGAAATTCATTCCTTGAACTGTCCAAACTGAATCGGATTTCAGAAACGAACTGTCAAGCCAATTCAGCTCATCAGATAAAATCGGGTGTCTCTGAATCCATTCCAATTACTTCTGTGCATGCACAGAATTGGCCCCCCATGTTTTTGTTCTCCACATTACCGTACCCAGAGTGATGCCTCCTTTACATTGCTTTTCAAATCATCCCAACTAAAATGAGAGCCAATGTTATAGAGTGGAATAGGAGTAGGAGGAGCCAGGTTAAAGACCACTCTCAGCCATGGAAACTCAGTTGGTGACTTTAAGGCAGTCACTCTCTCCCACTCTGACCAACCTCACCAGGTTGTTGTGTTGGGGAAATGAAGGAAGATTCTCATGGAAGCCTTTCTGAGTTCCTACGGAAATCCATCTAAATAATGATCATCACCCCCACCGCCACACAGAATCATAGAACTGGAGGAGAGTAATTCTGCTTCATGCAGGGATTTCATAATTAAAACATCTTCAAGAGTTGATGCTCCACCTCTGCTTAAAGGCTTCAACTGTGGAGGAGTTTGCTTGCTTCCTGTCCAGAGAATTACTTCCATTGGTGAAATGCTCTTAACTATGAAGAATTGGATTTTAAACAACTGGTTTCATTGTCAAAGTATTGTAACTGCTAGGAACGCTCTCCTTTTTATATTAATCCCCCCCTCCTGAATTATTGTAAGCGATATTTGTCTTTATGAGAGAAGGCATAAATATTCTGTGGGCTCTGGAGTTCTTTTCAGAAAATGTAAGTAATAAAACAGGCAGCCTAAAATGCAGAAGGAACAATAGATTGTTCTTTGAAGGTTTGCATCCCAGGAAGAAATAGTTTTTATCACACTGCATTTCTCTTTTTTTCTCCTTAATAAAACAATAACATGTTCCAAGTATTGGGTTCCCTCCTCCTCCTCCTCCTCCTCCTTTCCTTCAACAAAGGCAGGATCTCTTTATTTTTATATTTTTTGCTTCAGGATGTTTGATCGCACAGGAAGTTCGATGGCAAAGGCAATGTGGACAGAACAGCTTGGAAGGTTGAAGATTGTAAATAATAACACCTCCCCATCGTCTTTTTAAAAAGCTTTCTGCAGCTTGCTTAGCAATTGTATCACTACATTTTTGTGATTCTGAAATCCTAAACATGCCATTGTATTCCATTTGCAGGATTTTTTCCATGGATTGATCGATTATGTGCCTTCAAGTTGGTGTTGATTCTTAACCACCACATGGATAGATTTTCTCTAGAAGGATCTGTCCTCATCCACCTTGCTGCTGGTTGTCCTCTTCTTCTCTTTCCTTCTACCTTTCCCAGCATGAGAGCCTTATTCAGAGAGCTGGGTCTTTGCACTCATTGATTGATTGATTGATTGATTGATTGATTGATTGATTGATTACGCGCCATCAAGTCATTTTTGACTCCTAGCAAACACATAGATAGATTTTCTCCATGATGATCTGTCTCTAACCTGGTCTTTCAGGTCTTCCAATATTGCACCCATGGCCACTTTAACTGAGTCCACCTTGCTGCTGATCGTCCTCTTCTTCTCTTTCCTTCCACCTTTCCCAGCATCAGGGCCTTCTCCAGAGAGCCGGGTCTTTGCATAAGGTGTCCTGAAAAGGATAATTTGAGCCTGGTCATTGGTGCCTCGAGTGAGAACTCTGGGTTGACTTGTTCGATGATCCATGGGTTTGTTTTTTGGCTAACCACAATATCCTCAGGAGTCTTCTCCAGCACAAAGTTCAAAAGTATCAATACTCTTCCTATCCAGCTTCTTCAAAGCCCAATTTTCACTTCCATAGAGTGTCACAGGGAATACCATGCTTGCATGATTCTGATCTTTGTAGGTATAGACACATCACAGCATACAAATATCTTTTCCAAGGCCTTCATGACTACTGTACCAAGTGCTCATCTGTGGTGAATTTCTTGACTGCTGGTTCCTTTACTGTTGACAGTTGATCCTGAAAGGCAGAAGCTGTCCACCAATATCTTCATTATCAATTCTAAGGCTGGTTGCTGTTCCTGTTGTCATTACTTTGGCCTTCGTATTTAATCTTAGTCCCATTTTTTCACTGTGCTCCTTGACTTTCAGTTATTTACCTACTTCAAGCTAAACAGCCTTTTGGACACCTAGGGCAAATTTAGAATTTTAAAGGCATGAATGCTCCCATGTGGTCCCATGGTTTGGTTGCTTCAGAGAGAAACAGAGGGAGGGTAAGAAAGTCAGACATTCTTTATTTAATGCTAGTTTATATGGTGTTTCAAAACACTGAAGTGGCAATGATTCTGAAACACCACTTCAATTCCATGAAAGTCTTTCTCATTATTTGGATATACTTTTGATTTGGGCTTAGGAACATTTGGCACAGTAAGAACTCATTATTTAGTCATATTTCTTGGCTGGGGTTAGGGGAAGAACACTGACCCTTGACCTCTTTGAAAACACTGCAGTGCCTAGAATTAAACGCCAAAATCCTGAGTTTTCAAAAAAGACAAGGGGAATGGGAAGCAGTGTGTTTGTTATCTGGAGCAGATCTATGTCTCTGTAACAACAACAACAACAGTAACAAAAAGACTATCGATTTGCACTGAATTAAGGAGCCACCATGTGTATTCAGGTGTGCAGGGTTTACTCTTAATCTTTCAGATTAAGCAGGATCAACCAGCTACTTAGGGAAAGATGCTATTGATTTACAGTCAGTTAATGAGCTATTCACAGTGTCAGTGGAACATCCATGTGATTTATAAGTGGCAGAGACTTTTGATTTTGAAAGATTGCTTCAAGTCCAGTTCACTCTGGTGGGAGCAATCCAAAGAGCCATCATGGGTTTAATAAGTCATTTGCAGGTACACTGGGATACAGAATACAAATAAGTATAAATATGTTGTATAAGAAGTTATGTATATAATCCTTCCCCCATCCAGAATGTGCTCTTTTTCAATAATCCTAACTTATTCAACTTCTTGCGTCAATAGCACTGACGTCTGGAGGGATGTCAAAAAAGGGAAGGTAGTTGAAGCCCCACCCTTACATAATGCACATACAAATGGGTGGGGCCTTAACTGAACAGTTGTGACCACCATCTTGACATTTTTAATTCCCCTTACAGATGCTGCTGGGTTAAGGATGGGCACCACGATACCTTCAGGCACTCCCTTTGCTACCCAATAGGTTCCCTGTCAGACCTATTTTTTTCAAAGATTGCTTGAATTAAAAATAATCAAAGATATAGATGGTATACTGCCAAGCATTAAACTACCTGTAACATTAAGTGGGTATTTTGTGAGTGGTGGTGGTATCTACCATATGAAATTTGGGGCAAAAACACCAATTTCCCCCAGGAATGTTTTAGACAGTCTCTACAAAATATTTTTTGTACCTGCAACACGAATCACCTCATGGACCACCAATGCTCTGTGGATTACAATCTGTAAACATTGTCTCTGGATCAACTTTTCCTTCCTGTTGCTTTTTCCATTTCCTGAGAACGTCTCACCTCTGCTTTTCTGTCTGGTGATATTGGAAGAATCTCTAATGGACATCTCACCCCACTCCCTCTCCTAAAATATGTTCCCATGGTATAGAACAGGGTTCCTCAATCTCAGCAATGTTAAGATGTATGGGCTTCAGCTCCCAGAATTCCCCAGCCAGCATGCTGGGAGTTGAAGTCCACACATCTTAAAATTGCTGAGGTTGAGAAACACTGGTATACAGTAGATAATACAGAGAAAGAAGCGTATTGCATGAGTTTCTAACAACCCCTGTTTACGGCTGTGGCTGAGCGCTGATGCCTTTCAACAGATTCCTGCAAAATTTAAAATTTTTTCATACCTGTCCTGTGGTGTGCAAGGTCACATTCAGCTCTCTCCCCAGAGATAGTCTTTGAGCGTATAACAATAATCTAGTCCAAAGTGACTTATCAAGAGAAGTACATTTTCCCCCCTTCTCTACCGCAGACACTGAGTTATTTATGTCCTTTCTTCTGACACACACTTGATCTTGCCATTATTCCATATTCCATAGCCTCAGTCAATGCAGGTGTGCAACTCTGAAGCTGTGGTAAGGATGGTGATGACCAGTGTAGGGTTACCAGATACCTGAACAGGCAAAGGAGGACACGGACAATTGGAAAGGAGGACAAATGGGGGAAAGGAGGACACACTAACTGTTTAAGTTTCTTGACATATGTGACAAAAATTACAGCAAAAAACTGCAAAAAATGTACTTAGACCTACATGTAGATGAACCTACTCTCTCCAGCATCAGAAAGACTGGTTTTTCAATCACAATATTTTTCCAACAAATATTTATTTTCAAGAACATATGCTAGCAATAATCACGTGATCTACAGCCTCCAGTGATCATAGATTTAAAGGAGCTGGACTGAAGCTGATTGCTGGAATCAGGAAAGACATCATCTAAATCTAGGCTGCCGTGTCTGTCCGCAGACAAGGGATAGAAAGAAGCAGACAATTTACAAGGTCACAATACATGAAAGTTTGAATGATCACTGTTGTGAAAACAGCTCCCCCCCCTTAAAAAAACATGGCACTCAAAAAGCCAGACAAGATTTGATGTTAAGGCTATGCCTGCCAGACAGAGGATATGAAGACAAAAAGGAGAACATCTCCTCCTTTTGCCGGATGTCTGGTCACCCAAGATAGGAGAGACTGTCATTTCATTGGAAGGGGGAGTAAATTCTGGTTTGGGCAGAATAGGGTGAGTTGGAGATGGAAACATCCTGTGTGTGTGTGTGTGTGTGTGTGTGTGTGCAAGGGCTTCTGAGAGCAGGAATCTGACTTGAGCAAATGATTGGTGAAGTAGGTTTTATAACTATAACAGAAGGAAGTTTAGTTGCAGAAAACACAGAAAAGGGGTTTGTCACAGCCTAGACCTAGCTAACTACATCCTATCAAGAAAATAGTACAAGAACATCTGTGTGGGGTATGTGCCTAGAAGGAAAGTAGGAGGAAGGGAATCTCAGATTAGCAACATCACAGACCAGTGTTTCTCAACCTCAGCAATTTTATGGTGCCTGGACTTCAACTCACAGAATTTCCCAGCCAGCATGGGGTACACAGCTTGGAACTTCCCTTCCTCTCTACTGTGCCTGAAAACTGTTGATAGGGGTGGCAGGTTATCTCATGGTCTCACGGGAGAGGGTAGGGCCAAAATATTTGGATTTTTTTTTTTTAATTTGGGTGACTTTGGTCCAGATGAAGGGTAGTCAGGCTTTTAATGGTTGTGATGGATATTATAAGTTCCTGAAGCTCCCCACAAATTGAAAAAGGATCTGAAACTGTGTGAACATAGTCACTGAGAGCCTGGGAAATCACAATACAATTGTCTGAATAAAAGAAGATAACACAGGTGTGATGACCCTCCAATTGGCTTATTAAATAGAGGGGGGTTTTAACCTCCCCTCCCCTAATTTCCCTAATTTTCAAAAATTCACCCCCTCCAGCAACATCCCTGTATCACCATCATGAGCCTGCAATCACTAGACTTTTGAAACAGTTGCCAACTCCAGCTTCTGAAAGATCAGCCACCATGGTCTACAAACAGTGTGAAGGTATTTGCTGGGTTTTATTGTATATTTAGTATCCAATTGTCAGAGATGCCATTTGGGAGAGAAAAAAAAGAAAATCAGCACCACCACCATTGGGAAATTCTAGTTTGAGTGTCTCTGGCAGATTCATCCACTGCTGGAACAAGAGAATAGGAAACTGGATCAAACATCCTGGTTGAACAAGATAAAAAGGTGCTTCCACTTATTTTATTATTATTTTTTTCTAATAAGGGCCAGGAGCCACTGCAAAGGAAGTAGGAGAGACCTCTCCCAACATTGTTTTTAAAAAAATAAATAAGTCCTTTTTTCTATTCAACCCATGGCTGGCTGGGGAATTCTGGCAGTTGAAGTCCACACATCTTAAAGTTGCTGAGGTTATGAAACCTTGCTCTAATGTCTGCAACCTTCCCTGTTTTTGAAAGTGTTTCAGCATCATGAGGAGCTTCATGGACAAGAGACCAGAAAAAAAAGTAGATTTACAATGAAGTGCCATGCCACCTAGAGTCACTGGTTTGAGATGGGTAGCTATAAATAAATCAATAAAATATTGCTTTGCACCCACCAAACAGAGTGAAGGTTGGCAGCCAGATTAGGTAAAGATGTTCTGAGCCCCAACATACATAAACTTACTTGGCTCCATCCTCAAAATCTGGAAACTTGCTCTGAAAAAGGAAAGAAAAACTCTTAGAAGCCATACAACAGAGAGAAGGAAGACTTCTGTCTTAAGTATCAACTCTCCAGAGAAAGTGCTACTGTTTGATACTGATTATTACATATATTTGTCATTTCAAATAATGCACTGTACAAATAAGAACTTGGAGTTCTGCCAAGTGCCTGAGAACACTCAGCATGGTCATAAATGTCTACTCAAGCGGTACAGTCATGGGGAAACAAAAAACTGACCTTGACTGTCAAACTTCTGCTTGTTCTCTTTTGGAAAACTTTCCTCTCCTGACTACAATAGGGATGATCTGTGAACATTCCATCATTATCATTATTCATTGCACCCCCATTATGTACCAGGTTTCAATTTCATATTGAACATTGCTGTTTTGTAAACAAGGACATTTCCTAAGATTCTAGAAGAGCAGAAAATGTGGAGTTAGAAACATTTTCTCTGCAGCTTTTGAAGCTTCAGTCAATGACCCTATCAGGATGGTATCTTCCCCACAGTTGCAGGGGTTCATTTGATCTGACTAACCACTATGTGCTGTTCCTGAGAAAGAGGTTATTTGGGGAGCCTTATGTGAAACTACATCTCCCATTGTGCCCTGTTCTGGCCTGCGGTTTCACCTGGAAGCTTTCTACATTGAAAGAGGAAAGCAAATGGCTTCAGTCAAGGGTGAGGGGCCTGTGATCATCCAATGTTGCTGAGTGACCACTCCCTCATCCTTCACCATATAGTCATTAGGTTATTGGACAAGGACCGGAAAGTCTCTTGTTCAGGAACATCCTCACCCATGGAAACCCACTGGATAAATTTGAGTCAGTTGCTGCCTCTCAGCCCAACCTATCTTACTAGGTTGTTGTTCTGGGGATAACCCTGGAGGGGGAACTATGCTATTGCTCCTATTGAGATAACAAGGTATACACTGATTTCATTCACACAACACACTTACCCTGGGTATAGAATTAACCCATTTTCTGGATTAACACAATACACTGAACCATACATGGACTGAATTCCCATAACATGCTAGGGTGCACGCACACATACCTATCAACATTAACATTAACCAAGTTTAGTGTGTTGGGAACATGCACCAGATAACTTTTTATCTGATCTGGCTAAACATATTGCATGAACACAGCCAGTGAATAAATGAATTAAGTACCCAGTTTTCCTCTCATCTTGCTGTGCTGCTATTGCTACTCCATCGTGGTAGAATTATTCTTAAGCCAGGTGTTGGGAAATGTAGTTTTTTATCAGCAGTCTTCATCAAGAATGATGAGGAAACTACCATTCTCGTTTCTCTGGCACCTGGTTCTTGGAGACAACCATGCCACTTTTGCAGATACAGCAAAAGTTAAGAGACTATTTCTCCTTCCTTTCTGACTACCTTCTTCCACCACGTTACAGGGAGAGATAGAGTTACATGTTCAGTGATCATCAGGTGAACTAGGATGTGGGTTGTGTAGAGTCTTTCTCTTGATATGGTATTCTCCAAGCTAGCTTTGCTCTCTGACATCCACACATGGAGCATGCTCATTTACAAGACCACCCCTATGTATGCACCACTACATGCACATGATTAGGGCATGCATAGAAGGAGCTGTACACAATGTATAGGCTTCTATGTGCAAGCTGTTTCTCATGTACAGTTCACCTTTTGCATAAAACTGCCTAGCACATGGTGATTGAAAGTCAGGGCTAGTTGAAAGATTGCATCAACAGGATAGGTCTTGAGAACAGCTCCCCTTCTTCATCACAAATATGTGCTCTACAAGGGAGTGAAACTCAACTTCTGAAATGTTCTAGTCTGTCAGCCCTTCATGGGAGGCCAGATCAAGAAACAGGAGCAGCAAAGTTTCCAGGACTGTTCTTTATTGTTGTAGGGTATAAGTACAGAATCCTGAAAGCCTGTCAGAGTTTCTCTCTACTCCATCTTATACCAAACAAAATCAAGGTGGGATTATTTTGAGTTTCTTTCTCATGCTTTCTTCCTTTCCAGTACTGGGTCATCATTTCTGAAACTCCTCCCTTAATCCTTTCCCCACTCCCAGGGCCAACTTTAAATTTATCACCTGTTCAGAGCCACAGTGCAATCAAATGTTACTTTAGTTGGCTTAGAATTAGCAAGCCTACTTCTCTGTTTTGGGAAAAAGCTGTTTAGCTTCTTTAAAGCCATTTCAAGAAGCTAATAGGACATCCAATTCCTCTACATGAAATGTCACTATAGGGTCATTTTATTATCTGGTTTCAGTGACTTTAAACCAGACCCCTCTCATTTCCAAACACTGCTTCTGATTACTTTTTCCCCTATTCCTGGAAATGCTCTCCTCTGATGAAAAATGTTGGAACAGCTTCAGCTTATGGATATTTATGCAAGTAATATGCTTTTCTCATTGATGGAGGGAGAGTTAAAAGCATTATATAGTTTGCTATATTTGGGGAAACCTCCTAAAGCCCTAACCCATTCAGGCAACAAACTTAATTGAATAAGAAGAGAGAGTGTACAGAGAATACAGACTCCCTAATCCAGTCAATTAACCCTGATGACTAACCCAGAGATGGTTAGTTTTAGCCTAAAACAGTCCTGGAGCTGCTTGGAGTTAAACTAATTCCCTCTGTTCAATCAGGTTGAACAAACTACTTTTTATTTACAGGGGCATCTGTGGAGGGGGAGACAGGGGTCAAAAAGTCAAGATGGTGGCCTTGACTAGAGTGGCATTGTGACAAAATGTCTTCTCTAGGCAGTCCATTTCTATCTCCTTTTTACTTCTTTCTCCCCAGGGGAAAAAAAAGCACACCTCCACCTCCTTTTATGGCAGGTGGAAGACTCCAAAAATGATAGCTTCTTCTTGATGGATCTACAATTGGGTGTTTGGAGGTAAATGTATGCTTATAGTATCATCAACACTTATTACAGTAAGAGAACCTAATAAAAGCAAAAAGTAAATTTAGACAGGGAAGGACAAAAGATACCTTTGGTGGGAATATTGAATAAAAGTCAGAGATTTCAATCTCGGACTCTTTAATATCCTGGGTTTTGTCCTGCTTGTAGCCATTTTAAGATATATATGGCAAGCCTTAACTGATGGATAAACATAATCTCCTAAAAGGGGTTTTCTGCCTTGTGTTTTGTACCACCTTCTCAGTAGCAGAGAAATCCTTTGTACAAGGTAGAATTCTAATTTCCCCACTCATGCCCTTACATCAGCAGGCAGATGCAGTCATGGAGTCTTACACAAACATTGTTAGTTGTGTCAGCTCCCAGGGCTGGTCCAAAATGTTTTGCTGTCTTGGGCAAAGAGCACCATGGAACTCCTTCTCCCCTTCCATGTATCAAATCCAGCAGAACTAACTTTTAAATCTTCTTTAAACATGAGGCATAGGATCACTTCTGAAGACCAATGGTTACTTTAAGAGCTTCTGGGAAGACTGGCCAGGACACAGATCTCTCTTCCAACACCATACTGCTACTTTCCAGCATTCTGTATCTTTTTTTGCTATTATTGTAGCCCACCCTGAGTGTTCATATAAATAGAAAAGCAGAGTACATTTTTTAAAATTTCAATTTAAGGAAAAAATACAAAATATAGACAAAACACCAAAATGCACTTTAAAATAAAGCCAGAATTAAACAGAACAATCCTAAAACTTAAAAAAAAAAAAAAACAGAAACCCTAAAAGAAAAGAGAAGAAAAATCTGATAAATTAAAGCCACCTTCCTCAAATGATCATCTCATTTCGCTAAAGAAAGCCTTGAGGATCCACTATCCCACATAAATTTCTTAAATAACCTATCAGTCAGGAGGAAATATTTATTTGGTATTTACACAGGGATACCCCTTCCTCCCATTCCATGTATCAAATCCAGCAGAACAAAAAGTTTAATCTTCTTTAAAAAGGAGGGTTTGGATTAAAGAAAGAAATGAACTCCCTGCTGCCTGAGGTCACTGAGGTCACTCATGATGGGCTAGCCCTGGGCAGTGGTTGCTGACATGGACTTGAGTCTGGAAATGCAAGTTCATTTACCACCAACCATATCTTTTTCTTGGTTTAAAAATACTTCTTTTCCAACTTACCTTAAAAAGAAGAGCACCAAACCTTCAAGAGATCAATGCAATAATATCCTCATTTTCTCTTGCCATCATCAGTTTGGGCAGAAAGCTTTGTTGGGGGGTTCTCTACCCTTGACTCTCCATGACACCACTATAGACTAGAGCTATGTTTCTTAACCTTAGCAACTTTAAGATGGGTGTACTTCAACTCCCAGAATTCCCCAGCCAGCATGGGGGTTGAAGCCTTCTGGGAGTTGAAGTCCACCCATCTTTAAGTCGCTAAGGTTGAGAAACACTGGGCTGGAGACAGAGAGCTTGGCTTTGGGAGATGGCAGCATGAACAATCTTTCCCATGAGCCTGAATTAAAAAAAAAAAATCAACCAGAACTTGTGGAATCTCCAGCACTTAAATTTGGGGTTGTTTGTTTCCTAAAACCATAACATGGAACGCAAAATTTAGGTCTAAAATGTAGAAGACCATTAGCCGACTGCAACATTTTCCTTTTTCTCTGCTGCCATCTAGTGGTTATGTAGATTCTGTAGTCCAGGACTTGCCATGTATGAGCCACTAAACAGATCTGGGTATGCAAAAAATAAATGTCTTCTGAGTTAGGGATTTTATTTGGAGCATTGGAATGGATCAGAGCTTACCCAATGCACACCTGATTTATAGGGGTTGTCCACAACTGACCATCTAAGCTAGCGTTTCTCAAATGTGGCAACTGGAAGATGTGTGGATTTCAACTCCCAGAATTCCCCAGCCAGCCTGGCTGGCTGGGGAATTCTGGGAGTTGAAGTCCACACATCTTCCAGTTGCCACATTTGAGAAACACTGATCTAAGCTATAGCTGAGATGCAAGATAGTCTACAGAATGCCTTATCTGTCCCTGACACAGCAAAGCAGATGAGAAGGCACAATTTCTTTGGGAAGTGGGGAATTAGAGAAACCATCCCCTTGGTGAAGTTAAAACTGAGCTCCAACTGGAGGGTTGATCTTGCTAACCTTCAAATGTGCTGAGCAGCGTACCCTGCCATCATCTCAGCATGGATGCACTTCCAAAGGCACTATTTAGCATCAAGCATCAAAAACAATCACCCCCCAAACAAGAAGCGAATCCAAGCAGGAATAACACATTAGAAGGCTGAGCATTGTGTAAGGCCCAGAGCGGTTTGCATTTCCATGTTTCAGAGGATAAGAAACCCAGGCTCTCTTCACTTCTTTTTTTTTTTTCTCCAAGGCTTGTTGAGGACATTTCAGTAAGTATTCATTCTCAAGGCTGCCATGAGGGTCTGTTAGGGCTTGCAAAGCTCAGAAGAAATGCCTTATTTCAGTGATGCCTTCCGCTGAGCACTAAGGATTGTTAGCTCGCATGTTTGGTCCCATTTTTGCACACCCGTTGGCAAATTCTTCTGAAGGAGAAGAGACAGAAGCCCAGCAGGTGTAGGCTGAGCAAAGAGGTCACCCTCTCCAGCAGGAGGTCCAAGCTCATCATGTTTACCTTCTCACTGCTGCCCTGTTTACAGCCGTGGCCTCTATTCCTGCTGCTGCTTGGAACAAACATAGTCCAGGTCCCTGATAGGCAAGGTGCAGGACAGTAGTCTGGCCAAGAAATCAAGGTGGAACCAGTTGTGGTCATCAGAACAGGTTGTGGCCTAATTTAGATAACACACCTGTAATTTCTCTTTTGAAGATACTGCATGCAGCAAGGTAGCCCCGCCCCCCACCCCCCCACCCCATTTCAAAAGAGCAAAGCAAAGCTGCCTCATGGCTTGGGATCACCCGTTCAACCTTCTCTGGCATTTCTGAGAGCCAGAAGAGATGTCTGCGCAAGCAAGCTACTGGAAGTCCTGGAGGAAGCAAGGAGCACAACTCAAGATCCCACAATGAGACAAATTACACCGCCTTCCTCATTTCAATGAGGGAAGTAGGATCACTGTCACTATATCAAGTGCCACACTGAGACAAATGATGGCTACCTCGTACAGGCCTAGCTCCCACATTTAAGTTTGGGACATGAGGAATGCCATTAATGAAGCTGAATGGGCCAGCTTTCTCATTAGACCTCTCAACACTAGCTATTTCCTCCATGATAGTAGCAATATTTGAGGTCCTCTTCTCTAGAATGTGGATATCTGTCCAAGAGCAAGAAGGACCAGAAGACCATTCCTACAGCATGAAGTTTCCTTTCCATTTTCCTTCATGTTGCTGTTCTGGTTACCAGAATGTATTGGGGTTGCACCTCTAGAGAAAATGTCATTGTTTTGGAGATTTAATGTACCCAATGATTGTTTTGTTTGTAACCATCTCTAGCGAGCACCATTGTTAAAGTGCCTAAGCCTTTCCTTCACTGATTCCATTTATAAACATATTCAGTAAATGCTGACAAACGTTCTACAAAGAGGAGGCTATTTCTTTAAAGGCACAGTTTGAAATTGCAGATTCTCTCTTTATAATATTTCTGGATGAAAAGAGCCTCATTTACTTACCACATTTCACAACTTTCTGATTTCTTTGTGTTCAGCTGTAATCTCCAAAGAAAGCCCACACATATACACATGCTGGTATAACCTTCAGGTATGCCAATACAGTACTATAACTAGGTTTATTTGCAGGGGGTTCAGCTCATTTGCAAGACTTTCTATTTTTATTTTTATTTTTTTTATTCTATCCTCCCTCTGAGCAACCCAAGATAAAGTTTCATAGCTAATTAGCTTTAGAGACCATGCTCCAAAAGAGCAACAAGGATAAATATAGTTTAAGACTCAGAAACTCATGTAAACTCTGGCCGTCTCTTCTCTTTTTTAGACTTGGATCAGACAACTTAATGGCTTTGAAGTGCGTCATACTCAGTCAGCATGATGTCCAAAGACAAGTGGTTGCAGTCCAGACCTCTGAAAAGCAACTAGGTTTTAGACTCCTACCTTACAACTTAGTTTTATATATATGCAAATGGAACAAAAGTACATTTTTTAATATTTGGTGTTCAAATGGCTCATAATTTAGAAGGTCCTGAAGAAATAAAAGGTAACATTCTAATCAGGCATTACACCTGATTTCTTTTCTGTGTGGTGCTAAGTAAAGTGTCATTGATTGCATTTCTCTGTATAAGATTGGGAACAAATCTATTATCAGCTTTCTTTCATTCATGCCTTAGGCTTTGTATGAGGCTATTTTCTTAAAATATTTGCACTGAAATATTTAAAGTTAAAAGAAGGAGATTGCATTTTATCTTCTTTTAAAGTGAACATTGATATTTTTTTTATCTCTGATGAGACTGATCTATCTTCCAAAAGAAAGGAATGACTAAATCACCTAGTCATGCTCCTTTACTCTACATAGCCAGGAAGTTGCATTATTCAAATTATTTTGCTTTTCCTATTTTTAAGATTTAATCATTACAAATGCAGCATGGGTTGAGAGAGCCCTATGTCACCTACCCATGGGGGATCCATATGGTTGGCAGCTGGGGTGTTCCTGACAGATAGGTGGCAGCAGTAAACTACCAAGCTGGTACCCCAGAACAGGACACAGGGCTTCTGGAAGATTAAATTTGAGAACTTCAATGAGCCTATGGGCTCATTCCAGCCCATACTGGCTCATTCTAATAAAGCAGAATACTAGTGTGCCCATGTGGCACCTCTGTTTCGCAAGCTGCATTGGCTGCTAGTGTGCTTCCTGGTGCAATTCAAGATATTGGTCATCACCTATAAGGCTCTATGTGACATAAGCCCAGGTTACGTGAGAGACCACCTATCTCCCATGGTTTCTGCCCAGCTGGTACAAACCAACAGGACTGGCACAATCCAGGTTCCTTCAATTAAACAATGACTTTAAAGAAGCAGGATAGGAAGAGTATTGATGCCTTTGAACTTGGGTGTTGGAGAAGACTTCTGAGAATACCATGGACAGCCATGAAAGCAAACTGATGGATCATCAAACAAATCAACCCAGAGTTCTCCCTCGAGGTACAAATGACCAGGCTCAAATTATCCTACTTCAGACACATGCAAAGACCCAGCTCCCTGGAGAAGGCTCTAATGCCAGGAAAGGTGGAAGGAAAGAGAACAGGACAACCGGCAGCAAGGGGGATGGACTTAGTTACAGCGCTGATGGGTGCACCATTGGCAGACTTGAAAGACCAGGTTATGGATAGATCATCATGGAGAAAATCTATATGGTCGCCAGGAGATGAAAACAACTTGAAGGCACATAATCAATCAATCAATCAATCAATCAGTCAAAATTTATTGGGATCCAGGCACCTGCCCTTTGGAAAATTATTCTCCTGAAATCTATGTGGCTCCCAGATGCTTCTGATTTATCTGTTATGTCAACTTAACCTTTGTTTTCCACTGCTGCTTCCTCAGAGTGGCTCCCAGGAATCACATTGTATTCCTGATAGGGTGCAGTTGCTGCTTAATTAGGAATAAATGTAGCTAAATCAGAATAAATGAAAGACTTCATAGTTTTATAATCCTCACTGCAGATGGATAGAGGCTGAGGGAAGATGCAGGTGTTAGGGACAAGAAAAATCACAGCTTCTGTTGTAATCTGTGTTAGTTCATTTAGATCAGTATTTCTCAACCTTGGCAACTTTTAGCTGTACGGACTTCAACTCCCAGAATTCCCCAGCCAGCATGGCTGGCTGGGGAATTCTGGGAGTTGAAGTCCGTACAGCTAAAAGTTGCCAAGGTTGAGAAACACTAATTTAGATCCATCTTTGAGTTTTTCCAACCTTGCAAAAAGTGGACTGGAATAGGGATCCATCGTTTACAAGCAGGACTGGGAAATCTGGAGATCTGTTAACATTCAATCATGCTATTTGTTTAAAGTCCTATGGTAGCCCTTGATTCTTAAAATGAAAGGACTTAAGACAGTAATAATTCCATCCTGCACATTGAGTAAAACAGGGAGAGTATAAACTCTGTTTCTTCTCTCCCACACAGTCCCAGGACGCTCTTCCCATCAAGAAGAAGCCCTAAAGGTTCTCTTCATAAAAGACTAAAGGTGCAGATGGATGTAAATATTTGTACTCTCCTGTATCATATGAGCACTTAAGGCTAATCTATCTTTCCTGCTAAGGATTCTGAGTTAAAACACACACGCGCGCACACCCCTCAGCATGGCTGACATTTTCAGAAATTATTTCTGTATGCATCTTCATTTCTCCCCTTCTTTTTTCATGAATTTTATGATTGTGTAGCAAATTGCCTTTTCTGCTGTATTTACATTTCAATCACAGTGAAAGTTTCCAGGCTGCCCCATTTGTGAGGCCTGGAAGGGAAATGAATGGTATCAGAACTAGACAAAAACAGTCCAGTTGATGATGAAGCAGAGGGATGTCCTGATTATTTTAAAAGAGATACAGTACATTGTAGGTTACAACTAAATGATTTCATTGGCAACAATCCCATACATTCTATTGACACATATTCTGTTTTACTTCCTATAACTTCTTTTTAGCTTCCTTTTATAGCTTCGCGGGTTTGTGTCTCCTACTGGATCCTGCACCGTTCCACTTCTATCACCATGCATTGTGGGTACTCTCCTGTCTGCACACTGGTCCTTCCACACACTCGTTAGTGGTGTATTTTCAGTGCGCATCAGGACGTGTGCATGTGCAGTCAGTAAAAACATGAGGCTTGTGCAGATCAGCCAGAATACCCCTCAGTGATGGGCTGGACCTCATAGAAGCAAGTCCCTTCACTTTGACACAACCAAAAGTCATTCTTCTTCAATGAAGTGTCAAGGCAAACTCAGTTGGACTTGCTTGTCTACTTGATTTCCCTAAGAGGGGCTTCTGCACACACATTGCACATGCAGAGAAGTTCCTCATCAATCAACATAGAGCAAAGAGTCTATTCCATTTTGACAAATAGAAATTAAGCATTTCTCCATGACTTCATTTTGAATAAGGTAATTTGATTAAAGCTCTGGGAAAGTGAGGTGTCCCTTTAATGATCTGCAGAGCCTTAAAACCATACAAAAAGATATTGATGTCTTTATCGATCCAGAGAGGAGAACTAGCAAGGTACAATAAGCCTGCAGTGCAAAAATACATGAAAACTCCAATCCCATTAATAATTTCCTGAGAGGAAATTCTTTTGACTCACAGAGGGACTTACTTTTGAGTAGGCATCTATAGAATGACACGATGAAGGAAATGAAAGTTGCAGCAGACAGCTAATGGGCTGGGCTTTATAAAAATAATATACAGTGGTACCTCTACTTACGAACTTAATCCGTTCCGTGACTCTGATCGCAAGTTGAGTTGGTCGCAAGTCGAAGTAAATGTTCCCATAAGGTTCAATGTAATTACCGTTAATCCATTCCGGCATCCGCGGACGATGCGTCAGGGGCGGAAAAACGGCCGCTGACCACGCGGCAAGGCGGAAAAAATGGCCGCGGACCACGTGTCAGGGGCGGAAAAATGGCCGCGGACCACGTGGAATGGGCGGAAAAATGGCTGCGGACCACATGGAATGGGCGGAAAATGGCTCGTAAGTTGAGGCGAATTCGTAAGTAGAGGTAAATTTTTGGGGCCGGAGCTGATCGTATCTCGAAAATTTCGTAAGTAGGGGCATTCGTAAGTAGAGGTACCACTGTAATATAGTAAAATGAATACACTACCCAGTAGCCTGGGAAATCCCAGCCTACTACTTCTATTTCAAAAAACAGACCAGAACATTCAAATCTCCAAACTCCAGGGAGCAGTTCTGAGGAAGGTTATGGAATTGTTCTTCATTCCAAACCATCCAATCCTGGCTACAATAACATTAAAAGTGATGCTTGCCCTGAAATAATGTTACTCATTCTCTAGGTGAAGTTGCTTTCTTAAATTAAGTCCATCTTTGCTTGCAAATGGAAAGGATGTTGGGGAAAAAAAAATAAAAACCAACTAAACCCAATCTGAAGAATTTAAAATGTCACTCAGAACATTCAAAATTGCCCTGTCGAAGAATTTGTTCACCAGTCAACCTTTATAAGCACATGAACATAGATTTCTTTTTCTCCTGGGAAATCAAGAGCAATGCAAACTCTTGACAATGTAGTAAAGCCAGCAATAGCCTGGAGATAAATACTGCAAATGGATGGCATGCATTCTGCACCTAAACACAAACAACCAAGTTAGAATAAAGAAAACAAATTATGGGTCATGTCAGGCAGCCTCTCAGAAGAAATCTTGGTTTGGGCAAACAGGACTCATTAATGGAATTTATGGAGCTGGTATTCCAAAAAAGCTGGCAGGTAGATTAATGTCTATAGTTGACTGGGTTCTGTTGATAGCGCACATACACATATTACTATGCAAAATCTACTGCCCAAATCTTTATATTAATCAACCCCCTGATAAAGCTTCAAGTTCACAGTCCACTGGGCCAAATGTGTTGCTTTCTGTGGTTGACAGCAAGACTGCAGCAGAAATCTTTCTCAGCTCTGTTCCTCAAGAGAATTTCCACTGAAGATGTTAGGGAGCAAACATGATTTTTTTCTTTTGTACTGAAAATGCACAAAGAGCAGCTATAGCTTAACAGTAAAGGATCGCCTTTGCAGCAGAAGCTCTTGTTTGACCCCTTACATGTGCAGGTGGAGCTGAAACCATTCCTTCCTGAAACACTGAAGATCAACTGCAGGTTGAGTGCACACATTGCCCCAAGTCATTAAATGATGGGTTCCCAGACATGAAGTCTGAGCCCAAACCTTTATAACTTGTAAACCATGCTTCATGGCACCGCATGATGTATGAAACCCACCACTGTGATCTGGTCAACAAAGCGTGGCAATATAACATTTGAACCTGCTCTGTATGAACAATATTGAACCAGCTAGGTAGATCAACAACTTGACTTAGTGCAAGGCATCTTCTAATGTTCCTCTGCTCTGCTCACTGAGCAGTTAGTCCTCTCTAAATCTAAATTTTGCTGGTTTGGGGGTTTTATTCCTAGAAAAGGAATCATTTGTTTCACTATGCTCACTAAATGTCCCACTTGGCTGGGTTCATACAATAGGCTAGAGCTTATTTAACAAAGCAAAGCATGTTTAGGCTCAGCCTTTTTTACTATAACAACTACTTATGGAAAGTCTGGTTGGATTTTTTTTTCTCACAAGTGTAGCATGTGATGGGTTCCATAATCCAACAGTCACAGTTGTATTATGTAGTATATTCATTGTAGTATTTGTCATCTCCTTGATGGTTAATAATGCAGCCCAACTTCAAAGGTCTTTGATCAGAACTAAATACCACAGACTGGTTCTGTCCCCACACTTAACTGGGCCTGAAGGATGGATATTATTTTGGAGAAACCAAAAAGGGATCAGTTAATCCAGTCAATTAACCCCAGAGGGATTAATTGACCCTAAACGGATCCTCAGGGTTAAACTAACTCTGGCCAGACAGTCATATTGTGAGAAAACTATGAACCAGTTATTTCATCCATTTAACATAGCTACTCTTCTAGGAAAATGTGATGTCAAGAGGCAAGTTTGTTGGGCTAGTTCAGCAAGGTTATAAATACCTTGTTTCTGGAGTTGGTGATCTCTGTAGTTTTGAAAAAGGCTATAATGCACCCCTCCTTAAGAAGTCCTCTTTGGAGGTGACCACTCTTGATAATTATCACCCTCCTTGGACCTGACCACCTTAGCAGAAGCAGGGTTCAGGCTTGAACATGGATTACAGATAGCACTCTTACTGATTATCTTTGTCAGGACCTGGATGGAAATAGGGTACCACTCCTGGTCCTCTTCTACTTCTCAGCAGTCTTTAGTACCATGATATGCTTCTGGGCTGGCTGTGAAGATTGGGGATTGGTGATACTGTTCTACTGTAGTTCCATTCCTTCTTAGTGGATGGTTCCAGTTGGTGGTTGGTGGGATAAAGAGATCTCCCAGCAGTTACTCTCTTGTAGTCTCACAGTGTTCAATTCTCTCTCTCCCCTGCTTTTTAATACCAGCATGCCACTGGAAGAGGTCACTCGTCAGTTCGGGCTCAGAATCGTCAATATGCTGATGATACCCAGCTTTACATCTCCACCCCAGGTCTAGGAGGAGATGCTGTCAATGTCTTATACCAGTGTCTGGAGCCTGTTAGGGTCTGAATAAGATGAAACAGGCTGAAGTTGAATCCCAGCAAAATGGAATTGCTGTTTGTTCATCAAGGTCCCTGACCGTTCCAGTGTTGTCTCTTGAGATGGTGACACTGCTCCTGAACTTGGGGACCCACCTGGACTCATTGTGCTGCTTCATGAGCAAGTGGAGGCTATGTCCAAAGGGGCCTTCACTGAGCTTTAGCTGAGGTACTACCTGTAGCCCCACTTAACATAGGTTCAGAACATAACGTAGCCTTCATCAAGAGACAGCTGGGCTACTGTAATGAGCTCTAAATGGGACTGCCCTTTAAAGACCACCTGGAAACTTCAGTTGGTCCAGAAGGCAGAGGTGTGTTTTGCAGGCGGCACTCACTGCTATGAACATTTTATACCTGTGTGTCGAGTCTTGCACAGGCTTCCAATAATCTTTCAAGCCTTTCTGGGTTGTCTGTTCTTTCTTATTGACTGTAAGATGGAATTACCTATTTGGACTTCTGACACATGATAGATTGATTTTGTTTTTGTAATTCATGTTTTAATTAATTTGCGGGAAGGGAGGGAGGGAGGGAAGGATTATGATCATAATTAGCACAATTGTTTCCTGGTTTTAACTTCTTGTTAGCCATCCAGAGGCACAGTACCAAGTGGGGTGGCCATATAAATAGTTTAAATAAATAAAATGAATAAATAAATACATAAATAAATTCAAGGTACTGGTTGTTTCATATAAACCCCAGTAAGGCTTGTACCAAGCCTGCCTTGTCCAACCAGAATCAGCCTAGCTCACTCATTTGACCTGGGAGAAACTGCTGCTAATCCACCATTTCCATGAAGTACATAGAAGGAGGCTTATAGGTGTTGCTTTTCTGTGGCAGCATTTATCCTTTACTGCTATATAATTTTAATTTTTACCAGGGAAGCTTTCTTTTTATGTCTTTATTACTATAAACTGCCCAAAGTCTTGGGACTGAGGCAGGTAATAAATCCAGTAAATGAATAAACTTCCAAAATTCTGACTCAACATGACTAGCAAGGTGGACTGGGAGTTCTGAAGATTTAGATCCAACATGTTGAGAAAACACCAGATCAGGGAAGGTTGACTTTTATGTTAAGATAAATAGCTAGATCTAGTAGACAGATATAAATATCTAGTAGGGCAATGAAGCTTTGGAGATGTTTGGAGTGTAAACTTTGGACTTCACATCAACACAGAAGCTTTCTGCTATTCATTAAAACAAGGCCTCTTTTTTTTAAGGCACCCATGCGAGCATCAGGAAAAAAATTCCAAGGTCCAAAGTACTTCTGAATAATCTTTGAAACTTGCACCATTGCAATATGTAACATGCAGCTGATCCAAAAAGCCATTTACATTATAGGAACACCATGAAATGTGGATGAGGACCACCATGTCCAGATGGGCGACGAAAACTCTCCCTTCCATCAGTTTTCTTTTGGAATTGCCCCTAACTGTGCATGAGTTAGAAGAAAATGAAACAATATTGATGCCAATGCAGCTGATGTACGTGGTTTCATGCTGAATGGTGGGCATGAGCTGTTGTTTGATGTAGGGCAGTGTGGTGTGGTTTTACTGCTTTGACCAGAGTTCATCTGTGGTTAACTATGGTTTGTGTTTTCCGAAACCATTGATGGACTATTTGCAAAATGCAGGCAGGGCGAAGCTTACATGGGGATTTGAAGATTAGATTATAAATGTAATGGGATATGTTTTGACAAAGAATTATTCCTACTTAATGCATCAAAAACTAGCACTTATGATACTCTTATTATTCCTAAGACCAGAGATAGATTGGAAGTTATCTATTTTTGATATCTTTTTTCATTTTCTTTTACTTTATCTCACCTTTTCTTTTCCTTTCCTTTATAATTTGTATTTTCAATTTTCTTTTTCATTTCTAACTTTTAACTTTGTAATTTTAAAACCCCAATAAAATATTATAAAAAAACAACAACAACTAGGGTTTGTGTTTTCCCTGTGTGTTTATGTATCCGTGCGTGGCTGAGCATTGCAGATTTGCTCCTGTGTAATCTGTTGTTGTTTGAAGGCCTAAATCTATAAGGTCTTATTTAGGATTCAGAACCTTATCTTCTGTTTTCTGTTTCACGCAAGAAGTCTATAAGGGATTTCCAGTCAGCAATAAATGTAGATATTGTCTTTCTCTGATCAAAGAAGTCAATCTGGCCATCTCAGCAAGTTCCATCATCTTCACCAACCATTCCTCCATGGTGGGTAATGCTGAATCTTTCCATCTTTGTGCATACAATAATTGTGCTGCAGTTATCATATACAAAAACAAAGTTCCATGACTTTTTTCCAACTGTTTGTCCATCAATCCCAGAAGGAAAACCTCTGGTCTCAACTGTATAATAAACTTTAAAATCCTCTGAATCAGTGTATGAATCCAAAATTTTCTAGCTTTTTTACACGTCCACCAAGCATGATAAAATGTCCCTTCTTGTTGTTCACATTTCCAACATAAATTTGAAATGCCTTTATACATTCTAGACAATTTCTCTGGTAACATATACCAATGGTACATCATTTTATTAAAATTCTCTTTAAGATTATAGCCTAATGTAAATTTCAATCCTTTCAGCCACATATTTTCCCATTGTTCCATCTGTATATTATAACTAAAATATTTAGCCCACTTTATCATACATTCTCTCACTTGTTCTTCTATTTCAAATCTCAATAAAAGTTTATATTTTAGCAATTACATGTTCATCATTTGTACACAATTCTGTTTCAAACTCAGCCTTACAATGTTCAAAATCATAAATTCGTTTGTCTATTTTAAATCTTTCTAATAACTGTAAATAAGAAAACCGTTGACAACTATATCCCTCTGCCACCAGTTATTTTACATTCCCCTTGACAAAATTCTAGTAGCTCACGATAAGTTAGCCACTTGTATTTCCTATTATTTCTTGTCTATAAAATGCTTCTTGTGCTGAAAGCCACAAAGCTGTTTTCAGGCACAACCTGGGTTTGTAATTCCATATTCTCAATATGGCGGGTCTAACATAATTATTTTTAAAATCCACATTAACCTTGACTTTGTACTCCAAATTTTGACTTTGTACTCCAAATATCCATGCCACCAAAATCTCAGGTCATTTCCTTCTAACTCCAAAAGCCTTCTATTTCTCAGCAGCACCCACTTTCATCCAAACCAAACAGCAAGCTGAAAAATACAATTTCAAATCAGGTAGACCTAATCCTCCTCTTTCCTTTGCGTCTTGTAACACCTTATATTTAACTTGTAATTTTTTCCCCTACCACACAAATTTAGATATATCCTTCTGCCACTGTTTAAATGGTGCATCAGTTTCAAAACAGGTATTGTCTGAAACAAAAACATCATTCTAGGCAAGAAATTCTCCCCAGCAATGACAGTTGTAATTTCTCCCATCTTAACATAACTTTTTAAACTTCATTCCAGGTCTTAACATAATTATTTTGAAATAACATACAATTCAGATTTGTCTTAGTGATACCCAGATATTTTACCTTCTTCTCAATCTTAAAACCCTTTATTCATCAATTCTGCTTAATCTTCTATTTTCATATTTTTGTTAACATCTTTGTCTTCTATTTATTAATCTCGGAACCTCCTGATGCACCAAATTCTTTTAATTTGCCCATTAATATTTCAATTCATTTTAAAGGATCTTCCAGAACCAACACAAAGTCATCTGCAAAAGCCCTTAATTTATAACTTTCTTTTTCAATCTTTACTCCCACAATCGTGTCATCATCTTATATCTCTATTCAGTATTTCTAGAACCAAAATAAACAGGAGATAGTGGGCATCCCTGTCTTGCTCCTTTCTGTATCTCACAGGGTTTTGTTAGATCTCCATTAACATTTATTTGTGCTTTCTGTGAAATGTAAATTGATCTTACCCATTTTATAAAGCTCCCTCCAAAATTCATATCTTCCAAAACCTTGAACAAGAAAGCTCAGTTCAAACTGTCAAAAGCCTTCTCTGCATCTAAGAAAATCAATCTGGCTTTTCCTTATGTTACTCCAAGTGTTCCAAAATGTCCAACACATTTCTAACATTGTTCTTTAACTGTCTTTTAGGTTTAAAAAACCCACATTGATCCTCATGAATAAATTCTTGAAAATTATTTTCAGTTTATCAGCTAGAATAGTTGTGAATGACTTGTCATTTAATAATGATATCGACCTATAGTTTCTTGTTAAAGTCAAATCTTGACCCTCTTTAGGTATTAATGCTATACTGGCTTCTTTCCAACTCTCTGTCATCTTTCCTCCCTGTAGGATAGAGTTCATCGTGTTTTGTAAAGGTTGTAAAAGTTCATCCTTAAAGCATTTATAAGAACCTAATAATCCATCTGGTCCAGGCACCTTTCCTAGTTTAATCTTTTTTTATAGCTTCAGAAACTATAGGTCCATTCATAAACTGTTCCTCTGTAATCCTCAGTAAATTTTGTTTCTTTAGATATTCATCTTTTTTTTTCTAGACAGGTGCCACTTCCTTTCTACAAATTGGAATAATATTGATGAAATGCTTTTGGTATGGCTGCACTGTCCATTAATACAGTATCTCTCTCTTGTAACTTCAACATCATTTTCTTTTCTTTTCTTTTTGTAATTTATATGTTAGCCACTTCCCTGGTTTATTTGCAAACTCAAAATATTTTGCTTTACATATTTCATTTTTATTTCCATGTCTCTTACTGTTAACATAGATAATTGCCATTGTAAAAACTTAATTTGTTGAGAAATACTTATCTTCTTTGGAAATTCTTCTTCTTTTCTCTTTATTTCATCCAAAATAGCTTGTGTTTTTCTTGACTCTTCTTTTTAAGTTTACTATTATATTGTATAAAATAACCTCTAATAAAAGCTTTACTCGCATTCCAAAGCATTCTTAAATCAATGCCTTTACCTAAATTATTTTCAAAAAATTCTTTTAATTTCTTTTTACAATCCTCCACTATTGCTTCTTTCTGTAGCAATATTTCATTTAGTCTCCATCTAAAAGAATTAGATTTCCTTTTATAAACCAAATTCATAGGAGTATGATCTGAAAAAGTCTTTGGTAATATCTCTACTTTAGAAATCTTAGTAGCCAAGTTCTTTGAAATCCAAGTCATGTCTATTCTTGAAAAGAATCTATGTCTTTCAGAAAAGTAGGTATACTCTCTTGAATTACCATTTTTCTGTCTCCATATGGTTTTAGGGCACCCCTAAATTGTGTCCTAAAACCATAAAACCTATGATTTATGGTTTTGATGATTAGACAGGATAGATTATAGAAAGAAGAGAGTCATGTTGTAACTATAGAATAAGAGGTATAAGTACCATTATAAATTTACCTCTTATTCTATAGTTACAGTAATATTTATTACTGTATATATACTGTGTGTATATATATACACTATACTTATTCTATAGTATAGCAGTAACTGCGATAAAGAAGATCAGAAGATACTTCTTTGTATCTTTTTTCTTTCTTTTCTATTTTTCTTTTACTTTTTTTTCTTGCACCTTTAGCTTTCTCTTTGATTTCTTTCTTTTTCTTTTCTTTTTCTTACTTTATATTATTTATTTATTTTATTTTATTTTATTTTATTTTATTTTATTTTATTTATTTATTTATTAAACAAATTTATATAGCCATCCAGCTCGCACACAGTGACCCTGGGTGGCTTACAAAAATTAGACCTCAGATACAAAACCCACTACATCCCCTACCCCCCTAGCGACAACGCATTCAAACTAGCCA
This sequence comes from Python bivittatus, assembly GCF_059951505.1. NCBI lineage: Eukaryota > Metazoa > Chordata > Lepidosauria > Squamata > Pythonidae > Python > Python bivittatus. The sequence continues at coordinate 15,356,806 of NW_028277096.1, forward strand.
TTTGATGGGCTCCGTATCAACCTGGGATCCCCAGGTCCGCTGGCAAAACCATGTCTTCAGGGCCTTTCGGAAGAGCATCAAGGTGTGGGCCAGTCTTATCTCCAGGGGTATGATGTTCAATAGGGAGGGAGCCATCACAAAGAAGGCCCTTTTTCCCACTCCCACCAGATGAACTTCCTTAATGGGCGGGGGGGACCCGTAACATACTCTGCCTCCCCAATCTGGTGGATTGGGTAGATGCAACTGGGAAAAGGCATTCCTTCGAATAACCTGGTCCCAAGCCACGTAGGGCTTTCAAGGTGATAACCAGCACCTTGAATTGGACCCTGAAGCAAATTGTCAACCAATGAAGCTCCCGCAAGAGAGGTGATACGTATGCAAATCTAGAGTTATGCAAAACCATGCAGGCCATCACATTTTGAACTTTTAAAATATTAGTATTTAATATTAGTTTCTAATATAAATTAGTTTTTATCTTCCTTCTAAAAAATCTTTAATAAATATATATATATATATATATATATATACACACACACACACACACACACATACATACACACACACACACATACACACACACATACATACATACATATATACATATGCACGCACACACACACAACCTTATCTTCTGGCTTATTACTTGTCTCTGAGCCAAGAGTGTCAGTGAGGAGAGGGAAGGGGAGTGAAAAAAGTAAAGATAGCACTCACAACTACATAATCCAGCTCCTCCACCCTTTTTTATATATTTTGCACATACAATGAATATCAAAAGGGGTAGAACTTCAATTGCATGCTTGCAGCTGCCATCTTGAGTTTTTCACACATTACACACACACACATACAACCCACAGACAGCCCTGCTCTGAGCCTCACCAGTTTTTCTCCTTCTCTTTCTCTCTTCAGCTTAATGGGAGCAAATAGTATTTCTTTGGTGTTTTTAGGGTGTTTTTCCCTTTATTTTAATGTAATTCAGGAAAGATAACAAAGATAAAAATGATACAATGGTAGTAGTGCAATTAAAAACAAGGATATGTCATAGTGATAAAATCAACTAAAACTTTAAAAGGGGGGGGGGATTTAAAAAGTTCCATGAATCTTTTAACATTATTAAATCTGGACCATCAAGAAACATTCTGCTTCGTCTTTTCATTTCTACAACATAAGGACATTTCAAACATCAATAAAGAGCACATCTCTTGAATCCACTCTTTGACATTTGGAGTGTTTTCTTTCCACTTATGTGGGATGATTCTGTTAGCCAATCCCCAGGCTCAATAGTTCTTCACAAATGTCAAATTCCATATTTTTATAATGTAGTTCAGCATCACATTTACATCCATAACAACTATGTTTCTCCCCCAAAGCATTTTTTTTTTCTTGCCATTGAGGGGTTATCAAGGTTTTTACAGCCCAGGTGTAGGATTATCAGTGTCCTCAGTGCCTACAAAGACTTTGATCTGGCTCTTTGTAGTGGCCTTTAGTGAATGGAACCTCCTCACACCAGCCATAAAGTGAGACCCTCTGCAACTTTCTCTCAATATTCCAAGTATTCCCTTCACATCATCTGCCAAAGTTTGAGGAGCCCAGTATAGTACAACTCTTAATAATCCAACCATTTGACTGTCAGGACTTAGTTTGACCACCTGCAGGCTGCAGGTCCCACTTCTAAGTCCAAGTTCAAGAATGCAAGGGACTTATAGATATGAACCCAAGGAAGTGATTCTGGAAATAGGATTCTTTTTTTTGGAAGAAGAGGCTTCTTCAGGAGTACAGGTCTACTTGCATTTGGTAGTTCTTCTAAGACTCTCCGTAGCTGGCAGCTAGAACATTAGAGGAACCCCTATGGCTTTAGCTTCAGAAGTTCTCTATTCTGACTCACCCATGTTCAAAGCAATAGACTGGATTTATATATTCATCTAAGCCAACGATAGGTTAGATTGTTGGCTTAGCATGTTGCATAAACCTAACCAACTGTTGTTTATTCAGTAAACCAGGGTGAAATTAATCATGGCACTGTCCCTTTGCTGTCTCCTGGGCATAGGGGAGTGAAAAGGGGACAAAAACTGTGCCAAGCCTATTTTGCGGATTATAATGCACTTATCAGGGTGGACATGGCAGAAACATGGACATGGCAGAAACCGTACAGTCCCAATGTTAAGCATTTATGATTAAAGGGGAGTTCCACAAATCACAAAAAGGAAGGAAGGAGGAAGGAGGAAGGAGGAAGGAGGAAGGATTGACCACTAGATGATAACATTTAGTTTTCCTCTATTTCTTTACTGCTATCTCGTGGTCATCTAGATTTTTGCAGCTCAAAAAAGGTAGCACAGCCTTCTCATGCATGCATTCATTGAGGACCTCCTTATTCCACCCTGCACTGCCCTTGGTTTGCCTTCACCCTTACCCCAAAGTTTCAACATTTTCTCCCCTTCCACCCACCCCAGACTGAAATCAAGCTAGATAATGGTCCCCTTTTGATCCAAGGAACCCGCACACCACACTCACCTTCATGCCCACACATTCCCCCTCCCACCTTACCCCAATCAGTAAACATGAGAACTGAATCAGGTACAAATGTGTGCATCTGTACAAATGCATGTAACAGATGTGCAGAAGCTTGTGCGGAGGGGAGAGGTGTTGAGGAGGAGTGAAGTTATTTTAGATAAGCCAAATAATCTTTTCAATTATCTTGACTGAAAATATTGTATTTTCTTTTCTGGCATTCAAGAGCATTTGGGCATAAAGCACTTGGCTAATTATCATTATCTCTCTTATTATGTGTTCCGAAATAGTTTGTCAAATATGTTACCATTTTGTTATTCAGGAAGTCATCCAGAACCACTTTCCAGCTGTCATATATCTTTGTTGTTGGATAATAGAAGTGGCACAGGGTCTGGAGTTCATCCATCCATCAGGAAGCAAAACAACACAGCACTCGCCCTCTCACACAATGGCTGCGTTCACACAACCGGCTTCACTTGATTACTTATTTCAAAAATAAGGGTTGGAAAGGGGATGCAAGGCAAGCCAATTCTCTTTCTATCCTTAAGCTCCTTCTGTCCCCCCACATTAATGACCTCAAGTCATCCTTAAAAAATCTAGCCATTTCTCCACCCAATTCTGACGGCGTGATTTTGAACGTTTTAGGGAGTTTGTGGGGGATTTCTGAAGGTGGCATGGGAGCCGTTTGCATGTTGCAGGTAGATGTTAAAATGTGCATGTGCAGGTAGAGAGTTAGTGTTTATGATGTGATTTGCAGCGAGGAGTGAATATTGGATGGAAAAAGCAAAAATGGTTGTGTAAGAGCATGCTCTGCCCTCTGTGTTATAAGGCAGTGAGAGTTGAAGAAATATCAAGGAGAGTTGGATGCAGAAGTGTATGCAGGGTATGGTCAAGAAGGCAACCCCAATAGTGCAATGGAAGCTGTGCCCACCTTTTAGTGTGCATCACACATTTAAAAATGGGTGGAACTTTGATCTCACCATCCCAGCCGCCTTCTTGATTCTTTGAAACATACTCCTGTGGACATCCCCGGTTGTACACAGAGGGAGTAGGACACTTAAGAAATGAGTGTGGTAAAACCAGGATTCGTGAGTGCTGAATGAATGTGGATGGAATAGAAAAATAGGAAAGAAGTCTACTGAATGAACGAGGATGGAACTGTAAAACAACAATATAACAGGTAAGTCCATGGGTCAAGAGGAAGGGGAAGACCAGGAGAGATGGTGTCAGATGGAGCTGAGGACATCCTGAAAAAGAAACAATTAAGAAGTTGAAAGAACAAAAGCCAATAGTCTATAGACATTGTACAAGTAAGGATGGTTTGCAAGGATAGACTGGTGTGGACAAGTATATTGAATGGTGTTAGTATAAACTAGATCGGTGTTTCTCAAACTTGGTAACTTTAAGATGTGTGGACTTCAATTCCCAGAATTCCCCAGCCAGCATTGCTGGCTGGGGAATTCTGGGAGTTGAAGTCCATACATGTCAAGTTTGAGAAACACTGAACTAGATAGGACTATATTTCCTTTAGTTTTTCTTACCTCACGCCTTTAATTTCTTTGCCTTACAATTTCTTCTTCCTTTTCTGTACTTTGCATAACATCACTTACCCTAAAAGGGAATAATGTGATGGGGAGGAAGACGGAGTTTATTTATGCTGGAGGGCATCTCATCTTAACAGCTATATGACAAGCAGGTACCATAGCCTGGAATTAGATGTGGGTGTTAAATGTGGTTACTGCAGATAGATGAGAACTGTGTTCTGCTCCCTTTTGTTAAGAAGTAAAACAAAATCCCAGATTCCTTCATAAACAGGACAGAAAAAAAATCAAGTTTTTAATTTTTAAAAATGGAAGGTAGGAGAAAGCAAAACTAAATATTTAATTCATCCATAGAGGAAGTAAGCACCATTATTCAAACTAGCGAACAAAGCAATTGCCTGCAATGCTGATTAGCAATGCATGGATTAGTATAAATCTAATCAGTTTTATTGGTATAAAATCCATTTTATCAGTGTAAATCTGTTTTATTGGTGTAAATTGAATTCAGCTTGCCTTACAAAAATCTGCTCCAGCAGATTTATGCTTGCATTTTTTATTAAGTACCTAGGGAAAAAAAATAATTGGTCCATTTAGGGATAGATGAGGCTTAACTAACTTTTGAAGATGTAAAAACTTTCTGGGAGTTCCCTCCCCCCCTCCCCCAGCAAAAATGATAGATATTCTTACGGCAGCATGAGATTTTATCTTTAATGCCTGCATCTTTTCCAGCACTTCCTGGAATGACCATGTGACTATCATGAGCTTGTGTGGGCTTCTTCTTCTCCTCCCTCTTCTTCTCTTGGAAAAAATAAATTCAGAAGTCCTGACACATCACACATTTTCAAAGAATCAATTTATCTCCCTGCCCACCCTGAGAAAAAACTAAATAGACTCCATTCTTCGTAGCATTCGTCCTCTCATAGATGACCTAGATTGAAATTGTCTGACATTCTTATGCTGAGAGATGCTAAATTTCTCTGAAGTCCAGACCTGCCTCTTATAGCACTCCCCATTCAAGGTGTCCTATATCATGCACTCTTAGACCAACTGGGTGATTCTATGAGTCTTTTTTTTCCAGTGGCTTCAACAAAGCAGGCTGTCTGAGCCCTGGCAGAACTTATTTGTGCAATATGGCCTGACCTTGATAAATGGTTAATTTGATAAGAATTCAATTTAAAATTCCATTTGCTCTGACAAAGTAGCATTTTATTGCTGTTATACTTTCTTCCTCATGGCCAAAACATCACTCAAATGGAGACGAGGTTGTTCTCCAAGCTCGAAGGTGGAAAAACAGGATGTGCATGCCCTGTTTTTCCAAGACACTTTCAAATATTTTAGTAAATGTGATTTTTTTTTTAAAGATGTTGTCATCTGAGCTGGAATGAAATCTCCAAATTTGGGGTTGGCATGAAATGGTGCTTGATTTTTTTTTTTAAAAAAAGTGTTCTCAGGTTATTTTGGGGAAGAGATTTAGCTGTTGTTTCCATAGCCATTGCATCTCTTCTTTTTTTTTTTAAAAAAAAAAGGTTTTCTTAAAGAGGACAGGTTGATTCAGCAGATTCGTAAGGAAGAATTCAAACATAGTGGATCTCATAAAAAAGAGGAAGTTCAAGAAGAGCTGGGCTTGAATCATCACTCAACATTTCTGTATTTTCAGGCAGAGAAATTGCAGGCAGCCATCCATTTCGCTGCATTTTTATGGTGTTGGGTGGGAAGAATCACTAGTAATTTCCCAGGGTCAGCCTTGCTATTAGCAATGAGCAAAAATGACTAAACAAAGAAGAAATGATGAGGCAGATAATTCCATAAAGACATGGGGACAATGGTGAGGTCAAAAAAATCAAGATGTTGGCCACAATCTTAAGATCGAACTTCCGCCTGTTTTATATGTGGCACACATAAAAAGCAGGTGAAGGTTCAATTGCATCATCGCAACCACCACCTCAACATTTTTTATCACATCCTGTGGACACCCCTGCATGGCAGGGATTATGACTGAGAAAGTACCTCATATATGGCCAGGAGCATCCAAGGTGGGTGTCAGAAAAATCTTCATTGAAGCCCTGACCCATTTTATTGTGTGGTAGCCATCATCTGACTTTTTTTACTACTCCCAGTGCCTCTGGATACGGAGCATTCCAGCTGTAGAAAGGCATGAAGGTTGTAGCACAACTGTAAAGCATCTACTTTTTCACACAGAAGTTCATCGGTTCAGTTCCCAGCCTCTCCAGGTAGCATTAGAAAAACTCCTGTGTGGAATTGTGGATTGCAGTTGCTGGGGACTAGATAATGCCGGTGTTAATGGATTTTTTTTCCTATCATTCTTCTTCTATGTGACTTTTAACTAAACTACTCTTTTAAATTAAGTTATATAACAGAATTGTAAAGAATTTTTTTTGTAAACTCCCTTATTCTTCTGTTATTGTTGTTTAAAATGTAATAAAAACATACTTTTTCTTTATATTGTATTTTTATTGTATTTTTACACTAGTTTTACTGTATTTTAATGAAGATTTATTTTTGTTTTTAGTGTAAACCGCCCAGTCACTTCCTAGTGAGATGGGCGGTGACCAAATTTGAAATATAAATACTTCATGGGGAAAAAGAGGAGAACATTCCCTGCCACTCCCATAAGAACCTTTGTCCTTTGCAAAAATTGGAAGGAAGGTGCTTATTTTTCAACAGGTGGAAGTCCCCAAAGGGAGGTTGCTTACTTAACAATAAACGATGCAGTGGCCTAGGCAATTACTTAATCCAATGTTTCTTAACCTGAGCAATTCCAGTTATATGTCCCAGAATTCTTAACAATGGCCATGCTGACTGGGGAATTCTGGGAACTGTAGTCCATACAACTGAAAGTCACCAGCATTGGGAAATGCTGTTCTAGTCATTGCAGCTCCTACAATGATCATGACACATTTCCTGGATCAGAACGCAGTTGCCTTTACAGACTAATCCAGTTTAATTCTCTTAAATTTGCTGGTGATTGACTGAATAAAGATGTGTTCTGTTCTGACTAATCCAGGAAATGTAGAATTTCTTCAATTAAAAATGCAGCCTTGTGAAAGCGTAAGACCTCTCCAGAAATACTAATCAGTATAGGTGACATGACAGCTGAAAATCAATGGCAGGGTTCCTCTCCTTTGGAGGCAAGAAACAGTGAAAATTGCAAATCTCAAGGCAGGTGCAACACCTTTTTAAAATTTGAAATATATGTCCCCAATGGGAAAAATGGATGGGATGGCTTCATTTGAGAAAGATCCCTCAAAGGAGGAAGTTAGGTCAGATAATCTTGCCAAGTCATTGAATTAACAAATTGGAAGGTGGCCATTTAGGCCTTCAGATCTAACCCCAGACCCAAGTCAGGAATCTAAACCTTTTCCAATAGATCTTCAGCCTCTTCAGCTGAACTTACTTCCCTTGGTGATTGGTTCTACCATTAATGTTTCTCCTAACATTCAGCCAGAATCTGTGTTGCTGTAACTCATAAGCATTCTTCCATGTCTTGTATTCTGAGTCCTTTACACTAGATGAGCCAACTCCTTGCCCAGTAGTCATCCCAGAATCAGACCCGAATGGCCCAAAATGAATTGCCCCAAATTAGATCCAGACTCACCACTGCCACCATTCCAACCTATGTGAACTACATCTGGGTGGGCTATCAGAAAGCAAAAAGACATTCAAAGGGTGTCCAAGGATATTTGAGAAAAGCTCTATACACCTAGATAGCCTTCACAACCAAGTGATCAAACTTCACAACCAGTCAACAGCCTCTAGCACAGTGCTTTTCAACCTCAGCAACTTTAAGATAGGTGGACTTCAACTTCCAGAATTCCCCAGCCAGCATGGCTGGCTGGGGAATTCTGGGAGTTGAAGTCCACCCATCTTAAAGTTGCCAAGGTGGAAAACTACTGCCATAGATGAATATTCAATACTGAATCACTGCTGTTCCTTTGCTGGACATTAATTGAATTGAATTCCTACTCTTTACAGTCTCCATCTTACTAAAAGCCAGCTACCTGAAACAATGCTTGCCCTGAACTGATAACACAGAGATGTATGGACAGACTTCTCAGTACTGAAGCAAATTCTTCAGTAGCAGCCTTTTTATTTCAAATAAGGTTACGTGATTAAGGAAACAACATCTTGGGGAAGGAAAGGGAATGAACTATAGGATGTTCCAAAGCTAGGCCTCTCTTCAGCAGGATGAAATTTAATCTATAGATGCAGACACTATATATTAATGGTGCTACACAATTTTCAAGAAGAGATCATGCTTAATGGGCTTTTTTTTCCCCTCCTCTTTTGATTGCAGTCAGTCCCAGGAGGCATAGGTGGAAATATTTGTGTGGATAGAATATTACTGTTAAAAAATATGCCACATTCACAAAGACTTCTCACTTCAATTTTATTTTTGAATTCCAAAGAAGCTAGGTTTCAACTCTGGTCACTTCAATACAGAGGGGCAAAATCAGAATCCCAGTGCCCAGCTGTTGGTTACAACATCATTTGCATCCCGGATGGTGCAAAGCTGTTGGTTACAACACCAAGAACTCTTCAAACCTAATCCCCAAATTGTAATTTTTCAATTGTTAAATACATGGCTGGAGAATAATCCTATGAACTAGGGGTGTGCAAATCAATTCCAGTTTGGTGCAAATTGTCATCTCAGTTTGAAACATCCAACCATTTTAATGCAAACAGTGTTTTTGACTTGACCCATAAGATATATCCATTCAGAATACCAATCTACTTTTTGAATTGAGTCTTTTCAATGTATGAAAATTTATTCCTAAGATTGTATTCCTTTTCAAGGGCAGAAGTGCTGGAATGGCTGAACTAGTTCAGAATGAACCAGTTTGATTCATCAATTCAGCTTTCCAATTGGATTCAGAAACCTGATTCAATTGGAAGATGCAGTTAAATCACCTTTCAAACAATACTCCAAATTCGTTAGCTGTACAAATTCATTAAGCGTGCCTAAGATTAATTATGCAATTTTTTAAAGAGGTGTTTTCCTTTGATGAAGGTTTGAGCAAAGCTCCATTCCAAAGCTTCTTCACAAAGGAATGTGCACCCACTTCTTCTTCCAAAAGGCCAAGCAAAACCACCCTAATATGTTGTACCACTTCATGGAATCGCCAAAGACGAATCACAACTACCTTATTAACTATGCTTCCTTTCATTGAAAGCCCAATGGAAATCAATAAATTAATGTTTATCTTGCCCTCACCTACTGCTTTTTGGATTGTAACTCCTCCATACCATCTAAGAGCAGCCTTCAGCCTAGGGAAAGGGTAGGCACTCTCGACTTTAATTTGTCCTTTGCCACACAGAGTTAAGTAGAAGAGAAAGATGTATTTACTGACCACTTTCTGGGAGGTTTGCAACAGATGGTTATGGATTTCTGCTTCTTCATTATTTAACAATAACAGCAGGCAAAGCCCCTCCTGGTACCCACATTCCCTAAACATTTCAGTTAAAATTAAGGATATTGGTAATGAAACTTTGTGCAGAAGAATGGTGAATTAGGTTTGGAGACTCAGCACTATCCAGTAAGATGCAAAAGTGAAATCATCCTACTTTAGAAAGAGGTGAACATGGGCCGGCCCATAGAAGTCTTAGGACCTTTACAATTCACTTTCAACATCCAGCAAGTGGGGAGGGGGGCACTAGAACCTCTTTCCCTAGCCCAGTGTTTCTCAACCTTGACCATTTTAAGACATGTGGACTTCAGCTCCCAGAGGTTGAAATCCACATATCTTAAAGCATGCTGGTAGGGAGATTGTGGGAGTTGAGGTCCACACATCTTAAAATGGTCAAGGTTGAGAAGCCCTGCCCTAGCAGGTAGCTTGTTGCTGTTGGTCCCGTGCTGAGATAAGACCTCTCTTCATCAAAAAGTGCTCCAATCAATTTGTCCTGATCTTCACTATCTGAAGTTCTCGTTGTGATTGTGCTTTACCTACCTATGGAAGCACAGAACAGTCCTCATGCTGTACTCCATGTCCTGAAGGTCTTCAGCCAAGTTCAGATAATAGATCTTATTGTCTGATGTCTATCTACCAGTTTTCTAAAGACTCCAAGTTTTTCCATGTATCTATTTTACTCAGGTATCTTGACGCCAACTGCCACTCTGACTTTTTTAAGCACATGAACATCCTTGCCTGTACAATGGTGATCACATTGTATCATTAACTCAGTGTTTCTCAACCTTGATAACTTTAAGATGGGTGGACTTCTTGCATGCTAGTTGGGGAATTCTGGGAGTTGAAGTCCACCTATCTTAAAGTTGCCAAGGTTGAGAAACACTGCATTAGCTAGTGCTACCTCTACTACTTTGTTGGTTAATTCTGGGTATTGATACAAGATTTTTCTTCTTCTCTTAAAAATCCTTTCACTCACCATCTCTGTTGATGTAGACAGTGATGGCTAGCCTTGCTTCAGGTTATCACTTCAGATTGTGGATGAGCATCACATGATGGCATATAATTCTTCATATGCATACATATGCACATAAAAAACTCTGTTCATGTAAATAGAAAAGTTTTGTTCTGGCCCTCAACTTTTTTTGAATTGTCATACACAGGTAGTCCTCACTTACAGACCACAATTGGGATCAGCAACTCTGTCGCTAAGTGACATGGTCATAAAGTAAAATGTTACATGACTGCACCCAGCTTACAATGGCAGTTCCAGCTGCAATTGTCAGCGAATCACCCATGGTACTTAAACAAGACATCACGTGACTGCAATTTACGACTTCCTGCCAGTTTCCCCATTGACTTTGCTTTTCAGAAGCTCACTGTGAAGGTCACAAATGGTGATCATGTGACCACAGGAGGCTGCAACTGTCGTAAATCCACGCCAGTCACCAGGTGCCTGAATCATGATCACATGACTGCAGGAATCCTGCAATGGCTGCAACTTTGAGGACCTGTTGTAAATCTCCTTTTTCAGCACTGTCATAACTTTGAACAGTCACTGAATGAGAGGTCAGTAAGCAAGGACTCCCTGTATAATTGTCTTAATTGCAGATGTTTATTGGGAAAGGGGGAAATCTCCAACTGTTTCATCTGGATTGGCAATCCTGATTAGGAAAATTGGGTGTTGCACAGAGTCTTTGTGTTTATAATTTTTTGCTGTCTGCTCCTCCTTTTGGAGTTAATAAATTTTGGAGTTGTCTTCATGTGTGCGTGTGTGTGTGTGCGTGTGTGTATATACAGATAGTCTTCACTTAATGACCACAATAGGAACTGGATAATTGGTCATTAAGTGGGTGGCCATTAAAGGAGTCACCACGTGATCAGACCCAATTTTGCAACCATTTTTACAATGATTGTAAAGGGAATCACCATGGTCATTAAGCAAATCCAGCTTTCCCCATGGAATTTTTGCCAGAATTCGCTTAATGACCATGTGATTCACTTAACAACCATAGCAATAAAAATTCACAAATTGCGATCACATGACCTCAGGGGGTGGTGCAACAGTTTGTGATGGTTGTAAGTGCAAGTACATGTCGTAAAGCACTTTTTCCAAGGCCGTTGTAATTTTGAACCATCATTAAACAAATGGTCGTTAAGTGAGGATTACCTGTATAATATTTTCAGGGTCTACTTGCATCTGGTAAGATTACAGTAATTTACCAGATTTTCAAACCATTTCTTCGAGTTGGATCTTCACCTGTTCCTTTGGGTGCAGGTGAAACAGCAGCCCCCTCCCACCTACCCACCCAAAATGAGAGAATATGCTTTTAAAAATAATTTTAGAGGAAGGTAGGTGAGGAAAAATTAATTTAAGAAACTTTTTCCTAAAAAAAATGTCCTTGTGTTTGTATTTGTATTTTGACTGGGCTATAACTGACCCTGAGGGTGAGAAAAAGGAGCTTCTTTGTTTACTTATTTCTCTAACGTCAGAAAGGAAGTTTTTTAGCCGTGAAAAACTTTCCACATCTTTGCTTCCACCCACAGAGGGAATGCAAAGTGTCAGGCTTCTTCCTGCCCAGATGTTTTCCCCCACTTGCAAACTGGTACACAAGTGTCAACGGAGTGTTCTTTCTGGGAGGCAGAAATTCTCTTGTGTGCATCCTGGAATGACTCATGTAAACAGCAGATTGCATTTCAGCTTTGCATTTTGAGCTTGAGAAGGAAGAAGAAATTAAACAGACTTCACTTCCACCCTTTGGCAGAGTACCAGGTTCCCAGAAGCTAACCTACTAGACAACTAAGGACATCTCTACCAAATTTCTGTTGCAGAAAATCCTCAATTTCCTGGATCCCCATTCGTGGCCTTTGGATGTAGCAGACACATGTTCTAGCCAGTCATTCCCCCTGAAATAAGAGACTAGCGCAATGCATCTGGAGTTGTCTGAGCATGGCACTGAAATTTGCATAACATGAGATCATATTTACATCATTCGTGCAACGACATCATTAGGCGAATGATGCAAATCGCTGCAAATGATTTAAGGTGCTTTCAGGAGGTACCACCACCCAGCCTGTTGAAGTGAAATTTTACTGTCTTCCAGTTGTAATCTGCCCACTTGGTCATAGCAGGTGATTCATTACCTTATGGCTTACCTGGGCAGCTATTACAATGTCACCTACCTGAGTTCATATACTGTAGATCAGTATTTTTCAAGCTTGGCAATTTAAGATGTGTGGATTTCAGCTCCCAGAATTCTGGGAATTGAAGTCCACACATCTTAAAGTTGCCAAGGTTGAAGAACACTGATATAGATTTTGCTGGGAGTCTGCAGTTCATCTGTTCACTGCTTTTTTGCAGACGTGCACAATACATATGCACCATGCTTTTTTTCTCACTACAATGCATACTTTCTTGTATCTTAAAACATGGATGAACAGCCCATGTCCTTGGGTCCACATGCAACTTTCAAAAGCTTTCTGTGGCTGCTTTCTCTGCTGCAATACTGCTCATTTTCAGAAAGTAGGTTAAAATTAAAACAAAGCACTTTGCAGACTGGGTGAGAGGCCCACCTTTGCCAAAATCAGAAGGCAATTTGTATGGGGGAGGTCACCCTGTGAGGGTGGCAGCTGATTATCCTTGACACATTTTCCCCACAACAATATGGAACAGGCCACCAGAAAGCATGTTTCCAATGCTTTAACAAGGATCATCTGACCAAAGGAGAAAGAAAGGGACCAATGTTTCAAAGGATTTTTAAAAATAGAGTAGACACTCGGGAAATGATAAACCAAGAGAATGACCTGAATAATGTCTTTTTACTGGATTGACCAAAGAGGCTTGTTAAAGCCTCGAAGAAGCCTATGCAATAGGATAAAGAAGAACTGAAGAGAGATCAAATCCTACGACAACATTTGAATGAACTAAAGATTAAGATTTCCAGAGGTAAAAGGAAGGAATATAAAGTTCATTTATTTGATCAAGGTTAAAATAAGACCTGTTTTGATGAAATTCTGGCAACCCTTTACAGACTTTTTGCTGACACCAGGATTGAAAAGTTGATGTCTTATGGATTTTCTTATAGATAAGAGATGGGTTATGTGAAGAAGAGATACCTGTTTGTAACCTTATAGAGGGTGAAGAGCTTCCAAATTTGTTTATACTTGGTGTGATGAAGGTCACAAGTCATTTCTTTACATATTTCTTTTCTTTTTCTCTATTATATTTTCTCTTTTCTTTTCCTGCACTTTTTATTCTTTCTTTCCATTCTCTTCTCTTTCTCTAAGTTTAGTTTGTATGGTTTTTATTACTGTAATTAAAATCTTTAATAAAAATTATACATATAATAAAATGGAGTAGACACTCAGCCAAAAAGATAACATGTCCTTATTTTCAGTCATCTGCCCAGGCGTTCATTGGAAGGAGGGTCGAAAAAGCTAAGATGGTCGATGGAAGAACAATGAAATTCCCACAATGGAGGAATGGATTGTCAAAATGTCAGAATCTGCAGAAATGGTGAAACTGACTTGTTTGGTCAGAGAACAAACAAAAAAAACTTTTTGGAAAAACTGGAAGCCTTGCATGGAGTTTTTGCTGAAAGAAGAAAAAAATGAATTAATGATTTATAGGTTTGAAGGCTAAGAAAGATAAGAACTAAATGAAGGAGTGAAGGGACTTGTATAATACTTAAGAGGATGGAGGGACAAGAAGAATGTAATTATCTGTTGAAAAGGTTGGAAGTCATCTATATGTTTATTTTTGTTCTTTCTTTTTCTTCTTTTCTTGCACTTTTCTGTTTGTTTGTTTTTTTCCTTTTTCCTTTTGGCTTGTTATTATTATATGAAAATTTTCAATAAATATATTTTTTGTAAAAAAAAGAAAAAGCTAAGTCCTGGTCACAGCTACTCAACTAAAGCCCTACCCTTTTTTAGGCCCATTGCATATGCAACCTACATTAAAAACGGGGTGAAGTTATGATCACACCATTTTATTTTATTTTATTTTATTTATTTTATAGATTTATATGACCTCCCATCTCAAATGTATGACTCTGGATGGCTAACAATGTTAAAAATGATTGCAATCACCATCTTGACGTTTTTGATACTCAACCCCCAGGGCTGCCCCTGCTTACAAGGAAGCCTTCAATCTTTAAGACTCAAACCAACTTTTACAAAGCCAGTCTCCTAGAGTTGAAGTCCTAAAATTATCAAATTAAGTGCCCTTTGTAATACCCTGACATGAATCACAGCATCAGCATAGGCTATAACATTCGACTTGAAAAAGTACATACTCTAGAGAAGCCCAGGGACCCCATTTAGTTTACATTAAATTGATATTGAAAGCAAGAATAATACAAAGTTCTGGACTATGTTCAGACTGAAAATAATGATAACTCATAAAAAAAAATCCAACCATCAAATATCAGGTCTTCTATATCAAGCTTAATTTCCTCTCCCTTTGATAACATTTACAATTAATTAGTTATTTAACGAAGAGCCGAGAACATCACATAGTGACATTTCAAACATTTCTCCCTTGATCATTTGATACCATTTTCTCTCTGCTTCCTTTTTTTTTAAGCATTATGCTGTGGGGAGAATTTTAATTATAATATTTATGCAAATTATGTTTGTATAATCATATTTGAAAAGAGTCCGTGGATCGGATTTTCCAAGCAATTTATCTAAATGCAAGCCTTAAACTTTTCCCTTTATCATTGTCAGAAGCACTTGCTGCCCTAATTTGTCTTTAAAAATATTGTGTAAGACTCGCTTCCTCTCACTGGCCAGACAAGGACAATCTAGCTTTTCAGCAGGCAGTGTTAGCAATATTATGGTGAATTGAAATATTATTCAACCTAAGTCAGTTGCTGTTGTCATGCCCAACTACCTCCTTCTGGAAGTCAGACAGAATTAGACAAGGTGTTGCTCATTGGACCTCCTCTGGATATTAGAAATCACCTTATGCCAAATTGGACAACTATTCCATCTAGCTCAGGGACCAGTTGTCCTCACCCAAAGCAGAAGCTGAATAGATGTTTGTTGGAGACATTTTAATCTGAATTCCAGCATTGAGTTGAGGGATGGACTCAATGGCTGTTAGTGTGCTATGCAGATGGACTTAAGAAAGCAAACATAGAACAAATAAGGATAGTGAGGAAGATCTACCACAACCTTCTCCAGATGTATTTGAGTTGGATTCTCAGAATTCCTACCCATCATAGCCACTGACTCCCAAAGGTTTCTAACAATGTTTCCCAACCTGGGTAACTTCCAGATGTGTGGATTTCAGCTCCCACAATTCCCCAGCCAGAATGGCCATTGGTGAGAATTCAGGTGGTTGGAGACCACCTGTGTGGAAGTTGCACAGGTTTCTCTGTTTTAGGGGACTGTGTCAGAACTTTTGATGCCTTCTCACCCAAATGTGCACTTGTGTGTCCAGCCCCTAAAGACTAATTGCTCTGAAAGTTCAGGAGTGATAGATTGGCCGGGGGGGGGGCGGGCAGGAAGAGTTGGGATTTGTTGAGTTGAAGGGTTCTTCAAAGCTCTGCTGCCTTTGCCAGTTTCGAATTAGTTATGAGTGAGCATTTAGATCACATTTTTGTTGGGGGATTGAACTTAAGAAAATGCTTAATCTTTGTTTCACGAACAGAAGGAACCTGAACGTTTGAAAAATAACTATAAGAGAAACCTCGAGGGCTAGTCTCTTGATCATTTCTCCAACCTCCTTCCTCATAGTAATAATCCTCCAAGAAACGTGTTGGATGGTATGGTTACTGTCATGCAAAAGCACATTCCTTCGGAGATCTTGACTGTTTGCTTGCACTGTTGATGTTCCCTAGTTGGGTCAAGAAAGGTCTGCAAGCAAACAACCAAACTCAGTGAGCACCAAGGCCTCCACCACTCAACCCTGAGCTACAGACATTCTCTTCTATAGGAACATTCCTTTAGGTTTAAGGCTCCTTCACTTTCAGCAGGAATTTCCACTGAACATTCAAGGGCAGGATCCCAAATCAACATTTTATTTTTAGAAAGGCAGATTCCAACCAACTGCAGAGGAAAAGCCTCCTACTAGTAACAACGAGTGAACCAATTACTGAAGGAGGTGATAAACTCCCCTGTGCTGGATTTATCCAAGCTAAGGCTGGATGAGTTTAATTTGGATCCCTGCATCAAGTGGGGAGCCAGACTCAGTGACCTAAATGGACTTTTCCAGCACTTTATGTCTATGAAATCTTTCTCTTACCAAGAAAAATGCCAGCTAACCTGGCCCAGCTTGCTTGTTCCTGAGAATCTACAGCAGTGTTTCTAAACCTTGGCAACTTTATGATGGGTGGATTTCAACTCCCAGAATTCCCCAGCCAGAATTCTGGGAGTTGAAGTCCCCTCAACATAAAGTTGCTAAGGCTGGGAAACACTGATCTACAGAATCCCCTCCAGGTCGCCCAAGCAGTCTCATTACCATGCTTCTCCCTTAGTCTAGAAAGGGGAGAGAGGGGTTTTTAAAAAATGATGTGCCACGATGAACACATTTGTTAATAAGGCAGAGATAGAAGAGAAAGCAAAAGGAAATGGCAATGCAATCACCCTTGTCCATTTGTCTCCTAGAACCATCTTTCAGCTCCCCATACCTAAGCTGAATCCAAGCCCAGGCCAACTATAATTACCCCTTTGGCAATCCAGCTGTCATAGGGCAACAGATGTGCTCTTCTTATAGCAATGCAAAACAAAAAGGTTCTCCATCAACGCCTGGCTGTGCATGGGTGATCCAGGAGTTTATCCATCATCTGCTCTGCAAAGAGCAGGTCCTTGTGCTCTGTGGAACAAAAGAGGTCAAAAAGATCTCTTGGGCCAAACCAGGGAATTCATATTGTCCAACCAACCACCAGGATTCTTTCGGGCAACCTGGTCCAGTTCAATAGGAGAGAGGGAAGGTAAGACCCCTTTAAAAATGCAGTCTATTGGCCACATATAGGTCTTATATCCTATTTTGCACCCCAGGCATTCCCATATTGCACTGCTGATTTAGGTCAGGGTGTTTTTTGTTGTTTTCAGCTCAAAGGGGTGCAATCAGATGTCTCAGGCTTCAGCAATAAGATTTATCCTGTGTAATGTGAGAAAGACCTTGAGAAATGGAGTGAAGAGACTTTGCCTAGGAAACGGTCAGATAAGAGACAGCATAGCCCACAGCTGCATAGTAGGCAGAGCTAGAGGCTCAGAAGGGACCCTCCCTAAGTTCTCGGGCTGTAAAGGTGACAGTGGGAGAACTGTACTTCCAGACTTGCAAGATTCCATTAATGTAGCTTTACAATAAAGTAGAATTAGTTTATCTGGTGGTGTTTCCTGTCTGACCTACCTGGTAAGGCTGACAGGTATGTACACACCCCTGGGAACCTAATAGGGTGCCTCAAACCATCTTACCTATCTTCTCTTAGTGTGATGGAATGGAGTGATGAAGGCCAGGCTCAGGGAGATAAACATTTTCTTAGCTCGCCAGAACAGCGTGGGAGGAACAAGAGGATGAGACTGGCCCTCCCTGAGGAATTCACACTGTTGTGGTTGGATGACTTTGGGAGATGGGGTTTTAGTCTGGGAAGATTGATGTCAGGCCTAGCCCAAGGAACTCCAAGAGACAATGCCTGGACAATTCAGTCCAGCTATGTTTATTAGTTACAACCTCTAGCAAGAATCTTCCCAGACTAAAACCCCATCTCCCAAAGTCATCCAGCCACAACAGTGTGAATTCCTCAGGGAGGGCCAGTCTCATCCTCTTGTTCCTCCCACGCTGTTCTGGCGAGCTAAGAAAATGTTTATCTCCCTGAGCCTGGCCTTCATCATTCTATTCCATCACACTTAGATCTTCCTATACTCCTCATACAATGTGTGCGACCTCGTCAGCGTCCTTGCCTGAGCCTTCCTCTCCCTCAGCTCCTTCACAGCTCAACAGCTTCCAGAAACTGCCTCTAGCCTGTGGAATCAACTCCTTAATACCTCTCAGACCACAATCAATTTTAATATCCTTAAGAAAAGTTGAAAAGCATGTTTATTTCAGCCCTGAATGCAGTGGAAGGAACTGACCCCACTGTGAGATCGTGGGAAGACTGGGAAAGTCACAGGAGAAATGTTAGGCATTCACAAGCAAGAAATAAGAGAGGACCATCTTATCTCATAAAGCTTATCTCATAAATAGCACATTAGTACAAACTGTGGAAAGCCTGAGAAGAAGAGATTCAAAACATTCCAAGAGACTCTGCCTTAATGAGATCTCTAATAAATGAGGGTGGGAAGTTCTTATAGTTAGTTTCCAAGATTCTGTACATTATCCCCAAATCTTGCATTAAAAATAGCTTATTGAACTTCCTTGATGGTGCTCCCCTTTGAGGGGCCTGACACCCAGCCTGACAATATTGTAGAATTTGCTTCTAACTTATCCAGATGGTGTGTGGATTGTCATTATTTCTTCTTCTTCTTCTTCTTGTTATGGATTTCTTTGCTTTGTTTTTTGAGATTGCATGCATCTTAATTGGTTTGCTGTTTCCATGATTATACTTCAGTTGTTTTTATTAGATTGTCATGTTTTTGTAATTGTGTTCTATACAGAATTGTAATAATTGGTTGATATCATATTTTGCTGTTTTTGTTGTCTCTTCTCTTGAATGGTTCATTATGTGCTGTCAGTCTGTCTGTCATCTATCTATCTATCTATCTATCTATCTATCTATCTATCTATCTATCTATCTATCTATCCCTTCATTCTTTGTTCAGGCCGCACCATCTCTAGTTTCCAGGAGAGTTGAAACTGTAGTGCAGCATCTATGCTTTCCATATATAGTAGAAGTACCCAAGTTTCAGGCCCCAGCATCTCTCACAAAAGCACCCAAAAACAAATGGTTGGGAAGGTTGGGCAGTGCTGGGGTTCAGGGTTCAGGGACTGTGGCCTAGACAACAGATTTCCTGACATTTCACCAGCAACTGTGGCTGGCATTTTCAGAGGCAAGGTGGTCTGCTACCCAGACCACAAGCAACTGAGCAGGGACTGACTGGGCTCCTATCTCTACAGCCAGGTATCCTGATTGGTCTTCAGCCAAGCTGGCTTCCAATTGGTGCAGACTGTGAGGGCTGGTCTCTGATTCATTCCTTGATTGTACCCAATCCTGACTGGTCGTTTTGGTGGTATGGGTTCCTGATCAGTGCTTTGTTCATACCGGCTTTTGATTGGTCATTTTTGGAGAGCTGCTTCCTGATTGGTTCTTTGTGCTGGTTGGTAAGTCTGAGCTTGGTTGGGAAAGTCTTTCTTTGCTTCTGACTGTAGAGAATTGCTGCCAATCAGTGCAAACCATACTGGGCTTGATAGCCTAATTCAGTGTAACATAACTTTCTTCAGTTAAAGGGCTGTTTAAATTCCGTTGTGAAGCAGCTGGTAGGCCAAGCCCCACATTGAATTCTAGGCATCTCCAATTAAGAAATATCAAGTAGTAGAACTTGAGGAACCTTCAGACAACCACTGCACATCAGAGTAGATACTATTGTCCAAGATAGACCAATGATCTTACTCTAGAAAAGAGATGGTCATGATAATGTTAAAGAGGTGTCCTTGTCCTTTTGGAATGATGATGTTTCCACATAGGAAGCTCCAGCTTCATTGTGGGCATCTAAGAGTTTAGGGGCTGGGTTAAGATTCTGGGGAGCCCCTACAGCTTAAGTTGGGGGAAAATGGGAAATAGGCAGGAGTAGAATATACATACATGTTATATCATAACTCAATGGTAAAGCATGTCCAGAAGATCCCTAGTAGAATACATAATACTAGTGTAAATGGATACTAAGTTTCACCTGATATAAGATTGTCCCTACTTTCATAGATGGGCCATATCTCAATGGTAGAATGTGTTGTTTAGATGCAAGGGATTCCAAGTTCAATCCTTGCCTCCAATTTAAAACAATGATCAAGCCAGAGATGATGGGAAAGTTCTTCTCTGCCTGAGACCTTGAGAAGTTCCTATCAGTTGGAGTAGCCAACATTGGACTAGATGGATCATCAATTTCTCCTAATAGATTCTGAACATTCCTATATGGGAAACATCTATCCAGCTTTTGGTATATCCACAATGTTATACAGGTAGTCATCATTTAACAAGGTAATTGGGACCAGAATTTCCATCACAAAGCAACACAGTCGTAAAGCATGACATCATGTGACCACGCTGCTTAGCAGTGGAAATTCCAGCACTTCTGGTTGCCATTGTTAAGCAAATCACCGTGAGATATTAAGTGAGGACTTCCCAGTCATCATTTTCGACCTCCTGCTGGCTTCTCCATTGACTTTGCTTGTAGGAAGCTAGCAAAGAAGGTCACAAATGGCAATCATGTGACTACAACATTGTAATCGCAAGCCAGGTGCCAAGGATGCTGCAACCGACATAAGTACAAGGACCAGTCGTAAGTACCACTTGTTCAGCACTGCTGTAAGTTCAAACAGCCAGTGTACAAGTGGTTGTTAAGTGAGGATCACTTGCATTGCACACGTTGCTGCAGCAAATATGAGTGGAAATAAATGTATGGGATGTTTTAACATTTATCCAAAGTCATTCATTGGTCTGAAATGTCTTTTACATTCCCAGAGTCATTTGAGTTATAAGATATTCTTGTAGAAAATTGGCCATTCATTCAGTTCACTTCTTAGGCATGGAAAATAAATTGACTGGATGTCCCCAGGATAATGTTCTTTTGAGAGTGCAAATCACATTTTGCCCCATTGAGCAGCTATTTTCATTAATACAGCACTTGCCTGTAGAAGAGGCAGAAAAATTAGGCTAAGAACATGAGGACTAGAAAATTGCTTGATAATGCTGTTGCTCCAGCTGCATCAACTCTAGTCATATACCTTATTGCTAGCCAAGCTAGCAAGCAAGCAAGCATGGTTTTGCTAAGTCTCTCAGACTAGTCAATGTTGCAGACTCCTCTGTAATGTGAGACTTCTGGGTGGTTTGTTAGATTAGATTCCAGCAATGGAATCTTGGAAGCCTCAATAGGAAGATCATGCTCAGATCTTGCAAAATATGGAATAAAGGATTGAGAATACAGGAAGGCAAGTTCCAACTGAACCTTAGGAAAAAAAAGTCTTTCAGTTGACAATGGAGCCAATTACCTAGACAGATGGTGGGCTCCCTTCACTGGATGTGTTCAAGTGGAAGATAGACAGCCATCCATCTGGGATGCATTGATTCAAATTCATGCCCTGAGCAGGAATTGGATTTGTTGGTCTAAATGGCCCCCTCCAACTTTAAGGTTCTGTCTTTGAGATTTATCTCGTACACTGAAATGCATGATCACGTAGATCTGCTGGGCTTCATTTTTCATCCATCCAGCCAGCATTGCCAACGGTTAACCAAGAAAGAGTTGCACTTCAGAAATACTTCAAGGGCAGTAAGTGCCCTTCCCTTAGTGCACACTGTCAAAAAGAGTCATACAAAACTGTGCATCAGAGATCAAAGTGTGCATAAAATTCTGCAGATGAGTAAAGAGAGAATGTACAAAACTCTATCATATTACGGATGACGGCTTTTTCAAAATGCACGTCTTAGGGAAAAGACACAGTCAAAAAGGCACACATCAGAGGGGAAAAGGTAAATCAAAACGCCTGTGAATTCTATATGAACTTCAGAAAAATTCAGACTGATGCAAAAATAGAACAAAGATGACTGAAGCTTAAGAAAAATAATGGAGCACCGAGCAAATTGAAATATGCCCCATTATGGCTATGATTACAGCAAGATTTTCGCCGCATGCTGTTCTACAAATGTGCGGATCCGTGTCTTCCTAGATAGCATAAAGTACATGTCAGCCTCAGAGAATTCAGCATATAATGTTACTGTGCAAAACAGTCATATCTAGATTGTTTTTTTTTTAATTTCCTTCTGAGGTTTTATTAAGTCATCTATATAATTATGGAAAGGGTGGGTGGGTGGGGAGTGTGGAAATTGTGGACCATCAAATCGAATTCCTTGCTCAATGCCAGAAAGTGGATCTTTGGCATGACTGACCAGCCTCTGCTAAGGTCCTTCATCAGGAGCATTTACCATCAGCAATTTCTTGGAATGGTCATCCAAAATCTACCTTACCATAAGAAATACAAGAGACGTCAAGAAGGGAGGGAATAAACGACAGGTGGTGCACACCGCAGATTCCTAATTCACTAAGTCCACCAGATTTATTTCTCCTTTCCTTCAGGAGCACACAGCATCCTCCCCTCCACATCTGTCCCACAACAACAATCCTGTGAGGTAGATTGAGCTGAGAGAGAGAAAGTGAATGGCCCAAAGTCACCCACAGAGCTCTCATAGCTGAGATGGCCTTGAACGGGGTCTCTCCAGGGTGAACCCAGTCTCTTGACTGCTGCACCACGCTGCATTCTATTGGAAAAAAAAATGAGAAAAGTGGAGAAAAATAAAATATAGCAAATACAGAGGAATAGAGAAGACAGAATGCCAGAGCTGTTAGGCATCTTTGTTGTTAAGATTTTGATTATGCTTTGGTTTTTTCTTCTTCTTCTTCTTCTTCTTCTTCTTCTTCTTCTTCTTCTTCTTCTTCTTCTTCTTCTTCTTCTTCTTCTTCTTCTTCTTCTTCTTCTTCTTCTTCTTCTTCTTCTTCTTCTTCTTTGTAATATTCTGCTTTACAGGTTTGTTCCAACAGGATAAGTGTGAAAAGCATCATACTTGGCATAGCCCATTCGTACAAATTCAGTTTCCTTAGCAACCGGAGGATAGTTCAACAGCCCTGGCCTGCTCAAGTCCAGTGTGATCTTCCAGGATGTCTAGTAGCAAAGCAAGGATAGTATCTTGCCATGTTATCATTGACAAGAAAGAGAGAACATGAGAAATTCAGCAAAGTTCGTCTTGGGATCGAAAGCCCTCTTTACGCCCTTTGCAATGCTGCATAGCAGGGTCCACTATGAGAATCATTCACCTCTTTCCTGGTTCCTCAAAGACCAACATCTTACAGTGAATCTTGGTCCAGCTGTGTGTCTTGTCCTGCTTGTCTTTAATCCAACAATATTTTCTTGGTTTATGGCCTGACCGGATGCTCCTGTCTCATCACATCAAGACGTAAAACTGTTTCCTGGAAGTTGTGAACGGTTGCTTTAACTTGAACTCCACCAGTGGCTTCCCAGTTCCCGTTAGACCTACTCTCTGGGCTGCAAAACTCTGGACAATCAATAGAAAAAAATGTATCTAAAAGAAAGCAAGGAATTAAAAGAGTGTTCTGTATCGGTTTGCCATCATTCAGTGCTTGCCTGGACTTCAGCAGCTCAGACGTGGTATGCCTGGCATTGATTACTTTGGAAAAAGCACAAATGGCTTAATTTTTAAAATATTTTTAAATAGAATAAGATGAATTTGCAGGCACCGTTGATCCTCTCTGCAGCTGAAGACTGCCTAGTTTCAAACAAAAAAAAGCCACAAAGTTTCCGGTTCTGGGTTCATTCATATCCAGATTTTTATTGTTATTTCAGAAAGTAGCTGGAAAGTTGGAGCAGGATCTGCAGGCTGCACTGTTGGAACTAATTTAAAAAAATGATCTTTAATCGGATTTCAGAATCATAGGAATGCAACTCAGAGGAAGAATCGAAAAGGATGCGGCCAAGAAAAGCCGATTTCTCCCTAGCAACAACTAGCTTGTTTTCATTTTGTTATTTAAAATTCACAGGCCAGCCCCCCCCCCCCCTTTCCCAAACACATTAAGAAAAATGTTCTTAATTGCCAGTAGCAGCATTTTGCCAGCTTGCAATGGCTTTTGCTTTGTTCTTAGGTTTTGTTCCAACGTTCACTCCTAAAAATAGTCAATCCATGCTGAAATTAAATGGAGAAAGGTCTTTTTTTTTTTTTAAATGCATGGGAAGGAAAGGAAAGGAAAGGAAAGGAAAGGAAAGGAAAGGAAAGGAAAGGAAAGGAAAGGAAAGGAAAGGAAAGGAAAGGAAAGGAAAGGAAAGGAAAGGAAAGGCTCAACTAAAGTGTGTGTGTGTGTGTGTGTGTGTCACATATCACTAAGATTACTTAGTTTACGATGCAGTTTATAATAACTGTGCCAATTTGTTCCCCTTGCCCCATTTGTCAGAACAAACAAACACACCATTTGTTAGAACAAAAGACTATCTCTAGAAACAAAAAAGATTGAGAAGAAATTCCTGTGTTTCTGGGTAAAGGAGATGTAGCAGCCATTTTACATATCAATCATCGTTTCATATTTTATTTATCCGTGAGCAACTCAGAAGGCTGAGAAAGACATATGCAATGACAGACTACCTGATGGTTAGATTTATTTCCCTTTGTTTGCTCGTTCCGGTCATATAATGCAGGGTTCCTCAACCTCAGCAACTTTAAGATGGGTGGACTTCAACTCCCAGAATTCCCCAGCCAGCATGGCTGGCTGGGGAATTCTGGGAGTTGAAGTCCACCCATCTTAAAGTTGCTGAGGTTGAGGAACCCTGATATAATGGACATTTTTCTCTGAGATGTAGGATCATTTGAGAGACGGCCATGTTGTTCTTATCTTTACTTGCTTACTAAGGTGTCCTGCCTTTCATTGTACAATCTCTGCAACTTCCATACTTTTCCATGCTCCCAGCTCCTCCCAAGGAAAGACCTCCGGAAGGAAGAGTTCTCATGTGGTCTTCTGAGGCTGGGAATGGGGAACCAAGGCAACTTCAGAGTGTCAGAAAGAGTTAACATCAAACAGCAATAGCACCCCCCATCTCCTCCAGTTATCAGAACGGCCCAGAAATACCACTAAGAGAAATTTAAAAGGAATTTTCAAGCATCCTGGCTACATAGCATTGTAAAAGTGATCTCTTTCTCAGGGAAGGAAACGTTTTGAGAAATTGCAACATGGTTTTTGGCACAGCATTTGGGTCATTCTTTAATGGGACATTGTTTTGCTGGTCTCCATGGCAGAAGAAAGGGCATTCTTTCCTCAATTTCTATGCGCTTATGCATGTACACTCTATACGGTACTTAAATGCCTGAGATAACAGTGAATGGCATATACATTCTTCATGTCAAGCATATGCTGTACTGCTAAGCTATGGTGCCATAAAACAACAGAAATGTCCACATGTATATGAGAATTTGCCACATTTGTTATGTAATCCCTGGAAGTCTTCAGTTCAGGAGCTGGTAGATAGATAGATAGATATTTTCCTAGCTGTATTGAGTGGGGTGTGCTCTGATCTGGATATAGCTCTGATCTGGATATAGAGATTGCTCTGATCTGGATATAGAGATTGACTGGGAGTGTGGAAACTGAACTGGAAATTGCCTACAGTAGTTTTCCAACACTCCAAAGATTGTGGAGTCCTTGGGGTTCTCTGAGCTTGGTTCTTTTCTTGCAAACATTTCATTACCCAGCTAGGTAACCTCTTCAGTACCTAGCTGGGTAATGAAATGTTTGCAAGAAAAGAACCAAGCTCAGAGAACCCCAAGGACTCCACAGTTCAACCCTGAGCTACAGAGATTCTCTTCTACTGGTACTCCAAAGATTCCGATATCCCCCCAACTCTTGTTGTTTCTGTTAAATGAAAAAAATGTTGTGGATGTCTCCACCTTTCTGAATAAAGTGGGAGGGTACCCTCCACTTCTAATCTCTCCATGGGAACTTCAACCAAAAATAAAGAGAACCATCACTTGTGAACAAAATTGGTTTAATACTAACACTATTTTTATTTATTTATTTATTTATTTATTTATTTATTTATTTATTTATTTATTATTAAATTTGCTTGCCACCCATCTTTCCCAATGGGTGACTCTGGGCGGCTCACAATTAAAATCAAAAACCCATAAACAATTAAAAATACCCCATACATAATTAAAATTAATTAATCCGTTAAAAATCAACTGTAAAAACAAACCCTATACATAAATACTAAAAACATTCAAGATGATGGGGGGGGGCAAACTCAATTACCCCACAAGCTACCTTCACTGGTGCAAGCCCCCATCCAGCCCCCAGGCCTTCTGGCATAGCCAGGATTTCACACCTTTCCTGAAGGCCATAACATTATCCAAGACATTTTGATTGATTGATTGATTGATTGATTGATTGATTGATTGACTCCACAGTGCCATCAAGTGCCAGATGTCTTAAAGCTGCCAAGGTTGACAACTGCTCTAGGACATCTCCTTAACTTGACTGCTGGTTGTATCATGACCCACTCGCTTTTCTCCAACAATTCCTATTGCTCTCTCATTTGTATGCATGTCTTTCCTTTTCTTCGGTCTCCTTTAGCTTCATTTCTTATCTCACATACTTCTCTCCAGGGGGGTCCCCAGGGAGAAGTCCAAAAAGTCAAGATGGCAGCCAGAACCGTGCAATCAAAATCCCACCCTTTTTACATGTGTTGTGACACAACAGGCGGGAATTCAATCACACAGTTGTGGCCGCCATCTTGACTTTTGGACCTCCCCCTGGGGACCCCTCTGCTTTGCTCCCTTTTTTGTCTTTCTCACTAATTCTTCATGTTTTCTGCCCCTCTATTCTCATCTTTCACTGTCATCATGCATGCGGGTTCTTGACCACTGAATTGACCATGGAAATTTACTTGCACACATATTTGGGAGAAACAAATTTGCGTGCAAGTGAATTTCAGTGGTCAATTTAAGCCAGTGTTGCTGAACCTTGGCCACTTGAAGATGGGTGGACTTCAACTCCCAGAATTCCCCAGCCCGCATGGCTGGCTGGGGACTTCTGGGAGTTGAAGTCCACCCATCTTCAAGTGGCCAAGGTTCAGCAACACTGATTTAAGCTAAGCAGCCAATTCTTCCTTCGTTTTGTTTAGAAGTGAGCGAAAGCCTGTCTTCCTAAAGCAGTTTTTAAAACGTGGTCTATGTTACAGTGCCACCTACTGCTTGTCAATCAAAACAGGACAGCTCAGATACTGGGACATTTTTCTTTGCTTTTCTATTTGGAAAAGCTGATTTGACTGGGATCTGAATTTTTACATACTGCTTAACTGGCATTTGATTTTATCATGGTCTCTTGTCTTTTAACGCTTACTGTTTTTAATTTGTGGTCTTATGATGGTAGACCACCCAGAGTCATTTGCATGGGTCAGTATGTAAATGCTCTATTTAATAATGAAACAACTGACCCCACAAACAATTATTATTTCATGTTTTGATCCAGAAAAATTCTCCACTTCAGCATTTCTAAGCTGGAGAGATTTCTTCTAAAGCAATGTTTTTCAAACTTGGCAGCTTGTCTGGACTTCAATTTCCAGAATTCCCCAGCCAGAACACTCTGGCTAGGGAATTCTGGGAGTTGAAGTCCTGACATCTTAAAGTTGCCACGGTTGAGAAACACTGTTCTAGAGAGGGGTGTGTGTGGGTGTGTGTTTATGTGTTAGAGACAGAAAAAGGAGGAGAAAGAGAGAGAGAGAGAGAGATGCCACAATGGGGTCCAGTAGAACTGCTATGCAAGAAACTATGCACACAGGGAAAAAAAGGTTTTAAAAAAGTCAGAATATTTGTAAGGTTCAGTCAGAAATGGTACCAGTAAGATGCTAGCATAAAGTTGGAACATTTTCTTCATTTCCAGGAAGGGCAATCTTTTTTGCTGCGAGATGCTGCACTTTAAAAAGAAAAAAAAGAATGAACTTTGACTTCCAAGTGCTGAAGCGGCTACGGCAAAGATTTAGTGAGGTTCCTGGAAAACAACCGGACAACTGGGGAGGGGGGGATTGAGAAGGGGCTGTAGTCCTTGGCTTACAAAACAATAAAAGTCTTTGCTGGTTGGGGCATACGAAAAAGGCAGTGGAGGCCATCGACCTTGAGATTCAGTTAAGTAAGTAATAAAGTTTATTGTAATCACTGGTCATAGCAAACGTAGCACAGCATAAAATACAGCAAAGCAAAACAACAATAAAATAACAGAACATAAGATAAAATAACATGATGGCAAGAGTGCTAATCATAAGAAGATTGGATGAAGATAAAACCAGTCCTACAGCTAAGAACTTAAACATTTCTTTCTCAGTTTAAGTGACAACAAAGCATAGATAGCAGCCAGACTACTACCAGCTGGAAGAACTTCTGCAAGAATTCAGTTCAACCGTTCAAAGTCCAAGCTCTTGAATCCAGCGATCATCAATAATTTGGCCCTGATCTCATGGTAAATGGGGCAGTCCTCACCTTGATCCCCACCACAGGGGCAGCAGGGCACTTACAGAATTGAGATATGCCAAAGGCATGGTCCACAGGGGAAGAGAAGTAAAAGCCTTTCTCAGTGGGGCACTGGTCATATTAACCCAAACAGGTAGTCCTCAATTAACGACAGTAATTAGGACAGAAAATCCAACTTACGACAGCAGTTCCGGTTGCCATCATTAAGCGAGTCCTGCACAATTGTAAAACACAGTGTCATGTGACCCCAATTTGTGACCTCCTGCTGGCTTCCCCATCGACTTTGCTTGTGGGAAACTGGCAGTGAAGGCCATGAATGGTGATCATGTGACTGTGGGATGCTGCGACAGCTGGAACTTTGAGGACTGGTCATAAGTCCCCTTGTTCACTGCTGTCATAACTTCAAGCAGTTGTTGAACAAGTAGTAGCTAAATGAGGACTACCTGTACTGGGAGAAAGTTCTGTGTTTTTTTATAGTAATGGTACCAGGATGAAAATTTAGATGACTGTACTGCAATAGCATCTTTATTAACCTCCTTTTCAAGAAGCCCACTATTTTCCCTGTTCCAAGAGCTAATTCCCCCCAAGAAGGTAGGGAATATATTTGTAGGCTAGGGGCCAAAAGTTTGATCCACTGATTCTCAAATGTAGAATGAAGAAAACAAAATTTAGCAAGATGGGATTCTTAAAGGCTTTCTAATTTCTTATAATGCCCCAACAGTGCAAGATGTACTTAACTGTACCTCCATTCTTAGATGAGCAGCAAGGGTGCCCTGGGGAAGGCCCAAAATATTCCTTATGAAATTATTTTGGACTACTTCCAGTTAGGCAATCACCTTCTCATCCCATCTGAGATCTCATCCTCATACAACATCTGAGCTATCACCTTGCCCTGGAATATTTTAAGGGCAAGGATTACCAGTTGTCCTCCTTTCTTTTCGATGATGCCCACTATGTTTGGGGAAGTTGCTAAAATGGTGAATAAATGAGTTTTCCATATAAGGGATTTATGAAAGATGATACCTACATATTTAAAAGAAGGACATTGCTGTATTTGTTGGGCATTGATGTCAGCCCTTTGAAGTAGTCCAGACAAGAAGCACAAACCATGAGTACTAACACTACCTCCCTTGCCTTACTTTCCAGAAAACTAGGGACGGTCCCTTCTGAGATGCTTCCCACTCCTCTTTTCCTTCTGTGGGCTGTGATACCTTTTACATAATGGTTGTCTAGGCTGAGCAATTCCTCCTGTCTCCCAAGGTCATTCCCACAGACCATTACAATTAGTTGTCCATCTTTATTTGATGTCAGTAGAAGTAATAAGACCACTACCTTTGTTTTATCATAATTGGTTCTCAATTTTTCCCTTTCACAAACATCAGCTAACCTGGCCAACAGTCTCCTAAGGCCAACGTCAGTACAGGAAATGTCATCTTCATATTCAGGTATAGGATCCGTCCATAAGTCTTGGATTAATCTGAGTTGTTTTAGAGATTTCATAGTTTCCTTTCCAGCCATTCTAGAATAAACTCCCTTGCTGAATTGAATGGGTTGTTATAATCTCTTGCATTTTAGGAAGACATTAAAAGCACATTTAAAAAAAAGCACCAGGCTTTTAATTGTGACCAATTCTTCATGTTTATTTTTAAATGCACATTCTTACTTTGCCTTGATTTATTTATTTAATTAATTCCATTTAGGCCTGACTGCGAACCAACTTATAATGAAGAACAAGATAAAAATACAATACAAAATAGAGAAACACAGTGGGATCCTGTTGTTCTATACAAAAACACGGACCAAAGCACATCTAACAAGGGGCTCCGTCCGTCTTAACCCAAGGCCTGGGAGGACAACTAGGTCTTCCTGCCTTTATGGACCACCATCAGGATGAGAGCCACAAGGATTTGGGGGGGGGGGAATCTCATTCCAGAGGGCAGGTGCCATGACAGAGAAGGCATCTTCCTGGGTCCCAATAGATGGCACTGTTTAATCAAAAGAACCAGAGGGCAGCAACTCTGTTGGCTCATACCAGTCAGGCAGAAGCCATGAGAGATAGGGGGTTCCTCAAATAACCTGGCCCCATGTCATATAGGGCTTCATAGATAATGACCAGCACCTTGAATTGTACCCAGAAACCAATTGGCAACCAGTGTAGCTTGTGAAGCAGAGGGATCACATGGGTATGCCAAAGGAAGCCCATCACTGCTTACGCCACCACATTCTGGACCAGTTGAAACTTCCAAGTGGTCCTTAAGGGCGTCCCCATTGCAACAGTCAAGCTGTGAGGTGACTACAGCATGAGGTGATTGTCTGAATGGCCTCCTGATCAGGGAAGGGGTGCAACTGGCACACAAAATGGAGCTGTGCAAAGGCCTTCTTAGCCATAATTGCCACCTGCTCTTTGAGCAGGAGCTGTGAGTCCAAGAAGGCCCCCAGATTGCACACCACTCTTGAATGAGGAAATGCTACCCCATCCAAGATTAAAGATGGACAATCCCTGGATCTTGGGGGCCCTAATAGCCATAGTTACTTGGTCTTGGTAGGACTGAGTCAGAGATCTCAGTTGTTGTCAGCACCAGCAAAATGTAATCAATAAATAAACACATGGATACATGAAGTAACCTTGGTGGCTATCTATCCCAGTCAAAATTGTGTCATGGATGCTCCTCATTCTAAGTCCCTTCTTTAACTTTACATTTAGAAGGAGGAACATGGGATAGATCCCACCAGCCTGTTCTGTTTTGGAGCCTGTCTGGATTCTGTAGAAACAGAGGTTCCATATCTATTTTTCTAGCTCCAGCTTTGAATTTAGGAGGTTAGCAAGTCAGCACACCATTAAAGCTAAGTTACCCCAAACTATTACTCCCTATTAAGAGTGTCCACAAAGATGGTTTAAGATGGTGGACCGAGCATTGTGATGAAAGCTCCGCCCCTTTTCTACCTGTGTCATATGCATGTTCCAGAGGGGTGGGGTTTGCACCATAATACCCTGTCTGCCATTTTTCTGATTTTTGACCCTTCACAGACACTGCTCATTAAAACAAAAACCCATTTCTATCGAAGAATAAGACAGATCCTACTTAACTAATTAATTAACATTTTTCCATGCCTGCTTCCCATCGGTTAACATTTTCAAGTAACTATTTTAATCTAAAAGTAGGGAGGTCAAATATGAGAAATTTTATTTTACTCCATTTTTCTTTCTCCCCGCACCCACCACCACAACTTCAAATGCGTTTCATCTGACTTCAGCTTCATTTTGTTATTTAAAAAAAAAACTGCATGAAAGATACATTTCTTCTAATTTGTTTGAAACAGCACCTCTTTTTTCTTCCAATTTCATCATGTTTAAGTTCTCTAATGATCCTTTCCATGCTAGAAATAATTGTACCTATTGAATTTAGCCAGTGTAGAGAGTTGAGAATATCCTTGGCTTGGTCTGGATTTTTGTGTAACATTAAAATGATATAACATCTTCATAAAGTTGATGAAAAAAATGGCATTTTTTAAAACCAATCAGATGTGACTAAAATGCCTATTGGATTTTCAGCAGAGGTGGGGGATTTTTTTCTACTATGGAGGGAAAAAAGAATTTGATTGTATTTTTGTGTCTATCTCTTTTGGAATGAAACAGGATTCCTATATTCCTTGTCGCTAGACTACTAGTCGAAGGCAGATGGGGGAAAAATTTCCATTCATATTTAATTAAAAACTGATGAACTGAAATCTGTGTAGTGACTGTATAATATTCTGTTCTTATAAAAGAACATGATGCTGATAAGCCAGGAGAATAAAATAAACAGAGGAGATTAAAATTTAAAACCTAGGCTAGTGGGAAAAGAGATTTGGCCTTTCCTCTGATGAATCCTCCCTTGGCCTCAGTATATTTACAATTAAATAAATTTGAGCCTCCTTTCCCTTTTATATGGGTTGTATGGGTCAGCCTGTTGATTGATGGATTGATAATTTAATTTAATTTAATTGGCTTGCATACTGCCCATTCCCGAAAGCTTTGCACATGACCTTTCAGATTTGAATTTCTTGAGAGAGTCTCCAATTAGAGTTCTGGGGAAAACCTTTCAACCACATGAATTGTTTATGAAATCTGGAATCTCCTGGATTCCTGTGCCCCTCCAGATGTGACCTACACAACCATCAGATTAGCAGCCTCTTGGGGACAGAGCAGGCAGAGTGCTAGAGGAGCAGGAAGAGTAAATCCTTACCTTTCTATTTATACCCTACTGCCCCTTGTGGTCAGGAGGTCAGAAGGTGCTCAAGAGTGAGTGCCATCAGATTTGGACCTTCAACATACTGGACTTACTCAACGCTTATGTACAAAGGGAACATATGTTGAGCAAAGCTGTGGAAGATTAAGGGAAAAAATGTGGCAAATTGCACCAAATAAGGAACTTAGGGTTCCATCAGCTGTCATAGAATCACTAGTCACCTTGCAACTCATATCAGCTCTGCTCGTTAATTTGTTTCTTTATTTATTTTTTTAACAATGCAATTCCCTAAGAAAGACACCACCTTCCCAGAATTATTCACCCCTTGCCTACTACATTCTTTCCTTATAATTGGATCAATCATTGAGAGAATGAGGCTACAGCTTGGAAGGGCTAGATCATTTCTCAGCTAGCACACACAGTTGACATGTTCTGTCAACAGGAGAGGATTGCTATGTGTTGCTTGATGGCCCCATCCTGTCATTGCAATCAATCTTAATCTCACCTTCTAATTTAGAGAGCATTGCACGTGGGCAAGAAATGAAACAGTATTTCCTTGTCAGTCCAGATTTTGTCAGATAGGCCTTAAAAACTCCAGTGAAGGAAGAAAAATGAGCAATGTTTGAAGGTGTGGTGGGGAGCATTGCATAGATATGATTTGACAAAGTTGGAGTAGATTAGTTAGATCCCATTTCCTTTTCTCTTACTTTAAGCCTTTAATTTATTCCATTCACTATTTCTTACTTTTTTCTGAGTTTTGCCTAATACCGCGTACCCCTTAAAAAATAGGGTGTGATGGGTATGTCTATATTTTGAATTGATTTCACACTTTCCTCTTCTGTCATCCTAAAAGTTATGACACAAAAGCAACTTTGAGGTGTCTGGGAGCACATGTAGTCCTGGATCGCAGACTCTGCATCCTTCATATAGTCCAAGTTGTCTTATTTGAAGAAGCCCACTTAATATGTTGGTTACAAATGAAAAGGGTGGGAATGTTATTTTTTTCTGTTAAGTCCTATATTTGTTTGAAAAGTTGGAATCCATATTTTAGCAGTATGTGTGGCCAGAACCAACAGTGGGCATTACCCAAGTTGGGTGGAGTTTCAGACATGACCCAGCCGTTCCTTCCCCGCTCTGATTTATACAAGTTCCCTACATAAAATTTGTGTTTGGGGGAAAAATAAATACATAATCCATAAAATCGATTGCCAGTAATGCAACATGCTTAACCTGATAGCAAATTTTCTGGGTTTACTCTATACTGAACCATAAATCAATCAGCTTGTTTTGCATAATAAGCTATCAGGTTCAGCCTAAAGAACTCCACGAGATAGTGCAGATACAGTTCTGTTGCGTTTATCAGCTTCCACCTCAAAGACAGAAATCTCTCCAGACTGAATCTAACTTCCCAAGCCAGCAAGCCAAAACACTGTGAATTCCTTAGGGTGGTGCCAATCTCATCTTCTTAACCTTCCCACACTCCTGTTGGGGGCTAAGGAAATGCTTATCTCCCCGAGCACGGCCTTCATCCAACCATTCCTTCACATAAGCTAACCCACGGAACACCCAGACACCCCCCCGCAAGGTTACCAATATCCAAGTTTAGCACGTTGTGCAAATGAATTTGCTAAATCTTTCCCTAACTTGAAGGGGTATGGGGAGGGGGGGTTGTCAAAAGAGCAAGAGGGTGGCCATGACTGCTCAGTTAAAGCCGTCTTTGTTTATCTGTGTCATCCATGCATATGTCAGCAAATGTAACGCCACTACTTCGTGAACTGCATTAGCTGCTGGTGTGCTTCCGGGTTCAATTCAAATGCTGGTTGTCACCTCTAAAGCCCTTCATGGCTTGGGACCTGGTTACTTGAAGGACCGTCTACCTGTCCATTCCGGTCCAGCAGGATGGGTCTCATCGGCTAAGAAATGCCAGTTGGTGGGGCCCAGGAAGTGTACCTTTTCTGCTGTAGCACCTGCCCCATGGCACATTCTCCCTCCAGAAATTAGGATGGCCCCAACCCTACTGGCCTTTCGTAAGTCCCTACAGACCTGGTTCTAGGCCCAGGCCTGGGGTCCTGAGTGTGTGAAAGGACCCATCTCCTGGCTGTATTCACATTTGCTCACTGTGATATTTTCCTCAGCTGCTATGCATTTTAATTTTTGTATTGTTGATGGTCATTGTTTTTAATTTAATTTTTATTTTGTTTGCTGCCCAGAGTCACTTGTTAAGATGGGCAGTTATATAAATTGGTTAAATAATAATAATAATAATAATAATAATAATAATAATAATAATAATAATAATATATTTTTTTAAAGGGATGGGGTTTCCATTACAGAGTTGCAGCCACCATCTGGAATTTTTTGACCCCCCTCAGTGCCTCTGCTAACTTGGCAAAGCATTTTGTGTGAGCATAGCCAATGTCCTAGTTATGGCCTGTGTCCTGTAACAAGATATATGGGGCAGGGGGTTGATGTTTCATGTTTGATATACCAATATTTTGTTTCTTTCTTTCTTTGTTATAAATTGGGCAGCAATAATTGGGTGGGAACAAATGGTTCCTTTCTCTCTTATCACATGTTCAGGATATAACTCAAGGGGAAATAGGAGAACAAATGTCTTCTTTCCACTGACTGCCATTTCATATCGAAATGGGTGCTCTAATCTTTATATGATTGCTTCTTCTCTCATAGAAATATTGCTCCTTGTAGAGTATTTATTGCCTGGTTCTTTCCAAAGTATTGACTTTATGTAACAGCTTGGTATACATCAAACTCTTTATAGATTTAATAAACTCTTTTTGGTCAGTCCTCCGTTGTAAACACAATGAGATTTATCGTCGTCGTAGGATAAAGCTCTTTTTTCTCTCTCTTGAAAATGTCCTTATTTCAAATAGGAAAATATTCAAAAGGCAACATTTATCATCAGACTAGGGGAGAGGAGAAAATCGGATAAGAGGCAGGATTTCTCACTACGTCGGTTGTGCATTACATGATGCGTGTAGTTCAAGAGATGGGATATGTCATTGACGAAGAATCCCACAGCTGCTGACATCTACGAAAAGGCACCCCATAAAAATTCCTTTCCTCCTGCAATGTATTTCCAAACCAACCTAGAAATAAAGCATCGGGGCCTTGGAATCAAATAATCCCTTGAACCGTTCCCCTAAAAGAATCTATCAGGGATAGGAGTGTAATCAAGAAATTCCTACCATTTACTTAGTTCTGTGGTTCAATCAAATCTAAAATGAATGGACATGTAATTAGACACAAATCCTAGTAATTGTTAGAGATCCCAACCCAATGGCATTGACTCCGTGTTGGAATATTTTCTTTGTTTCCAATAATATCTAAA
Organism: Python bivittatus; assembly: GCF_059951505.1. Classification (NCBI taxonomy): domain Eukaryota; kingdom Metazoa; phylum Chordata; class Lepidosauria; order Squamata; family Pythonidae; genus Python; species Python bivittatus. The sequence continues at coordinate 15,393,031 of NW_028277096.1, forward strand.
GTAGAATAAGAATTGGTAAGAAGGTAAAAGGTTGTAATGAGCAGGGATAAGGCCACTTTTGCAGGGGAAGGCTAGCTGTGACATGGGTAAATGTGCATGTCGCAAAGGTTGTGGGAAAGGAAGATTAAAGACTTAGGTCTTGTGGTTTTACTGCAGGAGCTGCCTGGGTAACCATTGTGGCTGACCACAGATAAGAGGGGAGGGGAACTGCATGTGGGATGTCCATGCTCAGAAAGCATAAACAAGTGGAGAGAGCATATGATTGGTCAATGCCTTACACTCTCATTGTTAATGATTGGCCTAAACTTTTGAATTAAACATCTATAAGAGAAGTGGTGAGGAATGATCTTGCTGGCTGATTTGGGCTCTACTGCAATAAAACCATCTTCTGATCTCACCACAGTGTCCCCTGCTATCTATTGTAGTCCAGTTGGGGAACAAACATCTTAACTTCTAACATCTTTAGCACCTTCTAACCTTCTGACCACCAGCAGCAGTAGGGTGTAGATAGAAAGTTAAGGAAATATTCTGGGTCTCCTCTTTGTCTAGCACTCTGCCTGCTCTTTGTCTATGAGGTTGCTAATCTGAGGTCCCTACCTTCTACTTTCTTCCCAGGAACACACACCTACAGAGCCTGTGCTCTTGGTAGGATGTAGCTCGCTAGGTGCTAGGCTTCGCCAAACCCTCCTGTGTATTTTTTGCAAATAAATTTATAGTTATAAAACCTGCTTTGCTAATCCTTGTGCAGGCCAGATTCTGGCTCTCAGGAGTAATTCCAGAACACTTTGACTTCAAACAGTAATAAGGGGAGGAAAGCTTATAAGCCTTGGTGAAAAACAGTACAGTTATGTGTCCCTGGACTGGGTGACTGTCCTGTTTCAGGCCAGCACACACACACACACACGAAGAGGTGATTGCAACACTTGACTCAAAAATGGCTTGATAAAGTAAATACAAGTACAAACACACACCCACATAATAAAGCAACAAGTCCCAATTGCCTAGCAAGCTTGCCTTACTGAGCCCAGTCCAAAAACAGCGGGCAGAGAGTGAGTCGTCAGGCAAAGTCCAAAGATCAAAACTGGGTTCAAGGTTCGTCAGCCGGTCCGGGTCGAGGTATTGAGGTTTACAGGTCCAAAGTCAAGGTACACAGAGCAGGGGTTAATAGACAGTTGTCGTCAACAGGGGAGTTGAACTTGCTGCTCCATTTTAATAGACGAGGCCCCAGTGTAGCTCATTGAGCGGGGCGAGACTCCTTCCTCACAAGTAATCTCGCAGAGCACCATTGTTCTGCTCTCTGCAGCCTGCTGAGTTCTTGCATTGGGAGGGCACGGTAATTCCCCTCCTTCATCTTCGGAGAGCGGGTACAGCTGTCACTGTTGATTACTAGCCAGCCCTACCTCCTCTACCTGCTCAGATGGCAGTCCGTCCGGTGCCTCTGGACTGGAGGACTCCTTGTCCATGGGCACTTCTCCTCAGACTCCGAATCTGAGCCCACCATGACAGTGGCCTGGCTTTTAGAGTAGAGAGCAGGCCAAAGTAAAATCCATATTAATCTACAATGGATTTTTAAACACAAGAATCACACAAACTATGAAGACTTAGTGACCAAACTCATTGATAAAAAGGATTGTATATTCATAATGTGTATTCCTTGTTCTCAATACAGGGAAGAGAAACCAAATTGGGAATAAAACCCTTCATATCGTCCAGTCTCTCTATCCTACTTGACTTTTTTTTTTATTGTTTTTAAGATATTTAAAAAAATACTGTTTTTAAGATATTTTTTAAAATATTGTCTTTAAAATATTGTTTTTAAAATAATGTTTTATTTAAAAAAAATAAGAAACTGCTAAGCTCCAGAGAAAAGAGTCTTTACTTTGCCAGAATACATTTTGGACCCATAACATCCCACTGGGAGGGTAAAGTTCTGGGGGACCCAGATTGCCACATGATAAATGGGGGCTTTGTTTTGAGGCATGCCCACCATAGCAGACATTTTGTGAATAGGCATGTCTCCCTGCCAGCCATTTTGTGAGTTTGTCCACCATATTCTGCCAAAACTCCAATTGTATCCATGGCCTAAAAAAGGTTGCCTATCCCCGGACAAGATTGTTCAGGTTGGCAGTTACCAAAATGGGAATTATTGCTATGGTTGGCCAGATTGATTCCATGGGGAATCTAAAAAGAAGCAGCAAAACTCTGGAAAGATGACCTTCTGAAGGGTCCAGATGACTGGCATCATCCTTCATTATTCTAGGAAGGCAGGACACATTTATAAACACACTAATGTTCACATACAACCCTGAGTCATTTTTTAGTATATCGTCTTGATCTAAATCAGTGGGTTTTGTCCTAGATTGCAGGTGTCTATTGCTTGTTTGTTTGTTTCCAGGAAGTTCTATTTTACCTCTCTATAGGCCAGGAAGGACATACAGGTAGTCCTTGCTTAACAACCACAATAGAGACCAGAAAATTGGTTGTTAAGTGGGGCAGTCACCACATAACCAGACTGGATCTTACGACCATTTTTATGATGGTCATTAAGCGAATCACCATGGTCATTAAGCAAATCACATGATTATTAAATGAATCATGTAGTTGTTAAGCGAATCCAGCTTCCCCAATGGATGTTTTTTTGCTAGAATTTGCTTAACGACCATGGTGATTCACTTAATGACTGTTGTAAAAAAGGTAGCAAATTGTGGGGGGTGCAGTTTGCGACAGTCGTAAGTGTGAGTTGTAAAGCACTTTTTCTGAGGCCGTTGTAACTTCAAAACATTGTTAAATGAGCAGTCATTAAGCAAGGACTACCTTTAATGATGGTTTGAAATGGCTTTCATTAAATATGTATTTGTCCCAGCTTGAAGGTGGTATGTAAAATACTGAGGGTAGAGCTGGACAGAAATGGTTTTTCCAAATATTCTATCAAGTATGTGAGCAGAAAAATTGGGTAGATGATTTATTTCATACAACTACTTGAGAACTAACAGAAAAAATTCAATTTTTTTTCTGTCTGACGGTAATTTAATTTTTTTTTCACCTTCACATCATTGAGAGCTGTTACTTGAACTATTAGGTTCAATTAGTTTTCCAGACACCCTGATAAACTTAGTCACTTCCCCAGATTCTCTGGATGTTGCATTTACATTTATCAAAACTCTTGGATGATTGGCCAAAGGCCATAATAAAAATTCACGCAGGCATGCAGTTCAAAGCTCTTGGAAAGCTTGTTTCACGTGCTTGCAATCTCTTGCCTGAAGTTATTTACATCCAAGCACATATCAGCATCTATCCTGGTTGACTGTTGTCAACCATAATATGCTTAATGCAAAGAGTGGGTTTTGAATAATAATAATAACAACAATGACAATAATAAGCCTGCAAGCAAGAACTGGTGGGTCCACGAAACAGACAAAGTAACAGAAAATGAAGAAGCGAAAGGGCTCTGGGACTTTAGGATTCAAACAGACAAGCACCTGCCACACAACACCCCAGACTTAACAATTGTTGATAAGAAAGACAAAAAGTCTGGAGAGTGGACATTGATTGATTGATTGATTGATTGATTGATTGATTGATTGATTAAATTTGTATGCTGTCCATCTCCCCCAGAGGGTGACTCAATGCCTGGAGACAGCAGAATAGAGGAGAAAGAACTAGAGAAAATCACAAAATACAAAGACCTGCAATAGAAATAGAACAACTGTGGCAAATGATAGCCACAGCAAAGCAAAGATAGTACCAATACTTATAGGCATCTTGGGTGCAATCCCAAAACATCCGGAGCACCCCTTGGACACCATCGGCATTGACCAAATCACCGTCAGTGAATTGCAAAAAGCAGCTTGACTTGGAACAGCTTCCATCCTGCAACGATACCTTTAACAACCTCAAACAACATCTGCTTATCCCAGGTCCTTGGGAAGGATTCAACAGGTGGATAAAAATGCCAGATCCAATCTAAACATCTGGCTGACTGTGCGGCCAACAATAATACTGCATTGAAGCAATACCTCTGCAGTATTGTTTCATCCTGTATTATCTCCAGCATGATTCACTACCTTATTTTGTCCCAGCAAAGTTGCCAATTTCCTTCAGAGGTCCACTGAACACATGTTGCAGTTATGTCATGCTCGCCCCCAGTTCTCCCCTGTAGTCATATCAATCTGGTGCAATACAAGGGAGTAAATCCACCTCAAAAAGGAGAAGCGTGGCTGAAGCTCTGACCACTGCTGGTCCAGGTTCTCTGCTTTGGGAGAAGGTGAGACAACTTGAGCAAAATGCCATAGATGAGCCCTTTTTTATTTCTGTGCAAAGCCCTTCTAGAACGAATCCATTCAATTGCCAAGAGCCAAGCCAAGGAACCTGTGGACACTCCTTTCAAGGAAAGAGATCAGCAGCAGCAGCAAGGCTCAGAATCTCCAGGGGAAGGAGAACAGATTCCTGACAGAAGACATGGCTCAACTGGTCCCTGATGTTTCCAACCCTGCCTGGTATTTCCCCAGCCCATTTGACAACAATTAGAAATACTTTGATTTATCCATTTTTTTTTACAGAAGAGCTTTTGCTAGCAAGGTATCTCTTCTACCATTTTAGATTCCAGCATCAATCATCCAGGGCCATTTGCTCAATGAAGGGGGATGATGGATTTCTTCTGAAACTCCTGAAGGGTGCCAAGCTGGGGAAACTGGTTGGAAAGATGTCCGCCTTATGTTTTGGTCAAAGAAGGCAAATACATATGTCTATAATCCCAAGCTTCACACTGTTGGTGACCTTTTACGGAAAACATCTATTCCTGAGAGATCTCTACTGGAATATAGTATTGTGGCACGCTCAGTTGGTGTGTGACTCAAGCACAGACTTCTAAATCATGCACATGCACACCCATCAATATACACACATACCTGGCAGGTAGGAAGCCCTCTGAGTTTGTCAAAATCTGCAAACAAGAACAAGAGCTCCAAGACCCTGAAAAGTTTTGCTGGTTGATTTTGATAACAGGACACTGAATGAAGAATAACACGTTCTTTAAGAGAAGAGTATTTTATTTTCCTCCTGGGGAATGCTCCTGCAATACAAAATTAAATTTGATGTATAAGATCTCTGGGGAAATTTGAAAAGGGGGCAAGGAAGAGAATCTTTATTCTGAGATGAGCTTTCTGCAAAGATGTGTGTGTGTGTGTGTGTGTGTGTGTGTGTGTGTTTCATGAAGCTTATGAAGTCAGAAAGATTGAGGAAAGAGCTGTGTGGCAACGAGACCAGAATTAAAGAACATAGGGTGATACTGTGTGAGGTGACCTTCCAACAGCTCTATGACCTGCAAAAAGAGACAAACCAATCTAGCTGTTCCACTTTGGTTAACATAAGCATTTTCCCCTTAAGCAAAAGTTTGTTCTATTCAGTTTCCAGAACAAGATGTTTTAGCTTAGATCAGTGTTTTTCAAACTTGACAACTTTAAGATGTGTGGACTTCAACTCCCAGCATTCTCCAGCCAGCATGCTGGCTGGGGAATGCTGGGAGTTGAAGTCCATGCATCTTGAAGAATTCTGGGAGTTGAAGTCCATGCATCTTAATGTTGCTGAGGTTGAGAAACACTGATTTATATTTTTGCACTGAGCAGGGGTTGGATTCGAACCTTAACTGGATCCTTACAACTCTGATTCCATAATTTATTTTACTTACTTATAGATTAGATTTATAACCTGCCTTCTGTCCAGTTCAAGATAGTATACATAGCACATCATCCTCCAGTTTTCCCCCAGTAATAGGGGAAAGGTGAGGAGGGATGAAACAGGGAGGTGAGTTGGGCTGAAATAGAGTGACTAGCCCCACATCAGACTGTGAGCTTCCATGACCAGCTCTCATTGTGGGATTGTGATTAACCTCAAATTCTTACATTCTACCTTTTCCAAAACCCATACATGTTTTCACATGCATTTTCACAGATTTAAATTTAATGCAGGAAATACAGGCAATACGATTAAAGATACTGATGCCCTCCAGTCAAACTCAACTCTTGTTGACCAAACTGGCACAATATGGCTTTGCCATCAAACCTGGGGACCTGATACATGGGTCAGCTTGTTACATGGTTAGTTTGAGTATTTATGAGGGTTCTCAGCTGCTATTTTATTTCTGTTGCTTTTATTTCTGGTTGTTTTTATTATTTTCTACTGTTTTGATAGCCACCCAGAGTCATGTATATGAGATGGGTGACCTATAAATGTATTGAATAAATAAATATGCAACAGGTTTTTTGGCAACAACATAGACATGATTTGCAACTGCCTTCTTCCAGAATGTTTTTCATTTCCCAGTCTAGCCTCCAGTCCTGGGATTCCCTGATGGTCACCCACCCAATTATTAACCAGGCCCAATCCTGCTTAACTTGGAAACAAACCAAAGTTGGCAAGGTGCTGTTCCCAGTATAATAAAAAAATGTTTTATCATATTTGAAATTAGTTTGGCAGCAACTTTCAGAGGGTTTCTACTATAAACAGCTGGTCTCCCAAGTGTTTTAGGGCTAGTGGGTGTGTAATTGCTGCTCCTATGTTTCCTACCCTTGCTTATCTTTGCCCTTGTCACGATCAGATGGGCTGTAGCTCTTCATCACTGTTGTTTTTAAAGAAAGCCTTAAAAATACAGGGCCAAAGGAATTCTTGGAAATCATGGTGCTCCTGAAGGCTTTGCAACATTTCACCTTCTCACTGTTAAATTACAGACTTATAGTTCAGTGGCACTGAGGGAAAGGTCTATGGGTCCACTAACATCCCTGGGTGCAAGGCCAGCTCTAGACATTTTGGCACCCTTGACAAAGTCATATTCTGCCCCCTTTCCCCCAATCTTCCAATTTTGTTAAGAATTTCAAATAGGTGCCCTTCCTTCCTTCCTTCCTTCCTTCCTTCCTTCCTTCCTTCCTTCCTTCCTTCCTTCCTTCCTTCCTTCCTTCCTTCCTTCCTTCCTTCCTTCCTTCCTTCCTTCCTTCTTTCTTTCTTTCTTTCTTTCTTTCTTTCTTTCTTTCTTTCTTTCTTTCTTTCTTTCTTTCGCTTTACAGTTATGATTTTCAGTCCCAATTTTTTTCTTCTTTCCTCAGACATTTTCACCCTATTTACACCCTATTTGAATTTCATCAGCACCCATTGTCATAAGGCAACAATTCTGCAAAAGTACATTTAACCCTTGAGCAGGCGCACTGGCACACAGAGTGTGTTGTTACTGCATTTTGCTTTTTTATTGTCTTTTTGGAAGTCTTTTCAATGTCGGCACCCCCTAAAATTTGGCACCCAAAGAGAACCAGTTTGGTGTAGTGGTTAAGCCCTCAGGCTAGAAACCGGGAGACTGGGAGTTCTAGTCCCATCTTAGGCACAAAGCCAACTGGGTGAACTTGAGCCAGTCACTCTCTCTCTCTGCCCCAGGAAGGAGGCAATGGCAAACCACTTCTGAAAAACCTTGCCAAGAAAGCTGCAGGAACTTGTCCAGGCAGTCACCAGAACTCAACGCTGACTCAAAGGCACCCCCGCTCCAAAAAAAGGTGACTGCCGAGTTTGCCTAGGCCTAGAACCAGCCCTGGGGAGATGCCAGCTTTGGCTTTGCTTTGGCAAGTTGCTGTTTTGGTGGATAGAAACAAGCCATGGGGTTCCTCGCACTTCACTTGCTCCAAGCTCTGGGCTTCCTCAGAGAATTGTCATGAGAGTCACTGAACTTTGAACTGTATCCAAAAATGGACCAAACAAGCCAAGAGGTAGTCCTCATTTAGCAACCAGAATTGGGACCGACAACTCAGTCACCAAGTGGGAAACCACATGATCGTGACTGTGTTTTCCTTTTCCCCACTCCCCCACCCTTTGGAATCCTCATCCCAGCACTGGGATAAGGAGCGAGTAGGCGATTAATGTTTGTATTTACATTCCTTGGAGAGGAAGGGATTACAAGAGAGTAAGCAGGCACACAATGGGGAATGTACATCAGAAAGCATGTTTGCCTAGCACACTCGCAGTTCCCAGCCTTGAGCACTCTAGGCAAACAGCTGGAGCTAGCACATTTCTTTCAGTGTGTATTGCTCATTGTTTGCCTGCTTACTCTCTTATAATCCCGTCCTCTCCAATCTCTCTGCTCTGCAAGGGGACAAAAAAAAAAAAAGCAGGTCAGGCACAGGACAAACATACTAACTGACTGCAATGGTGAACACATGAGTGAGATGCTGCAAAGGTGATAAATGCGCACCTTGGTTACAAAGTTATTTTTTCAGCACCATCATAAGTTCGAATGGTCACTTCATGAGGCAGTTGGTAAGCAAGGTCTACCTGTACATTCTGATCTAGGACTACAATGCAGAGGAAAATATTTTGGCTTTCAGGTGTTTAATCCAGATATTCTGTGCTCCCCATTATTGTATACTGCCACTCTTTGCTGAGTAGTATGAAAGCAAAGCCAGGTCAACCAAGATCTTCCCCTACCCAATTTTCTTAAAACTAGACTCGTGTCCTGGACTTTGTTGTCATTCCCTTTCCTCTTTGACCCCTAAGCCCTTTTGCCTTCAGATAACCCTGAGCTGCTCTTAACAGCTTTTGCATCCTTCCTGCATAAATATGCTAGTTATGAGTTGTCCACCTAATGTGAGGGAAGGGGAGTGAAGAAATATTATAAATGCCTTTAAGAACAGGAGGAGGAGAAGAACCAGGGCTAGGATATTTTTAGCAACTGAAAATGGCTGCACAAACTTTCACTGCAGTCATTGTAGTCAAGCAGGAAGTCAAATGTTGGCTTATTTTCCAACTGAGACAGTTAGGAACTTTGGTGTGAAGCACTGGTGTGAAGAGTGACTCTCAACTGAGCTTTTTCAGGATCCAACATTCATGCCTCCCACCCAGACTTCTAGTTTTGGAGGATACTGTCCAGGATATGCCTAACCCAACCTGGCATATCCAGATGTGTGGGATGCTAATTCCACAAATTCAGGCCTCCAAATTCTTAGGGTTACAGTTCCAAAACCTCTGGAGACTCTCAGTTGGGAAAGCCTAATTTAGAATGCCTGATTATTTTAGCAGCCAATTTCAAGGATGAGCTCCTGCTTAGGGGGCCCTTGAAGGTAGCTATGAAATCTAGAGCCCTGTAGAACTCTAGCACCCCATTGCCATTGACAATTTTCTCTGAAATTGCTAGAGTTATAGTTCAGTGGCATTTGGAAGCCCACCAGTTCTCCATAGCTATTATAAAGTCTTTGCATTTTCTTCTGCGGTACTAGAAAACTGTCAAAGCCATTTTTCTGTGCTTCTTCTGTTGGACCTTAATCCCTATCAGGTTTTTACTGCTCCTCCCCTTGCTTCTAACTCAATTGTTCCTTCCATATTTTGGAATTCAGGTTGTTGCCCTTTTGCATTTTGTACTGGGTCCTGACATGACTGGAGTGACAGATTATTCCTGCCCCCATTCCAAATTCAGATCCAGATTCTTGCCCAAAGTTGCCCCTGCAAAGTTGATCCTGAAGTTTATTCTCTGAAGTTTGTTCTCTGCAAGATGTCAAATGTTGCCAAAGAAGAATCAGGACCTCATGGCAGCAATCAGGCCCATGTATGTGTTTATTTTATTGTATTTGTTAGATCTGTATCCCACTTTTCTTCCAGGAGCACAGAGCAGCCTACATGGGGAATCTCTCTTTATTTCATCCCCATAACAACAACCATATGACGTTACCTTGTACCCTGTGATCATATATGCACAATGGCAATACTTTTTTATTTTTATTATCAAATCTGTACCCACACACTCCAAGCAAACCAGCCCACAGTGATTTACAACACCGTTGATATGACCCAATTCCTTACTGTGAATATCCATGACAATGCAGGTGTCCAAGGTGAATTCAGTAGCAGGGGTGTCTGGGGGACAGGAGGTGGGCAAAAGAGTCAAGATGGTAGCTATGGCCAGATAAGCAAAGCCTCATCCCTTTTTACATGCATCACAATATCGTAACACCCCCAGAAGAAGATTTGATGGTGCAATCATCTCCACCATCTTGGCTGTTGTGACCCTCTCTGCCTGCCACAGATGCCCCTGGTCAATAGCACGCATTAAGTTTATGAGAGATGAGGATCTGCTTTACTGGCCTTACTGGCACATCTTCTTTCATTTTTCATTAAGGGGGGGCTGACTGGCTTTTTTTTTTAAAAAAAATTGCTTTACAACCATGTTGCTATCTTCCAGCCGCATATTGCTCTGGATCCAAACTCACTGCAATGGAGCGGGGAGGAGGAATTTAAAAACGGAGATCATCTGGGAAAAAAACCCTCTGCAACTGTCTTTCTTTTTCTGGGAAGGGGGAGACAAAGTGAAGCAATGTTCTTAGGAAAGCAGCATCTTCTAATAAATTTCAGTTTAACTCTGATTGTTTTCAAATATTGCTTTGAACCAACCAGTCTAAACTTCCAGCTTCAATATATTACATCTTGATTTTCTCTCTCCCTCACTCTCTCCTTCTTTTATCCTAATCCATTTTCCCAGCAAATAACACTCCTTTTTTCATTTGTATTCATTGTTTTGATGCTTCACTTAGAAAGAGGAATGATTATATATGATAGCATAGAATGTATATCCCAGATGTCCTGCTGGGGTCCTTTCCTGCTACAATTTAATAAGCAAGTTAGCACGGGATGCAAATCAAGTCAAAGAGGGAAATGTTTTGGATATCGTCTACTCCAGCCCTACCAAGTGCTAGAGATAGATTTCTTGATCACTGCTTCCTTTACTGTTGATAGTCGATCCTAAAAGGCAGAAGCAAAACTGATTCATCCTAGTACTTTCCCCCTTGATTGGATGGCAACCATAAAAGACTTTTAAGAAGCAGGACAGGAAGAGTATTGATACTTTTGAACTTTGGTGTTGGAGAAGACTCCTGAGAATACCGTGGACAGCCAAGAAAGCAAACCAATGGATCATCAAACAAATCAACCCAGAGTTTTCACTCAAGGCACAAATGACTAGGCTCAAATTATCATATTTTGGGCACACTGTGTCAAGACCCAGCTTTCTTGATAGGTCTGTAATGCTGGGAAAGGTGGAAGGAAAGAGAGAAAAAAAAAGAGGATGGCCAGCAGCAAGGGGGATGGATTTGACTACAGTGGCCATGAGTGCACCTTTGGAAGACGTGAAGGGCCAGGGTGGGGACAGATCATTCTGGAGAACATCTGTCTATGTGGTTGCTAAGAGATGACACTGATTTGATGGCACAAAATCAATCAGTATCTGAAGATGAACCACATTATGGGTTTTTATTTTTCTTTATTGTTTTCTACATTGTTTTTAAGGATATGTTATTTCTTTGGTGGATCTTTCTGCGAGCTGCCTACAGTCCTTGGAGAGATTGCAGATCAATTAATGTAAGAAATCAGGAAGTGAAGGAATGCCCATACGTCATATTTCACTGTTCAACAGTTTGCACAATTAGGAAGTTTCTTTTCATTTTTAGGGGAAATCTGCTTCTCTTGTCTCTCATTCTGCCCTCTGAAAGCAAAGTACGCAGTTGCTCTATCTTCTGCATAAAAGCTATTTCAGCTTTTCTTCAGATATTTGAAGAAAAAAAAAAAGCCATCCTTTTCCCCGCTTGTTTTCTCTTCTCCCATTTCAACATACCCCATTCTTTCTCTTGCTCCCCCTAAATTTGCTTTCCAGTTCCCTCACCATCCTGGTCACGATTCAGCCGAATTAGGACCAGGGAGATCCAGGTTCCAGACCACCCTCAGCCATGGAAGCTCCTGGATAACTTTGGGCTGGTTGCTGTCTCTCAACCCAGCCTACCTCACAAGATTGTTATTGTAGAAAAAAACAACAAAAGGAGGGTACACTACAAATGCCACCTTAAACTCCTGGAGGAAAGATGGGTTATGATTCAAATCAATCAAATAATAAAATGTAGTCCACGTAAAAGACATTTTCAGTGTATAGGTGGGCACGGAGCACATATCAGGAACATCTAAATATGCCTTTTCCCAGGTTTTCATGCCAGCTGTGGACAACAGCTATACAAACCCTGGAAAGTCACAGCTGCTTTAAAGGGTTCCTCATAGCTGCTGCGTGTGCACCCATGCACATGGAGAATCACATTTTGTCCTCCAGATCTAGTTCTCTATACAATCCTGGTGTCTGTCATTCTCCACCACCTAAAAGTTGCCCAAAGGAAGTGTGTTTTGGGGAAAAGAAGCCTCTCCCCCTCTTAAAAAAGAAAAGTTGTGTAGCTGCAAAAATGTGGACAAGAAACGGTACGCAACGGCTGGTTGATTTCAGCAATTGCTTTCCGACAACTGTCAGGTTGGAAAGAATAAAAAGAAGAGCTAACTGGCAACACAGGGATGCCCCATCCATATGGATGATGTTGGTATTTAACAGATGTAAAATACAGCTATAGTTGAAGAATTGCTAATTTCCAGGTTTGCCTTCAAATTTTACCTAAGTGGAAATGTAAAGCCGAGAGACAAGTTCTACACAGAAGAAACATCGACATAAATTTTGAACAGAACACTTTCTCCAAGCTTTAGGAAATTTGCCAAGAGCATTCCTCACATCTGTAAAATGATTTAGAGGATCCTGCCGAGAATTCAGGGGAAAGTTTCAAGATGTTCAAGCACACATTTCTGTTTATAACTATTTATGCTGTCAGATTTATCTCCTTGGTGTCTCCAACCCATTTATCTAGAAGAAATTACATGTAGGTGCTTAAGTGGAAGCTGTGTCAAGGAAGAAAATGTTTTTTTATAAATAATGTAACCTGTCTGGAAATATAGTAGACACTGGCATCTCGGCTTGGCAACTAGATTTGGTTTAAGATAACTCACATATATACACACAGAGAGCGAGAGAGATGGGCTGACAAAAATCACTGGGAATTTATTCATTGATTACATTTACAATCTGACGTGCAGTAGAAAGCTGCACCGTGGCACATGTTCTTTTCAAGATTGTACATACTAAATTGTATTGCCTAGTTGCTCTTCAGTTGTTAAGTCGTGTCCGACTCTTCGTGACCCCATGAACCATATCGCGCCAGGCCTTCCTGTCCTTCACTGCCTCCCTGAGTTTGCTCAGTTTCATGCTCATTGCTTCAGTGATGCCATCTAACCATCTCATCCTCTGCCGTCCTCTTCTCCTTTTGCCTTCAATCTTTCCCAGCATCAGGGTCTTTTCCAAAGAGTCCTCTCTTCGCATTAGGTGACCAAAGTATCTGAGCTTGAGCTTCATTATCGATCCTTCCAATGAGCAATCAGGGTTGATTTCCTTTAAGATTGACTGGTTTGACCTCCTAGCAGTCCAGGGGACTCTTAAGAGTCTTCTCCAGCACCACAGTTCAAAGGCATCAATTCTTCGGCGCTCAGCCTTCCTTATGGTCCAGCTCTCACAGCCATACATTACTACTGGAGTATTGCCTAGAGTCTTCTCCAATTGTTGTCCAATATTCCAGATTATTTAAACATAGTCAGTCCTGAGTGGGGGGGGTTTATTATTATTATTTTAAAGAATTTTTGAAAAGCGGTACCTCTGCAAACTAGGGGGTATTCTCAAACTTGCTAATGTTGCCTGCCTGTTCTGCATAGCTGGCACCAGTTTAGCTACATAAGCCATGACACATGTTTCCAACTCACCATGCTGTCTGTTTTAATAAATGAGAATAACTCTGGGCATCACATTTTAGGAAGAATATAGACATTTAAAAGTGTATCCAGAGGCAGCAACCAAGATGGTAAGAGTCTAGAAGGAAAAACATACAAAGAACAGTTGGATTGGGTAGATTTCATGGGGAGAAGATGTCTTCAAAGAGACCTGAAAACTGTCTTCAAAGATCTGAAGTGCTGTTGTATATAAGATGGGGCCTAATTGTTCAAAGTTGTTCCAGGAGAAAGAGCTAGAAACAGTGGCTTTAAAAGTAGACTGGTTGGACATCAGGAAAAAGTGTCTGAACTGTAAGAGTTGTCAATCCTGGGTAAAACAAGCGTTGCTGTCCAAGTGATGTCCAGATGTCTGAAGGCTGTTTGGGTCTGGATGAGGAGGAACAAATTGAATCTTAATCCCAGCAAGACTCTGAGTTTGTAAGCCATCCAATTCTAGAGAGATTCCATCTTTAGGTTTTGACAGGGTCAGGCTACCCTTTATTGAACTGGCTTCTAACCTGGGCATTCCCCTGGACTCACCGCTCCTACTTAAGAAGCAGGTGGCAGCTATGGCTGGGAGGCCTTTGCAGAGCTCATCTGGTGCATCCTGTGATGTGTTCATCATGGAATTGCCTTCCAGAAGCATTTGGAATCTACAGCTGGTCCAGAATATAGCAGCCTAAAAAGTCACGGGCACGCCTCATTGCACACCATTGCTTTGGAAGCTGCACTGGCTATGGATTAGCTTCTGGGTACAGTTCAAGGGGCTGGTTGTCACCTTTAAAACCCATCATGGTTCAGAGCCTGGATATGTGCAGGACCACCTCCTCCCAGTAACATCTGCCCACCTGATAGGTCAAAGTAGGGCAGGCCTTTTCTGCTCTTCTCACTCTAGAGAGGCTGCAGAAGCATGCTTTTTCTATCTGTGTCCCCTCCTTTGAAAGAACATCCCCCAGATATTTGAGTGCCCCCTTTCTGTTACATGAGACTTCAGCAAATGAAACCAAGATGTTTATCCCCCTTCATGGTCCACTGCTTTATTATAGGACCTTCATCCCTTTCACTTACATTGGATGAAGATGTAGAACATAGTAAGTGCTCTCAGGAGTTCAGTTCTCTCACTTTCCTCTAACTCTGGCAAATTCCTCTTCTTCCACCTGTTGATGGCTACATGTATGAATGTGTGTGTGCAGAAGAACCCCCCAAGCAGTGAGCTTACTTGGGTTGGCACACCTACTTTCTACTCTGAGCCAATTAAGTTTGACAATTACGCTCCCAGGAGCGAAGGGCCAGCAGTGGGTTCAGAACACAGTTCACTGTACTATATTTTAACTCATCCTGGCTTTTCTTTGTGATTCATCCATCTCCGCTAGTATAAACACAATCAAAACAATTATAATCAGCATCGTTTAAATCCTGCCTGAAGTATCATGAAAAACAAGGGTGTCTGCTTTCCTCCAATCCTGAGAAGATTCAGATTTCTGTTTAAGGAAAAGAAGCTGAATTTTCTACACTTTATAAATTATAGGCAGAAATATCCTAGCCAGAGGACTCCCAGTGAGGTCAGGTACATCCTTAATGAGGACAAATTCATGTCCAACATTTTTATTTAACAAGAGGAATGTCGTTTCCATCAACCATTTTCATCAAGGGCACTACCATTCATTAGCCATTAACATCATCCTGAGCCCTAATTACCTCCCTATAGTGATACCCCAGTTGACTTAGTTTAGGGAAATGTTTCCACACCTCCTTTGGTGACTTCTCAGATGGAAGCTCCAGCCTTTCCTTGAATGGATGATTCTTCCATTACAATTTCTTAGCCAGAGACCTGGCTGTGAACAATTTATGTTTAGAACAATAAATTGCTTCCAGCATTCTTAAGACTTTTGTTGATCACAAACATGTATTGAAACAATTGTTCCTTTGCTGAGGATTTATACAATCTTGAAACCAGATTTGTTTATGATTCTACTACTACTCATATATTATTACTCCATAGTGGCCTTTCTTGAAGTCCACTGTCAAGATGGGACAAAATGTTTCATTTTTTGTGGTAAATATACTCACTCATGGAGAGGACAGATGGACAAATAAACTGATTTTGATTTCTCTCAATGAGGGGCATCCTCAGGGGGAGTCAAAAAAAATCAAGATGGTGGCCATGACCATGTGATCAAAGGCCCATTCCTGTTTTGATACATGTAAAAAAAGGGGCAGGTCTTCAACTGCATGGTCACAGCCAACACCTTGACTTTTTTGACACTGCCTGGGAAAGACCATGCTTTCAGTTCCTCATATTTAGGTTTGTTGCATCCACATTTCAGTGGCCTATGGATCTTTTTTTTTTCTTTTTAAAAAAAAAAGGCTGGTGTGAAAATTTCGGTGTCCTTATGTATAATTTTCCCACTATACCCCTCTGTGTGTGTGATTTTGCCTAAGAGACATACTCTTGCAAATACTTTCAGTACTAAAATTGATACTGAATGTTTCTTTTTGAATGTATACTTTTTTAACCAGAGATCTGTGCTCCAAAATTCAGAGTAAAACAAAAGCATAATGATGTTTTGGTCTGGGACTACTTTGGGAAGTGTGAATGATAAAGATAGGAGGTATCAAAGTGAGATGGTATTGTTCATACTGAGTGTAAGACTTTAAAGTTTTTTTTTTCTTCCATCCCTTCTGACACTTTTAATACCTGTTGTCAAAGGGGGAAGAGAGAAAGTAACCATGACATAAGAAAGATTTATAGAGTTTCAAAACCTCCACTTAAAATTAAATGCAGTGCAAACACCAGCTTCCCACATTTAATTGTCTTTTTCACAGTAACGTTGTGTCAGCCTCTTCTAAAAGCCTATTAATTCTGTAATTTAGTGCTCGAACAAGTTGTGAGACAGACAGAAACCCCGCTTGATTTTCTGTCGCTTTCCTTTCTTTTCTTTTCATTGACGAACTGTCATTGGTGTCTCAGCGTTAGGCCTGCTTTCTTCTTGAAACCCTTCAAATCTTACAAAGAGTGGTGGGGGGGGATTTTTAAAAAGCAATTTATAGCCATTTTACTACCTCAGCGAAAAAGCGCTTAGCCATCATTTATTAAAATAGATTCAGTAACATTAAATGCTGTTGTTCTATTCAGCCTCTAGACCACACGATGGGGGTGAGGCTGGAAAAGGACACAGATTAATTTAGTAGATTTGGACAGCATAAGAAGACGTGCCTTAGGGACAAAACTGTAGCATGATAGCTCAAAGACAGAGTAAAGGCTCAGATGCAATCCCAGGGTAGGACGGGAGAGAAAATCTAGCTGAAGCTGGAACTGTGGCATCGTGCAGTGCTTTGCATTCAAAGAGAAGGAGATACATTGGCGGTCATGATCGTGCTCACCTGGCACATCTCCGCAACTCTTTAAAGCAGCTATATCTTTTTCGCAAAACAGCACAGCTGCCCTCTATAGCTGCAACACGATCCTGGGAAAAGACCTGTTTGGTTTAAGGATTTGTGCAACCCTGTGTGCTCCAAAGCACCTTTCTGCTCTTAAAACATTTGCTTAAACAAATACGGAGAGACAGCAAGAGAGGAACCTTGCTTGTATCACGGAAGTTTGCATATGGGAAAGGAGTGTGAATTTGGGGTCCTTTAAAAAAAAAAAAAATCCATAACACAGATGAAGAGAAATAATGATTCACAGTATTAACCCAGTTGTATACAGATCCATACATCCTTATTATTAATGCTGTCATGAATAAGATTTGTTTTTAAGTCATTGCAGAAGGTAGTATGGGTGGCAATTGCAAATTTTAGCTCCTTCGGAGAAATCTTTAAGTAGTCCCAGCTGTTGGACGGCAGATGTGCCTTAGGAAGTAGGGACCTCTGCATGGAGGTCCACAAAGAAGAGCAAGGGAGATCCCGTGCGGCATCATTTTTAAAATAAGTTTTTTCCAACTGTTTTTTATTTTAGAAGAATACAAAACATAAACAGAGTACCAGAATACACAACAATGACAACATTTAAACTAAGCAATCCATGAAATAAAAAGAAAAAAAGACCTCCCCAAAAAATCCTTAAACAAAATTTAACAAATTACAATTCTAAAGAGTTAGGGTTAGGGTTGAAATCAAAGTTCTAGTGTATATGTTAAACTTACAGGCACTGGTTTACAAAAAAAAACACCTTATAATACTCTCAGGTACCCCCCCCCCAAAATATAAAATGCCAAATGATATCACTGTATTATTATAAAATATCATAACATCTATGCCAAAAAAGAACATACCGCTTCATTCTTTGATTAGCTGAAAATATTGCCTTTCCCAGAACCAAAAACCAATCTTAATGCCTAGAATAATATAATCTTTCCAACTTCTAAGTATAAATCTCTTGGCTCCCTCTCATGCCCAGTGCAACCATAATTTTTCATAGACTGTCAGATTCCCAATTTCCTCATGAATCTACTTATGTACATTAAAACACTATTCCAGAAAAATACCAAAAGTTCATAAGACTGTATCATATGGATCGATGAACCTTTACATTTTTTGCATCTCCAACAATGAAAACCTGATGTCCCTCTGTCGGGCCTTCAAGGCAGATCAAACAAGGAGACCAATGCCATGTAGCTCAGTACGAGTTTTATTGTGAAGGTATCACCACAGTTCAAAAGCGTCAATCCTCTTCCTATCCAGCTTCTTCAAAGTCCAACTTTCACTTTCATAGAGTGCCATGGCTTGAACAACTCTGTTCTTTGTAAGCATGAATCTGTTTTTGTTTTCATTTTCCATCCTGGTTCCGGGAGTTTCAATCCCCTCTATTTTTTTGTGGGGGGAATTTCAAGGGATTTTTTAAAAACAGCAACAGATTTATGTTATTTTCAGCACTGTTACAGGGTAGATATTGCAAACTCCGTGGAGCTCATCATTTCTGCCCTTCTGGCACACAAGAAGTAGAATTAATAACACATGTTCTTTTATTTTGGAGGTTTTATCTGACATTGGATCAAAATCTTATTCTTCCCCTTCTAGCAGTAATCCCCAGACAATCAGACACTTTCTATGTTGATTTTCTGCTTGCTGATAAGATTTTTTTATATTACCTACAATGTTTCAAGCCAGTTTGGTGTACTGGTTAAGGAGCTGGCTGAGAAAGCAGGAGATGGTGAGTTCTAGTCCTGCTTTAGGCATGAAAGCTGGTTGGGTGACTTTGGGCCAGTCCCTCTCTCTCATCCCAACCCACCTCACAAGGTTGTTGTTGTGGGGCAAATAGGAGGAGGAAGGAGTATTAGGTATGTTCACCACCTTGAGTTATCTATAAAAAAGTTGGGATAAAATTATTATTATTATTATTATTATTATTATTATTATTATTATTATTATTATGGCACTACTTGGACATGGTTGTGGAGCTTGCATGCTCCAAGGAGGATGAAAGCTATGCCAGAGGTTCAGCTATACTGGATAGGTCTCATCAGAGGAGCCAGACAAAGAGGGTCTCTCCCATAAACAATATGGTGAGATGTAATTTACAGAAACCCATACTGGATCAGTTGTTGCCCAGGTGAACAAGGACCACACTAGGTGTTCTACTTCCTGAACATCTGGTGACAAGTGGGCTACAGGACTCAGGACTGTTGGCTGAGCAACCAGGGCCAGCAGCTGCAGAACTACTGGAAGAAAAGTTGTTTACCCATCGCAAATATATAAAGACTGAAAACAAGAAATAATGATTTGCTGTTACAAATCAAGTCCAAGAAGAAGAGGATATCTGTAAAGAATTCACCACTTCTGGAAAGAACAACATTCAGAATCAGAAATAACAGAACGGAGGCTAGCAGATCAACATTGATTTATAACACAAAATAAAGTATTCACAGAAGTGGAATTGGAAGAACTGCAAAGGTATACCCAGGGCAAAGAAATCAAAGCCTTGCCAGAAGTAGCTTAGACAGTAGAGACTTCTTCTCAGAAAGAACAAAGCCCTCTAACTAAAAAAACAAGAGGAATTGAAACAAAGAATAACTGAGCATCTAGAACAGACAAAAACAACAGAATAAGGTTGCCTGCATTGAAGCTTGTTACAAAGGAAAAGCTAGTGCAAGTATTAAATGATGCCAGTACTGTAATGTCAAATATAAGCACCAGCTCGCTGCAAGAAACAAACCAACTGATGTACAGCATGGTTGCAGTTATAACCAAATACCTGGGGTGCAAAATCAACAAACAAGAAAAAAAGCCAAACAGTGCACCACCAAAATGGAAGATCAGGCTGAAAAATAAGATCAGCATGCTAAGATCAGATGCAAGCAAGCTAGAACAGATGAAAGAAAAGAAGCTGAAGAACTAAAAGACCAAAGAATACCTGATCAAGAAATATCACCTAGAAACAAGGAAGATCAAGGAAGTACTGGAAATAATCAAGTAGCAAATAACAGCCATAGCCAAGAAGATCAGCAGATACAAAGCCTGAATTGTATAATATAGGCAGAATCTCCAATATCAGTCGAATCAGAAACATTTCTATCAATCCATCAATGGAGAGACTGCAATGAACCAGTCAACACCTGACAAAGTAACAGTGCAGTTCTAGATGCAGCTATAGGACAACCCAAAGAAATACAACAAGAACGCAGCTTGGATAAAGGAGGTAGAAAAAATAAAAAAGCTGAAATGAAAGAACTTGTAATAACAACAGAAATGGTGGAGGAAAGGGCAAGGAAGATCAAGAATTGGTCAGCGGCAGGTGAAGATAAACTGCATGGTTTTGTTTGAAACATCTGACTGGTCTGCACCCACTCATTGCCATGCAGTTTAACAACGTACTGCAAGAAGGTGAAATGGAAGATTGGTCAACATCTGGCAAAACCTACCTGATAATAAAAGATCCAGCAAAGGGGGCAGCACCAGACAACTGCAGGCCAATTACCTGCTTGCCAACAACTTTCACATTGCTAACTGGTCTGGTAGCTGATGCAGTCCAACAGCACCTAGTTGAAAATGAGCTCTTTCCATCTGAGGAGAAAGGAAACCTCCCAAACAGCAGAGGGGCAAAAGATCAGCTCCTAATTGACAAGATGATTTTGGAAAACTGTAAGAGAAGGAAAAACAACTTGAATGTAGCTTGGATTGATTACAAGAAGGCATTCAACTCCCTGCCACATGACTGGATAATCAAGTGCCTAAAAATAACAGGAGACAGTAGACACTTCAGAAGCTTTGTGCAAAGATCAATGGCACAATGGAAGACACAGTTGCTAGTCAATGGTGATAGACTGGGAGAAGTTAACATCAAGAGAGGAATCTTTCAAGGAGACTCACTATTACCACTACTGTTTGTTGTTGCATTGATTCCTTTGTCAACAATACTGAACAAGTCAGGCCACAGCTATCAAAAATCAAAAATAAATATACAGCCAAGATATTGCAATGGAGTTTGGACTGGACAAATGTGCCACCCTGACCATCAATAGGGGAAAAATAGTGAAAACTGAAGGAATCAAGATGCCTTATGGAAATAACATCAAGAGTCTGAATGAAGATCACTACAAATACCTGGGCATCCTTCAGGCTGACAACATCAAGCACACTGAAGAAGGTTAGTAGTGAATACATCAGAAGAGTGAAGAAGATCTTAAAGTCCAAACTCAGTGGTGGAAATACCATCAAGGCAATTCACATCTGGGCAATTCCAGTCATTAGATATACAGCTGGAATAGTGGACTGGACTCAAGCTGAACTAAAAGCCCTGGATAGGAAGACCAGAAAAATAATGACAATGAATCATGCCCTTCATCCACGCAGCAACGTTGACAGACTCTACTTACCAAAGAGCATAGGCGGGCTTGGAATGTTACAAGTACACCAGACAGTTGAAGAAGAAAAAAAGGCATTGGAAGAATATCTGAAGGACAGTGAAGAAGATGCACTGAAGCTACTACACCATGAAGGCTTACTGAATACCAAAGAGACCAAACTGGCCTACAAGAAAGACCAAGTGAAGAATAGAAAAGAGACATGGCAAGGCAAAATATTACACAGCCAGTACATAAAACAACTAGCAGGCAAAGCAGATAACAACAAGATCTGGCAATGGCTAAGAGCAGGAAAGTTGAAGAAAGAGACAGAGCAGCTAATTCTTGCTACACAAGACCAAGCCTTAAGAACAAATGCATACAAAGCCAGAATTGAGAAGACAGCAGCGGACAGCAAATGCCACCTCTGCAAAGAAGCTGAAGAAACAGTGGACCACCTAGTTAGCCGCTGCAAGAAGATTGCACAGACCGACTACAAACAATGGCATAACAAAGTAGCAACAATGGTGCATTGGAATATCTGCAAGAAATGCACTTGCCTGCAAGCAAGAATTGGTGGGACCACAAAACAGACAAAGTAATAGAAAATGAAAAAGCTAAAGTACTCTGGGACTTTAGGATTCAGTCAAGCACCTGCCACACAACACCCCAGACTTAACAATTGTTGATAAGAAAGGCAAAAAAGTCTGGATAGTGACTGCAATACTATTACCTATAGTAATAGGTCCCTTGGGTGTGCAATTTCAAAACATCTGGAGCACCACTTGAACACCATTGGCACTGACAAAATCACCATTGGTTAATTGCAAAAGACAGCTTTACTTGGAACAGCTTATATCCTGCAACGATACTTTTAATATTAGTAAACAACAGTACCTGGCTATTCCAGGTCCTTAAGAAGAACTGGGTAGCTAGACAAAAATGCCAAATCCAGCCTAAGCATCTGGCTGACTGTGTGACCAACCATAATAAAGGCTTTAGCAGAGGATCCATAGTGACATTTAAAATGGATTGCTATATATGTTTATTTGTGTTTATCTATTTTGACTCTCTTCATTCCCTTTTCTTTCTGATTTATTTGCTGGCTAAAGGCCAATTGAATGGAAAAATTCTGGTCCCATCCATGTATGAGATGCAATCCCATCCACTCTGCATTACAATGTTGCTCACTACGAATCTTGGTTGCCCCCAAACTTGAAGTACATTCCTAGTCATCAAAAGTATTTCCATTCCAGCCCTAAATAATGTGAATCACTCTCTTCTTCTCCCAAGAAGAGTCAACTAGCTTACCAGGGGAGGAGAAGGAGGTGATAACAAAACAGCACTTGTACCTTTCATTGAGCATTCTTTCCTTTTCAGGAGAACGCTGGGACTACAAATCTCAGCATCCCCCCTCCCCAAGAGCAGCAACACCCATGGGGGCTGATGAAAATCTGCAAATGCTGCTGCCCAGCAGAAATGTGATGCCTTCGCTTCTCCTGACTCAGCTGCTAGAAGACAATGATGGATATTTGGGAGGGTTGCTTTTGGGTTATGTTCTTGAGCTTCTATGAAGCATTTGATTGATGTCTGCAGGAAATGGAAAATGGAATATGGCCTTCCAGCAGAATTCATAAATCCAAATAGGGTTGGGGAAAATGTGTTTTCTTCTTCCTCCTTCTGTTGTGCTGAAGGGTATGTGTTCCCCAAAAATCCCTTAGATGTTCAAACTTAGTTGAGGTTCATATACAGATGACTTGGTCCTATCAAACAGCTTTGAATATCTAAACATAAGGCTTAAGGCTGGCCCATGAGCCTATCAGCTGATGCATTCCTCAAGCAAAGGAATTAATTAGCAAAATTATTTCCCCCATTTTTGTAAAAAAATGGCATCAGAATTAGGGTTCCATTATCATAAAAACAAACAGCAAAATCAGCTTTGTAGCAGCTTTCTAGTGAAATAGGTCAATAAAATTTTTTAATTATTTTCAGATGGCATGCATTATAAAAAAAAGGGGGGGAACCGTTAACACATATATACATAAACACAGAGTGAGTGTTCCGCCTATAATTGTGTGACCTTCACTGAAGTGTTGTGCACTGATAGGGAGTTTTCCATTTAAAAAAAAAATGCCTTGGTAATAGATAACAGAAGAATGTTGGATTATTAAAGAAGAAAGTGTTATATATCTGAAAACTGGGCCCCAGTTACATGACAAGGTCAGGAACTGAAAAGCCTGGGTCAGCCATATAGCCCCAGCACAAGTCTTCCTATGGAATTTGAGCCATTATATTTTCATGGAAATGTCTCAGCACTTTTTTGCACAAACCTTTTTCATCCAGCTTCTGGTAATTATGTGATGTCAATGTAGAACAGGTGAACAGACTGCAAGCACAGTTGTAAGGGAGATCTTTGCCAATCCTCACCATGAAAAAATTGCTCCTGATTATGACATTGTTTCTGAAACTGTAAATATCTTCATAAATATAGGGTATAATGCTCCAGTCCTACTGATTGATTGATTGTGTGCCATAAGTCAGTGTCAACATAGATTCTCTCCTGATCTTTCAGGTCTTCCAATGGTATACTCATCGCTGCCATAATTTGAGTCCATCCACCTTGCTGCTGGTCGTCCTCTTCTTCTTTTTCCTTCCACCTTTCCCAGCATTAGAACCTTTTTCAAAGAGCTGGGTCTTCGCATCATGTGTCCAAAGTAGAATAATTTGAAACTTTGTACTCAGCGATTTGCCAGTCATGACTTGACTTTCATCCAAAGTGGTTGACTTGTACTTCTCCCCATCAAATCATAATAAAGGAGAGAAGAAAACAAAACAGTGCCTTTATGCTCGACATGAGAATCAGGGGACGCCACTGATTCTTTGGGAAGCCTGTTCCTCTAAGAAATATTTTCATAAGAGGCTAAAATACTGCTTCAAAACTTTAATCCCTCCAGATACAGAAAAGCATTTGGAATCATAATCTTCAAGAGAGAAAATGTGTGTTTATATATGTGTTTGTGTGTGTGTGTGTGTGTGTGTGTGTATGTGTGTGTATAGAGAGAGAGAGAGACATATCTGAGAAAATGTGGAATTAAAATGTATGTTTGAACATATTGATCTCCAACCATCTCACGTAGTGAGTGCAAACCTCTTCTTTCTACCTGATTATTTTAATGAGGAGAGTTGTATGTTTCTCATCAGCATAAATCTTCTTAAATCACTTTTTAGAACTCCACCCTAGTCCTTCTACAAGTTGAGCTTTTGGTGTCCACCAGGCAGAGAGCAAGGGTTTCAGTGTATGTTTATATTATATATTATATTATATTTATATTATATTTAATATGTTTATACAACAGCATTCCACAACTCATTATCTCTATATGTGTTTGATCCTATCTTCCAACATAGAGAATTTTGGAAGTGTAATCATAATGTTTTATCTATGTTTTTAATTGTCTTATCCTGTGTTAAATTTTGTAAGATGCCTAGGATCTGTTGGAGTGGGCACTTATAATAAATTTAATTAAATTTAACTTACTGAAATAAATAATTCCTCTGAAAGGCACTAGTCTGGGAAGAAAGTTTGTGGATATAATTCAAACAGCAATCATTCCAATCATAGTGGAAAAATTATATTCATGCTGTTGCGGGTGTTTTACCGAAACGCTCAACAACATAACCCTTTTCATCCATCCACTTCTGAACATCCACCAATATTGTGGCTTTTCTTAAAACTAGATAAGGACATTGGCTAGCCAATTATAAGTTCAGCCTCAAAATACTTCCTATTCTTAAATTAGCATCAACCAAGCCTGAAATAAATTGCTGGTGTCTGCTGTTAATGCTGGAAAAAAACTGTAAATTCTATGCCATTTTCTGAGGCTTGTTTTCACAATGAATTAATAGAACTTAATTTAGCAATGTATCCACAAATTTTACTACAGAAGGCATACAATTCTCTCCCCCCCCCCTTTCTTTTCTCCTTCTACCTTCACTACAGGCTTTCTTTCTTCTTCAGTTCATCTCTTGGCCTTCTTCTATGTGACATATTCTCAGATATTTGAAGGCTACTGTCATGAACCTACTCAGTCATCCTTTCTCAAGACTAAGCATACCTAGAAGTGCTTTCTTTCAGCCTCTCTTCACAGAATTTAGTGCATTATAAGTCTTCTAGAGTCATTCAACCATCACTGGGTGAAAATATCTACAATGAAGACCGGCTATCTTCAGCAGTGGCTGGGCAATGCTATGAAGACACTGTAAATTGCTAGTGAGGATATGCTCTTAGTTTCTAATTCCTGATCATTTTCATTGTCCTTCTTTGACCCAGTTGAGAATCCCAGTACTGGGTTTAAAACCACACTGTGAATGTTACATTTCTCCCTGGAAATTATGTAATTTACATAATCTGGTATCTAAATTAATTATAGTGACAACATGCCTAACACAAATTGTACAAAACCAATTCATCGTTTTTCCTTTGCTGGTTTGAACCTAGTAGTATGCTAGATGCAAATAGGCTTTCATTCCAGTTGTAAACAGACCACAACCATGATGTGAAATTGTCCCTGAAACTCTTTGATATAGCTTTTTACACTGTGGCTTCCTACTTGCAGGACATGTATCCATGTAAAAACCCAAGCACTTTGTGCTAGCTAGCTGATAAGTGATGTTGAGATTAGGGAATAGTTTAGTTTCCCATACGGAAATGTTCCCATAGAAGGAGGAACGGCTATTATATTGGCATCTGAGGTAGAAACTTACATTACCCAGAATTTTGGGAAGAACTGGATGAAGGAGAGATAATGGCTGGCACAAACTAACTTTGATCCAGACAACAGTGGCTGTTAAAGATTTATGGGATTAGTAAAGAAAAAAGTTGGCTACAACTCTTGAGAGAGACCAAGCAGTTAATTTGAGGGGAGCTTGAAAACTCCTGAAGTATTTCAGGGCAGGTCCAGAGAAGATTGATGAAAAGAATCATTGGGGAGGATTTGCTGTGGGACCTTATCTACTCAATGTAGATGGTCCCTCAAGGATTGAAGATGATGGAAGATAAAACAGTTTGCTATCCAGAGCAGAGAGAGGATGCCTGTACCAATCAGCGAGAAAGGATATGGCCAGCATGATCTTATCTCTGCAGGAAGATGTAAGTAAAGAGTAAAGTAATTAGAAATGGCATACATGCTTGTTAGAGCAAATATTATGGCCTGCAAGCATATGTGCATTTAGAGCAAATTTAGGCTGCAGTCTTGAGTATGCAAGCCAAGTATTCCCTGTGACACTCTAAGAAAGCAAAAGCTGGACTTTAAAGAAGCAGGATAGGAACAGTATTGACGCCTTTGAATTTTGGTGGTGGAGAAGACTCCTGAGAATACCATGGACAGCCATCACATCCTATGAACTCCTGAGAACCTCTATAACTGGGTAGCTTCAGCATTGACATCACTTTTCCTATGATTTGCAAATGACTAAGCCAAAGGGTGGGAATTAGGCACAAAATCCTGCATGTTCTACCAGTGTAGGTAGCAGGTAATTCTCAATGCTCTGAAATAAAATGGTACTCCTGAACACACACAAAATGTCCTTACTCTACCTTTGCAAGGAGACAAGCATTCAGTCTCTCAAAAGATATACCTATTAACCCTAATCCAATGAAGTTTTTAAGCAGAAATTGAATGGAGAACATTCAGGAAGTGAAAACAATTGCCGGATATTTATTTACAAACCACATCTTTGTCAGGAATCAGTTAAATTCAATTTGCTTAGATTCTAATTTTTCAATTCTTAACTGTGTTTTTTTCCAATTCCGCATTTTGAAAAGTCATCCAAAAGACATGTTTATTCGTACTTCTCTTAATACGTTCACATTTGTATGAAATTTTGCTTGATGCAAGCAAGCTTGGAAGCATTTTTAATTTTTCATTCATTTAATTTTTCATTCATTTTAATCTACATTTCAAATTTAACGTATTGCCATTTAAATTTTACATGTAATTTTAATTTTAAATTTAATTACATTTAATTAAATTTCTAATCACGATTGTTTTGTATTTTACAATGACTGTATTTATATCATTGTTGTTTTTATCGGATTGCTGTACACCACCCAGAGTCACTTCTTGTGAAATGGGCAGCTATATAAATTTGATTGATTGATTGATAAATAAATAGTCTTGGTCCATGTGTTCCCCAACTAAAAACATTTCTATGCCAATGTTTTGTGAATAGCTTTAAAAAGAATTTTAAAAAGCGCAGGTATATATTTTTATTTATACATAGCAGCTGTGTTCAACCCTGCATCTTCCCAGGTTTTTTTCCCTAAACTGCCCCAGTCCTGACAGCTCTGGGGGGCAAGCAGCAGAACAAAATAAAAATACATAAGTAGAATATACCCAATTAAGGCATATACAATCCATTTCCTACGATGGCAGCCACCATCAGCCTGGGCTCGAGGCAGAACACAACAAGCATAATTCAACTTGTTCACAAGGCAAGGAGAATTGGGGTCCACAGATTTCTGGTGGAAAGAGAGGGGGCTACCACAGAGAAGCCTTCTTACCTCACCCACACCTCGGTAGGTGGGGGACTCTCAAAAGGCCCCCTCTAGATGTTTGGACTAGGCACAGTCCTGGCGAGGTTTGATGTATTGGATGTATTAGAACGGTAATGCAGAGAGCCAGTTTGGTCTAGTGGGGAAGACTCCAGGCTAGAAAACAGGAGACAGGGAGTTCTAGTCCTGCCTGAGGCATGAAAGCTGGCTGGGTTGGGTCTCTCTCTCTCTCTCTCTCTCTCTCTCTCTCTCTCTCTGCCCAACTCACCCCACAGGGTTGTTGTTGTGGAGGAAATAGGAGGAGAAAAGGGTATTAGGTATGGCTGATGCGGGTCTTCCGGGCTGTGTGGCCGTGTTCTGGAAGTTTTGATTCCTAACGTTTCGCCAGCATCTGTGACCGGCATCTTCAGAGGACAGGAGGAGAGACAGGAGCAGTTCTCTCTGTGCCCCATTGCTCCAGTCTGTGCTCCTGTCCTCTGAAGATGCCGGTCACAGATGCTGGCAAAACGTTAGGAACCAAAACCTCCAGAACACGGCCACACAGCCCGGAAGACCCGCATCAGCCATCGTAGTCCGGCCGTGAAAGCCTTCAACGGTATTAGGTATGTTCACCACCTTGAGTTATTTATAAAAAATAATAAAGGTGTGTGCGTGTGTGTGTGTATATATATATATATTGCTAGACATGGCCACGACTAACAGAACTGTGGATTCTGGGAAGCCAAGTACCAGCACATCTGTTGCAGGGCCTGCCCTCTGGAAACCCCTCAAGATCCAGTCAGCTGGCATTTCATAAAGCCTTAAAAACATGTCTGTTTTCCCAGGCGTGCAGATCAGAAAGTTAATTATGCTTATTTACGACGGTGGTGGATGGCCTCAGCTGCCATTATACATACATACATGCATACATACACACACATACACGTATATTATTATTATTTGGCTGTATTGGGTTTTAATCCTACGTTAGTTGCCCAGAGTCACTGCGGTGAGATAGGCAGCCATATAAATTGACTGATTGATTGAAATAAGAAAGAAAGAAATACACTGGGATGGAATCCAGTTCCAGAAATGGTAATTGGATAAGTTAATACAAAGCAGAACTGAATTGATTTTTTTTTTTTTCCTCCTATCCCTCAATTGAAATCCTTAAGCTAACAATTGCTACATGTTTGGGAAATTCTTCTCTTGGGGAGGCAACAAGCTTTAAAGCCCTGCACCATAGAATATTCTACAACATGTCAGCTTTAATTTAGCCCAAAACTCTGAGCAGGAGGATGAACTGGACAACCTCTAAGACCCCTTCCACCTCTATGATACTATTTTCATTTCTCCAGAACATTACCATCTCAGGAAATCAAATGTGATCTCTGAGGGTGAAGGAAGTTCTGTGTTTTACCGAGTACGAGGAGAGAAAAATCAGTTTACAGACAGCATTTCCTCTTCCAAAGTCAGGAGCATAAACAATAATCCTGTTAGAATGTTGGAAAGTTTGCAACTAAATCTCTTGCCATTAGCAGAGATTTAACTAACTGCCCTCCGCCCAGGTTTTCTCTGCCAAGACTTGCATCTTCAAAGGATCCCAAACATTTGAATTCATTAAATCCACCATTTTACTATTGCCACTGGCTTAAATGCACAGAAGTGTCTGTGGGGCCTGGGATCAAAACAGAGTCAGCCAAAGACAAGAAGAGGAATGAGATCAACCTGGGCAGAAAAATGAAATATCTAGAAGGGGATTTTCCCCACCCCAAACCCTTCAAAACACCCAGACTCATTGAGAGTTGGGTAGCATGCAAGTTTAATAAATTACTATTAATTATTGTTACTATTCATTCTTAGTGAGGATTGAACATGTCATGAACTTTGGAATAAAGAAAGGCAATCTGAAAAAGAAAAGGAAGGCAAAGATCCATCTCATCCTGGGTCCTGCTACGACAAGGCCAATCAGATACTTCCAAGAAGCCCCAAAGAAGGCAGGAAAAAAAGTGCTTTTTTCTGCAATTTTATCCCAGGTACTGAAATTCAAAGGCACACTGTGTCTGTATACAGATAATATCACAAACATGAAGGATTCCTTGCTTTATCTGTCTCTTATCACACCCTTCTTGCTTCTTCCCCATTTCTAATTTTGATTAGGTTATGTATTCCCCTTGGCTCCAATGAAATGCTTGTAATACACTGCTGAGCATGGCTGCTCTGGGTTCATTATGACTGCAAATGCCATTCTAATCCAGTAAATACCAAATACATTGGAGCCAGTCTATAATTATCAGCAGAAAGGGATCCCTCATTTTTCAAAAGAATACTAGGAAATTGCTACTGTACTGT
Source organism: Python bivittatus (assembly GCF_059951505.1). Lineage (NCBI taxonomy): Eukaryota > Metazoa > Chordata > Lepidosauria > Squamata > Pythonidae > Python > Python bivittatus. The sequence continues at coordinate 15,423,337 of NW_028277096.1, forward strand.
TACAACTTAATGAGAAACCCTTAGATAACAGGGTTTGGAGCACTGTTTCTCAACCTTGGCCACTTTAAGATGTGTGGACTCCAATTCCCAGAATTCCCCAGCCAACATGCTGGCTGGGGAATCCTGGGAATTGAAGTCTACACATCTCAAAGTGGCCAAGGTTAAGAAATAGTGGTTTAGAGAAAGAATGTAGCTTAATGGTAGAGTCCAGGAGTTAAATGCAGGTCTCAGGACCAGGTAGATATGGAGAAACTCTTGCAAGAAGTGCTGGACAGAAGATGTAAATCAGCCTTTGCAATATTAGATTAGACGCAGCGAAATGAAAAGGTACTGTTTTGAATGCTAAAACTAGACTGGACCATTTGCGACCAGAGACAGTGGCTCCTCATTCATATAAAAAAGAAATTGAATTCACTGCTGAGTTGTGTTTTAAAATTAGCCCATATTGAAGAAAATGCAACAATATTTGGGGATTTTCACATAGACGACTATTTTGTTGCCTAACACATAGAACAGGATGGGGCTCCTTCCCCTTTGTGTGAGCTCGTGTGGTTGGCTCACTACAAGTCCAACTGCCCAGCAGATGGAGTTCTTGGAAAGTTGATAGTCACCTGATTCAGGGACTTCCAGGATTGTTGTCTTCTGAATAAACTCTCTTGCACAATCCAGATTTCCAGGTAGTTGGCCAATTAACTAATTGGCAGATGTTTGGGAGTCCATCTGTTGGAGGGTCAGAATGGATAGGAAATAAAAGGAGGGAGGGGGGAAGCACATTCAGACTTGCAAGATTGGTGTAAGCCCTTCAAGGCAGGCTATACTAGGAGACCAAAGTCATGCAGGCCAATATTACTTTTATTATAAAGATATAGTAACTGAATCTTGCAAGTCTGAATGTGTTTCTTCCCTCCTTCCCTTTTTCTGCCTGAGAACTAGGGAGGATCTTGGCTGAGATGCTTACTCAAATTACATTTCTGGCCCAGACTCAGGTTTCTTTTATCTGACCATTGTCTTGGTAGCAGCTCTTCCTCCTGTCCCTCAAGGCCATTCCCTCTTTCCATTAAAGCCAAACGCACACATGCAGCTAACTAATGTATACAGTATTGTATATTGCTATACAAAATGAACCAAAGTCTATTTACAAAAATGTTAGCGAATAAGGGTGCAGATAAATAGATTCAGCATAAATATGTACACTAATAAAATCTGATTATATCCTATACTAATAAAATTTAACTAAATGACTTATATTTTGACTTCTGTACTTAGAAGGTAAAATGCTTAGCTGCTAGGTTCTTCTTCCTCCCACACTTACTTATCTTCCACACAAATTCTCTCCTTAACCCAGTTAACACTACTGCAACAGCCATTTGCAGAAGTAAGCAACTAAAAATATAGAAAGAATGGTGGTACAAAGAAATGTGATCAGGCTGATAGAGCTTATGCAGAAACCTATACTGTGGTGCTTAGGATCTGAAATCTTCACAGCAGGCTTAGTGTATCACTAACTGGCCTCTCCCAATGAAAACCAGTAGCTCCCTATAATCTGTTACCCAGATCCAGGGCTATGAAATGAAGGCAATACAAGTAGATCCAGTGAAGCTAGAACAACACATCAGATGTGATGTTACCAGGCCTTTAATGTACTCCTTCATACATTAGCTATACCAAATTGGCCACTACTTGACCCCATGATAGAGATTGCTCAGCAGTGCCTTAAGGGTGGCGTAAATGTACCTTCCTTGTCTTACAAAAGGAACAAACTGGGCATAATTTCAGTCCTTTAACAGGATGAGTTTTGCATGGAATGATCCATCCATGAACTGACTTCCTGCAGATCTTTCCTATATGATGCAACCCATTGTTTCTCTAGCTCATTGTTTCTCAACCTTGGGAACATTAAGATGTGTGGACTTCAACTCCCAGATTTCCCAGATCAGGAGACCAGGGAACGTTATTTTTGCTACCTTGCTGGCTGGGGAATTCTGGGAGTTGAAGTCCACACATCTTAATGTTCCCAAGGTTGAGAAGCACTGCTCTAGCTAATGAACAGATGCACTACAAAAGGGTGACACAGAACAGTGCCTAACTGCAAAGCAGAGATAAGCAACCTTTCCATGGCCACACCTAACCTTTGAGGTAATGGTGGTTGCCTAAAAGTGGGTGAACCTTGATGGAAGAGAACGCAGCTACTAGCAGGATTACCTACTTGTTCCACATCTGCCTCTCACTCATTGATGATCAATGAGGGATCTTTCCTGAGTCTGGCTGGGAATCCAGTGCATAGCTATAGTCCATTCAGTATCCTTGGCTAGCAGGTCCATCTTGTGAAGTATCCTTGGATTGAAAGAAACCCACTTCTTATTATAGTTTAGAAGGGTACTCAAAGAATTTTTTTCAATCCAGGTCTTTTGATAATTTTAACTGTCCTTAGCTGTTTAAAGATGCATTGTCTTCTATTCTATTGCTTTATTGTTCTAATAATGCTTCAGGACTTGTTTGGAGGGAGAAGACTCTTTGAGGCAATGTTTCCCAGGGTGCACTGCTTTTGCAAGCTATATTTACCTGATACCGTACACTTCTTTGCAATTCCCAATGTGGGTATTTTTATGTGCTTAAAATACAGCTTTGATTTGTGTATCATCACAACAGTCTGAAAAAATAGACTTTGTCATGCAAGGACATTCCAATTTGCATGAAAATTTGTAAAGCCCAAAGTGGTTAGGTGTGTATCAGAATTGCTACAGAATTATTTTTACTTCCATCCATAGGAAGGGTCAAACATAGTTTGTGTGTTTAGTCTTAAGAGCTGATAGGAAAGATGACAGCCCTTTTCAGAACCAAAGCCAACTATTCTCTGGATCAGTGTTTTTCAACCTCAGCAACTTTAAGCTGTGTATACTTCAACTCCCAGAATTCCCCAGCCAGCATACTGGCTGGGGAATTCTGGGAGTTGAAGTCCACACATCTTAAAATAGCTGAGGTTGAAAATCATTCCTCTAGATGTTCTTCAGTGCTCACAACCAGCTTCTGGTTCCCTTTATTCTTAGATCTATCTCAGATATTCCCCACCCCTAGATGCCATGATAGTTTTAAGATCTCTGACCAAGACAGGAGAAACAATGTTTCTGAAGTAGTTAAATACCGATGGATAGGCCATGCCAGTCCAGTAAAGAGACTTGCCGATTAACCTTTATTGCTTATTTATGAGCATAAATTTAATGTGATGGCATTTAGAGCACCATATGGAAATGACTTTTCAAACAAGGTTGCGATCTGTCTTTTTTAATTACTGACTATAAACAAGGCAAGGTTGACATTCTTCCCAGTTTAGTGCAACCTAAAACTCTTATTTCTAAAAAAAAAAAAATCTCCATATGCTGCCTAAATGCACACGGGTACATATTTAAATGTTTATCCTTTGCAAGACATGTCTTTCAATATTTCAGTCCATTTAAACCCTCTAGAACTGTGTAGCAATATTCGGGGAAGAAGGGGTAGGGAAAAATGAGTAGAATTGGGGTCTTATCTTGCTTAAAAGACATCTAATTGACTGCTGATTTTTTGTTGTTGTTTTTTTTGAAAAACGAACATGGTCGTAGACTTGGGCAATTTTCCCTAAATTTGGGTAACTTGAGGAGGGCAGGAATGGGGGTCCACAGTTAAGATGGCAACCATGATTATGTGATTGAAATCCTGCCTCCACAATGCAGATAAAAAAGGGACAGGGCTTTAATTGCACCTCATAGATACCTTCTTGAGTTTTTCAGAAACTCAAGAAGGTCAAGGGATCACATATAGAGAATGAATGAATGAATGAATGAATGAATGAATGAATTCCATTCATTCCTCTCTCTGGTAAATTTTGTAGTTTTCATAATGGCTTCTTTCTAGCTATTCTACACCCCACTTTCTTGGACACATAGCCCAGATTGGAGCACATGCAGATCGCTCCATGGTTCCCAGTGTGCATATACATACAAATCCACAGAGATGCAATATGCAGGGAGAACAAACACATAATACATGGACAGAAATACAGACATCCCCTTATAGCCACTGCTGGTAATGATGGGAAATTCCTGTAGGTAATTTACAGATTTGTTCCCAACCAGCATATTCCACTCAATCCCTATATCCAGGTCAGAGTGAGCACACACCACTCCACACCTCCGGCAAAAATATATAGCTTGATGTTTAAAGAGCAGCAAACATAAAAAACCAGTTTGGTATAGTGGTTAAAGCATCAGTCTGGAAACCAGGAGACCATGGGTTCTAGTCCCCACCTTAGGCACAAAGCCAGCTGGGTGACCTTGGGCCAGTCCCTCTCTCTCAGCCCCAGGAAGGAGCCAAGGGCAAACCACTTCTGAAATCTTACCAAGAAAACTGTTATACTCCTATTGAATAAAGAATCCCAAATCCACCCATGAAATTTTCATGAAGCAAATCCTCTAAAGCAACTTCTTTTCCAACAAACAGGACAATGGTCTAAACCAGTGTTTTTCAAACATAGCTACTTTAGAATATGTGGACTTCATTTCCCAGAATTCCCCAGCCAGCATGGGGAAGTTTATACCTCTTAGTTGAAAAACACTGGTTTAAAAAAAGTAGAATTTTTCAGCCTTTAATTTGTACACACAAACTTTAATTTGTACACACAAATGTTAGAAATATATCCCAAAAGTTTTCTCTTCCCCTAGATATCATTGCTGCTGACCTCCTGGGACTTTTGTAGCAATAGCTGGTTAGTACTTGAATAGGGAATCAGCAAGAAATCCTAAGGTTGTAGGCTAGACTGAAGAAAAAAAAATCTGGCAAATCACAGCTGTGCTCCTGCAAAGAGAACACAACTGTGTTCATGTAAACCCTTAGAATCAGCTTAAATCAGTTTTCACATTACTACTATATAGAAGCAACTCACTAGTCCTCATGAAAACAAACCATTTACTGGTGTAGGCTTTCAAGGCCAATATCTGTCAGGCAGTGCTGGGGTTCAGGGCTTAATAACTGTAGTCTAGACAAGAGATTGCCTGACATTTTGCCAACAACCACAACTAACATCTTCCCAAGAAAAATGGTCTAACTGAGCAAGAACTGACTGGCTCCTGTCTTTATAACTAGGTGCCTTGACTTCGGATTGGTCTTTAGCCAAGCTTGTTTCCAATTGGTGCAGGTTGGTGGCTCTGATTGGTTTTTTGTTTGTGCCCAATCCTGATTGGTCATTTTGGTGGTGTTGGTTCCTGATTGGTCCAATCGGCAGTCAGGTCACCTGGCTATAAAGACAGGAACCCAGCCCGTCCCTCCTCATTTGTCTGTGGTCTGTAAAGCAGAGTGCCTTGCCTCTGAAAATGCTAGCCACAGTTGCTGGTGAAACATCAGGAAATCTGTTGTCTAGGCCATGGTTGCTGAATCCTGAACCCCAACACTGCCCAACAAAACAAATCATTCTTGGTGAGCCTCTTTTTTATACCCCCATAAAAGAGTTTTGTTATGGAGATGCATGAAATCCTTTAAACAAAGAGTGTGCCTGGGGTTGTAAATGCTGAAAGTTGCTTTGACAGGTGACTGTGTTATCTATCAAAAGCACGCACGCACACACAGATGCACACAGTGTATTGTTCTCTGCAGTTCAGGATGTCAATTACTTTTGAAATGTTTTCATTCTCCCACTCTGCTTGTACCATAGGTTGTAAGAGAAAAGTGGAAAATGTGTTTTTCTGATAGGGAACAGAAAGCAATGCAAAATGACATAATCTTTCCTCAGAGTGACCCAGAGTGAACTCAGAGTTGTCCCTGGGGGGGTGGGGGAAGAAATCATAGCTTTCTGCAGGAGATAAAAATGGGAAAGATAATTTGTGGCTGGGTCTATAGTAGCAAATGGCAACCTGCTAAATGCCAATTGCCCTTTGTGCTGAGAGCAACCCACACCCAGTGTCACATCCACAGGAAGGTAAAATGCCTTTGTGGTTTCAAGAAGGGACTGAACATAGATTACTTTTTTTGTATGTAGGTATGTAGGTATGTATAAAACATGTTCCTTCTGCTAGAAAACCCAATTGGTAAGCGCCATTGGTTAGGTTTTATAGCAGTGTTTCTCAACCTTGGGAACTTTAAGATGCGTGGACTTCAACTCCCAGAATTCCCCAGCCAGCATTGCTGGCTGGGGAATTCTGGGAGTTGAAGTCCACGCATCTTAAAGTTCCCAAGGTTGAGAAACACTGTTTTATAGTTTGTGTTCAATTTGATTTTAAGCACCAGCACTGGGCAGGAGCTTTTGTGCTTTTTATTAATTGTACTGAACAATGTGCATTTGTTATTTTAGGGGCTGTTCTGACTTTTTAAACATTTTTACCAATGTAATCCTAAAACAAATGTTGGTTATGGGACAAATTGGAACTGCTGTTGTTGCTGAACAATAATAACAATCACCCATCGCTCAAGTGGCACGCCTGGGAAAGATGGGGCATCAGCAGAAATCCTAGAATTTATGAGTTTGAAGGGGTCTTAGAGGTCATGTACTCTGACCCTCACCACACAAGTTATCCACTGTGAAAAACAGACATTTCCCACTTCCCAAGAAGAGGGATGGCAGTCATGTAAAATCTTATAAAATGAAGGCCTGACATAATATAATATCTACACATCTCTGTCTGAAATGTTATACAAATAAAGTAGATTCCATGTACCATTCTAAAAATACGCTCAGTGCCAAAAGCTGTTAGATCATCCTTGACTGGTGGCCCTCCATCCCTCGTGTGAAACTCGTTCACCCCAGCAAAGTGCTGCTAAGTAGGTTGTCCCACTGCTCTTCTGTGTGTGCGTCTTCAAGTCAGGGTTATCCTGTCAACTACCTGGATAAGTCTCTGCATTTTCTTGACAAGATTTCCAGGAGTGCCTTCAGGAGTGCCTTGCCTTCTTCTCAGGGCTGAGAGAGAGTGACTGGCCCACGGTCACCCAGCTGGCTTTATGCCTTAAGGCAGGACTAGAAATCACCATCTTCTGGTTTCTAACCCTTAACCACTACACCAAACCGCCTCTTTAAACTGCTTTTACTATCAGGAATTCCTTCTTAACATTCAGTCAAACCCTGGAGTGAGGACAGAGCCATGGGGGAGTCTGCTCAATACTTTCCTCCAGATGATGCAAAACCATTTCTGGGCAATCTCTGGGTGTGATTGTTCAACTCAGTTGCACAGCCACTGTACCACAGGACATGTTTAGAATGCATTTCAAGTTTGGAAAGCATGACAAGCAAACTTTTAAAAAAGGAACAGCCACAGTAGTTTTCCATCTCCATCCCTCAAGAAACAAGGTGGGTTCCATCACCTTGGCTAAGAAGCTGCTTATGAAATAACCTGCCAATGGACTCCCCTTTTTTCTCTTAATTGTTTAGCTCTATTTTTTCTTCCATAACTTTCCCAGTCTTCCCACAATCTCTTACAATCATGTTGTCAACACTGACTTAGCTCTATCTAGCACCCTTTTGCAAATCCTGGTTTAGGTCCACTTAATGCTGTATCATCATCAACACTGACTTAGGTCCATCTAAGGCTGTTTGACCAACATGACTTCAGATCCATTTAGCATTGCACTGCCAATGCTGTCTTGGATCCATCTTGTTAGATATGTCATTCCCATCCACCAAACTGTTCCTTTAGTGGTGTAGAATAGAGGAGGGATCACCTGGTGTTCTACTTTCCATCTCTATTTGGCTCCATTGTGCACATGAAAGGTTTAAGGTTGGAATAACCAAAGGCCACTCGCTGATAATTAACCACAGGATTGTTTCCAGTGACTCTGGAAAGTTCTGTCCCTTTTGATATATAGCTATAGATAAGTTAATTCTTGCCTCCAATAGAAGAGAATATAGACCATTGTTTCTCAACTTGGCAGCTTTCTGATGTGTGGACTCCAACTCCTAGAATTCCCTAGCCAGCAGGGAAATTCCGCAGGCTGACTGGGGAATTCTGGGAGTTGGAGTCCACACATTGAAAAGCTGCCAAGGTTGAGAAACACTGATATAGACTAAGCTAACTCCAAAAACACTAGAGAATTCCTGAAAGGAATTCAGGCAAATCAGCCATCAATAAACACATAGCGATAACCCACATTTACACACCATTCAAAAGAGACAATAAAAAAAGCTAGGAAGGAAACAAAAAGACCAGAACACATCCTCTCCAGCAGCCAGTACCCAGATAAGCAGGGATTAACACCAGACAAACAATCAAGCAGAAAACAACACCCTAATCAAGGAACTACCAACGAGAAAAGCACACCCTCACCAACATTGTATTGTATATAAACAGGGAGCAAACCCCACACTCACTAATACTGATGACGTTACCTAGTCAGGTAATGAAACGTCTGCAATCAAACAACCAAGCTCAGAGAGCACTAAGGACTCCATAATTATTGCCTGTTATTCATGTCCCTTTACACCTGCTTTTCCCTGCCTTTCCTCCTGTTTTCGCCTGTTATCTTTTTTTCTGATGTTTGTTGAGATTTAATAAATAAACACCAAGCGATATATTTTTTTTACTATCTGTATTGAGTGGCATGTGTCCTTGCTCTGATTTGGACACAGGGACTGGCTGGGAGCGTGGTGAGGGCTGACTAAACTGGAAATTACTTGTGCTAATTTCCCACCACATCTAATGCTCTTTCACCAGCATGACTTCAGATCCATCTAGCGCTGTATTGCTAACCCCGAGTAAGATCTATCCACTGCCATGTCATTAACACTCGCTGGCAGCAGCTCCTCGCAATTTGGGGAATGAGTGTTTTCAATCCTATTTGGAATTGCTGGAAATTGAACTTGGGACTTTCTGCATGATGGCACAGTCTGTGCTATGGCCCCTTCCATCTATATAAACATGTGCTGGCTGCATTCGAACAAGAGTGAAAGTGCATTACAGATTCTTTATACACGGAGGTCACTGTTTAATGGAATCTGGGTTTTTTTTCCTCCTCACTTACCAAGGCCCTATCCATTTCACGTCACCTCTTTCTTCTAATGCAGTTTCAGCCTCAGACAGTCCATCTCACTGTCTTCTGTGGCTTGTAGAGCAACTGTAAATGCGGTGGTAAAATCACCTTTTAAAAATGTTTTCCAAAATCGAGGAAGCCAGCAACATTGCTGGTTCAATATGCTTGTGTCCGTAGGGCATAGAATTTCAGTTCATTTATTTCTCAGAAAGCAGAAAGTAATTGTGTTTCCATAGCAAAAAAAAAAGGAAAAAAATGGCAGAAAGGGCCGTACTTAGCATTTGGGTGCAATATTTTATCAAGTATGTCATCCGTGGGGAGGGATGAACGTAACTGTGAAAAACCACCAGTGCACTTTTCCTGGTGTTTAGTATTTTCAAGCAGGAAATCCATGACTAATGGATTGAAACATAACCCTCATGAAAGAGGCATAATTAAATAATTAAGAAAATAGGCATGGTCATAAATAAATGGTAATTGATAAAACAGGGATAATAAAAACAGAATACAAAGAGGCATGATTAAAGAAATAGGATAATGAGGGTGGAATTTAACACGGAGAAATGTAAAATTCTGCATCCGGGTGTGAAAAATGTCAGGGACAAGTATAGGACGAGGGAGACCCAGCTTGACAGGAATACATGTGAAAGGGATCTGGGTCTCCTTGTCAACCATCGGTTAAACAGGAGCCAACAGTGTGATGAAGCTGCTAAAAAGGCAAATACTATCTTGGGGTGCATTAACAGGAGTATAGCATCTGGATCACAGTAAGTCATTGTTCTACTCTATTTTCTGCCCTGATTGGACAAGAAGTGGCATATTGTGTCCTGTTCTGGACACCACAGTTCAAAAAAGGAGAGTGCCAAATTGGACCAAGTTCAGAGAAGGACTACCCAGATGGTGAAAAAATTGGAAAACAAGCCCTGGATGGAACAGTTAATGGATCTGAATATGTCTAGCTCAGAAAAGAGACAGCCAGAAGAAGAGATGAGAAAATTCTTCAAATATCTAAAGTGTTGTCTCATAGAAAAAACAGTGGGCTTATTTTCTGTCTTCTAGAGCAGTATTTCTCAACCTTGGCAACTTTAAGACAGGTGGACTTCAACTCCCAGAATTCCCCAGCCAGCCTTGATGGCTGGGGAATTCTGAGAGTTGAAGTCCACCCATCAAGGCTGGCTGGGGAATTCTGGGAGTTGAAGTCCACCTGTCTTAAAGTTGCCAAGGTTGAGGAACCCTGTTCTAGAGGGCAACGCCAGAACCATGGGGTTAAAATTACAAGGAGTGGATCAAGACAGACATCAAGGGGAACTTTCTGACTGCAAGAGCTGTCAGCTAAGCAGTGTTTCTCAACCTCAGCAACTTTAAGATGGGTGGACTTCAACTCCCAAAATTTCCCAGTCAGAAGAGACAGTGTGGTATAGCGGTGAAAGCAATGGTCTAGAACAGTGTTTCTCAGCCTTGGCAACTTTAAGATGTGTGGACTTCAACTCCCAGAATTCCCCAGCCAGCCAAGGTTGAGAAACACTAGTCTTGAAGCAGGGAGACCCAGATTCTAGTCTCCCCTCAGCCACAAGGCTCCCTGGGCTCCTTTGGGTCCATCCCTCCCTCTCAACACAACTTACCACATAAAGTTGTTGTTCTGGGGAAGAATTAAAGGATGGAGAGTTGATGTACACTTCCTGGGCTGGAAAGGTAGCAAATAAATAAATCCTAAAGGAAGTACAGGTTAAAGAAATTAAAGTGAGAATCCATAAAATGGATTCCCTATTACTATAATATGCAATCAAATATCTTCAAAAGGTGGTTGATACTGCATTTCCTTGTGTCTGTGTAGCTGTTGCTTATAGACACCAAACTTGTATGACAGTCACACAGGCATTTTACGGCTGGTGGTTCCAACTAAAGCTGTTAACAGTCAGTAGGAAAAGCTGCCTCAATTCATTTCTCATAGCTTTCTGGGCATCAATGGCCATCTTTTTTCCAATTCTGAGTCTAGCCTATCACCCTGAGATGTCCTGGTGGTCTCCCATCCAGGTATTAGCCAGCTCTGACCATGCTTAGCTTTTTCTGACATAGCTAGGTCACCAGTTGATGATACCTGCTCTGATGCACCACAATGTACTTTAGTACTTTAATGTGTACTAGCACATTAAAGTGTGAGGTTTTTTTAATCAAAGTATGCATACACATTAATAAAGCAAAGCCAAACAAATTTTCCAGGAGGCCCCAAATGGAAGCAAATATTCAGAGGAGCTATGGTGCAGATCGTTCAGTCACAAATGTATACGTTATATTCCAGCAGCAGCATGAATCCGCTGAGAGCTTCTTCATAGTCCTAGTTCTCTATAATCTTGATGTCCTACATTCATTTTAAACTGGGCTTCTGGGGATGGGAATATGACCCGGCCACAAGAACAAAGAAAACTCATTCTGAGTGAAGACCACACTCAATGAGAAGGGGCTTGTTTTCACTCTTCATTAACTTGGTGGGCCTTCATCATATCTATCTATCTATCTATCTATCCATCCATCCATCCATCTATCTATCTATCTAATCTATCATCCATCCATCTATCATCTGTCTTTCTGTCTATCTATCATTATTCATCTATCTATCTATCTATCTATCTATCTATCTATCTATCTATCTATCTATCTATCTATCACATTTATACACCATCCATCTCACTATATAAGTGACTCTAGGCGGCTTACAAATAAAAATCATCTCTGCATGAAGACAAATTGGTCTGCTGAAGACAGTGACCAGAATTGGGTCCTGGATTTACGTCTTTTCCTTTTCCTTTTCTACTCCCACCACTTTTTTCCTTTTGCATTGTGCCCTTTATTTGACGGTAAACTTAAAGGGTTTGCTATAGCTTTGTTTTCATTTATCGCAGGCCACTCTGGCAGAGCAGGCCAAAAATAATGCTTACAAAGGGATAAATACATCAGAAGACCAAGATGCCATCTCTTCACAGCAGTGTTTAAAGACAGCTTTCTTGCATATCTCCCGGGAAAAAAATAGAGTTAGAGATAAACCTTGAGCAAGTTGGGATGTAGATCTACTTCATCCTTTCTTCTGAACATTATATTGAACAGGCGCCTCTTCTCTTCCAATTTCTTCCAGTCTAGCTTTTATTATAAAGACTAGATTGCTGTCAAATGTTAAGAATTGGCATCTAATTTTTCTTGTTTTCCTCCTCCCTCCTCCTCCTCATCCTTTCCTTGATGTGCTGCCTTTTAAGTCAAAACTCCATAGATGAGAGGAACAGTCCTGTTTCACTGATTGTACCAAAGAGCTGAGTTAATCATGTTTTGAATAAATAAATACTTTCAACCTGACCAAAATTGTGAGAATTCTACAAAGAAGGTTGATGCTAATAATTCCTTTTCTTAAGCAAGGCGGTGGGGGGGACGGTCTGTTTTATTGGCATTAATGTTTTTTGCCTGTTTCTCAAGTGCAGGCAATCTATATGTTAAATATCTAAGCCGTGCTTATTTTCCAGCAAAATCTGTGATGCATAATGCGTTTCTCTCGTTCTTTTCGCCACAACTGATCAAGCTTATTTATCTATGGTTTGACTCAAAGTGTTTCTTCTGCATCTGTTAGAATTTTTTTTTCTTGCCAATGAATGTTTTCTTTGCTTCAGTGCAGATCAATAGCTTTCCACAAGTGTGGCATGGCGGGTGGGAGGAATAGGAATTATTCCAGGGTAAATGGCCATCTGAGCAAATGGTTGCCTGCGTGCCCTGGCTAAAATGTTCTACTCAGTAAGGCTGGTGAAAATGAAGTGCAGGTGGCCAAACAGGCTGTGAAAAAAAGCTGCTCTCCGTAATGAGAAATAGGAGGGTCCTTGCTCTCTGCCGTGGAGTTAAAAAGAAATTCAGCATCCTGGAGATGTATTGATCGCATCTCCCAATGGGTAACTTTCCCCTCGTCTTCCTATTTCAATGTACAACATTGCAAAATAAATGACTTTCTTCTCCCCAGACCACATGCATTTAACCAGCTCATCTAACACAATTTAAATTCTCCTCATCCTGGATTTGAGGTGTTCAGGTGTCAGTCTGTTGGCATCCACCAGGCATCTTGACTTCAATTCCTGTTGTTGTTATAAAACTAAATGGGAAGCAAAGTGGTTGCAAACCAACCCAAACGTCTTCCATTCACCCTTTAGTTATGAGGATGCTCTGGGCTCAACTGAACCCAGAGTTTTCCCTTGAGGGACAAATGACCAGGCTCAAATTACCCTACTTCAAACACATTATGCAAAGACCCAGCTCCCTAGAAAAGGCTCTAATGCTAGGAAAGGTGGAAGGAAAGAGAAGAAGACGACGACCAGGAGCAAGGTAGATGGACTCAATTATAGTAACAATGAGGGCACCATTGGAAGACCTGAAGGTTCTTCCTCCAGGTTAGGAACAGATCGTCATGGAGAAAATCTATCTATGTGATCACTAAGCATCAACAATGACTTGATGGCACATAATCAATTATAATCAATCTGGGCTCAACATAGATATTTCAAGCATCCTATGATCTATAGCCCAGTTCTTGGATTGAATTAAAAACATGAATAAATAGGAAGGCTTTAGCCTCCTCTTTATTTCCAATAACATCTCTAGGCTGTAAAGAGGTCTCAGAAACAACCTTTGAAAATAAAAAAGCTAAGTGAGCAAAGATCAAGGCTTTGCTGAGATGCCTGGCCTAGAAAACAGATCCAAAGTAAGCCAATCCTCCATTTTGAGAGAGCTGGGGTAGAAGGTGTGTTAGGGAGGCATTTAAAAGAGCTTTGGAGGGATGCTAAACTTTCAAAGAACTGGATCATGTCACCTCCTTGTCTTGGTGAGGGAAGTCTTGTACAGGTAGTCCTCCTTTAGCACTACCTCATTTAGCAACCATTCACAATTATAACAATGAGGAAAAAGTAACTTTGCACCCAATCCTCACATTTATGACCTTCTCAGGTCTGTAAAGCAAAGGAAAGCTGAAGATCGTGAGCACAATCATGGTTTCAATTAGTGACTGCTTTGTTTAATGACCAACTTGCCAGTCCCAGTTGTGGTTGGTAAACGAGGACTACCTGCAGCTGCTTTGCAACTATCTAATATTTGTTATCCTTATTTATGCCCTGTTTCTTGGTAAGTGTTTATCCACTTCAACTTGCCTTTCACCACCTTTACCACCCAGAATAACAGCTGTAAAAAGAAAATCATCAGCATGATGGCAGCTGATTTCTGGGGAAGAAATGGCAGACTGAAAACAGGTATGTGAAAAGCAGTCAACAACTGCGGTGGAACAAAGAGCCAGCAAGTAGACCATCTCTTCAATAATTCCTCTTCGGACAAGAAGTGGACTTGAGATCGCCCACAAGTGCTCCAGACAGTTGCTTCTCATGAGGAAACTTCAAGACAGCAGTCTCTGGTGAGTTTAGAGCTCTGGGAGATGAAGGAATAGTCATCTTGCTCAAACTCAACTTACAAATACAGAATGAAGCAAAATATTTTAACATTGGACATACTGAAGGATATTTTTGAACAAAAGACCCAGAAGTTAATTTTAAGAGTTTTTTCATTATAGATAGACTGTGTTTAAAAGATGTTATGGAAGAGGAACAAGGTTTACCTGAAAAGATTGAGACTGATTTGAAAGTGGATTTAAAAATGGCAGGCTACAAGAATGATATGGAAAAAGATGTTACACTGGACATACAAAAGAAACTGGATGATGTCTTAATCATTAAAAGGGATATACAAATAAGAAACCAAGAGAGTGACCTGGATAATTTTCCTATGTTGGATTTACAAAAAAGAGGCTTGTTAAAGCTTTGAAGAATTTTGTGAGAAGGGACAAAGAAAAAAATGAAGAAATCAAGTTCTAGGACATTATTGGGTTGGACTAAAGATCAAGATTGTTAGAAGTAAAAGGAAAGAATATAAAGTTGGTTTATTTGATCAAGGTTAAAATAGATATGTTGTTATCTCTGGTAAGTCTTCATGGACTTTTGCTGACACCAGGACTGAAATGACAATGCTTTATCAATTTCTTTGGAGATAAGAGAAGGGATATGGGAAGAAGAGATCATTTGTTGCATTTTAAGAGAAGGTGATGTTACTAAAGGTGATAAGTTACTAAAATTGTTTATACTTGTTGTGGTGAAGAGTTGTGTGTAGACCTGTTGTGATACACAGAGAGAGAGAGAGAGAGAGCATTTTTATTCACAATCTGGCCCCAAACACTAAGTTTTGCAAGCAGTTGTACCTCACAGGATGCATTCATCTGTATCATCATCACTAATGTATATTTGTTTCTCTAAACCAGCGTTTCTCAATCTCATGGCTGGGGAATTCTGGGAGTTGAAGTCCACACATCTTAAAGTTCCTGAGGCTGAGAAATACTGCTCTAAATTATGCATATCCACATCCATTTTTTAATCCAGCAAACAGCATTACAAAATTCACAAAGATGCAGATGGAGAACCTTGAGAAAATCTGGACCCAGATGATAGACAATAGAAACATTACAGTTATGGTTAATAACTTAAAGAAGACCTGCATTAACCAAGCACCCTGTTTCCAGCAGCAGTCATCTAAACTCTAGTGAAAAATACAGCCATATTTCTTTATCCCCACAAATGCCTGCTGAATCCCCGAGCCATATTTAACTAATAACCATAAATTTGTCCAATTCCCTTTGGAAGCTTTACTTTGCAGCAGTAAATTCCTTCCATCATTATTATCATAACTGTTTAGACATCACAGCAAACCTGCTTTAGCCAGGCAACTTGAGAACAGGCATAAAATCATAGAGTTTGAAGGGACTTCTAATCTAGTTCAGCCCCCTGCTTGGTGCAAGATCCACTATAGTGTTACATGGCAGCCAGTTTCATTGTCCATGTTACTATGGCAATATTATTTTTATAAATCCATATTTAATTCCATTTTTAAAAACTGCATTTTTTCCCCTTGAAACAGCCCCATCTGGCAGTCCCTTGCACAACGTGCTCAGTTGTACTTAATTTTTAACCTCAATATCCAAGAGAGTTTTCTACATACAAATTTCCCTGATGTTCTTTGTCAAGGAAAATTTCCCCGGTGTAAGATCCAATTTTGGTAACATCACTTTTCTGATGATGTTCTTTTTGGAATGCATCTTTCAGAAAATAAATGACTTTTTGGACACAGATTTTTGACTAGGCAAAGATACAATGCTAGTAGCAAATCCATGCTGATGGATTTCGCTGATCTGCTCCCACCTAACCAGGAACCATGCATTCATTGTATTGATTGGATTGGATTGGATTGGATTTATGTGGCCACCCATCTCAAATACATGAGTCTGGGCAGCTAACAATACTTAAAACAAGATAAAAACAATATAACAACATTATGAATAAAATATACAGCAGCAGAGAAAAGCCAACAACCAACAATTAACATAACCATGATACGGGCTCCCCCACACAATCAAAGCCCTAGGCTTGATGACAAAACCAGTTCTTCAGGGCCTTACAAAAGGCCACCGGGGTCAGAGTGAGTTTAATTTAAATCCTGAAGGTGGGCACCGCTACAGAAAAGGCTGTCTTCCTGGGTTCCACCAGATGACACTCCCTTGTGGACAGGACCTGGAGTATGCCTCTCCTGCTGGATCTAACTGGATGGACAGATGCAACCAGGACAAGACAGACCCACAAGTAACCTGGCCCCAAGCCATGAAGGGCTTTAAAGGTAACTACCAGCACCTTGAATTGAACCCAGAAGCATACTGGCAACTAGTGCACCCTGTCGAGCAGAGGTGTCTCATATGTCAAATGAGAAGCACCCATAGCTGCCTGCACCAGTGCATTTGCACCAGCTGAAGTTTCCAAAAACTCTTCTAGAGCAGCCCCACACAGAGCACATCCAAGAGATGATCAAGGCACGAGTGACTGTGAATAGGACTTCCAGGTCCAGGAATGGGCACAATTGGCACACAGCAAGTAGCTGTGCAAAGACCTTCCTGGTCACGGCTGCCACTTGTTCTTCCAGCAGGAGTTGCAAGTGCAGAAGGACCCCTGATGTAATGGTATGTGGGAATGACCTTGGGAGACTGGGCAAAGAGATGCTGCCAAGGGAGCAGTCCGATAAAAGGCAGCTTAGCCTGCAGCAGGAGTGTGGGAGGGGCAAGAGGCTCAGAAGAGAACCTCCCTAGTTTGGGGGCTGTAAAGGGGATGCAGGGAGAGAAGTACTTTCAGACTTGCAAGATTCTGTTGATGTAACCTTACAATAAAGTAGAATTAGCTCATTTGGTCCTGTTTCCTGTCTGGTCTACCTCATACGGCTGACATCAATCTTGCAAGTCTGAAAGAAGGGAAGGTTAGAAACCAAACAAAAATTGTCCAGAACTGTTGGGACCAGCGATGGCTTCTTGAAGAGGGGATGAACCACCATCTTCTTAAAGGACAGTGGAACCACCAAGCTTGATAGAGTACTGGGCAATCAGACTTAGAAAGCAAACCAGAAGGTAGTTCTGGAGAAGGCTAGCCATTTGTACCAAAAAGGACATTCAGAAATAAGATCCTATCAGAACGATTCACCCTCTGGGGAAGTTCTCACAGTTCACACTGAGTCAGTATGATCTCAGAGCATCTTTTAGGAAATGGCCTGGTACTGTATGTGGGCACTCCGTGTTTCCAAAAGACACCAGTGGTGTTGATTTTCTCACCAACTTTGGAACTTTTTGATGGAGACAAAGAGACAACAAGCTAGGCATCAGCTGCATGAGAAGCAATGGGCATGATGGCAGGCTGAAACACGAAGTTGGGGAAGATTGAGCAGAAGCAGGCCATCCAGGCTTTTTGCACAGGGGTAATTGCTGTTGAGATCTTCTCTTGCTAAGGTTACAGGAAGCAAGGATCTGGTCTCTAAATCTGCAGTCCTTTCCCTTTCACTGGGGGATTGCCTTAGGAATAAAGAATTCTTTTTAAAAAGCAGCAGCCGTTACATGCCATAATTAGCGTTAGGAAGAAAATGTCTATATCTTCCCAATTTGTTTAACCTTATTGATATTTCCCCTTAATGGAGAACTCAGAGAAATGTGTACAGTAAATTTGATTTTATGAGGTTTCCCTGATTTACCATTAATTACATCAGAGCAGCAGTAATTGTAAATGTCCATTAGTGCATTAACTCAGCAACAATATGGTGTGCCCAAAAAAAAGACAGGATTTCAGAGAAGGAAGGAAAGGGAGGGGGGCAAGGTGGGGATCTTCATGCTTATTCATAAATACAGAAACCACGGCTTCTTTTTTTCTTTTTTTTCAGAATAGGACCTGAATTAAAAGTCATGGCATTACAGAAGGAAGGATAATTAACTCTGGTATCCAAGGATGGGGAACGGAGGAAGAATACTAAAAGGGGACCATCGCTGATAATAAAGTTACAAGTTCAAACTTTGCTTGGAGCCAAACCTGAGAAAGAGTTTTCTTGCCAAGAAGTAAGTTCTTTTCATAGTAATAACAGCATCAAGCAATTAATCAATATGTTTACTGTTTTGACTACTATCATAACAAATAAGATAAAACCTATATAAAAGTGGCTAAACTGCGTTAAAATGTACAAAAATCAGTAAGAACGTTACAATGATTTAAAAAATGGAAGAACATTAGGGAATTTTATAAAATCATCAGTCATGCAAAGCTTGCTAACCTCCATAATGGCGTCTAAATTCATTAAATATTCCATGGTATGTGAATCAGGCCAAAACAATTTCCCTACCAGGAGAGACTCCTAAAATTTTCCACATGCTGAAGCAGAAATTAGGGCAGTACAATAAGTAATGTGAAAAATCTTCTGTGATTTCCTTGGAACATGGGCAGAAGCTCAAATTCTATGGGATATTAAGAAATCAGCCCTCTCTAGTGGCTGGTGCCATTTGCTAGAACCAGAGTCTCGTGAATGCCTCTCGGAGGAATGGCCCTGTTACACACCTCAAATAATGTTCGCATTCAGTTTGGGAATACCAAGGGGCAATTTTATTCTGCGTTACAGTACTTTAAACAAATTTCTTTGGGCAAAGATATCCAACATCCTGTTTGTAAATAGCAGATCATTGCTGGCCTGATTTAAATGTAAAAAGAATTCTGGAATAAAACCAAAGGTATGTATAGGACGGATAAGCATGCAACAGGAGTAGTAGCAAGAATATTAAAAACTATAGTAGCGTTGTTGTTTTCGTACTGTTCTTATTATTAGAGAGGGAATGACAGAACGCATACATCCAGCTAAATATTGGCTACGAACAGGGAGGTTCAGATTCAAATCTACCCTCGCTCACAGAATCTCGGAGAGTGACTTTTAACCAGTCCCTTTCTGTCATTCCAACCTATTTCACAGGTTTGTTATTGGGATAAAATGAAGAGAGATCCCCATGTAAGCCACCTTATATCCCTGGAGGAAAGATCAACCCTATAAATAAATGAATGCACATAATAAAGATGGTTTGCACCAACAGTGGATTGCTTTGGAGCCTTTGTATTACCCCTTATACAGCTCCCATGATTTCTGATAGATAACCACTGGAAAAAATAAATAAATAACACCTCCTGCTGTTTTTTCATGAGCCTCTTCTCTTTCATCCCGGATTTCAAATGTGTGTGTGTGTGTGTCTGTGTGCGTGCGTGCGCTGCCATTTGCAAACTCTCGCTTTAATTCCTCGGTTCTATTCCATTGGTTTGGATCGCTGATATTATGCAGCAGATATTATAAATGGGAGGCTAATGAATTTTGAAAGCTCTTTTTTACACCTTGATTGTTTCTCTAACTATGGAAGAGGCATTTACTGTTTGAGGTAATATGGAGAAAATCATTTGTGGTAAATTAATATGCCGAGATGTTCCAAAAGCTAGCAATTCGTTGGTAATTGGAACGTTGTCTTGCCCTGGGAAACAAACAAAGCTTTCCACGTTATTTTTCACATCACATTGTACATTCGAGGAACCAAATATTCTGGGTTGCTCCTTCGCTAAAGATACAGGGCCACTGGGGGAGGCGTGCTTTGATCACATCATCACAGCTACCATTTTGACTAAAAATAACAAGTGTCTGTTTGAAACACGCACACACACACACATATACACAAACAGTTCAGGTTCCCCCCCCCCCCCCCCCGGAGATCAAGGTGGCTTCTGTGAGGAACTTCCGTTTTATAGCCACAGTAACAATCCTGTGAGGTAGGCTGGATTGAAAGAGAGTGTTTTGGTCCAAAGGAAGCCAGAGAGTTTCTATGGCTGAAGGTAAACCTGATCTTGGGTCTCCCCAATCTAATCTAAAGCATTAAGTGGGATGATCGATACTGCTCCCCTCATCATCTTGAATTGTGTACTGGCGTTTATAGAATTGCTCTTGTGATTTTAATTGGGGTATTTCTATTTTTATTGTTTTTTATTGTCTTGGATTTCAGTTGTCAGCTGCCCAGAGTCACCCTCTGGGGGAGATGGGTGGCATATAAATTTAATAATAAATAAAAATAAAAAATAAATTAACCACCACATTACATCTACCCTACACACCACATAGGATTATATCATCATCATCATCATCATCATCATTATTTCTGGCTGGGTGTCAACCCTACTGTTTTAATCACAATCACTTCAACAGCAAACAAGAATGATATCTTAGGGCTGTGCTTCACAATTTATCTCTAAAAAGTGCTTTGGAGCACACAGGAGTATGAATGTAGTAGACATCTGCTGTGCCTTTTCTCCATACAGCCCTATTATATTTACTTTCCTACACATACATACATGCACACATAGATAACCCCACATGCATTTTTGTGTAAAAACCAAAGCATTACAAACGATATTCTTAGAATGGTCCAGTCAACATTCTGCCCACAGCGGTCAACCTACAAAGCAAGCAATGGGTGAACCTGTCTTCTCTGCTGAAAAGAAGCTTAAGCTGTTCTGACAAAACATGCATGAAATCCAATCTGCTTCCATGGACTATCCCTGGACTATCCCAACAGAACAGGTGGTCCTGACAAAGCGCATTAGTCTCTGCAAACAGGTAATGCAGAAAGACGTGATTCCCCATTTCCATCTTTCCAGACTCACAAGGACAAAGACACGGTAAAGAAGGATTGCTTTGGTATCTGCCCAACAGCAATGCCAAAGGCAAAAACCATTGAACCAGGCTAAGGTGAAAGCTGGTGAGTGCTACAGCACTGTAATGATGCAGGGATCAGAAGACCAGGGAACGTTATTTTTGCTACCGCTGTGTGAGAGGCTAACCCAGTGTTTCTCAACCTTGGCAACTTTAAGATGTGTGGACTTCAACTCCCAGAATTCCCCAGCCAGCCCTGGGAGTTGAAGTCCACACATCTTAAAGCTGCCAAGGTTGAGAAACACTGGGCTAGAGTCTGATGTCAAAATTCACGGCTTAATAACACTTTTCACATTTCAAAACTCAGTGAAATGGCAAGTTCAGGGTTCTGAAAACAACCAAGATGGAGTTTCTCCTCTCCTTAGATTGGAAATGATCGACCAGAATTCACAAAGCCAGGAACAAATATAAAAGTTGAGAGAGCCCGTTGAAAGGTGGACCATTCCATCTGGGGCTCCCCAGATGCTATAAAGATAGGTCATAGTAATATAGATGGAATCACCTCTAGCATCCCAAATTGCTTGTGTATACATTTTGTGCCCCACATAGCATCTGAGGTGTTTGAGGTCAGCTGGATGTGAAAGCCCCTCATAGGCAGAGAAATCTAAAAACAGTGAGCATTTTCAGCAAAGTATTGGTACGTGCCTTCTCTGGAATTGATCTTGCTTTCTGGTGACTTCAGGAGTCTTCTGCGTAGACTTTGGGGCAGCAACACCAAAGTGACTCGTCAATGCCTTTTTCTATATTTTTCCAGTTTCCCAGTTTTGTCTGTAGCCCTGGGATTTCCTAATGAGCTTCTGTCCAAATATTTGGCCCTGCTTCACTTTTTTTTTTTTCAAGGTCAGGTAAGAGTTGTCATCTGCTGAGGCTGCTTCAAAACAACACCCCAATATTTTGAGAACTTTATTTTTGTTTTTCTTTTCATACATGGTAACTGGAGCAAGATTATTATGCTGTATGCACAAAGATGGAAGGACTCTGAAATACTCACAATGAAGGAATGGTTGGTAAAGAGGGCCAAATTTGCAGAGATGGCAAAATTGACTTATTTGATTAAGGGAAAGACAATAATTACATTTGTTAGTGATTGGAAACCCTTTATGGACTTTTTGCTGAAAAAGGGGGAAAAAAATGAACTTGTGATTTACGGGTTTGATGATTAGAAAGGGTAGAATGTGGAAGGAAGGGAGCTATGATGTAACCTTATAGAGAGAGGATAAAATATAAACGTATTTATAACTGCTGTAAAAAAGGTCAGAAGCCGCCCCTTTATATCTTTGTTTCTTTTTCCCTTTCTTTCTCTTTTTTCTTTCATTTCTTTCCGATGATCAAGTTTCTTTTATTTTTCTTTACTTCCTTTTTTCTTTAAATTTGTATTGTTTTTACTTTGCAAAAAAACTTCTTTAATCAAAATTAATGTAAAAAAAAGAACTTTACTTATTTTGTTCAATTCCCATTCAGGCAGTCAGCTTTCCATTGCAATGGAATACAATACAGGCAAAATGACCGTGTCATCGGCATATGATGGAAACGAGGGTAAATTGGTTTGGGGCCAATTTAGGGGGCGAGCTTGGCCGTTGAGCTGAATGAGGCTGATCCTGCAATCAGCAGTTTATTAAGGAATAATTGCCAGAGGTTACGCTTCATGCTCTTTTGTTTGCTAGCAGGATGTGACTTAAGACACAGCAAGGCAAATGTTTCATGCATCCCATTATTGCTATCCTCTGACTGTGATTGATAGGTAACTCTAATGGTATTGTCAGCTCCATCAGTAGGTGCTTTTGAAAGTCCATTTATCCAATGTGCTTTGACCATGGTCAAACACCTCTGGTTATATAGACCTATCCTTGGAACTAATAGAAACTGATACATGGAAAATGAAATCCACTTTCTCTCTTGCTGTGGCTGGCTTCACTTTCCCAATTTTCATTTCTTCTACAAGAATCACTTGAAATGCTAACATTTCACCAAGATTCTTTCCCCCTGCTTTCTCTCCACCCCACCCACGGGCCCCTGCATACTTTCCTCCAAGATAATGAAAATCATTTTGTTCGAGGATTATAAAACAGGCAGAAAATAGTGTTTGGAGAAGCCAGGAAAAAAAGTAAATGAATGATGACCTGAAAGAGAAGTCTCCTCTTTCATACAGCACTGACTCCTCGCGCAGCCCTATCTCTGAGCGTGAAATGGATTAAAATTAAAAAGAAGGCAAACTGTTCCAATCACATTTAAAATAGCAGGATATAATTTGATTGCTATGCAATCCACTGTGCTTTCCCAATATGGATTTTCTTCTTTATTAGCAACTGTACCTAGCTGACCTTGGCTGATCTCAAAAACTAAGCAAACTCAGACCTAGTTAGATCTTGGAAGAGCAACTTCCAGACTATCCCAGGGCCATAGGCTAAACTATGTATTTATTTAAAATATTGTAAATTATTAATGGTTGACTTTTATAATAAATAGCTGGTTTTAAAGGTTTTTAAAATATTTATTTAAATTATTGTAAATTATTAATTGCTAACTTTTTATGGTAAACTGTTTTGAGAGTCCTTTTTCTAAAACAAATCTCAAATCCGTTTACAACAAAAGTTAGCAATTAATAATTTACAGTCATTAAAAGATACCTTATATAAAAACTACAGAATAAAGATAACAGAGATAAGTAGGAAGATGAATGTAAAAACCACAGCAGCGTTGTTTTTAAAAGTCCTAGGAGAACAAACATCTCTTTCCTTGACACCCAAAAGATAATAAAACTGGTGAGGCATTCCAAAGTCAAGGAATACACTACACATCAGCCTGGAATGACACCCTTTGAAGATCATCGGGAGGCCCACATAGGAACATACAGGAAGAGATATTTCTTCGGATACTACAGTCCCAAGCCGTTAAGGGTTTTATATGTTTAAACCAGCTTCTTGAATTGCAACTGGAAACTGGAGGCAATGAAAATGGTAAAGAATTGCCACGACACATTCCAATCCCCTGTTCTACTGGTTTTCTGGCTTTAATCTTTTACAATAATGGAAGTTTCTGGACCTTTTTCAAAGGCCACCCCACTGCAGTAATTTCAGTGAGAATTTCCCAGAGGGTGGATTACCATTGTAAGGGTATCCTTACCTAAGAAGAGCCCTAATGGACATATTGGGACAGCTGATCCAAACAGTGATCAAGAAGCTAGCTCTCATTTCCAAAATAATTTGCAGGTGCCGACTGGCTCTACTTCTCAGAAAAGAGAAGCAGACAAGCATGAGAAACTTCTTTTTGGTGGAGTTCTTGGTGCTCTCTGAGCTTGGTTTTTAGCTTGCAGACAGTTCATTACCCAACTAGGTGACATCATCAGCGTGAGGGAGGGTGTGGTTTGTTGCCTGTTGTTGTTGTTGTTATTATCATCATTACATTGGATTTATCTCCACCCATCTCCCATAATGGGGACTCCGGGCGACTCACATAGTACAATATTGAACAATTACAGTTACAATTACAATTGCAATCCTACTCTATTACAATTACAGCCCTACTCTATTGTGGCCAGCAGTGGTCACAAGGGAATTAGCTCATCCCGGCTTTCTTCACTGATGATCTTTTTCTGTCCATTGCGTCAGTCACATCCAGTGTTTTTCTGCCAATCAGGTCCAGCACCGGTTCCAGCTTCCCCACGCAAAGCGCCGCCAGCATTTCCTCCCACCGAAATGGGAGTACCTATTTATCTACTCCTGGATGGTATGCTTTCAAACTGTTAAGTTGGCAGGAGCTTAGGGATGAGTGACAGGAGCTCACCCCGTCACGCGGAGCTGGGCTGAAACCGCTGGAGTGTCGACCATTTTTGGCTGGCACCTCCAGCATCATTAAGCCCCTATGCCACCATGTTTATATGCAGTAACTTGTCCTACCAGTTTGGTGGGGGGTGGTTTTCTCCTTGGTAGTTCCTTGATTAGGATATTGTTTTCTGCCTGATTGAACTTTTCTTCTGCTTCCCAAAAAAGTATGGACGTGTTTGTGAGATCACCAGAAAATAAGCTTGACTCAAGAGAATCATTACTGTTTTATAAGCAGTTTAAACCATCCATCAATATCCAAATGCCCATGACATGTTTATACCTACAAAGATCAGGATCTTGCAAGTCATGGTATTCCCCATGACACTCTAGAAAAGCAAAAGGTGGACTTTAAAGAAGAGGATAGAAAAAGTATTGACACTTTCAAACTCTGATGTTGAAGACTCCTGAGAAACTGTGGACAGCCAAGAAAACTAACCACTGGACCACTGAACAAATCAGCTCAGAGTTCTCACTCAACACACAAATGACCAGGCTCAAATTATCCTACTTCAGACACATTATGCAAAGATCCACTCTCTGGAAAAGGTTCTAATGTTGGGAAAGGTGGAAGGAAAGAAGAAGAGGACAACCAGCAGCAAGGTAGAGGGACTCAGTTACAGCGGTGATGAGTACTCCTTTGGAAGATTTGATCTGTTGGAGACAGATCATCATGGAGAAAATCTATGTAGTTGCTAGGAGTTGAAAATGACCTGATGGCACATAATCAATCAATCAATTAAACCATCCTTCACAATCTAAAATAGCATCTGGGGTTCTGAACAATCCCATTTCATTTCTGTATCTGCCTCCGTGTCCATGGATTGGCAGAATGCCGTATTCCCTTTATCTTTCAAATTTGGGGGAAACTGCTCTCAGTCTCAGTTTGCCACAACTTCTTCACTCTAATTAAAATCTCATCAAGAGTAAGGGGCTATCCTTAAAGAGCCTTTTCACATAGATCTGCAGAGATACTGACTTTCAGCCTCAGGTCCTCTGAATTCAGACTCTGTGTGCACAGCTTTTCATTTTATTCTGCAAATTCTGGAAGAAGCAGTGGGGTAAATGGTGCTCCGTTCAAAAGATGCCTAAGCATTGTGGGCTGGGCAAATTGGCATAGTGATCAAGTTAATGTTAAGTTATGGGGGTATTTTTCTTTCCTACCTAGTGTTGACAATTTTATGGCTTTTCTGTGAAGCCAATGGACTAACTCAGACATACAGAATGTCACCACTAATTGCATTGCAACTGAACCAGTGTTAGTTCCAGGTCAACAGAGCTTGACCGTAAAGAGACTGGATCAATTACTTTTACCAACCCTCCTCCCTTCTTCTTGGAGGTCAGCCAGACCTCCACAAGAAATCTGGAAAATGGGCAAGATGTGTTTAATACCCTTTCTTTCCTTGCTCCTGAAGACAATGCTGTTATCTGAATTTGCATACATCTTTCTTTTTGCAGAACTTTATCTGGGGGAAGATGCTTAAATTGAGGAGGGTAGATAACTGCCTTCTAAATTCTTTGTTACTATGCAGACTAGAGAATTAAGCAGGAAGAGCTTTTGAAGAGATAAGAAGGGGGAACTGAGAAAGCTTTTCTACTAATCCCTTATCAACATGCAGATCTCAAAACCAATTGCTTACAAGTGTTCAGCTTTTTCCTTGATTATCCTGAAAGCTACCATTTGGGGTTGTTACTTCCCACCACCACCCTTTGAAGAGAGCTCCCCTCTTTCTTCAGCCCACCTATGAATGTTTGAACTGAAGCTGTTTGCTACA
This sequence comes from Python bivittatus, assembly GCF_059951505.1. Classification (NCBI taxonomy): domain Eukaryota; kingdom Metazoa; phylum Chordata; class Lepidosauria; order Squamata; family Pythonidae; genus Python; species Python bivittatus. The sequence continues at coordinate 15,450,068 of NW_028277096.1, forward strand.
TCACTCTCCGATTATTTTCTCAGAGCAAGTAATTAGCCCTGAAGCAAATGACAGGCTAGAAAATGGCATGGCATCGTGTCTATTTATTAAGTGGGCACCTGGTCACCTTTGAAAGGTCACTTTGACTGTCTAATTTCACAGAGGATGCCATTCTGATAGCATCATTTCTAACTGGGCTTTTATTTACAAAAAGAAGGAGCCGTATCGATGAATGGGGCAGTGAACACAGTGATATGGGGGCTCTTGTCAGCCTTACCAGGTGGACCAGACAGGAAACACAACCAGATGAGCTCATTTTACTGTATTGTAAGGATACATTAACAGAATCTTGCAAGTCTGAAAGTACAATTCTCCGGCCATCTCCTTTACAGCCCAAGAAACTAGGGAAGGTCCCTTCTGAGCCTCTTGCTCCACCCTTTATCCAGCTTCAGGCTATGCTGCCTCTTATCTGACCATTCCCTAGGGAGCATCTCTTTGCCCCGTCTCCCAAGGTCTTTCCCACGTACCATTACAGCTCCTGTGTTTACTTATGGTGTGCAAGATTTGCAAAAAGACAGAAAGGACCGTGAATCATGCATGCCAGTTTTTTGAAATGCAAATTTTAAAAAGTTTAAGTTTGATGAAGTACAGCGTTTTGATCCTTTTTTTTTTTCAATCGAGTTTAACTCCCTCCCTATTCCTCACCCGCATCACCTCTTTTTGATTTTCTGACTTGCATGACTTAAAGCCAACATGGTTTAAGATGTGTGGATTTCTGGCTGGGGAATTCTGGGAGTTGAAGTCCACACATCATTAAGTTGCCAAGTTTGAAAAATATGATCTAATGAAGAGGTGTGAAATATATCTGCCTTGGAGTATATATATTGTTCTTTTACTGGATGAAAATTATTAGAACCAACAGCCATGCCAAACATATGAGGTACAAGATGCTGAACTCAGGGAATTATGTTTAGGAGCAAAACCAAAAATAAGGATTTAAGATTATTTGCAATTTGAGGGATGGCTCTTAAAGCTATAGCATTAAACAAACACACACACATCTGTTGGGCTGCAACTGACCTATTCTTGCTGTGATCTAGCCTACCTTACAAGGTTGTTGTTGAGAGGATATGGGGAAATGTCATGCTGGCTATGAGCTCTTTTGCAGGGAAGAAGATATGTTTTCAACACATAGGAGAAAGGTACTGACCTATTCATATATATTTACAAATTTATAGACCACAGCAATCAACCAGCTCTAAGTAGTGTACATGAACAACACCCAGACTCAATGAACAATAAACTAATATAGTAATATACAATAAAAACTAATATAACATATAGTGCAGTTACAGTGCAATTATTTGCAACAGTAATAATCCCATTCTTGGTGGTAAGAGCTCTGCAGCATGGCTGGCTGGGGAATTCTGGGAGTTGAAGTCCATATATCTTAAAGTTGCTAAAGTTGGAAAACACTGGTTTAGAAGCTTCTGGAAGTCTAGAAGAAGGAGACCTGCCCTCATCTCAGAGTAGCCCCACAGAGAATGCTTATGGAGGGGCGCTTCTGTTATATCAGTAGGTGGGGATCTTCAGCTGGCACTCCCTGTGCCCTCAGATTGGGGAAATCTATATGGGAAAGGCAAATGCAGTCTTTATATAGGCCCTGGACCATATAGAGTTTTGTAGGTGAACAACATTTGGAAACATATGGGTCACCAGTGCAACTCCCACAGTAATGATGTACTGAGAACATGAAGCCTGCTGCATTTTGCACCAGCTGAAATCTACACGGTCTTCAAAGCAGCCCGCGTCGGATGGAAAAGTCAAATCATTTTATTTTTGTAATACTAATATCCTAAATTGTAATTAATATTGCTGAATATCTCTTTCTCTTTTCTTTACTTCCAGTACTCTAAGTTATCTCGACAATAGAATGTCAATTATTTTAATTAATATTGTATAAATATCATTGTATCAAAACAATATATCAAGATTTACAACAATATAATAAAAGGGGAGGGGAGCAGTGTCCTGTCAAGCAAACTGCAATGATCCATAGTAATGTTAATGATCTGGCTTCAGTCACAAACTGCAGAGAAATACCTCAACGCTCTCAGCCCACCCTAGCAAATCTCTGCTCCAGGTTTGGCCAAGTAAGTGTTAAATTTCCTCCTCCTCCTCCTGCCTCTCTTTTGAGAAAAGCTGGGTGAGATTCATTTATTTTGTGGCTTCTTGCATTTCCTCACAACCTAACCGAAGGACACCTCTGTAGGAGAAGGATGAACCACAAGGAAACACAATATGAATATTAATCAAAGATGACACTGGAACTGGTGTGAAAAATAATTTCTTTGGCAGAACAGTGCCTTTTTCTCGACAAAATATCAATTGTTTATCACTTGGAATGTTCTTTAAGGACTAGAGCAAAGTGAAGATGCTAATATCCAGTTGTGGGAAAGAGGGGGGAAAATAACAGTATTCAAGAAAACATGGCTTTGTGGTCTTCTCTCCCTTCTCTCTGTCTCTTTCTCGCATGGAATAGAGAGAGAGAGGGAGGGGGGGAGACACAGAAAGAGAAAGATGACAGGGAGAAAGATGGATGGATGGATAGATCATGGATAGATAGATGAATAATGATAGATAGACAGATGATGGATGGATGATAGATAGATAGATAGATAGATAGATAGATAGATAGATAGATAGATAGATAGATAGATAATGATAGACAGAAAGACAGATGATGGATGGATGATAGATAGATAGATAGATAGATAGATAGATAGATAGATAGATAGATAGATAGATGAATAATGATAGAAAGACAGATGATAGATGGACGGATGGAAGATAGATAGATAGATAGATAGATAGATAGATAATGATAGACAAAGACAGATGATGGATGGATGATAGATAGATAGATAGATAGATAGATAGATAGATAGATGAATAATGATAGACAGAAAGACAGATGATAGATGGACGGATGGATGATAGATAGATAGATAGATAGATAGATAGATAGATAGATAGATAGATGAATAGTGATAGAAAGACAGAAAGATGGATGGATGGATGGATGGATGGATGGAGATGATAGATAGATTGATAGATAGAGATAGATGAATAATGATGGACGGACGGACAGACACAAACAGATAGGCAGGCAGGCAGATACATGCCTTTGAGTCATGTCGGATCCAGCGATTACCCCCCATAATAAAACATAATAAAAAAAACAAAACTCAAAACAAGAACTTACAAACACGTATGTAAATGTAAGGCCAAAAATTTCATCTAATGAGTCATATCACTCCCAGACCCAACGCTTGAAGGAAAAAACAGGTCCTTAGTGCCTTTTGAAAGGCAGGCAGGATCAGGGCAAAGTGAAACTCAAAGAGGATGCAGCTCCAAACCCTTGTCAAAGCTTTAGTATGGCCTGATGGTCTCCTATCTATGTATTAATCTGGTTCAACCCTGATTAACCTCCAAGTGCAGACAGGATGAGCCACATATGCTTCACTCCAACTGAAGCATGAGATATTTGATGATTTATACAGGTTCCAATTCTGGTTTTAGATAAATCAACCCCTCCCAACTTTATACCTGAATTTTTAAAGGAAGGGGGTGGGCCTATCAGCCTTTGTTATGGGTGGACAGCAATAAAGGTGTTAACAACCAGTGTTCTGCTCTTGAGAAAGGAGGGGAAACCCTATTTAGTGTTGAGCTGGATGGTCTCAGAGGATCATATCTGAAATGATGGGGATGCTGACCCATTTTTGCCACCCGTTTTCAAAGGCTTCTGCAGCCATACTTTTTCATGTCTCGATGGTCTCCTAGTTCAGCAGCCATTTTCTCCTCCATTTTCTTTCTTCTCGAGTGACCCTAGTGAGTGAGGTGGGAACTATTCTGTGCATAGAACAGCAGATTAGGGTGGTCTGTGCCCAAGTCAAAACATGCACATCCCATGTTTTGGTCCTTCTATGGGATGAACAGGAACTGTTTCATTCCAAGTACACACTGAAACACAATGAAAAAGATTACCAGCAGGCACTGTGCGACCTGTGTTGTCCTATCTGGGACTAATCAGATGTTCTCTGGGGTTCAAGCCCTCCCCTGCAAATTGAACTCATGGGCCTTCGCACTTTAGAGGCTATATCCAGTGGATTAACTTTAGGAGTAATCCAGGTCTGGCCACCTTTGTTGGTTGCACAAAAGAATATTATTTATTTATTTATTATTTATGTATGTGTTTGGTTTTACTATATTTTTATAGTAAAAAGCCAGTAGAATATGCCATGTTGGAGCACTGGCAGTGAATGATGGGAAGTAAGGAAGGGAAGGGATTGGGAAGATGGTGGAGGAGAGATGGGTGATGGGCCAGCACATTGGCCATATCAAAGAGGAGGGGAGAGAGGAAGCAACACACACCAATCTTTTCTTTTTTCTTTTCTTTTCTTTTCTTTTCTTTTCTTTTCTTTTCTTTTCTTTTCTCCTTTCCCTTTCCTTTCCTTTCCTTTCCTTTCCTTTCCTTTCCTTTCCTTTCCTTTCTTCCTTTTGTGACTTCAGGTCAGTCTTAACTCCTGGTGACTACATGGATAAGCCCAAAGTTTTCTTGGCAAGATTTTTGGAAGTGGTTTGCCATTGTCTTCTGCCTAGGGCTGAGAGAGAAGGACTGGCCCAAGGTCATCCAGTTGACTCTAAGGCAGGACTAGAACTCATGGCTGGTTGCAATAGGGAAGTGCACACTATGCTAGGTAGGATTTTTGCCTGACCTAGCATTCTTCCTACTATTTTGCCTGACCTAGCATTCTTCCTACTATTCTGCCCACCCTGCCATGGGTGTTTTTCTCTTAAGAAGATTTTTTACTAGAGTTTCAAGCTCTAAAGAAGTGATTGCTTCAGCAGTGACATTGTTCAAGCCATTGGCTTCTGTAAACAACCCGATTGCTCCCAAATATTCAGTTTTGTGGATCTTACTGGTACTTGCATATTATTTTCTACCACCATCTGAGCAGAGTGATATGTAGCAAGGTAGGAATTTCATCAGTGCTCCTGAAGGCCAGGCTGGCACATCACATTCTCTGTTTCTGCAACCCTGCAGGTAGTAAGGGGAGATTCAAGGAACTAAGATGTGGATCTTTACTTCTTTGACTTTAGTCTGGGGTTGGAAGGATCACTGGGATCACAGAAATCTGGTGGAAGATCCTACTTTGTTCTTCCTCCAAGGAGTCCCCAAATTCCACTGTTGGTGAGGTCCAAACCCTGATAATGAAAACTCAGATCCCACTCACAGGCTGTCCACCAGTGTCTTTGAAACAGCCTCCTGGGCATGCATTCAGCCTCTCCACTGCATATGCCTCGCAGGGCAAAGTGACTATGGCAGGGAAGTTGAGTCAAATCAGTGCTAAAGCGTACCATTCAGATAATGATTGCCAAAAGCTGTAACTTGTCACCGTCCCAGAAAATGGTTCTGCTGCTCTACAGGAAATGCTTCAGCAATTGCCTGTCATTTCTTCTGAATTGCTTCCACTAAGCTGGCAAACTTGCTGCAAGGAATCTGAGAGAGTTCAGACAAATGACAGTCATTTAGGATGGAAAGAGCTTAGAGGGAGAAAAAGTTGGGCTGTGGGTTGGCTGTGACTATAAAAGAACTCCACTGTGTATTTGCAGCAAGGCCAATCGATTTGCAAAAGAGCCTTGAGCAAAACGATCTCTAATCCGGGTGGACTTATCTCATGGTAACAACACGAGGAAGAACCAGGTTAGTATAAGTCCAGTTTGTTTTAGTACTTGTGTTCAGATGGCAGTGTTCTGCTCCACCACAATTTTTTCCCACAAATTCCACGTTTGAAAACCTTCATTTTTGTTTTCCATTTTTCCCAAGATACGTCAGGTTCAGTATGTAGTGTACCTGGGTGGGAGAATAAGCTCTTAGAAACACAAGTCTATCGAAAAACAACCCACACTAACCAAGTGCTCCATTTCCAAAGTAACAAGCCAACTTCCCACAAGAGGAACTGTGTAAGAACATTATTCAGATGAGCGCAAACGCACTGCAGCAACCCAGAACAGCAGAAGAAGGAAACGGACCACCTCTACAACATCTTCCAACAAAATGGATACCCACGCAACTTCATCAGAAAATGACTGACCACTCAACCCACTACAACACAACCAACAGAAGCTATGAAAAGGATAACACTGCCATACATCAAAAACATCTCAGAAACAAGCAACAGACTATTACAACCACATGGCATCACCATAGCACACAAACCAACTAAAACCTTCCAAAACATCTTAAGTAAACCAAAAGACCCAGTAGCCCAAGAAGAAAAAACAGGAGTCATCTACAACATACAGTGTAAGGACTGTAACAGCCACTACGTAGGACAGACAGGTCAGGAAACTGTCAGCATCTTAAATCCAAAAACGTGAGGGAATTCCTGGAAACTTGCTTTCAGACAAGTGAGCCATCAACAGGCACATAGAGATAAACAACATTTACACATTATCCAAAAGAGACAATAAAAAGGAAGCAAAACCATCAGAACATCCTCTCGCCAGCAATCAACACCCAGATAAGCAGAGATTAACACCAGGATCAACACCAGACAAACAAGCAATAAACAATACCCTAATCAAGGAACTACCAACTCAGACAATCAAGCAGTAAACAACAGTCTAATCAAGGAACTATCAAAAAGAAAAAACACCCCCACCCATACTGGCAGGGCAAGCTACTATATATAAACAAAGAGCAAACCCCACTCCCTTCTAGCACTGAAGATGTTACCTAGCTGGGTAATGAAACGTCTGCAAGAAAACAACCACGCTCAGAGAACCCCAGGGACTCCACAATAAACTCTCTGCCAAAATGGTTTTGAATGCTAGTATCCCAGATGCTGCTGTTTGTTAGGCAACTTGACAGTTTTTGTTCTGTATGCAGCTGGAAAGGATGCATGTTCTTTTTCAGATGCATCTCTCACAAACAAATGCTTTGGGTGGGGATATGGATTTTTAACCTAAGAAAGACAGATGTTCACCACTGCTAGGATAAATACCATTATTTGTGGGGAGAGGGCTTGTAAATCCATTTTCTTGCAAATCCATAGCTTTTTCATCACTACTAACAGCACAGGGATTCTGAAATGGACCTGCTCACCAAGTCAAACTCCATTTTAATTTGTTGATCGTGTTCTCATTGGAGGAAACAGCTAGTTTCCACTAGGCAGTACTGAAATCCATAATAATAATTAAAATGGGTTTCAGGGTTGCTGTCAGTAGTGAGCCTTGTAAGTTCAGTGGAATCTACTCACTTTCACTAAAATGTCTTGTTATAGTTAAATGTTATAGTAATTCTTTATTGATTAGCCGTTAGGCCATATCAGAATACAAAATATAAAACACAGAACAATAATAAGACCATATGTTAAAAATAGGATAAAAGAAGTAAAAGAAAATGCATATTTCCGTGTCACTTCTACAGTTTATCCCAATCAGATCTGCATAAGCAGTTCTCAGCTGTACTGTTTTGTTCAAATAAAGGGATGTATTATATGTAATTTTTGGATTCTGACCACACATGAAATATGCAGTTTTAATATAGGGATCCCAACAGGCCATTTATGTAATGTGTGGTCCAAGATACTGATCTCTCTCTTTCTTATGCAATTGACATTCAGATAATATATGTGTTATGTCTTCTATCTCCTGGGCTCTGCAAATACAAGTACATTTATTATAAGGGATTTGGTTAAACCTTCCATATTTAACCATTGTGTCCAGCTGCTCAAATCTTGCTTGAATAAATACCCCCCCTAAGGTGTTTGGGCATTTCTGTGCTTAAATACTTAGCAATTTGGAAGGTACGTTTATAGCAGCTCATCCTTTTCAATGTGCCAGCTTTATAAGGGTGGCTAAATCTCTCTGAGCTTCTATATCCAAAATCCTTTGTGCAGCAATCTTTTAAACATGTTTTCCAGAAACCGTTGGACAAGAAACAGGGAGACCGCAGCTCCTGATATAATCTGCCATTTGTGCAATCCAAGAGGTCTGTAACTGAGATTTTGTCTGTTCTAACAGACAAAGTTTGGGGAGTCTGTCAATTTCCATAGCATTGTTTTTGCACTAATAATTGTATGCCCTGATTTTAGACAAAGAACAAATTGTATAAATTCCCAGTTCGGCTCTAACTGCAGCAGCTGAGGTCCTTTTATCCACACCCAAGATACTTCTCAGATGCTGTGATTGTGTTTGTTCTAATAATAGTAGGTGTTTTAAGCCCCAAACTTCAGCTCCGTATAAGAGCGTAGAGGTAACCTTGGCCTTATATACTTTAATAATTGGGGCTAAGGAACCTGGATAGCTGTGATTTATTAATCAGAGCAGTAAATGTGCATGTGCCCTTGCTCTGAGTGAGCTCCTTTGATGATGATGAAATCAAGATCCAGTCTCACAGAAGACTACAAGTAGTCCCCAGTTTAAGAACAAGTTCTGTTCCCAAGGTCTGTCCTTAAGTCAAATTTGTATGTAAGCCAGAACAGTATTATTGTATAATATTGTATAAGTAGAATTGTGTAATTAACTCATACCATGTGTATTTAACTCAAATCATTGTGTATTTAACTCGAATTTTGCTACAATAGGCTCCATTCTTAACTATGGATCTTCTGTAACCTGGGTGTTTAACCCAGGGACTACCTGCACCCCTAGGTAGGAAAAGTGTTAACTTGCTGTATTGGGTCACCATCTAATAGCCATCTATGGCAGCGACGTTATTTTCCAAAAACCATATTTTTTACTTTGATTTATTAATACTCAGAGAATTATTATGGCAGCAGGAACCAAGTCTTCTTAACAACCTGTGCAACCCAATTTGCAGATATGATAGTAAAATCATATTGTGTGCTTATAGCAAGGTGTTGCAATGTGTGTTGAGTGCCGTAGGCATGTGTACTCCAGGATCCTTCATCAGTCCTGGTGTGATGGAATGGACTTATGAAGGCCATGCTCAGGGAGATAAGCATGTTCTTAGCCCCCAACAGGAGCATGGGAAGTTCAAGAAGATGAGGCTGGCACCTCCCTAAGGAATTCATGGTGTTGGGAACTAGGGTTCAGTCTGGTGAGATTCTGTCTTGAGGTGGAAGCTAATAAATGCAACAGAACTGTATTTGCATTGTCTCGTCGAGTTCTTTGGGCTGAACCTGACACCTGGTATGTCATTAATGTATAGACTGAATAGCAGTGGTGCAAGTATGCACCCTTGTCTTACCCCTTTGTGAGTATTGATCCTACTTGTCATGGCTCCATTAACCCCAAACTGCATTCTCAAACAAATGTTTGTGTAAAGGGCTTTGATCAGTACCAGCAGTCTGGGTTCCATATTGAGGACAGTCAATTTCCTCCATATATTTCTCTGTTCTCTGTGTCAAATGCTGCACTAAAGTCTATAAAAGCAGCCAACAGTTGTTTCCCTTACTGACATATTTTGTAATTAGATGGTGCAAGACAAAGCAACTGCCGATAGTGATCGACTCTGTCTAAAGCCAGCTTATTCTCCTATGAGAATGCACTTTTCATCTATCCAGCTCTCAACTGGAGGAACCTGGCATATATTTTAACCACAATATCTATTAAACTAATGGGCCTGTAATTGCTAGGGTCCTTTTTATTCCCTTTTTTTGTACATAGGAACTACTATTGATATCTTCTACCCAACTAGGATATGGTGGGTATTATTTATATGTGTGAATAAACCCACCAAGAGAGGGGCCCACCAGCTGGGCTATTTTTTGAATAGCTTGGCCAGTAGAAAGTCTTCACCAGGGGCTTTATTGCTCTTCAAGCCTTTTATAATAGATTTGATCTCATTTTCTAATACTGATGGCCAAAGGGGTAAGGCTTCAGTTGGTGGTAAATCACTACTTAGGAACTGTTTCTCAACAGGTTCCAAGAGGGTGAACAAGTGATGATAAATTTTCCCAATCTGCAGCAGAGATTGGTATATCGAATGCGAATCTCCGTTCTTAGCTACAGAGTGCCGAAATATAGCCGAATGATGACTTTTTGCTGACAGCTCTCAAGTCCTGACTATATTGAAGCAGCATAACTTATTTTCTTTGATTTAATGAGTTTCTTATATTCTCTTCTTAGAGACAGCATCTTAGCTCGCCTCCGTACAGAGGAATGCCTCTGAGCAAATCTCATGGCTGCCTTCAATTTCTTTTTCATCAAACGACCTTCATTGTCAAACCAAGGAGATCTATCTATAGGGAAACTTTTGGAGGAGAATTTAGTTATCAGGTGTTTCTTCAACTTTGCACAAATTTGTGAATGCATTGGAGACTGACTGTCAGTCTGCCACGGGTGACCGGACTGTAAGCCCAATAGACAGCATTCTCTGATTTGAGGCTATTATTGTCTTGGTATCTACTTCATCTTTTATCTTGACTCACCTCTGAGTTAGTTAGTACCCGCCTATCAGCCATGCTATATGATCTTAAGTCTGAACAACCTGGGAATTTCACACTTGCTGGCTGATGGTCACTTTCTCCTCTTGGATAGAAAATGACCTTTGAAAAGAGGCAAGCTTTACTTTTTGATACACAAATGAGATCTATCACACTGCTTGAGTGACCTGAGTAGAAGGTGCATGAGTATACATAGTTATTATCCAGAATTTGAACGTTACATTTAAAAATTAGTGATACCAAGTATAGACCAGCAGTATTACTTTTGTTATCTCTTGAAAACCAGTGTGGATGATTATCAAAAAATGCCTTTGGAAGTCTACTATGTTGAGCGAAATCATGAAGAGATTGGCCTAGTTTAACATTAAAATCACCAAGTAAAATAATTATGGCTTGGATATGCAAAGTAATTGTTTCGTCCAATATTATTTCCAAATGTATCCAGTAGTCAGAATTGTAATAACAAGGTGTATTTGCGGGAATATAAACACTGACCAGTATAAGCTCAAAATCTTTATATCTGAATCTCACGACCACTGTATGAGGCAGATTATCCTCGTTATATAATTTCTCACCCTGCCATTGCAGTTCTTCCTTAGTATGAATGCATAAGCCCTCTGAGGCTCACTCTTTATTCTTTAATTTTGGGGCAGGGGTGTACCTGCATTGAAAACCAGGGAGTTGTACTGGGTCCTCCTCTCCTGCTAACCAGGTTTCTTGTAAAGCTATCACCTCAAATTCAGAAAGGAATCAAACCAAATCACTCTTTCCAGCCAGCTACATTCTGTATAGGTCTCTCCGAAACAAAATGTTTTGGATGGGATAGTTGAGTAGATGAAGATTCAGACAGCCAGTTTGTTTCTGGGGCTGGAACAATATTGTCAATGCTTCCCATAGACAGGTAGTCCCCAGTTTAAGAACAAGTTCCATCCTCAAGGTCTGTCCTTAAGTCAAATTTGTATGTAAGCCGGCACAGTATTATTGCATAATACTGTATAAGTAGTATTGTGTAATGAACTTGAACCATTGTGTATTGAACTCAAATCATTGTGTATTTAACTCAAATTTTGCTACAATAGGTTCTATTCTTAACTATGGGTCATCTGTAATCCGGGCGTTCTTAACCTGGGAACCACCTGTATACACAGTTATTATAAAATTCAGCTTTCCTCTCCCTAAGTTGTGATTTTTGTTCTTCTTTATCATAGGAGTCAGTTTTTAACAAATTCCAATCTGGTACTAGAGACTCTGTATCTGGGGACCCAGCAGCTACTGCTAGTGACAGGTGAACTACAGATGAAACTCGAAAAATTAGAATATCGTGCAAATGTTCATTTAGGTCAGTAAGGCAACTCAAAAGGTGAAACCAATATATGAGATAGACACATTACATGCAAAGCGAGAGATGTCAAGCCTTACTTTGGTATAATTGTGATGATTATGGCGTACAGCTTATGAAAACCCCAAATTCACAATCTCAGAAAATTAGAATATTACATGACATCAATAACACAAGGATTGGAAATAGCACAATATCGGACCTCTGCAAAGTATAAGCATGCATATGTACTCAGTACTTGGTTTGGGCCCCTTTTGCAGCAATGACTGCCGCAGTGCGGTGTGGCACGGATGCTATCAGCCTGTGGCACTGCTGAGGTGTTATGGAAGACCAGGATGCTTCAATAGCGGCCTTCAGCTCCACTGCATTGTTCGGTCTCATGTCCCTCATCTTTCTCTTGGCAATGCCCCATAGATTCTGTATGGGGTTCAGGTCAGGCGAGTTTGCTGGCCAATCAAGCACAGTAATCCCATGGTCACTGAACCAGGTTTTGATACTTTTGGCAGTGTGGGCAGGTGCCAAGTCCTGCTGGAAAATGAAGGCAGCATCCCCATAAAGCTCGTCTGCGGAAGGAAGCATGAAGTGCTCCAAAACCTCCTGGTAGACGGCTGCGTTGACCCTGGACTTAATGAAGCACAGTGGACCAACACCAGCAGATGACATGGCTCCCCAAATCAACACAGACTGTGGAAACTTCACACTGGACTTCAAGCATCGTGCATTGTGTGCCTCTCCATTCTTCCTCCAGACTCTGGGTCCTTGGTTCCCAAATGAGATGCAAAAGTTGCTCTCATCAGAAAAGAGGACTTTGGACCACTGGGCAACAGACCAGTTCTTTTTTTCTGTAGCCCAGGTAAGATGCTTCTGACATTGTTTGTTGTTCAGGAGCGGCTTGACAAGAGGAATACGACATTTGAAGCCCATGTCCAGGATCCGTCTGTGTGTGGTGGCTCTTGATGCACTAACTCCAGCCTCAGTCCACCCCTTGTGAAAGTCCCCAACACTTTTGAATGGCCTTTTCCTGACAATCCTCTCCAGGCTACAGTCATCCCTGCTGCTTGTGCACCTTTTTCTAACACACTTTTCCCTTCCACATAACCTTCTATTGATGTGCTTTGATACAGCACTTTGGGAACATCCAACTTCTTTTGCAATTACCTTTTGGGGCTTTCCCTCCTTATGGAGGGTGTCAATGATGGTTTTCTGCACAACTGTCAGGTCAGCAGTCTTTCCCATGCTTATGATTCCTACTGAACCAGCCTGAGAGACCATTTAAAGGCTCAGGAACCCTTTGCAGGTGTTATGGATTCATTAGCTGATTAGAGTGGGACACTTTGAGCCTAGAATATTGAACCTTTTCACACTATTCTAATTTTCTGAGATTGTGAATTTGGGGTTTTCATAAGCAGTATGCCATAATCATCACAATTATACCAAAGTAAGGCTTGACATATCTCGCTTTGCATGTAATGCGTCTATCTCATATATTGGTTTCACCATTTGAGTTGCCTTACTGACATAAATGAACATTTGCACGATATTCTAATTTTTCGAGTTTCACCTCTAAGTCCATCCCTCTCATTTTCTAATTGCTGGGCTTGAGGGCAAATAAATCAGAGTTAGGGTCAATGCTGGGGACAGACTAAAATGTATTGGGTTTACATCCACTCTGATTCACTGAGAAAGGGGATTATACTGGGGTGTTTCAATATTTTTGATAGCACGCATTAAGCTACAAGTAAGCAAGTTTGCCTATCTTTGATGTCTGTTTCTACTAATAGTGTGTTCTTTTTCCAAATCTGTAAATGTCCATTCCAATTCCAGTTCCAGCAGTGTTCATTGGGGAAGGGGTCAAAATTGGCAAGATGGTGGATGGCAGTATGGAATTGTCAGCCCCGCTCCTTTTGAAAGGGTGTGAGCATCGTGACAGTCCATCCCCCTCCCTCTGCAAATGCTGTTGCCCACTTTTGTCATGATATAGACTTCTCTCAAAATAAATGCATTAAATCAGTATTTACATACAGAATTTCTCTCAAAATACAACCTTAACTTTTGAATACATGTCAGAATGCATAGTTGAATGTGTATTTATGTTGTGCATTTAAACAGCCTCACAGTGCAGGGATAAAGCTAACAGATGGCTGCCTTTGTATCTACCTGTTATTGAAAATCAGATCATTCTTCATAGGGGTGCAGGAAATTTCAATGTTGTTTCAAGTGTCTTTCCGTTTTAGCTCCAGTTCCACCCACTTTGGGTCCTAAACCCACTTGCAATGGAAGGTTTAGCAAAGCCTGGGAAGAGAGAAGAGGGAGGAGGACCATACCAGAAATGATTCCTTACTCCAGGGAAGGGGGGAAGCATGAAAATGAGAACTCAGAGAAATATTGCCTTAATTACGCTAGGTATAAGTTGATCTGGAGAATTGCTTTGGCAGACTTTCAAGTTTCTGTTACATTACCCTAGTAGCAATAAAGTTCATTCTGGAAATTAAAGTAGTTCTTGTGCCAGACTCAAAGGGCTTGACATCAATCTTATACCTAGAGTAATTAAGGTGAATTTACTCTAAGCCTCTTCCTCACACTTCCCCCCTCCCTTGGACTAAGTAATCTTTTCTGTAACAGTGCTCCTCCCTCCTTCGCGTTCCCAGGGTCTGCTAGACATTCCATCATACCACCCAAACCCCAGCTTGTTTGTTTATTGAATTTATGTCCCTCCACAGCCTCATCACTCTCAGCAGTGTTACCAGATATAAAACTGTAATGGGCTGTGAGAATAACATGAGAGACAGGAGGAAGAGCTGCAGCCTAGACAACAGTCAGATAAGAGGTATCTCAGCCCACAAAAGGAATGGGAGTGGAGAAAGCATCTCAGAAGGCACCCTCCCTAGTTCTCAGGAAGGTTAAGGGAGGGGAGGGGGGAAGCGCTTTCAGAAGTGCAAGGTTCTGTTACTGTAACCTTACAATAGATGAGTAGTATTAGTACTCATGGTTTTGGTTTCCCATCTGGACTACCTCAAAGGGCTGATAAAAACATTCACAGTGGGATTAAAACACAAACAACATAAATAAAAATAAATTAACAACCACATACCCTGTAGCTATAAGAATAAAAAAAAAAAAGTACAAAAGCAACAATGCAGTATATGAAAATCACTGGAACTCTCTCTGGAAAAGCTGCTTTTAATACTTTTCTGAAAGCCATCAAGGAAGGGGCAAGATTCATCGTTGTGGGAAGACTGCTCCACAACACCGGGTTTTCCAATGAAAAGCAGCACCTTATAGCCTCAGCTCCCCCCATCTTCCAGAATTATGGGACCATGGGGAGTTTCTCCCTCGATGCTCTACTACAGTGTTTCTCAACCTTGGCAACTTGAAGATGTGTGAACTTCAACTCCCAGAATTCCCCATGAAGTCCACACATCATGAAGTTGCCAAGGTTGAGAAACACTGCTGTATTAGGTCAGGCTGATAGAGCGTGGAGGAGGCAGTCCTGTAGGTATCCAGGTGCCAAACCATACAGTGCTAGATAGGTTAAAACCAGCACTTTAATTTGTCCCCGGAACTGAATCAGCAACCAATATAAAGCTCATTAACACCCAGGGCGCTGTGTTCTGGACCAGCTGTAATTTCCAAATAATTTTTAAAGGCTGCCCCATGTGAAGTACATTTCAGTTAGAAAGCAGAGATTTAGATTAAGGTGATGTGGACCTTGATACCAATACCCTGTGAGATTTTTCAAGTATCAAATTCCTCAAGCATTACCAAATTAAAAACTGGAATTCTTGAGCAGTAGAACGCAAGGCAAGGCATTGAGGAATTAAACAGGGGAATTTGCTCATCCCTAATTATCCACCTGCTCTTCATCTCAGTTCCTTTCTCTTTTGTTTCCCCTTCTCCTCTTTTTCTTCTTTTAACCAGAGACTTGTAATATTTATACGAGTTCTTACTCAGTTAATGAAGCAAAGTAATTGAGCAGTAATAGCTGTTCCTTGAAGTTCCGAAAATAGATGGGAACACTGGAAATCAATGCACGGTCCGCACAGAGAGAAAACGGCCTATATTTCTTGAGATGAAACGATTATTTGTTTTCTCGTTGTTTTTTCCCCAGTGAGATTAAATAACATATTTCCATTTATATAAGACCAATTATACATGGGGAGGCCGGAAGACTCAAGAGGTTTTGTTGAACTGCCGGTTAATAAGACATGGCTGAAATTTCTCAGAATGAACTGAATTGCAGTGGGGAGGGAAAAGTAGACTTCTAGAGGAGAAGGGCAAGAAATTTCTGACCTTGGCTGCTGGTTAATAGAAGATGCCAAGTATTGGCCCCTAAGAGAAATTCTGACTTCAGTTTTAAAGCTTAGAATATTTAGATTAGGAATCAATAGCTTGGCACCTCAGAGCATCAACATATGCATTATTGGTGAAACCGGCCTCTTCCTGAAATAAAATTATTTTATTTATTTATAACCTAATGTTCATGCTGCCCTACTTGTAACAACTCAAGCCAATTCAGACTGGCCTGGAAGAATCTGAATTGTTTCTCAGCGCTTTAGGGAAATAGTTCGACTTATTCTAAGCTTGGGTAAATAAAGTCTGGGAGAGCTCACTCTACTCCAATAATTATTTGTGTGTGTGTGTGTGTGTGTGTGTGCGCATGCTTAGATTTAATACATTTAATTTTATGTTTCTGTTTGTTCTGGAGTTGAGGGATCAATCCACATAAAAGTATAAAGAAATAAACCCATTAAAAATCAATAAACCATGGAAATTGCATCAACCCAACCTCTCTCTCCCACAAAACACACACAGGAACACACACCCACACACATAAAACCCCCACACTGTTCAGCCTTTTTTTTTTCTCTGCATGGGTTTTATATGTGTTCATTCTGTCCTGTGGCTGCATTATTATTGTTTTTTCAGGTACATAAAGAAGTGTTACTAGGAGGCAGAAATTAGTAGGATGAAGAGGCAATCAATTACAATTGAATCTTAGCAAATTGGAGGTATGAGAATTGACAGTTCCTGTGTCTTGGAATTTAGGTGAGCATCCCACTCTGGATGGGGCTGCATTCACACCAAAATAGCAATTGCATTGTTAGTGTAATATATTCAGAGCATTCTGTGAATTCTGCCCCTCCCCGTCCCCTCCCCCCTGTTAGACTGCTGTAATGTGTTCCATGTGAGGCTGCCCTTGAAGACAGTCCAGAGAGAGCTGCTGGGGCAGATGCAGCTATGAGGATTAATTGGTCATGATATAACACCAATCATGAATGGGCTGCTAGTAATTCAAGGTACTAGTTTTGTTGTATGAAGTTGTAAACATCTTAGGATACAGATACTTAAAGAACATCACTCCTGTGACATCTTTGAGGGTTTCTGGGGTGTTTCACATGGTTTTACCAGGGATAGGCAATATGGCATTCTTCAGGACCTCCTGGCATTCTAAAATACCACATACACTCCCGTAAATTAAATGAAAAATATTTAAACAGCTGACAACTGGTGAGATTACTGACTCTCTCAAGATTTAGTCATTCTCCCATGATATCTGACAAAATTTCAGGGTTTTCACCTCATGAGATTGCTCAGTGGATTTTGGTGTTCTCGTACAGTTGCCCTAAAGGATGGGTATGGGCTCCTATTCTCACCTGGGTACTCCCAGGTGAGAATAGAAGTTTACCCAGAGATGGGGAAGTGCTAAGTTCAGCCCTGTGCTGGTAAGAGCTGAGTTAGGAGAATGGTTGGATCACTACCACTGAATTTGTACCATATATGTTGGGTAGTTGGGGTAAGTTCTCTACAATATTCTATAGAATGTTAACCTGACATGTCTTACTAAGACCTGGGTGGTGACCTGCATGGTGTGGAACTGAGCTGAGCCCACTTGGTTTCTCAGTACAGTATCAACTCAGGCTAGGGGATCAGAGAGGGGGATTTCCATGGACCATAGGAATGCCATCTTGCTCATAAAAAAATGCTCTTACCAACTTGAGGAGGCTATGAGGCCTTGTGTCTGGTATTGGGGAACACTCTTTATTGCCTTCCTTCACTGTCCAAGAGTTTCCCTGACTGAACTGGGAGAGGTGGGTTCAAATATGGTGTTAGAAAATCCTGGGATGATTTCAAAATCCATGCGGAGACTTCCACAGCAGCTCCAGCTCAGGATTTTATGACCTCTACAATTGTCACAGGTTGGTTTCAACTGCTAATGGACCAACCTATACAGCAGGGCACTCCCTCAATTTAGTTTTTGCCTCAGCTTCAAAGGGAGGTGGCCCAGATGTTGGGGGAGCAATAATAGTTACCCTTCAGTCATGGTCAGACCACCTTCTGCTGAAGTTTGGTTTCATGCCATCAAGCCCCCACTACTGAAAGGTGGGAGAATCATTAAGATAGTCCCACCTCCAAAGATTTATGGAATCTGATGGGGAAATTTCCTCAAGCCAGAGCCAGTGACCCTGTCAATGCCCTTGTTGACCTAAGGAATGGGGAACCAGAAAGGGGCACTGACAAAAAACAGGCCAGGAGATCTTAAGATTCACCAAAAGGCTGACTGAATATGCCCATATGCACATAATCACACTTTCTGCATGGTGGTGAAGGCAATGAAGAAGGCTCACTTTTCTGGCCTCCACTGCATCTTCAAGACATTGTCCAGCAGAATGTCTTAGGATGGGGAAGGGTTTATGGTCATCTGCCCAGAAAACCCAAACACTGAAGCTCCCAAATATCAAATGCAATCAATAAATAGTACAAGGGAAAAATAAAATACATCACATCAAACTGACATTTTTCAACCTGAGTATGGAAGTATGAGAGCAGCACCTGAGAGAAGAGGGATGTTGTTGCTTGGAACTGGAAAAATATTTTTGTGGACACCAGGTGGGCTTCTCTGGGGAGGCCATTCCCTAAGTAGGACTTCTTACATGACTACCCCCACCCCCCGACCTGAAGCTACAACCTCATTTCACCTTGAGAAATTCAAAACAAGGCCTCTGAAGAGGACCACAAGGTCTGGACAGGTACATAATGAGCTACTGTCATCCTAAATCATTCAGGGTTTTAAAAATCTGCACCAAAACTTTGAATGTATTGCATTGCAGCCTGTGCATCTGAATGAGCTTACTTCAAAATGTGGCCAGGACAAGATCCTTGAAATCTTTCTACCCTCTGGACTGTCTAAAACAGTGTTTCTCAAACTCAGCAATTTTAGGATGCATGGACTTGAACTCCCAGAATTCCCCAGCCAGCATGGAAAATTAGTCCCCAGGGCTGGCTGGGAAATTCTGGGAGTTGAAGTCCATGCATCTTAAAATTGCTGAGTTTGAGAAACCCTGGTCTAAAACATCAGTTCCAATTTGTATTCCTCAGTGCAGTACCTCAGCTGCAGTTTCTGCTCTTCCCGGTCTATTTCTGTAGCCAATTTTAAGAATTAGTATCTTCTCTTTTACAAAAAAGTAAAGGGAGGCGCAGAGAGGGAGCGTTCCTAGGGATCTACCTTTGTGCCATAAACTGTCTACCACAGTGAATTTTGAAAGTGGAGGTGCTGATATCGAAAACAGCTCTGGTAAGTTCCTTTGACACGGAACGAGCATCGTAATAAATTGTCAGCAGCTAAGCCAGCTTTTAAGGACACGTCAGCACTTTCTTACTGAGTGAGCTGCCAACATCATGCATTTCAAATCCTAGCCGTTAAAAAAAACTAGCAAAGTGTCTTCCAGTCCAAGAGGAGAACTCGATTGATTATGTATGTAGACTGATATGGGGTCAGTTTAGCTACAGGATTAAACTCCCACTGAACTGACAAATGCTGGACAAATTGTGCCAGGGTATCAGATCCTGCTGGTTCATGGATACCTAAGGAAAGACAGCATCGTCCAGAATCTGCAACGAATTAGGGAGGTATGGAAATGAAAACTGGCTTGGATCTGTTTCCAATGCAGTCACAGTCAGTGTTTAAATCTAATCACCCATGGCTGATTTTCCCCAAAGCCAAGCAAGGTTAGACCTGATTAATACTTGGATAGGAGATCACTGGGAAATCTCAGAGCTGTAGGCTAGAGTAAGAAGCTGAAAAAACACCTCCCTCCACCCCCCACCATGTATTTACTCCAAGATAATGAAGACAAATGTATTAGTATTGTGAAACAGGCAAAAAAACATGTTTGGAGAAATCGATGAAAATTAAATGAATGAAATCCTTAAAGGGAACACTCTTCTCTTACGTAGCTCTGAGGCTGATGGCTCTGCACAGCCCTATCTCTGGGTATTGAATGGGTTGTCATGAAAAAGGAGTCAAATCCAGTCCCATTCAATATCAATGGGTATTGTTTGATTGTTGTGCAATCCACTGTATGCAGATTTTTTTCCAATATGAATTTTCTTCTCTATTGGCAATGAGATGGCAACCCCTAGTTGATCTTGCTTGATATTGAAAAACTCACTGAGGCTAGGCTGGGTTAGTATATGGATTGGAGACCATCAGGAAGCAAACAAATAGAAGAAGAGTTGCAAACTACTTCCATATTGAGGTCCTTCTCCAGGTCCCCCTCCCAAAGGAGGTGAGGTGGGCCTCTTCTATGGAATTCTCTCCCTGGAGAGACTCACCTGGGGCCCACATCAGCATCCTTTTGCACCAGGTGAAGACCTTTCTATATTCCCAGGGTTTTAAACTGCATTTCAATTTGTATTGTTTGGCCATCTTGCTACTTCGTTTATATGATATTTTCTTTGCATTTTTTCAAAGAAACGTATGTTTTTATTCAAATTGCATGGGTCTGTGTGTGTGCATATGTATGTAGATGATTGATAGATAGATGATAGAGAGACAGACAGACAGTTTTGTGGTAAACCTCCTGGAAAGCTTCAGTTATTATCATGGGCAAAAGGAAAAACCTTGATGAACAGGAAGGAAGAGCTGCTACCAAGACAATGGTCAGATAAAAGAAATCTGAGTTTGGGGCAGAACTGTAATCTGAGTAAGTGTCTCAAACAAGACAAGACTCTCTCTTTATCTTGCAAGATTCTGTTACTGTAACCATATAATAAAAATAGCATTAGCTTGCATGAGTTTGGTTTCCTAATCTGATCTCCTTTGAAGGGCTGACAGTTATTGGGTAGTTTAAAAATCTCAACAAATAAATAAATAATAAAATATACCCCTTTGCCAAGAAAATTGCAGGGATGCAATTAGTATTTCCTTTTCCCCCGGTGGCATCTCCACTACCGAAGCCATCCAAGGAAGAAAAGAAATTGGGCTTCATAGCTAAGATCACAAGGGACAGGGTGTCCATAGGCTACCATCAAATAAGTCAAGATGGCGTCTGTGACAGTGCAATCAAAACTCCACCCATTTTTTATGCGTGGTGTTGGTATGAACTGGATTTAGCTATATTCTTATCTTATGCCATTAATGTTTTGGCTTATTATTTCTTAATCCTTTTCTTCCCTCTGAATAATAATAGATAGATAGATAGATGATTCAGGTAGTCTTCGACTTACGATCATTCATTAGCGACCATTCAAAGTCGCTGAAAGCGGCACTGAAAAAAGTGACCTGTGACCAGTCCTTACATTTATGACCCTTGCAGCATCCCCACGGTCACATGATCCAAATTTGGATGCTTGGCAACCGGCATGTATTTACAACAGCTGCTGCAGCATCCCAGGGTCACGTGATCACCATTTGTGGCCCTCCCAGCCGGCTTCCCCAAAATCAATGGGGAACTGCGTGATTCATTTAACAGCCACATGATTTGCTTAATGATCACATGATTCACTTAACAACCACAGTGATTCATTTAATGACTGCCACTAAAAATGTCATAAAATCGTGTATGGTCACGTGACACCTTGCTTAATGACTGCACCGCTTAATGATGAATTTTCCAGTCTCCATTGTGGTTGTAAGTCGAGGACTACCTGTAGAGAGAGAGAGATGATTTCTCATCTTCACTCCTTCTTCATTGATAAATCTGTTCTTGGAGTACAGGGTCTTTTCCATTTATAGCTCCCTACACACCACTTATGACCCTAGTGTGGCTTTCAGATTCTGAAACTGTGCGCCCTTGATTTAATTGATTTATATGGATATAATTTTAAGACAGAGGTAAACACAGTGTGGGAACTGCCTGTTCTGATTTCTGTTTCTGGAGAAAGCCAGTGGGATTTGTATCACTTGGATACAGAACTGGTTTTCTGTCCCTTGATCCATTGTGTGGTTCTTTCAAAGCAAAACACTCAGGATAGCATATTTGATGCCTGAGTCAGAATTCCACTTGGTACATACCTCTAAAGCTGTTGGTTATACAAAGCCAATTCCTTTGAAGACTCTTTTCTCTCCCCTGCCCCAAAATTTCCCATAGAAAACCAAAGCATTCCGATTTAAGTAATCCCCATAGAAATATTTCCCTTTATCCTGTAGGCTTTCAGATCTATGGCACCAAACAGATGGCCTCCAATTTGGGGATATAGCTGACAGTCAGTGTATTCTAAGCTTGTTCCTATTCTCTTCATCTGGATACTGAAAAGCCTGCACATAAAAAGAGGATAAAAGACAAAAGACACACTTGGGGACAATTGTTGAAGTAGAAAGAGGGACTTGCAACATTAGGAAATTCTGCATTTAATAGAAATACTTGGCTTTGCACAACATCCAAGGTAAGAGTTGATGATTATGAAAAATAAATATTTTGAGCCTATTAAAACTTGTTGTTGTTGTTGTTTCCCTGACATCAAAGCATAAGATAAGTATGTACTGGAGTCTGTGGCCCAGGTTGGTGACATGGTTAAATCAGGTTTAGAGCAGTGTTTTTCAAACTTGACAGTTTTAAGATGTGTGGACTTCAATTCCCAGAATTCCCCAGCCAGTTTTGAGTCTGAATTCACAGGACGGCCTATGAGATCTTTTTTGGCTTCATCACGGCTTGGACTGAAGGGCCATAAAGTAAAAAGAGCCTGACTTAGCTTCTTCATGGGGAAATGCCCCCTTGAAGGGGGAAGCTGCTGAGATGCTGGTCAGGAAGCAGAACAACCAGCTCTAGCAGTTCTATCACCCTTTCTTTCTTGAGGTGGAGCAATGACATGCTCAAATTGGCACATCTCCCCAGGGCAGAATGTTTTGCTCATTCACACAGGGCTCCAAACAGCAAGCGAGCAATCTTCTTTGGCTGCAGGATTGCACCTGGGATTCTGGTCTAAGATTTTGGCCTGGGAAGATGAAATGGAGGTGATACAATGCCATCACTGGAGAAGTGGGGCTGAAAATACTGAGATCTTTTTTCCATTTTTGGAGGGCAGAATTCATCCATTGGGGAACAAAAAAGCAACCTTGGAAACTGGTTATTCAGTTGCCCACTTTCTTGGAGTTTGGGTGACACACGGCTCACAGTTGTAGGTCATATTTTCCTCCTCTAGTCTATAATGCAGTGTTTCTCAACTTTGGCAACTTTGAGACGTCTGGACTTCAACTCCCAGAATTCCCAAAATTGAATGCTGGCTAGGGAATTCTGGGAGTTGACGTCCAGATATCTTAAAGTTGCCAAGATTGAGAAACACTGCTATAATGTCATTTGTTCCTTTGGGGTTCAATCATGCATAGTGACAGCCCAACCACAAACCACAGTTGCACCAAACCATGGCATTGCACAGTAAAGTATGCTGCACACTCGTTGGTTCTCTTCTGCTATTTAACTAAACAGAGTTGAAAAGAGTGTCATATCTCCTCTACAGCTTGCCTTCTCCATCCAAATACCATAATTTGATGTAAACCGCCCAGAATCCCCCATTGTGGAGAGATGGGCGGGGACAAGTCTACTAAATAAATAAATAAATAATCATAACTTCAAGCTTTACTTGTGGCTATTTGACCCATAGGTCATTTTCCCCATAGATTATGTTTACTATACCTTCTCCTTTGCCCTTTTCCAACATGCAACTTAGAAACTGTGGTCCCCAAATAGGACGTTGCTGTAGCTGAGACAGGGACATTCGTAGACCGGAGGGGTCATCCACCCAATTGTATATTCATCAGATTTATGTTCCCTTTATTTTTTACAACTCAAGGCAGCATGTATAATGTTCATGCTTATTTTTCCCCACAAGCTTTCTCTGAGGTGGGTGGGCTGAAACAGAGGTATTGGTTACCCAGTTGGCTTCCATGCCTAAGGGAGGAGCAGGACTCATGGTCACCTGGTTTCGGGTCCAGCACCTTCACCACTGCACCAAACTGGCTTTTTCCCTCTTAGTTCAGCTAGGAGAACATTTACAAAGGTCTGATCCTTCCTCCCATGGTATCCTGAGGTAGATGCTCTAGCGAAATCAGGTCAGGCGCTCCATCCAACCTTTTGTTTTCAAAACCTCCCTTCTGGGGAGGTGATTTGCAACCATTCCCTGCCAGCATCAAACCAGCGAACATTTGTCAGCTGGAAACGAGAATACTAGAAGCTCCAACCTTTTCCATGGAAACCAGAGGTACGTCACTCACACACAACCTTTTTTGTTCTTGTTCAGAAAGCTGTGTGGGTGGCATTGGGTTAGGTGGGGTGAAGACCCAGAAGAGCATTTAAAGAAATAGAAAGGGAGGAAAGGAAAGTAAGTCAGGATCTGGGATGATGTCTTTGATCTCTAAAACCCATTCAAGAAAACAAGTTTTGGTTAAGGCGAATTAAAATGTAATGTGCTGACAATCTCATCCATATACACTTGCACATCAGAGAGATCATTTTTCCCTTGGGAAATGTATTGATTTAGTTAGGGTTTTTTTCATTACATTTAAGTGCCACCTGATTCCAAATGAAACGAAGAGTATCTACAACAAGTTCAAAGGAGAGGCACTTTTATAGACAAAGAGGCTGAGAACAATTTTCAGAGGTGTCCACAGGAGGGGTCTCAAAATCTGCAAGATGACAAGCAAGGTGTTGTGATTGAAACCCCCACCTTTTAGAAGCAAGGATTCGATTACCAGCTATTGTGCAGTTTTTGACACTGCCATACATGGGAGCTCTTCTTCTTCTTCTTCTTCTTCTTCTTCTTCTTCTTCTTCTTCTTCTTCTTCTTCTTCTTCTTCTTCTTCTTCTTCTTCTTCTTCTTCTTCTTCTCCTTCTTCTCCTCCTCCTCCTCCTCCATTGTTAAAACAAAAAAGGCTGCTTGTACCAACAACATCCAGCTGTTTCTGTCCCATCCCAGCTGAATTTCCTGGCAACTTTGCTCAAATGCCTGTGGGAACAATGTTTCAAGACATAATGGCATTCCCATGGGCATCTGAGAACCAGACAGAACGCAAGCCTCATTGTTAAAAATGATGGTTGAGAACAGTCCTCCTCTTCACACACAAATTGCTGCAGGAAAAAGAGTACTAAAGAGTTCAGCCTGGTTTTAATTTTAATTATTATCTTTAGGCTGAACTCTTTAGTGTACTTTTAATACATTCTTTGTCACAGTACCTACCCTCTGAGATTTGTCTGACAGTCACCTTGTGTGTGCTTAAAAGAGCCCAGAACACTTGCCTCTAGCCCTTGGATCAGAGCAAACGATGGGTCCTCTGAATTATTTTAGAATGCTGCTTTTTTCAGATGTTGGGGTTTTATTGTATTTTTGGATCCATTGTCTTATATACCACAGAGTTGTTACAGAGTTGGGCGGCCTTATAATTTAAGTAAATAAAATAAAATGGGCATTTTTGGTATTTCACATTTGGGTCAAAACACATCCAGGTCTCAAAGAAGTCTAAATAAAATAGGGGTTTTGTTCCAGGTCATTTCAAGTATCCTACCAAAAGAAATAAGGGGAACTCAAAACATGCCCTTATTCCTCTTTTTTTAATCCTAGTGCCACTAGTGAATAGGCTGGCAGTCTATGCTGAATGCTATTACCGCCTGTTACTAAAAAAATTGCACAATTTTTTTTTTTAAAAAAAATAAGCATTTTGAATATTCCTGGAGCAAACAGTAGCAGCTGCAGTTAATTACACTTATTGTAATTTGCCTAAACATTCTTTTTAATGAAATCATCCTCTTAGCCAACTTTTCTGAATGTTGGCTGGAAGTTTACACTTAGCATCAACCATGTTGCTCTAGGAATGAAAACAGGCTTGAAAACAAGAATGAAAACAGGAACAAAGGTTTCTTTCCAGTTCCTATTCTTCTTGTTGCAGGACATTCAACATGTTTCAAATTTGTTGACTTGAATAGCCCACTCACAATGTTTGGATGGAACATACTAAGTCCAGATGTTCTGTGCTATGCTCAGAAAAAGATTTTTTCCTCCTTTCATGCACACTCAAAGAATCAAGTCACATATCCCCCTCTTGTTATTCGAGCTCCCATTACCAGATGATCAGGACCATCTTTGCCCTTTATCAGGTGATGAAATCCAGGCTTTGAAGTTGAAATCTCATGCTTGAAATCTCATGCTACAGCACTTCCCAGCCCTTTCTGGAGCATTTGGTTCCATTTGAAAATTTAGAACATACTGTAATCCTATCTACCTTGCTGCTGGTCATCCTCTTTTTTCCTTTCCTTCCACTTTTCACATAATTAGAGCCTTCTCCAGAGAACTAGAACATAATGTGTGCAAAGTAGGATAATTGGAGCCTGGTCATTTGTCCCTCAAGAGAAAGCTCTCGGTTGGTTTGTTCAATGATCCATGGGTTTGTTTTCTTGGCTGATCACAGTATACTCAGGAGTCTTCTCCAACACCAAAGCTCAAAAGCATCAGTACACTTCCTATCCTGCTCCTTCAAAGTTCATCTTTTATTTCCACAGAGTGTCACAGGGAAAGCCTGTACAAACATTTATATAAGCAAAATTAAAACCACTTTAAGACTCACCATTTCCATCCATTGCCTAGCTCCTAAGAGGTGGAAACCGTCAGTGTGGACTCCAGCCCTTGAGAAAATCAGGTGTCCAGGCAGCCTGTAGCCAACAAAATATAGTTTGTCTGCTCCTGGTCTAACCCTAACCCTAACCAACCTAGCAAACTTTAAATAAAACCATTGCTTGGTTTCCACATCAGTCCTTTCCTCTTGTGGTTTTCAGAATAGATGCAAGCTGGATTACAAATTGTTCTTCTCTTCTTTCTGCACATCTTTTCTTTGCCAGTACAGGAGAAGTCTGAATGATGGTCTTCTCATCTTCCCACCCACATCTGCCATCTATATATCGATTGCTCCAACCATCAGAATCTCAAGAGAGTTCTTCAGTTCATGGCATCCATGTTCAATTGATTCAGATCAATAAGGTTACAGTGCCACACCTGGATTCACGGGTGGGAGTGCCATTAGTCCCAGTGCCACTTGACTGCATTGGTTCCACTCCTTAAACACACTGAGGTTTAACTAAAAGTCTTAGCCAGCTGAAATGCAACCTTTAACTTTTAATTAGCAGGGCAAAAATAGGTTATCATTTAAACTGCTAGTGGGAAATATGAAACTTCTATTCTACTCAATTATATGCTTTGTTCTCTTCAAGGAATGCCTTGGGGAAAAAATATTCTTTGTCGCAGTACCTGCCTTTTGGAACACTATCCCCCTTGAGGCAGATCTGGCCTTCACCCTGGCTGTGTTTAAAATGGCCCTGAAAACCTAGCTCTTTCCCCAAGCCTTGGGTTAGAATGGGTGGTTCTGCATATTTTATTATTTTTCAATCATTGTTTTTCTTCTGGTACTTGGTGTGGGGGGCTTTATTGCATTTTATTATTGTTTTGGCTGTATGGTGTTAGAGTCATTGTTGAGTCAGGTGGCCTCAGAAGTTTCCAAAATAAATAAATAAATAATCAGATGCCATGACATCTCTATACCTACAAAGATTCAAACCATGCAGACTATGGTTTTCCCCGTGGCACTCTTATGAATGCAAAAGTTGAACTTTGAAGAAGCAGGATAAAAAAAGGAGTGATGCTTTGGTGTTGGAGAAGACTCTTGAGAAGACCACGGACAGCCAGGAAAACAAATAAATAGAACAAATCCCAGAGTCTCACTCAAGGCACAAATGACCAGGCTCAAATTATCATATTTGGGATACATATGCAAAGATCCAGTTCCTCTGAGAAGTCTATAATGCAGGAAGAAGTGGAAGGAAAGAAGGAGGATAATCAGCAGCAAGGTGGATGGACTTGACTACAGCATCAATGGATGCACCATTTAGAAATTTAAAAGGCCAGACTGGGGAAAAAGTCTATTTATGTGGTTGCTAAGAAGCAACATGGACTGGACAGGACTCAATCAAATCATCGAAATCTCTTCTTACCTTGATATTCACATGTAATTAACCTCACAGAGTTGTTGGGAGTCCAGCAGCATATACATTTTGTTGCTGTTGTCATTGTTGTTACCGTATACATAACAAAGTGAAATCACAGCTGCCAGTTCTTTAGCTGATGTTGGCCTTCCTTTGCATCGAGTTCTTCCCAACAACCCAGGACATCGTAATGTATCGACATAGTATATGTGTGGATCTAAGCAGGGCAGCCTTTTGTAACTGACAGATGGAAATTTTGTCAATGCACAGATTTTATAAGTGCTGCCCAAGGTTTTTTCATATGGTACCCAGTGTGCCGATAAACACTGGGGCCACCATGGCCGGTTTGTGCCATCATCTTTCAACTTCGGTTTTCAGATCTTGATACTTTGTGATCTTCTCCAATTCTTTGTCTTCTATTCTACTATCCCCTGGTATTGCCACATCAATTATTCACACTTTCTTCTTTTCAGCCACAGTTAAATCTGGCGTGTTATGTGCCAAAAATTTATCAGTTTGTATTTGGAAATCACACAGTATTTTAACCTGTTCATTTTCACCTACATGTTCCCACCAATTTTTCATTACCGGCAGATGATAATTTTTACAGATGTTCCAATGAATCAATTTTATTTGTTGTTGTTGTTATGTTTATATTTACTATTATTATTAATATGATGATGATGATTATGGTTAGTCACACAGTCAGCCAGATGTTTAGACTGGATTTGGCATTTTTATCCACCTATCGAGTCCTTCCCAAGGACCTGGGATAGGCAGAAGCTGTTGTTGGATGGTGTTAGAGGTATCGTCGCAGGATGGAAGCTGTTCCAAGTAAAGCTGCCTTTTGCAATTGACTGACGGTGATTTTGTCAATGCCGACGGTCTTCAAGTGGTGCTCCAGATGTTTTGGGATTGCACCCAAGGTGCCTATAACTATTGGTACTATCTTTGCTTTCTTTTGCCATAGTCATTCTACTTCTATTTGCAGGTCTTTATATTTTGTATTTTCCTCCAGTTCTTTCTCTTTTACTCTGCTTGTCTGCTTGAATTCTAAAGTCCCAGAGCACTCTAGCTTCTTCATTTTCTATTACTTTGTTTTGTGGTCCCACCAGTTCTTGCTTGCGGGCAAATGGTGTTTCTTGCAGATATTCCAATGCACCATTGTTGTGACTTTGTCATGCCATTGTTTGTTGTCAGTTTGTGCGATCTTCTTGCAGCAGCTAGCTAAGTGGTGCACTGTTTCTTTGGCTTCTTTGCAGAGGTGGCATCTGCTGTCTGTTGCTGTCTTCTCAATTCTGGTTTTATATGCATTTGTTAAGGCTGGTCCTGTGCAGCCAGAATTAGCCCTCTGTCTCTTCAACTTTCCTGCTCTTAGCCATTGCCAGGTCTTGTTATTATTTGCTTTGCCTGCTAATTTTTTAGCCATGTAATCCTTTGCCTTGCCATGTCTCTTTTCTATTCTTCATTTAGTCTTTCTTATAGGCCAGTTTGGTTTCTTTGGTATTCAGTAAGCCTTCATGGTGTAGTAGCTTCAGTGCATCTTCTTCATTGTCCTTCAGATATTCTTCCACTGCCTTTTTTTCTTCTTCAACTGTCTGGTGTACTTGTAACATTCCAAGCCCGCCTATGCTCTTTGGTAAGTAGAGTCTGTCAATGTTGCTGCATGGATGAAGGACATGATTCATTATCATTATTTTTCTGGTCTTCAAGGCTTTCAAGAGTCTGTATAATACTCTACCAACAATAAATAGCATTCTTGAAATCCAAGCTGTTCCTGTTTCTTGACCTGGCCTACCTCAAAGGGCTAACACCAGTTAGGCCTGTGTGAACTGTGCAAAATCCACTTTGAATCATGAATTCAAGTTGAAACTTCAAACTCAAATTTCCATCATGATTCTAATCAGAACATCAACCCAGTGTGATCTGGATATTTGAATCAAATTATCAGCTTGGGTAGATTTGATTCAATTCGGAACAAAAAATTTCTACACTCGTGGGGAAGCATTTAATCAATTTGGAGCTCTCTGATTCAATTTGTTCATTCACTTCAACACTCCCATTCGATTCAGAAAGTCCATTTGATTTGGAGATTGCCTTCAAATTGCACCTCTGAATCAAGTTTTTGCAAAACCCAATCACTTTGTCTGACTTTCAAAAAAGCACGGCTAGGCTCCTTAAAGAAACCAGATCTATATTCCTGCCTTGCTGAAAAATCCCTTTGCTTTGCTAAATGCCCAAAATGAAGGGGATAGAATAGGAAGGCAACATCTGGATCAGCCCCATGTCAGTAAGACAGATGAAATCTTGGATATATAGACACCTTATCTTGGTGCAAAGTAGGGATGTGTTGGACTTCAGTTCTGAAGCTGAAAAGTTTTTCTGGACCAGGTGTGCACACTGTTGGTACTTAACATCTTTTCTTGGGCCAGAACAATAGTTGCCAAGAGAAACAATATCAGTGTTTCTTAGCCTTGTCAACTTTAAGAGGGGCAGACCTCAACTCCCAGTGGCTGGCTGGGGAATTCTGGGAGTTGAAGTCCTGACATCTTAAAGTTGACAAGGTTGAGAAACACTGCTCTATATCAGGGTTCCTCAACCTTGGCAACTTTAAGACGGGTAGACTTCAACTCGTTGGACTTTAGTTCTGAAGCTGAAAAGTTTTTCAGTTGAGTTGAAGTCCACCCATCTTAAAGTTGCCAAGGTTGAGGAACCCTGCTCTATATGACCAAATCTGGGCTGAAAAGTAAGGTAGGAGGGGAAAAGACATTCAGAAGAGCAATGGCACATATTTCAGCAATAAGGAGATTACTTATACTTCTTTCAGAAGCTGACAGGATGTGTGGGGGAGAACATTTCAGCTGAAATTCACATGAAAAATAAACTTAGCACCCCCAGCTGTCAAGCATCCACCCAGGAAGTCAAGCCCTCTCTTCTTTATAGAGTGGTGCATCTACAACAGACATAAATCACTTGCTAGAGACTGTGGGCTGAAACACTAGCAATCTGTCACGGAACATAAATGACAAAGTGTCTTTGCCAAAAGAAGAACACAGAAGAAGTCTGGAGAGTAAACAAAACACCTGTTTAAGTTATGGAGCAGAAGATACAGGATACAGTGTTTGGGACATTTATATGGTCCCCTGGCTCTCTCGAACAATTATGCTAGGGTAGTGTCATGGTTAAGATGTGGGTATAGGAGTGAGGAGACTCGGTAGGTAACTTCACCCCCCCCCCAATATTTCTCCCTTAGCCTAACCTACCTCACAGGTTATTATAGCGGAGAACAATTCCCCCATGCCTTGGTTAAGCCATTTCAGAATGCCCTGTTTGATACAGAGAGTTTCCTTCTGGATGCAGATGATCTGTTTGCTTATTTTTTTATTCTTGCTTTTTTTTTTAAGTGTAAGCCACCCAAAGTCATTTGGAGCAAGAAGAAAGAAAGAAAGAAAGAAAGAAAGAAAGGAAGGAAGGAAGGAAGGAAGGAAGGAAGGAAGGAAGGAAGGAAGGAAGGAAGGAAGGAAGGAAGGAAGGAAGGAAGAAGGGAGGGAGGGAGGGAGGGAGGGAGGGAGGGAGGGGAGGGGAGGGGAGGGGAGGGGAGGGGAGGGGAGGGGAGAGTGCATGCTCTTTATGCCACCTTGAGCTACCTAATAAAATGAATATGAGAAGATAATCAACAAGCTGCTGAAGGATGCCTCTTCTAATGAAGCATAATTTTTCCATGCTGCTTGACATCAGAACAAGTGAAATGGAAGTGCAGCATGGAACCAGTGCATCTCTTCCTCATTGACAAGCTCCTCTTTAAAGTAAGTTCTAGATCTTCCCAAGTTAAAGTAGCAAGCTGGAGACCCTACAGCAGAATAGGATTTCTAACCACAATGACGCCAAAAGGATGAAATCATGACATCACAGTGCAAGCCCCACCCTTTTGCACGTATATTGCAACATTGCACACAAGTGTGAAAGGGGTGGAATTTGCATCACAACGTTGCAACCCAGTCGTTTACCCCCTTTGCAGATGCCTATGGCACTCCTGGTCCCTTAGGGGAAACCTTGTCCCTCAGATCTAGGATACAATCTGAGACAGAAATTATCTGACTGAATTACTGTCCAGTCCAAAGGACTGTAAGTGTAAACAGTTGGGTTGTGTACATTTCAAAAGTGTACCCAAGATTCAGAAAAAGTATAGGTAGTCCTTGCTTAATTACCAAAATAGGGACTGGAAAATTCATTGTTAAGTGCGCTGTCTGTTAAAGCGAGTCGCGCTCGATTTCACAACCTTTCTTACATAGGTCATTAAGCAATTCCCCATTGATCTGCATGCCGGAAACTGGCTGGTAAGGTTGCAAATGGCAATCACTTATGACACTGCAACTGTCATAAGTGCGAGCTGGTTGCCAAGTGCCCAGATTGCGATCACGTGACCACAGGGGTACTGCGACAGTTGTAAGTGTGAGGACCAGTTGTAAGTCTCTTTGTTCAGCACCATTATAACTTCAAACAGTTGCTAAACACATGGTAATTAAGTGAGGACTACCTGTAGTCATCTATCAGGGATGGTGTAGTGAATCGTGCGATGTGCAAGGGGTTGGACTTGATGACATCCTAGGTGCCTTCCAGCTGTATCATTCTATAGTCTAGATCAGTGTTTCTCAACCTTAGCAACTTGTCAACTTGCCAAGGTTGAGAAATACTGTTCTAGATTTTAAGGACTGAATTAATCCCATGTTGATACTAAACTGATACTATGTGGATATATATATATATATATACACACACACACACACATACACGTATACATTTGGATAATAAACAGTGATAGACATGTATGGGCATGATCTCTCTCTGATCTAATTAACAGATCAGATCAAATGTTATTTATGGTCACAGTAAAGCAAGATATGAGTAGCAGGGTAATGATAATAATGTTTTTTTAAAAAACTGAGCCAAATTACAGTGCTGCAAGTATCTATGCCTAACTCATTTACACCTTCATTAATTGCTGGTGAGTTTTGCGCACTAATACTGTAATGCGAGGACCGACTTCAGTATACTTGGAACTAGCAGGAATCTGTTTAAAACAGTGATCATAATAACAATAATAATAACCAGGAATTTCCCAGTTAAAAATCTTTACGAATAGGCTACTTCATTTTTCAGAAATGAAGGTGAGCATTTCTGTGGGTTTTCCTAAAATATGCCCTCTGTTGCAATTGATTGCTTTAATTTCTTCCAACTGACTTTATTAGGATGTGCAGTTCAGATTTTATAAAATATGTTTTATGGACCCAAATGAATACAATTATCATAATGGGGCTGCTATAACCATCCTAAACTAAAGAGAGGAGGGGAAAAAAACACTTCTGAAATAATTACTATATTTTTTAAAAGGCACAAATGTTGCTGGGGGGGGGGGCTACTGTTACTTATATGTTGATGCAGATAGGAGGTATTTGAATTCTTCAGCAGGAAAAATCATTCCTACTCATGAACAGGGCCAACTAAACCATACATTAAATTAGGGCTAACAGATATAGACTGTAAAAGTGCCTGTGTAGGATGATGACAGGACAGCAGCAAAGGGATTTAGAAACTCAAATGCTTTCATATCACCTGGGGGATCTCCAGATTTCTATTTTTTTTTTTCCTTTAAAAGTATAGCAGTAAAGAATTGGCAGAATCAGAACGGCTACACATGAGGAGTGGGTTACGCTTTCTTTTCATAGCTGATGTCCTCCTCGAATTTTTATTGCTAACAGAGCTCCTTGAATTAACTCTGGGATATAAAGGAATATCCTGGGTCTATATCCCTACCCTGCATGAGTTCCTAATTGTTGGGACGTGGGCAACCGTACACTGTTTTGCATGGCAGTTTCCAGTTTATCTTGCATAGATTAGTGCAACTAAACTTGGAAGAAAACTGGGCTTTGCTTGTGTTTGTGTCACAAAGCACAAAATGGCTCACACTGACCAGAGTTGTTTCTACCTTAGGACGGAATGGTGCATGTGTCACAGGTAAGATTAAGGCTGAGAACCTCATCTACACCTTTTCTATCTTGAGAAGTCTTATGGGAAAGAGTTGACCACGATGGGTGGTTGACGCCAATATCTACTGAATCATCTGGTGACAATGATAGCATAAGGAATTGGCAGTTTGGAACTTAAGACATATATCAATGTTTCTTAAACTTTTTTCCTCTCAGGACCCCTTCCGCCTTTTAAAAATGATGGAGGACCCCAAAGAACTTTTGTTGGTATGTGTTATATTTATCAATATTTACTGTATTAAAAATTAAAATTAATGCATTCATTGCCACTACTCCTGCTCATGATCATTTGATGGGATTTTAATATCATATTATTTTTCAACATAGGCTGGCAAATCATTCTGACTTTACGAACCCCTGAGAGGGTCTTGGGGGACCCCCAGAGATCCTCCAACCACACTAAAGAGGATGAATTAGCAAATCAGACGGAAGAACTAAAAATGGTATGTCGGTGAAACTAAGAGAAAGGGGAAAGATGTAACTGAGATGAATAATGGTGTTTGGACTCGGGAATAGAGCTGATGAATACACGCAGAAACGATGTAGGTTGATGTAGTGGTTAAAAGCACTGAATTAGAAATCAGAAGATTGTGAGTCCATTCTGTGTCTTAGGCACAGAAACTAGCTGGGTGATTTTGGGACAGTCACTCTGTCTCTCAGCCCTAAGAAGAAGGGAAGGACAGCCAAGAAAACTGCATGTGTAGTTGTCGGGAGTCAAGACTGGCTCAAAGATGAAAAGAAAAAAAAACTAAGTTTCATCCAATTCAAGGTGCTGGTCTTGATCTTTAAAGCCCTTCATGGCATGGGGCTGGGTTATCTGAGGGACCACCTCTCCATGATTACATCTGCCCATCCCATTAGATCTGGCAGAGAAGGCATGTTGCGGGTCCCATCTACCAGGGTTACATTTGGCGGATTCCAGGAGGTGGGCCTTCTCTGCCATGCCACCCACTTGTGGAATCTTCTCTCCCTGGAAATGAGATTAGCTCCATCCCTCTCAACATTCCACAAGTCCCTCAAGACCTGGCTATGTGACCAGGCCTGGGGGTCACAGGGGACTGGAGAGATTTTGTGATGGCTCCCTTACTGTGGTTAATATCATCCTCTCTGCTTTGTGTACGCTGCCCAGAGTCACTTTTATTTCACTTATATCAAATTTGTCACTGCCCATCTCATTAAAAAGTGACTCTGAGTGGTTTACAGAGAAGGTAAAATCAATTAAAATACAATATAAAAGCAATCTTAAATAAATAATAGATTCCAAGAATTGATGGAATTGGCAAATGTGATGAATTAGAATTGAGGAATATGTGAGATGGGCGGCTATACAAATATGATAAATAAATAAACTTCTCCTCTAGTTTGCTGTGAGATATACAAAGTAGATATTGAATTTACTGGTTGGTGATAGTAATGATGAAAATGGTGGAACTAGGGATATTTTTGGAAAAATTGTATAACGTAATTGCAATTTGTGGGGAGGGGAATTATTCTGTTAGGTGAAATGTATGAATGAGTGGGGATGAGAGAAGAGAATACAGAAAAAAATAATGGGCCATTCAGAAACCCCAAAATGAATGAGAATTATGGAGTCCCTGGGGTTCTCTGATGAAGCCACTGTATATAAACAGAGAGCAAACCCCACTCCCTTCTAGCACTGAAGATGTTACCTAGCCAGGTAATGAAACATTTGCAAGAAAATAACCAAGTTCAGAGAACCCCAAGGACTCCACAGTTCAACCCTGAGCTACACATATTCTCTTCTATTGAATGAGAATTGTAAGTGTGTGGTTAATATTTGCTTAGAAAAAGTTCTCTATGTTTCCAACTTAAGATTTAAGCAGAAGCCTATTCATATGTACACATGACAAAGGAATGAATATAAATCTACCCGCGTAATTGATTTGAGGGCTTACGATGAATGTCAGAGAGAATTAATGAAAATGCAAGCATAAGAGGTTCTAAATGTGAAGCAGACCATAGAAAATCTGGACATGTTTAGCCTACAGAAAAGTCAACTGCGGGGAGATACAATAGCCATCTTCAAATATCTGAAGGGCTATTACACAGAAGGAGGAGCAGAGTCATATTCTACTACTCCAGAGGGCAGAACCAGAATGAGAACCAGTGGGTTAAAACTATCAAAGAAGTAGACTCAGGCTAAACACCAAGAGGAACTTCTCAACTATATGAGCTGACAGCTAGTGGCTGCTACATGAAGTGGTAAGTCCAGTGATGTTCACTTCATTGCTGTGGTTTGGTTTATCTTACTGTTTTTTTATGCTTTCACTGTTACTGTCTTATCACATTATAACTGGGAATATGTTATGTTTTATGGCTTATTTCTATTTTAAACCAGCATGAGTCATTTTAGATTCAGTGGTACCATAGTTACTCGTGGATAATACCCTCGAAATTCTCATATGTTTTCATTGTCACAATTAGCTTATCCACAGGTGGCACATTTTTCATGATCTTTTGGTTGATAATTCGAGGGTTGGCTTTTTAGCAGATGGGATTATCTGCAAGTATACACAGGATATACGGGTACTTTCCAAAAAGCTGAGGGAAAAACCCACCGTAAATATTCATGGGTAATCCCATCCACAGATAAACTGAATCCAATTTTGGGGGTGTATTTCGGGATCTAAAATTCTTGGCTTATCCACAAGTATATATGGTATATAATGGATACATAAAGAAATTCTGAAAGTCTCCTTGGGAGTATTCTGGAAGTTGAAGTCCGCACATCTTAAAGTTGACAAGGTTGAGAAACCCTGCTGTACACAATCTTGCTGGTATTATCTCAGAGGTCAAGAAGAAGCGTTATCTTGGTGCACGTCACCAGAGAAATTGTCTAGCATGTATAAAGACACTTCAAATTTATGCTGGAAATGTGAACAGCAAGAAGGGACATTTTATCATGTTTGGTGGACGTATAAAAAAGCTAGAAAATTCTGCATTCAAATCCATGCACCGATTTGGAGGATTTTAAAGATTAATATACAATTGAGACTATACGTTTTTCTTTTGGGATTGATGGACAAACAGTTGGAAAAAAGTCACGGAACTATGTTTTTGTACATGATAACTGCAGCGAGACTATTGTATGCACAAAGATGGGAATATTCAGCAATATCCACAATGGTTGGTGAAGATGATGGAGCTTGCTGAGATGGCTAAATTGACTTCTTTGATCAGAGAAAACACAATATTTACATTTATTGCTGACTGGAAACCCCTTATGGACTTTTTGCATAAAACAGAAAAAAATGAACTCATGATTTATGGTTCTGACAATTAGACAGGATAGATTATAGAAAGAAGAGAGTCATGTTGTAACCTTAGAGTAAGAGGTAAATTCATAATTATACTTATAACTGCTGTAAAGAAGATTGGAAGTCATGTCTTTGTATCTTTTCTTCTTTCTTTCCTATTTTTCTTTTACCTTTTTTTCCTTTCTTGAACTTTTAGCTTTCTTTTTGATCTCTTTCTTCTTTTCTTTTTCTTACTTTCTATTAGTTTGTATTAGTTTTATCTTCTTTAAAAAAAATCTTTAATACAAATTATAGAGGAGGAGGAAGAGGAGGAGGAGGAGGAAAAGTCTGCATCTGAAAACCAGTCATGGGGGAAACAATCTCTCATCCATATTTTTGTGATTAAGCCAAGAACTTTTTGTGCCCTTAAGTGGAAATGAGAAATGAGAATCTGCTTTCTTTTGTCGATTCCTTGTAAGTCCCAAGCTGGCAAGGCAATCACCTCCTCTTAGAAATCAGATGATCCCAGCTTTTCTTAATGCCATCCTGCTGGAAAGAACCTTGTCAGCCCAGGCATGCTTTTTTGTGTAAATATCATGGTAGAGAAGTCTGACATTTTCTGGACTGCTCTTCAGTGTTAATAAAAGATTCCTAGAACAGGGTAACCTTTTCACAAAGTATTTGTAAATGCCAAAAACTGCATTACCCCCCCTCCACCCGAAAAAAAAAAAATCAGTTTCAGGCAGCAGTTGTATAACTTCACATGCACTTATTAAGTTTGCGATTCAGTAGTAATAAAAACCAATTCATTAAATAATGTGGCAAGAGAACCCTGAGCTTTTGTCAACCTTATCTTGAGGTGATGCGTGAAGAATTTCTCATTATGGCTTCCATTTCAAATTTTGCACCAAGCCCAGGGCTCGGTTGACCGCTTTCCTACACACATACATAACCATTCCATTATTCTCTTTGGGGCTGGTTAATGTTATGCAGAGGGCAGAAAAGGAGTCAGAAAAACTAAGCCAAAGAAATTAAAGGCATGAGATAAGAGAAAAGAAAAGGAGGTCGAATTAAAACTAGTCCATGCCATTACCATTCCCCGTATCTTTCTATAACTTTCTGTCCTTGGAAAACATCCTTGTTTCCACTGCATCCACGGACTGCTTCATATATCGCTTTTTGTTTTTTAAACTTCTCAACTCTTTTCACAATGTTATCAGTCATATCCATGCACGATTTTCTCACGCTTCCCATTCCTTGCAACCCATTCGCTATTGCTCCATGGATTTGTTTTGCAGTTAGATTCTCCTTCCTTGTCTCTGTATGCCCAAACCAGCTCAACATCTTTCTTTCATAGCGCTCATGTACGTTTGCAATCAATCCAGTCTCTCAGCATCCATTTATTCTTTAACCTATCCCTTCCTGTTTGACCCAAACATCCTACGTGCCCCATTCCCACTGCATCCAGCTTACTTTTATACTTCCCTTGTGACTTCATTTTCCAAAATCCATCCCTCGTTCTTCCATTTTCAGCCTTCATTTGAACATAACATGAAATTCTCTCCAACCACTGAATTCCTACTTTCATATACACTCACAACTTAGAATGATGCCAATTCATACCTTATTCATTCATACATTTTAGCCCTTTCATTCATAAATGAATCTATACCTTCACTTCCCTGTATATATTGATCAACTCCACAAGAACAACCTTCATTAATATCTATTACATCCTTTTTCTTTTCCTTTTTTTTTGTTCGCATCATAAACAACAATAAATTATTATTTCATTGCTTTCATTCCCTAATTCATTTCTTCACCATTTACTCTTCTTACATTCCAAATCACCATTTTCCAAGTCACCAGATGGACCTATAGATATAGACCTCCAGCACCAGTCAGGTGTTCCTCAATTAATAAGTTCACATAATGCTTTTTAGTAAGGCAGAAAAGGTATAGATTAGATTACCAGCCTTAGCTGTCATTATGTGACATGCAGGATTTCCTGCACGGACAGGACATTTTGGCCTGTGAGTCATAAACATAGCCATTGTCCTATTTTAATCCAAGAATGTTCCCACTCTTTTATACAAACTAGCATTTCTAATTTAGAGACCACCTTGGAAGCCAACATACTGATGTGGGTATGTGTGCTGTAGTGACACACATTCAGGATGTTGCAGCTTGTAGTTCTTTCATACTTCGTATTTCTTTCCATATTGTCAATGTACAAGCGGACATTGATCAAACTGGGAGGGGAAGTAGTTTTAATATCATCATACAAACGATTGTCCCATGATTCTCCTTGCACGTTATTTTATCGAAACACATTGCTATCCTAACACACCCCAAAGAAAAGAGTTGTGAGGCAATCGTGTATGCATCATCCCAAGTGTGAAAGTGCAGCATAGAAACAATGCACATCTCGTAACATGTAAAGATCTCTCTCTATTTCTCAATAGTGATTGATTGTGAAATCAGTGCAAATTTGAAAGATCAAAGTTCACCGTTCTAGAAGGGAATGGTTTAATATTGCCAAAAAATTGTTTGCTTTTGCTCTGGTTTTTTTTTCCTTTTTGACTTTCTTTTGCTATTTTGCCTTCACTCTTATGACTTTTCTACCCACCCACCCCCCGCCCCAATTCCTCTCTACAGGTCACCTTTCCCTGCAACAGGCAGCTTCAGAGGCTAATCAAATTGGGCATTAATCTTGACTTAATTGCTCTTCATTTACAGAATTCCTGCACTGCTGCATATGTTAAGACAAGCAATCTTTTTATAGTCCTTGTTCTGCTCTCTTTGTTCACTGTTCTCCCAAGGATCATTAAGATTTAGGCACAGTTTTAATTAATGTGTCACATAAACAGGCCCACTTTCACTTCCATTTGAGGGAGAATTAGTAGATGTCTACATTGATTCATTTGATGGATGTAAATCTTCCGTATTAGAAATGTCTTCCCCAAAAGCCTTGATGACTTGATGACTTCCCTTCATTGACTCTCACTAGCTACTAAGCTCAACAAAAGGAACAAAGTCAGGAATCGATCTTGGTAAGGAAAAATCCCTAGACACTGCCCAGGTCTAAATTCCAACTACAGGAAGTCTTCATTTAGCAACCACAATTGGTACTGGCACCTCTG
Source organism: Python bivittatus (assembly GCF_059951505.1). NCBI lineage: Eukaryota > Metazoa > Chordata > Lepidosauria > Squamata > Pythonidae > Python > Python bivittatus. Next base: position 15,490,552 of record NW_028277096.1, read on the forward strand.
TTGTTAAGCGAAGCAGTTGCTAAGTGAAACCACGACTGTGCTTATGATCTGACTTCGGCTTTCTTTTGCTTTACAGACCTGAGAAGGTTGTCAATGCAAGGATTGGGCGCAAAATTATTTTTTCATCACCACTGTAACTACGAACAGTCGCTAAACAGGGCAGTCGCTGAACGAGGACTACCTGTATACATTTCATAACTCTTCTTCATTCCATTTATATCCCATTTTATTTGTAGGAAGCAAAAGACAGCTGACCACCTAGGAAAATGCAATCGTATAGGAAGGATTTTGCAACAGAAAGTTAAGTTAAAGTTAAAAACAAGATCATTAAAAGTACTTTAAAGAATACGACTGCTATAATCCTACAGTGTGACTAAGATAGTCCCTGCAGCTTTCGCTTCCATTTTAAGAACAGAAAAGAGAAGTTATTCTCTTACATTCTGCCTTTGCCCCAGAGGCATCCACAAGGAGGGGTAAATAAGTCAAGATGGTGGCCCTAAACGTGCAACTAAAGCCCCAGCTCCTTGTATGTGCTAAGGCTGAGAAAGGCTGAATTAAACTAAAAAGGAAAAAAAAGTCTGAGGTCATTCCATTCCAGGTGCTAGAAAGAACACAACTAAATAAGGCTGCAATTTTATGCATATGTACCCTAGGATAAGAAATGAAGGAGCAAGGGGTTTGGTTCAAATTCTCTTGTTCCCTCTGCGGAGCATCTGAAGTGTGCCAAACATGGAACAAAATGAATCATTGTTTTGCTCTGTGCATGCTTGTGCCCTGGCCCTTGGTTAGCAGCCTTTTGCCTATTCTACAATACAAATCCCATGTGCCACTGCCACCAGCACCATGGGCCAGGGATTCTCAGAGGTATAATGCCAGGCCTCTCCAGATGTCAAGGAATGGCTGTTAGAAATGTGTGATTGATCTGTTGTGGAAAAGGCAATATTTTCCACTAATCAAAGGATGCAGCAATAGGTGTTACTGTGGCAGAGATGTTGTGAACATGTTACAATAACATTTTGTACTGTTCATAGTAGAGTTGTGAATTCATTAGTCAACCAGTGGCTATTGCTAAGTATAAAGTATAAGGCATATTTTTTATTTCATTTTCTTTCTTAGTTTGTGTTTTTTTAATTTGTTTTTTAATTTTTAAATTTTGCTCTTTAAGATTAAGAACTGTCTCGTTAATTGCATATCCAATCAATCAGTCAAGCCAGACATCTAGAGGGCAACACTTTTGGCTTTGAGGGAGACCTGAAGTTTGAGTTTCCCCCTTCTTTTACCCAGCAGCATACACCATAGCAAGAATGATGTTTAGTTTATACACCCTTCCACCAGAAGACAAACCTTCATTTCTATTCCTGCAATGTTTTTTAATTACCTTTCTTATTTCCCCCTTTCCTGGCTGCGTAGCCAAGTGTGTACTATTCCTTAAAGCTGATCATCAGCTCTCCATCTAATAATGACTTGGATGTCACAGAAGTACAAAAAGCAGTTTAAAAAACAGCATAATGAGAATGCTAGGATTGGCAAAGGAATGATCACAGGGGGACGTGCTCTGAACCATATTCTTTAATCACAGACATGGGGAACAGGAATGAACAGTCTCGCTTCCTTCTCTTCCCCTATCTACTTAAATCTAATTTTTTAAAAAATCACCAGTACTCTATGATAATGAAAACAGAATCCCACTAATCTCCAGGCTGCAGCAGCAAAGGAAAAAAAAAATCTAGATTCAGCCAAAGGTAAAAATTAATTTTTATGGTTAGTCTTTCAAAGTGAAATGAGAGACCTCTCCTTGGCAGAGATATGCCACCCTGAATAGCCAAATTGTGCTCATTTGCTGTAGAGTTAGTCAGTCCGTCCATCCATCCATCCATCCATCCATTTACCCATCTATCTATCCTAGCCGTTCAGAGAGTAGTTAAGGACCTAAAACACAAAAATACAAAAATAAAGAATAGATGCACATATGTGATATCTACAAATGTTAACAAATCATACTAGGCAAGAAAATATTAAAATGCTCCCAACATTTATAGATTTGTATGATGCAGCCCAACCTTTGCAAACGGCCTAAGGTGAGGGATCCTTAAGAATTGCAACATAATACCAATAATTCAGAGCGGAGGTCCCCAAAGGATCTGATGCTTTCATTAAAATGTCAAAAGGACCATTGCACCATCATGCCCCAAGCTCCGCCCCTTGCACCCATTTGTACAACATCACAACACGCATACAAAAGGGGAGGAGCTTTCAGTTCAACACTGCTTTTGTTCTTGGCCTTTCCTTGACCCTCACTGCAGACCCCAGTGATCCATGGAGATCTCTAAGGGATCCACTGGCTTTGTCGTGGCCTTCAAACTCTTTGCTGATTTGGAAATTCTTGTATTTTCTCAGAGAGACAGAATGGCATTCGATGGATGTGGGGAAGGTACAGAATAGCAGTTACTCCCCCTCCGACTGAACAAACAATCAAATTAACTTTAATTATTCAACTTTAGAAAGCTGCAAACAGATCCCCTTCAAATTACAATTTAGGCTAACTTCCTCCAAGTCTTCTCTTAACGCTCACAGCAAAATGACTCCTAGTAACTTTACAGGGTGTAAATCTTTGTCTTCCCTGGCAATAAATATCTCTTGCAAAACCTATCACTCTGATGGGTGACGGTTTGTCCTAGAGCTAAGATTTGGAATGTCTCTTCCACCATCCTTCTAACCACACCACCAAATCCTTCTCTTCTCAGTGTACAGCTACAGGGGAAATGTTTGGAACAGATGGGCAAACTCTCTTTTGAACTCAAAATTGGCAGCACCGTCTGAGATGAATGCTTGTGGCTTCCAGGGGTATCTTTGCAACCTTAAATTCATTTGCAAAAAGAAAAAATACATTTCCCCATTTTCTTTCCCCTCCATTATTGCCATACCAAGTATCCCATCAGGACCAGAGAGTCAGCGATGCTAAGCTTGAAACAAGAATTGTATGGCCCAAGAGAAACCAAACTACTTTCTCTCTTCCCCTTTGTTTGTGGCTCTATTTCCATATGAGAAAGTCTATTCAATTTTCAGTAATTATGGACTGCTGTAAATTCCAGGGTTATGAAGAAAAAAAAATCACAGATTCTTCAGGATATGCTTTATCTCACAATGCATGGAAATCTCTGGGTTATGAAGGAAAAAACCTCAGTGTTATGAAGAAAAAAATCACAAATTCTTCAGGATGTGCTTTATCTCACAGTGCAAGGAATATACATGGAGGGCTAAGATACTGATGGAGGCAACGTCAATTTTAATGTGGTGCCATTGGTGTAACCAAGAAAGTGACTGCATAAACCATAAAAATAACAGAAGAAGGCCAATACCATAAAAATGGAACCACAGGCAAATTATAAACCCATTCAGGCAGTTCATGCAGATAAAAGAAGAAAAAGAAATTCATTGAAATTACAAGGACAGAGTTTCTGCAGAGCATGAAGATGGTTTCATTGCCATAAAGAAAAAGAAGGACAACCGTTTAAGAGCTGGGTTTGCTATTGTGATCTGCTGGCAAATTCTGGATTTTCAGTCAGGACCCCTCTTCCCTCTGCCCCTCGAAATAAGAAATCTTAATTCTATTCCTATGGCAAAAGAGAGAAGAGGTCCACCATTAGCCATGGAAGCCCAGCCATGGAAGGTCAGCCTACCCCATCAGGGTGCTATTTCGGAGAAAAAATGGAGAATGCTACTGAGCATTCAGTCCTTACGATTGTACTCTGAAACACATCAGCTGGATTCAAATGGAACTGGGTAGTTTGTGTCACAACATGTAGTGGGGAAAAAAGCCCCTGTTTTGCTGTTGCGTGAACATATTAAGCCATGATATGGTTCATTTCTTTGGACAGAGTACCTGAATACAGCAAGTGTGCATTATTAACCTGGGTTTAAAGTTTAGCACATTCTGTGAAGCCAACCATACTAGGGCTGGTATGGCAAACTTTTGGCCACTTTGGGGAGCACACACTTTTTTATTTTGGGGGTGGTGAAGAATCACAGTAGACAGGCCATGATTCAGGGACATGTCTAAAGGGGTGGGATTGTGATTCCTGAAAGTTGTTTTTTTTTTTTTTTGGTCCAATATATTTATTTCATTTTTATCCTGCCTCTATTTTGGGTCAACTCAAGATAGCATACACACTTAATGCTCCCACCTCTGATTTTTCCCCACAACAACAACCCTGTGGGTTAGTGACTCTCCTCCCTAAGGGAGGATTGAAACTCACAGCACTTTAGCCACTACACCAAACTGGCTGTTATATTGTTATACATTATAAAGGAACAAGAACAATCTTGGGCAGGGTAGGCTTTGGAGAGACCGAAAAAAATATTTATAATATATTTATCAATTATTAAATCTCTTTGTCCGAGTGCTATGACAACAATATTTATAATGTATTTATCATTTATTAAATCTCTTTGACTTGGCACTGGAGAATGCTCTTTGTCTTTTTCCTTTTTCCTGCCATAAAGTAATGGCATAACTCCTGTACAGGAATATAGGCTCTACTGCATTCAAACAGAATTCACTTCCTGGTTTGTTAATGCTCCTTCATTCAGGTGGCTTCAGAATCTTCTGAGTATTTCTAGCTCAGATGAACCACCTTTGCCAGGAACTTCTTCGAGTTTTTGAAGCTCCTGCTTCCATCATCATCGTCATCATCACCACCATCTCATCAATGATAGCATCTACCTTCCATGTCTTCTCTTGGTCTCCTTTTCAATGCCCTTTAATTTGTTTCCAAGCATCCCTTAGCCAAAAATATCAAAGCTTTCGCATCCTTAGTAATGCTTCCACCGTGCAGCCTGGTTTTGCTTCATCTCCTATTAAACTTTTTGTTCTTTTTACAGTCCAAGGTATCATCAACAATGTCTTCAGCACCACAATTCAAAAGCATCATTTTTTCTTTATGTAGCCTTTCTGATAGTTTAGTTTTTGCAACCCTAGCTTACAACCAGCCTGTACAGTATGTATGGCAGTGTGATGTCTCTGCACTTTAATATTTTGTCTAGAACTCTTATAGTCTTTCTTCCAAGCAACAATATTCATGGCTACAGTCACCGTCCCTGTGAATTTCTGAGAATAGGAATAATAATAGGAATATAAGCTCACACTTTATCACACTCGGTTGGGACTCACTTCCAGATAACTAATGCTGCTTGTTTTCCTTATAAATATTTGATTGGTAAAGTAATACAAATATATGTAATAAAATAACCCTTGTTCCCTTAGTTGTGGATGTGTAACATGAAAGGAAATAGGAATAAGGCAAACTCCAGCACTAGATGGAGGGAGAAGGAATAAGGCAAACTCCAGCACTAGAAGTTTATTTAGAAAATCAAGAAAGTTATGGAACCGAAAGTAAAAATGAGTAGCTGTGAGATGGAGCTTCTCTAAGTATGCTGCAGATGCCAGCCTAACTGATTGATTATGTGCCATCAAGTTGTTTTCAACTCCTAGCAACCATATAGATAGATTTTCTCCATGACAATCTGTCCCTAACCTGGTCCTTCAGCTCTTCCAATGGTGCACCCATCACTGCTGTGACTGAGTCCACCCACCTTGCTGTTGGTCATCCTCTTCTTCTCTTTCCTTCCAGCTTTCCCAGCATCAGAGCCTTCTCCAGAGAGTGGGTCTTTGCATAATGTGTCCGAAATAGGATAATTTGAGCCTGGTCATTTGTGCCTCGAGGGAGAACTTTGGCTTGGTTTGTTCAATGATCCAGCGGTTTGTTTTCTTGGCTGTCCACAGTATTCTCAGGAGTCTTCTCCAACAGCAAAGTTCAAGTGTCAATACCCTTTCTATGCAGCTTCTTCAAAGTCCAATTTTCACTTCCATAGGGCATCACAGGGAATACCATGCCTTGCACCGTTCTGATCTTTGTACATATAGACACATCATGGCATTTGAATGTCTTTTCCAAGGCCTTCATGGCTGCTCTACCAAGTGCTAGTCCGTGGTGTATTTCTTGACTGCTTGTTCCTTTACTGTCAATGGTCAATCCTAAAAGCCAGAAACGATCTACCACCTCAACCTACCGCAGCTAAATATCCAAGGATCCTCAGCCAGGGTTCAATCAGATAAGGACATCCCATATAGAAGTGTATTTCATCGGTGGAGATGCTCAGGAAGTCTATTTATTAGTGTCATGAGAAAAGTTCTGCATTTATTTCTACCAGTCTCACTCAGCTGAAAAAGAAAGAATGTGCTTTTGAAACATCCTTCAAAAGACAGGAGGATTTGGTGAAATGTTCCTGCTTAAGGTGTGAGATCTTTGCACCTATTTCATTAAGAAGTAGCCAAGGGGTATATGTGAATGTCTTGCCTTTCATTTTTATTAATTTTTTTATTAAACCTCAAGGGAAAACAACATAGAGGAATTCTTCCCATTGGCCCTTCCATCCAGAGTCCCTGGGAATCAGGTGGCATATAGATTAGATTAGATTAGATTAGATTAGATTAGATTAGATTAGATTAGATTAGATTAGATTAGATTAAAAAACATTTTCAGATTAGACAGTATGATCAAGTCAGGAAGGCCTTAGTGTGATGGAAAAATGTAGTACAAAACCCCCGCGCATTGGCAATTGCACCCTTTGCTTCTTCCAACAATCAAATCAGGTCCAAAGCATTCCAAAGAGAAATTTAAAAGAATTTCTCAAATTTCTCAGGAATGAAGCAGAAAAACAGAAACCTCTTTCATGGGTGAGGAAAACAACGGAGAAACCACAAGGCTAACTGCAGCAGAGCCTACATATTTATAGATGGACAAGGAACAATTCAAGCCATGCTTGGAGAAACTGAAGCAGTCTTGATTAACTACCCTTCAACGTCAATCTGATTTGATAAATTTGCTTTTCTTCCAAGACTACTGAACAGTATCAAACCTTCTGAGTTATTTCCAGCATTTGAGCATCTCCTCTTGACAGCTGCTAACAAGGACTAGCCTAGCTCCTTAGGCAGAGGGATCTTTAGCAAGTCTCAAAGGGGTTCTGGATTTATTAAGACTGAATTGAATACAGGACCTGATCCTTAGCAGCTGCAGGGTCGGATCTTATGTGTTCAAGGGTCATAGCATGTGTACAAGGGAACTTTGGGGGGCAGAGCTCTCAAGCACAGCAGTGATTCTGCTTTGAATTCTTCTTGTAGTGCAAGCAAACCAGCCCGTGTCAATTAAAAAAGAGAGAGAGAATGTGGCTTGCAGAAATAAGGCTCAGAGGCAAAATAAATTCCAGTTACCATCTATTCCAAATGCTTGTGCTTTATTTTATTCCGTCACATTATTTTACAATTTTACAAAGGATACTGGTAGAACCGGGTCTATCCTAATGACTCATTCTCCTGATAGATTTATCCTCCATGAATACAAAAGCAAGCCATAAAATATTCTCCTCTTCCAGGAAAAAGAGAACATGGATGAAGGAAGATGGAATAACAAGCCTAGAGAATAACACAATCACAAGAATCACAGGAAAGGGATGGGCAAACTGTGGTTCAGAAAAGTCTTTTTTCTAGCTGTCAGAAGTTCATCTTGCCAAAAATTGGTAATGTAGTGCTCCAGTATTTGGGGCCAGGAAGCACATGGAAATGGGAGCAGAGTCTTTCAAATAAGATAAACACCCTCCTGAGTAGAACTCAGCTTCAGGTGACAACGTTTATGAAGTTTTCTTGGTAACAATACATGATGGTTTGCAACTTTTTTTAAACTTCCCAATCTACACTACAGCTCTGGGACTTCTTGGTGGTCTCCAATCCAAGTTCTCTTCTGCTTAGCTCATTGAGATCAGCTACAGTCAGTTAAGTGCTGATATCTGGAAACTGCCATGTTGTTTTAAAAAAAACACACACACAAACAAAAAATCCTGTTTAGTTTCAAGTAAAAATGGGTAAAAAATTAAAGACCATGTCCATCAACATACAAGATATGCCACTACCTGTTTTATATCACTGCCCAACCACCATGGGCCGGGTGTTAAATTTCTTGATAGACTTGGCAATAAATATCAGCTCCCCAGGCCCTTAAGCCTGTGTTCAGGAACTGGCTTCTCAATAGAGTTCTTACAGACACAGTACTGCTGGATTAGTTTCTTTATTGCAGATGGGATCAGAGCCACATTCACACAGAAGATCTGCCTGCTGCAATAAACCAGAGTAAAACCTATATACAGGTCAATGCTCCAGGGTTTATATTCTAGGCCTTTTCCTCCCACTTTTCTGAGTCAATGGACATTTGGCCCTTCTCTTCAAGGCCATGTGTCAGCCCCATTAGGCAAACCAGAAACCAGGAAATCAACTCCATAGAAAGACTAAAACTACTTTTATTGAGAGTGGCTATAATTACCATCAGCCTTGTAGTCCAGACAGGAAGCACGCCCAGATGAACTAATTCTACTGTATACATTAACAGAATCTTGCAAGTCTGAAAATACATTTCTCCCCCATCACCCTTACAGCCCAAGAAACTAGGGAGGGTCCCTTCTGAGATGTTTGCCATGCCCACATTCCTGCTGTGAGCTGAGCTGTTCCCCTCACTATTCCTCTGGCTGTGGCTCTTCCTCCTGTCTCCCAAGGTCATTCCCATATACCATTACAATTACAGAATCTTGCAATTCTGATTGTGCTGACCTCCTCCCCCTTCTTATACTCTTGTGAATTAAGGGCTCTTCCATAAATTTTGTGTCAGTTGTGGGCTTAAGATATATATTTTCCCTCAGTGGTAACAAATTGTGTATATCTCCATTAAGGTCATCTTCCTTACTCTCTATACGATGGGCTATATTGACATAACAGTTCTCCTGGGCCTGGGAATTACTGCTTCTAGCTTCATTCCTAACACTGGATCTCCAAAAAATATTAAAGTGCTTCACCGCCATCAAAAAGTTGCCCACTTTTGCACTGGGCTATGATCCTTCTAATGTCAATCATGTCCCAATGAATGTGCCATTTTAGAAAGAGATATGAAAAGAATGTCTCTAGTTCCATGTAGGATGAGGGAATTCTCTGGAAGATATTCTACGGAGATCAAGTCATGGTCATGATTTGCATCTTTTAGGATTAAAAGTTCCATGGGAAGTCAACCTCAATCCCACCACTGAGAGGTAGAAATGGCAGATTCTGGAGAGATTTAGAGCAAGCTATTAACATCTCTGCACATACAGCAAATGGCTACCATAGCATCAGCATGCTGGCTGGGCAATTTTAGGAGTCGAAGCCCACACATCTTAAAGCCACCACAGTTGAGAAACACTAATTTAGGGTGACATAATCTTATGATCAACCTATATAATCTGACTCAAAAATACGAGCCATTGGGACTCATCCCTGGGTTCCAGAATAGCGTGCCAATCAAAAGCTGAAGCTTGACTGAAAAAACAGCTCCCCCCATCAGAGTCTGATGATCACACAGCTTCATTTAAATGGAAGCAAACTCAAAAAACACTTGTCAGAGCACCTACCTTTGGGTATACTTTGGCTCACCTTTAACTTCCCTATCAATGTTTGCTCTGGAGCCAAAATGTTAATAGGTAACATATCTAGCAATCATGCCCCTACTCTGCTGCAATTCGTACTTTAAGTGTCTTAGCATCCAAGAGATCTGGTTTTAGTTAATCCCAAGGCCATCTGCCGAAAGCAATGCTGTTCTTGCCCCGTGAGTTGGGCTAATTTTGTTTGATTAAGCACACGCATGGCCAATCTCAATCATTTTAACGACTACACTCCATTATACATACCATGAAATTTAACAGGGGTTGTTCTAGATGAGGCCTTGCTAGTGCAGCTGTGAAGGCTAATTAAGGAGTGCTCGTTATGTCCATTCAATTTACATTCGCAGATGGAGCTAGCCAAGAGCCAGCCAGCCTGGACTCATTGATTGATTGATCAGCACTTTATGTCCATTAGGAAGCAAGGCACGATACAAGGCATTTTCTCCTTGGCATCACTTCCCTTAGGTGTTTGCTACAATTTGAACATTGATCCAGAGCTGATGCTCACTTTATTCCCTTGCCCTGGGGGCGGGGGGCGGGGGGACTGAGTATAAGTGTGATGTTTGCATAGTTTATCTATACCTTTAATAACCCAGGTACTATGGTCTCATCCTGTTCCTGCCAATGGTATGAACATGTTCTTGAGAGCTGAGATTCACATGTATGTTATATTCCTACCATCTATGAATATTCACAGCAGAGATGCCCTAAAAACTTCTGCTATGGGAGATTGCAAAATAATAATAATAATAATAATTATTATTATTATTATTATTATTATTATTATTATTATTATTGCTGATTGTGCAGTCAGCCAAATGTTTAGACTGGATTTGGCATTTTTATCCACCTATTGAGTCCTTCCCAAGGACCTGGGATAAGCAGATGGTGTTTGATGGTGTCAATTCTTCTCCTTCTCCTTCTCCTTCTCCTTCTCCTTCTCCTTCTCCTTCTCCTTCTCCTTCTCCTTCTCCTTCTCCTCCTCCTCCTTCTCTTTCCCCTTCTTCTTCTCCTCAAAAGAAAGACCTACTCCAGACCCCTATAAGTCACCTATAGGACTTATATTGACATCTTAACCACATACAGCAATAACTTCAGATAATATCGCTAAGCCCAAATTAATAAAACCACAACATTTTCAACAAACAGTACCGATAAAACGATATCATGATCACAGCTAAATATCCTATCTGTCATAATTTTCCATATTTCTAATACTGGTGTCATCATTCATCAATCACTCACTCTACCATCCCAAATGCACTTTGAACAATCAGATTTTCAGCCATTTCCTAAGTGAAAAGTACAAATCGTTCACCTGAAGGACAAGGTGTTGAACAGAAGGAGAAGCTCTTGCAGAGAGTCTCAATGATTCAGATGACTTCTATACATGCACTGAATTTTTACATTTCAAATCAGTTTAAAAGATTGAATCAAAGAACACTGGAAACACTGAATCTGAATCAAAGCTTCCAATCAGATTTGATCTGCTTTGTACACACAAACGCATGCACACACAATAATACGTGTACATTTCTTGATTGTTTGTCTGGTGTTAATCCCTGCTTATCTGGGTGTTGGCTGCTGGAAAGGATGTGTTCTGGACTTTTTGTTTCCTTCTTAGCTTTTTTATTGTCTCTTTTGAATGGTATGTAAATGTGGTTTATCTCTATGTGTCTACTGATGGCTGATTTGTCTGAATGCCAAGCTTCCAGGAGTTCCCTAGCATTTTTGGATTTAGCTTGGACTAGAATGCTCACCGTTTCCCAGTTGAAACTATGGGTGAGTTGCCCATGTATTGTGAGATTAAGGAGTTTTCAATGTGTCTTCTGACTGTTAGTTGGTGTTTATGGATGTGCTCTGCAAGCCTTCTCCCTGTCTGTCCTACATAGCGGTTGTTACAGTCCTTACACTATATGTTGTAGATGACTCCTGTTTTTTCTTCTTGGACTACTGGGTCTTTTGGTTTGCTTAAGATATTTTGGAGGGTTTTAGTTGGTTTGTGTGCTATGGTGATGCCATGTGGTTCTAATAGTCTGTTGCTTGTTTCTGAGATGTTTTTGATGTATGGTAGTGTGATCCTTTTCATAGCTTCTGTTGGTCGTGTTGTAGTGGGTTGAGTGGTCAGGCATTTTTTGATGAAGTTGCGTGGGTATCCATTTTGTTGGAAGATGTTGTAGAGGTGGTCTGTTTCCTTTTTCTGTGTTCTGGGTTGCTGTAGTGTGTTTGTGCTCGTCTGAATAATGTTCTTACACAGCTCCTCTTGTGGGAGGTTGGGTTGTTACTTTGGTAATGGAGCACTTGGTTAGTTTGGGCTGTTTTCCAATAGACTTGTCTTTCTAATTTGCCATCGTTTCCCCTGCTGATGAGGATATCCAGGAAGGGTAGTGTGTTGTTGTTTTCTTCTTCCCTTATGAATTTTATTCCTTTGAAGATGTTGTTGATGGTTTCATGTGTCTTCTCTAGTTGTTCTTTATTATGATGAAGGTGTCATCTACATAGAGGATCCATACTTTAGGTTGTATGTGGGGAAGTGCTATAGTTTCTAGACGTTGCATTACAATCTCTGCTATGAATCCTGACAGTGATGGAATGGAATTATGAAGGCCAAGCTCAGGGAGATAAGCATTTTCTTAGCTCACCAGAACTGCGTGGGAGGAACAAAAGGATGAGACTGACACCTCCCTGAGGAATTCACACTGTTGTGGCTGGAGGACTTTGGGAACTGGGGTTTTAGTCTGGGAAGATTGATGTCAGGCCTAGCCCAAGGAACTCCAAGAGACCAATTCCTCAGGGAGGTGCCAGTCTCATCCTTTTGTTCCTCCCACGCGGTTCCGGTGAGCTAAGAAAATGCTTATCTCCCTGAGCTTGGCCTTCATAATTCCATTCCATCACACTGACAGTGGTGATCCCATGGGTGTGCCTCTGATTTGTTGGTATATTTGACCATCAAACTGAAAGTAGGCAGAGGTTGATGAGTCCATGATTCTGAGTATTTCGATCTTAGTGTATTTGGCTAGGTCAGGTGTGTTGTGTAGTACTACTCCCATGGATTCTTTCACTAGTTCTGGATCTATGGATGTAAGTGGCTATGGCTGTGACATCAAATGAAACCGTAATTTCATCTTCTATTTTTTGGTCTTTGATTTTCTGGAGACTCTGTAGTGTGATGTTGATACAATATTTGCTCCCTTCTGTGAGATGTCCAAGCTGTTTTGTAAGTTCTTTGGCTATGAGGTATGTTGGGGTCCCTGGTAACGATACAATTGGACAAAGAGGTATGTCAGGCTTGTGCAATTTTGGGTGTCCATAGAAGCATGGGAGGATAGGTCCACTGCTTTTCATCCACCACTGTTCTTCTTTTGTGATTTGACCTTTCTTGGTTAGGTTGTTGAGGGTTCTCTTGATCAGGTTGTCCAGTTTCTGTATTGGGTTGTTGTTTAGTGGATGTAGGTATCAGATTCAGCCGGCACGGCACGGCACGGCGAAGGCACCGCTCAGCTTAGCCTAAGTCAATTTCACTGCCCAGGCGGGAGCAGAGAAAAAGGGGAAGTGAAACCGCGAACTGATTATGGCCAGGTGGCGACGCTTAACTCAAAACTGCAAGCGGATACCTTGTATCAGCGCGGCTTCCCCTCGGGCGCTGCAAAGAAAGGAAAGCGCAGAGGCTCGGAAGCAAAGCAATCAACAAAAGATGGAGAACTCCAGGCTTTGAGCGCAAACAGCACAACCCATAGACTGCAATCAGAAAGACAAAAGCACCGGACTGAATCTCCCATTTGGGCGAGGGGGGATTACTGCAGGTAATCTGTAACTAAGCAATGGGTAAAGCGCAGGAACGGGGAAGCTATAAAATACCATGTAAGCTACGCCAAGCCAACCCTGGCTTCGTCTGTACTTGCTTACGTTACGCTTGAGTAAACTGCTTTGCTGAACACACGTGTCACGAGAGTTTCTCTGAGACAAACGGGGTAAACCTTACAGTAGCTTTCTTTGTTCTCCAGTCATTCTTTGACTTTTTGAATGTATTGTGTTCTGTCCATGATAGCCATGGTTTAGCCTTTGTCTGCTGGGAGAATGGTGATGGTTTGGTCCTCCTTTAGGTTTTTGCGAGCTGCTCTGTCCTCTGCTTTGAGTTGGTTCTGCTTCTGTGTTTTTCTGGTCTGTGGTATGATTGACTGCCTTATGTTTTCTTGAGTCTCTGTGGCCCATCCTGTGGTTTTAAATGCTGCTTCTGAGGCTGCAAGAAATGTAAAAATTGAGACCTTTCTGGAGGATATTATGTTCTGCGGTGGATAGTAGGTGGGTGGACATGTTGACTACCCATTCGGGTTCAGGTACCTCTTTGCTTCTGGGGTTTAGCTGGAGTGGTTTGGTTTGGAGTTCTGTTTTCCTTTTTTTAGCTTGTCTTAGAGATGTAATCTTGACAGTGGTTGTCAGCATTTTTGTGTGTTCTGGGGTCATAGTTTGTTCCATGAATCAACAATCAAGCAGAAAATAATACCCTAATCAAGGAACTACCAAGGAGAGCCCCACCACCACCACCACCACCACCACCACCACCACCACCAAAACTGGCAGGACAAGCTACTGTATATAAACAGGGAGCAAACCCCACACTCCTACGCACTGATGATGTTACCTAGATGGGTAATGAAACGTCTGCAAGCAAACAACCAAGCTCAGAGAGCACCAAGGACTCCATAGTTAAATCCTGAGCTACAGATATTCTCTTCTATGGGTATTTCTGTAGTCTTCCATCTTTGTGCATGTAATAACCTTGCTGCAGTTACTATATATAAAACCAATTGTCCATGCACCTTTTCTAGATGACCGTCCATAAGTCCTAATTTGAAAAATTCTGGTTTCATCTGAATATTAATTTTTAAAACTTCTGCCTTCTCTATTAACTCTGCTTGTCACAAGCTGGTTGCGAAGCGCCCAAATGGTAATCACATGACCGCAGGATGCTGTGACGGTTATAAATGTGAGGATTGTTCGCAAAGCTATCTTTTTTACACCATCGTAACTTTGAACGGTCGTTAAGCAAGGCAGTCAGTAAGCAAGGATTACCTGCATTTCATTTCTTCCCAATGTATACCAAAGAATCATAATCATTCCCTTAAGTGAAGCTCTGGGTTTCTGCTTTACAGGCCTGATGGCACTCTCGTTTTGATTATATTCAACCAAGGCCTTCCTCTGAACCAGGGTGGTTAAAAGAGGGCCATCAAAGCCAACCATAAGAGAAGAACAATATCCACAAAGAGATCAAGTTCTGGCAGTACCCGAATAGGCTTTTCTTTGTGTTTTTGCTTGGCCAGCAACACAAGCTTTTTCTTGAGGCATTTTTGAGAGATGCGGTGTTTGCATGTATTCGGTCAATGTCATTCGCTTTCACAGAAAGAATATTAGAACACGGTTACTGACGATACATCAATAACAAAGAGGTGGGATGTGTAGATGTGTTTGGTGGCAGGAGAAGACAGATCTTTCCGAAGCACTAATTTCCTCAGCGGCAGGAGATGCATCACTGCTCCCGCCGCTAAAACAGCCATTCAAAAACACCATAAACAGGGTGTTGCAAATCAAACAAGATATTTTTTTCAATTATTTTTATATTTTTCAAGGGGAAACTGTATCCAGAGACTTACATTTGGTTGCAACCCCTGTATGAGCTTTCTAGTCATAATGCCCTCAGCTGATCTAATCTCGTGGCAGGCCTGGAACAGATTACATTCCTGGAGGGTGGGGAGAAGGGACAACAGGAAAAGTCGGGGTAAAGTGAGAATAAACATATAGAGGCCCAATTCTTCAGGTGTCTTCAACTGGGTCAGTGATGCAGGTGGGTAATTTTAAAGTCCAGATTTAATGCACTTAGGGACAGACGTTTTCTGAAGATGGCAATATTTTTTTATTGCCCCAAATGGGAAAAGCGTGCCTTGCCATAAGAGAGTTCTCAGTGCCAGATGTTAAAGCAGTGATGAAATTCCAAGCTTGTACGAAGCATCTGTGCCCCACTCTAGAACTGGCTCCAGTAACCATTGTTGAAAATCAGAGGCCTGGTTCCTTTGCATTTAGAGATGGAAAAGACCAGGGAACTTGAGGGGGAACTCCAAAACAGGCTGCAAAAGTTAAAATCCCCTCAAGATGGCCTCCTGGTGCCTTCATGGATACAATCTTAGTTAGTTTTCTCAGCAGCGGGATTGAGATGGTTAAAGATTACCTACTTTGGGGATGTTTTTTCAACTTGCTAGTCTAAGGTACAGCTTTGGTATTACTCAGGCCCAACTTTATTTAGGTTTTTGAGGTCAAGGTTGACTAGGAGCTGCTATCCAATTATGCAAGATGCACAATTAACTACTACTACTACTACTACTACTACTACTACTTCTTCTTCTTCTTCTTCTTCTTCTTCTTCTTCTTCTTCTTCTTCTTCTTCTTCTTCTTCTTCTTCTTCTTCTTCTTCTTCTTCTTCTTCTTCTTCTTCTTCTTCTTCTTCTTCTTCTTCTTCAGATAAGGTCAGAATGCCCTCAGGTTAAACTCAGCTCCTGGTGACTTCAAGGAGTCAACCATATAGTTTTCTTGACAACAATATGAAAGTGGTTTGCCACTGCCTTCTCCCAGGATTTCCACATTTTCTATCGCCTCCAAAATAGCATAGCCAAAGTCCACACATCTTAATGTGTGGTACAGCCCTACCCTCTGTGCCTTTGCACTTCAACAAAATATTAAATCTTCACCTCAACCCCTGGCTTTGTTTTACATCCAGGAGGTCCATCTTTGGCACTGCCAGCTAAAAAGATAATGTAGCAGTGATAGGAAATGGTTTTACTGGAATACTATGGATTAATTGCCCAGGAGCTTCGGCCTGGAAGGGGAGAAATATTGAATTTGTAGAAGGGTTTATTCTTTATTCTTATCACCAAGGGTGTAGTTGGGAAATTATCTAGGCATCGGGGCTATATTCATTTATTTCATCTATAGCAATGTTTAGCCCACGCTCTATTCACAAGAATCCCAGAGCAGGGCACAATAAAACAGCAGATCGAACTATAGAAAATTGCGAAACATTAAATAAAAAAAAGATTCTGGCAGTCACCAAAACAGCAACGTGTTTGATATATCACATGCACACAGCGTTTTTAGCTCCCTTCAAAATGCAGCTGGGATCCCAAGATTTGGCCCCAGAGTCTCACCCTGATGGTATCACTGAAAATTCATCAATATTCTATATCAGTGTTTCTCCGCCTTGGGAATTTTAAGATGTGTGGACTTCAACTCCCAGAATTCCCCAGACAGCATGGGAATTCTGGGAGTTGAAGTCCACATATCTTAAAGTTCCCAAGGTGGAGAAACACTGCTCCAGATCCTATTCTGTTCTCAGTCACACAGAGATGCCACATCTTAATGATGGAGCATATGCTAAAAAGGAGGAACAATTTTCTCATCAGGTATGATTTCCATAATAGCTTCATTTGCTTTGTTCTTCATTTCAGGAAAGTGCACTGATGTGATTATTCATTAATGCAGATTATTTGTTTATTCTTTTAAAAAAGTCTAAGCCACGTTTCAATATCAATTCCACGATACATTCCAAAAACAAAATAAAATACAGGTAACACAACTCTATTTTTAGGGCCGAGAGATGGTAGCAGTTGTCAAGTGGTTGATCTTAAAAAAACTAAGCTGAGTAGGGTCTGGTTAAAACTTGGATGGGAGACCACAGAGAAATCCCCGGACGGTGGGCTAGCATGGGAAGTCAGTAGCAAACCACTTGCAATTTTTTACCAAACTGGTAGAAGAGAGCATACAATGAGCAACAATTTTTCAGTTAGAATGGTTCTGCCCAATACATTAGAAAATCTGATAACATAACAATATCGTAAAAATATTGTCTGGCTTGGAAACTAGAATAATTTTGGTAGTAGGTATGACTTTTGGGTAGTGGTAGGCAAAAGCTATACAACCTTTGTGAAGATCAAGTGCAACATGAGACAGCCAGTTTGGTGCAGGGGGGATAGTGCTGGGCTAGAAACCAGGAGGTTGAGAGTTCTAGTCCTGCCTTAGACACAAAAGCTGGATGGGTGACTTGGGGCCACTCGCTCTCTCTCACCCCAACCCACCTCGCAAGATTGTTGTTATAAGGAAAATAGCAGGAAGGAGCATTATGCATGCCACCTTGAGTTGTACAAAACAAAGTTGGGATACTAAGGGCCACGTGGTAGAATATTGTTTGAGTGCATATTTACTAGAGCACCCTATAAAACGCTTGTGGCTGAGTTTCAAGAGGGTGTGGTTTGTGGAGCAGACATTTGACAGCAGGTAGAAAAGTCGTACCTTGAAAAAGGGAAGAGGACTGGTTTCAGGGTATCCAGAGACCATCGAGTGACCCAGTTATGAGACTGCCTATGGCCCTAGTGTAACCAAAAGCAAATTAACATAGTAAAACGCACACCCCCAAGGTGGAAATTTTAGAAAACATAGAACATGCTAAGCTTATTATGGGATGTTTGTATGTAACATGGAATCAAGTGCGTCTGCGCAACCAAGTAACCAATCATGTTTTTTTATGCCTACTTCCCTATTTCTGAAAAGTATAAAGATCGATGTAAAACTTTGCTCGAGGTTCCTCTCCTTAGAGAGACGGGACCCTTTCTGCCAAAGCGCTTCAGTAAAAAGAATAAAGGATTCCCCGACTCGGTGTGTTGATTGGACCTTGCGTGCCGGGCAGACGAACCTGCCAACAATACCAATCGAATCATTAAAAGATCAATGAATGGCCTGAGCTGGTACCGATCATTGCCATTTGAGATGTAATTAAAGCCAGATCCTAGATCAGAAGCCTCTTTCAGAAAAATGGAACCCTGCTCTCACTGTAAGCGAGATGGGGTTGTGGGACAGAACTGGATTTAATGTTTTCCCCAGAGCAGATAATACTTGCCAGAAAGTTAGAACATTACGGAAGGATAGAATGCACTGGATTTCAGCAAAATCTGGGCTACGAGCTAGCAAGGGAGGTCAACATGTGGGAAGTAGGCTTAGAGGATGGCTTTAGATTCAAAACAAACTGGGTTAGACCCCCCCACTCCATCCAGTTCTGTTCCTCCAGTAGCTGAAAATCTGTCCTAAAATGATCCCAAATGATGTGCAGGCCTTGCAGCCGTGCAGTCCCAGAGACTTTTAACCAGCCTGTAATCATGCGGAGAATGTCACTCAGGGCCTCTCTTGGGCAACCTTTCCCACGGCAGTCAAGTTTTGCCCGAGATAAGAAAAAAAGCAAAAAAAACTTTTAATAAGCTGCCACCTTCCTGAGAATGGAGAAGCAAAACCTATTATCTGCCCTGATTATCCACCAAATTGGATCGGCTGGCACGAAGGAACAAACGCAGCTCCCGTTGTGGGTTTTGTCAACCAGCCAAATTCAACAGCGTCGCAGCGGCAGCCGCCTCGGTTTAAGCTGGACTGGTGTGTGAAGCCCCGTCATTCTTCGGGATGCACACTTATTCCCCCCGTTTTTATTTTATTTCATTTTGGCCTTTTTGTGCCCCCTTCCTTCTTCAGGTTTGTATCTGAACGAGAATGCAGCTTTTGATTTAGTTTGAAAGGCTCCTTGTTCCAGTTGGGTAGATAAGCTGTTATCAGAGATGAGGAATTTAGAATGAATGGAGAAGCGATCAGCAGGACCAGATCTTAGCAGGAGGAGAGCTTAGTGGCCTAAAACAGGAATCCTCTTCCTCGAGAAAGCAGCATTTTTGCTCCTTTCTGTTTTTTCCCTGCCCCCGGTCCAAAACACTTTGCTGTGAGTAGAAGAAATCTCCCCCTTAATCTTAAGAAATTCCTCTTACCTCTTTTTGGGGGCGGGGGGCAGAACTTTAGTTAACATATCTTTTGAGTTTGCATGAAAAATCGTTCACTTCTCCATTAATCCCCTGAACTACGCAGGCCAAGAGCTTAAAACAAACGTAATCCGTTTTCTCTCCACTGGCTCTATCCATTCTGATGTAGGATTAGAGAGAAATAAGGGATTGTCATGGCTATTGTTCACATCAAAAGAATTTTCCTTTACACACACACACAGACCCCTTCCACCCTGGAAAGTTAAGACAAATCTGAAATTTTGTCTTTTTCAGCTTGTAACTCCACAGATTTTCAGCCAGAGGGACGGAGAGGCTTTAGTTCAGTTGGGAGATATTCAGAATAGATTGCAGCAATTTTAATTTTTTGCACTGCACTGCACTGCTCCTTTTTCTTTTTCCATTACGGTGAAGGGCCTGCCTCTTGACTCCAATTGGCAGGGCTGTTTTGAGGCCATGGGATGTTCAGAGACATTCAATCTACTGAGGAAGGAACAGAAGAGAATAACACAGGATACTTACAGTAATCTTAATTTTGTTTGTGCAATGAAAATAGCCATTAAGCAACATAAACCCGTGCTTAGGGCACCAAGGAAAGGGGGGCACCACAGAATTTTTTCCCTTAGCTATCATGCCCTTAACTCTTTCACTGCCACACTCGACTTTAGTTTTCAGTACATGTTTATATTTGCAGTTTTTGTGCCTTTATAATTGTATTAAAAATGAATACAAACGTTGAACATTTGCATTTTTTCTATTCCCCTAGTTATAAGTAAATAGTTTGCTTATATTGCTTACTGTTATTTAGTGTGAATTCTTTTTTTAAGGTAATTTTGCTTAGGAAGCAAAATTTTAGATTGGAATTGGAGAGAACAAGCTGGTTGAGGCAAATCTGGTGACTTGCTCTGTGTTTTGAGACTGTATTGGCTTGTCCGCTTCGGACTTGGAAGCGTTATAACCCAGGTTTGTGTGTCTAAAGCAGTATTTCTCAACCTTGCTGACCAATTCCCCAGCCAATTCTGGGAGTTGAAGTCCACCCATCTTAAAGTCGCCAAGGTTGAGAAACACTGGTCTAAAGGTACATAACATGAAATTAAGGAGATATGCCAATAAAGGAGAGCCAGTTTGGTGTAGTAGTTAAGGCATCAGGCTAGAAAGTGAGAGACCAGGAGTTCTAGTCCTGCCTTAGGCACAAAGCCAGCTGGGTGACTTTGGGCCAGTCACTCTCTCTCAGCCCTAGGAAGGAGGCAATGGCAAACCACTTCCAAAAAACCTTGCCAAGAAAACTACAGGGACCTGTCCAGGCAGTCGCCCTGACACTGATTCGAAGACACCAAAAAAAAAAAAAAATTCAAATGAAGACATCATGTTCTACATATGTGTTGGCAGTAAAGTAGGAAAGTTCTCAAACTTAACAGATACACAACACTTTCACACCCAAAGACATTTTGTACAGTGTGTTAGGGCACCCACTCTGAAAAGTAGTAGGTGGAATCAGAACATAAACTAAGCTGTTTTAGCTGAATTTATACATACATGATTTATTGGTTTGACAGAATTTCTATCCTGCCCCAATCCCAAAGAACTCCAGGCAAAATCAACAAAAACAGCATCTAAGTAACAAAATGATTAAATCAATACAAGAGAACAATAAAAGATCAAAAATCAAAATCAATGGACAATAATTAATAAGAATCTTCTCCAGTCATGTATGTAATAATTTTCTTCTTCTGTCATATGAAGTATTACAATTTGGTAACAACTTTGAGAAAATGTTTAAAGTTTTTATTATGCTTTGATTCCTATCCCACCTTTCATTCAGGAGCTTGAAGCAATGTACATAGTGCTCCCCCCTCTAATTTCTTTCCACAAGAATCTTGTAAATGGGTTGGGTTGAAAGAACATGACCAGTTCAGAGTCACCAATGACTTTTCATGGCTGAAGGTGCATTTGAACCTGGAACTCCTCACTTCTAGTCTCACTCTGTCACCACACTGCCTCTCTTTCAGAGGCCACATGCAACCTTGGGGACTTAAGGTGGTGCACTTCTAATTTAGGGTATCAAGTTTGAGAAGTGGATCAGTAACTTTAATGTTCAGCTACATTGGAAGATGGATAGAGTCAGCTATCCTGGGAAGCCCTTAAATTCCCTGAACTGGAAGGAGATCATCCTGGATCTTCTGAAGCTGCCATCATGGATTTGGTCTCCTGGGGAGAAAGGGTCTCCTGTCTGATTCAGAGGATGAGGTCAAAGCATCTCCAGCTCCACAGAGGACAAATGGGTGAAGGCTTCAGCTCACTAGGGGATGTTCTGCTGAGAAACAGGTCACTTCATGAATCAAGTAATAAGGCCCTAATAAGGAGGAAATTTCACCAGATCTTCAGGATGCAGGTGGTAGTTGGATGAGGTTATGGTACCTGTTTCCAGACATGACTGTTGAAACATCTGAGCTGGCTTCTAACATCGCCTGTGCTCTTGACCAACTATCATCTGGTATCTCTGGCATCTAACCTTTGCACTTGGACCTGATCCTACTTGGATTCTGCTTGTGCTACCATATCTCATTCTCATGATTGATCCTCTCTTGACTCCTGACCCGTGAGATTTCTGCGCCACAATCTTGACACCTCTGCAGCAGAACTGCTCACTATTTTAGCACCACTGCCACGGCCACATTTTTTGTTTGTTTGTTTGCTAATGGGTGGTGGGATGTTGAGATACAAAGCCAGGAGAACGGGGAGGGGAATAGCTCTGAGACTATGCAATTTCCTCAGTAAGTTCATTAACCAATGATGCATTTTTCTACAGATTCCAGTTTTAATGATGTTCTTGAAGCTGTAGAGGCGGCCGTAAAAAAGTGGCAGCATTGTTTCTAGGAATAAAGCCAAGCTCATTAAACTAATAACGGGGATGTAATAAATATAAGAATCATTCTTTCTGCAGGACACCAAACTCCAAGCCAGCTCATCATAGCTGCTAAAACATCCCAGCTTTGCTCCGCTAAAGCAAAACTACGCTAAAGCAACGGGAGACACAGCTTCTGTCTTAGATCTCATGTATTCCTCCCCAGTGTCTGGATACTTATAAAAATACAAATGAGATTTGCAAGTGAATATACTCTGATCAGTGTGCCAGCCAGCTAATAATGCTTTCCCTCAAAAGACACCATTTTGCACCCCCTTTTCCCCACAGCCTTTCAGTGTTGCATGGCCTCTGAGCATGGTCTGTTTTCATTGGGCTGATTTGTAATGCACATCTGATTCAGAGGCACTTGAAAAATCAAGATGGTGGTTGTGACCATACATCAAAGCCTGACCCTCTTCTCCCCCCCCCCCCCCAGGATGTTAGATAAGCATTTCTCAGCGGGTTTCCTACTCTGAAAAATGTTTTATTTGGAGTTGATTCTCTCCTGTTCCTCTCCAGGCAAACCAACAAAAATAATAAATTCATGTTGTCAGCGTGTTTGTAAATTAAAAGACATCTTCTCTCTTTCTCCCTCTGCAGCATGGGGTGTATGCCAACAATATATTTTTAAGATTGCTTAGTTTTTGTTTTCATTCACGTGTTATTGATTATTTTTGTATTTTTCTGCTGAAGTAGTCCATAGACAAAACAAATCAAACGATTTGCAACCAGGAATTGAATAAACAGACACAACTGAAAGTTAACATTCTAGCCTTAATGTTAGTATATTTGATTACTAGTGATTCTAGAGAAGTCCTACACTCAGAAATGAACTTCAGTATTTTCAGCCTCTGCCTGAACCAAAAGGTAAGCTTCAGATTTGTTTCTTGCAGGACCCTCATCTTTTCCAGCCTCCAAGAACCTTGATGTTGCTCAATAGTTTGGGGCCTAAACGTCTTCATCATCGATGAACTTTTCCAAGATCTCATACCAGACCTCAGAGATTTCAGCATTCTCACAGCACATCTCATGAGATTTTATTCAGGGGATGAGGGTACCTCTAGAATATCCACTGAGGCTCTGTTGCTGAACATGGCTGAGAAGACAAGAAAACCCTTACAATTCTTTCCCTGGCTTGGATTGAACCCTGAGGAGCAGAAGAATTCTGAGCTTCCCATCACCACTCATGGCGACCATCCTTCTTTCTTTGTTACATGAAATAAAATATTGGAAGAAAGAGATGAACAGAATTTGAGGAAAAATGCAGTCAAATTAAGTTAATTCCATATCCAAGTTAAGCATTTTATGCAAACGCAGCCAGATAGCGTGCCCCTTTGCTAGTTTGGGGCGCTTTGACAGTTTCAGGAGCAGCCACGGGGGCGGGCAGGGATCAAAAAAGTCAAGATGGCAGGCACACCAGTGTGATCAAAGCCCTGCCCCATTTTTTACAGGTGCCTTCATCCTTAGCTGGGTCAAAATTTAGTGGGCCTCAGCTGGAGAAAGACTATTGTCTTGGTTTAAACTATTATTAAACCAGTTTTATTGCATCTCTTGGGGCAGCCCAAGATTGAAGGCATCTCTTGATCCTCACAATGGTTGCTTCACCATGGCTTACAACCCCCCTTCCTCTTTGTGGGAACATTTTAATTTCAAAGGCATATTTCCAAACATTCTGGGAGCTGAAGATTCATGCCAAATTTGGAGAAGTGGGAAGATCAAAATATCTCCCCGATCATGTCTACCCGTCCCATCAGATCCAGCTGTCACAGCTTCTGGCTTGTCAAGCATCTTCCACCCAGACACTGACCCAACCCTGTTGACCTTTCACAAGGCCTTGAAGACATGGGTGTCCCCAGGCATGGGGGTCAGAGTGTCGGCTGGAGCCTGTGAAATGGGTGCATTGAAAGGGTTCTTTCTGTTTTGTTTTTGGCTTTTAAACCTGACTGCTGATTGTCTGTGTCTTTTGTACTTTTGGGGGGGGGGGGTGTATTGCTGTTTTTTTTCTTGTTGTTAGCCACCCAGGGTCACTCGTTGAAGAAGGGCAGCCATATAAATTGAACTAACTAACTAACTAACTAACTAACTAACTAACTAACTGCCTTGTGGTGCCTGTATTGGGTTGGCAAATGCCAATTAGTTTCGTGCTCAAAAAAACATAGCTAGCATCACATCTTCTGCCGTTCCAAACCACTTTGTACATCTCATTTCTAGTTTTTCAGTGCCATCTGGCGTCCAGGTCATTAAGCATCTGGCTCATGAATGCTTTGAATGAGGGAGTCTCACACTGATTGCAGAACCTACTTGAAGTTTAAATGCCCAAAGCTTTGCCACTCCCATCAATCTTTGGCAAGAAAGGGGCAAGTATTTCTAAATCCTGCTTAGCTGAACACCCACCCTGCCACCCCCAGAATCTCATTTTTACAAATAAGGGTTATCAAACTCAGCCCAACAAACACATACAACTCCTGGCATGTCACATAATGAAGGGGAAGAGTAAACACGGGGGGAAAAAAGGTACTGTACGGAAGTACCTTTTAATACATAAGCCTTTGAATAAACTACTCAGCTGTCTCTTCAATGAAATCACAGGACTATAATTAAATAGGGAAAAGGATGTGTTTTATCTGGCATATCAGGAATGAAAAAGGAGATACAGAAAAGGTTTTTCTTCCCCCAGTCCTCCCCTTGATTTCTCTTGCATTCTTCTGGGGTTTAATTTCTAAATGAGTATCTAAATTCGAGCATTGGAGGAATTCTGGGAGTTGAAGTCCACACATCTTAAAGTTGTCCAGTTTGACAAACACTGAATTAGATGTATTCTCGGGGGGGGGGGTATGAATGACTAGCCGCAGAAGTAGCATCTGAGTCCAAACCATGGGGGACAGTGTTTCCATTGGGCGTTACAACCTTTCCTCATCTACCTCATATGGTTTGGGCTAGCCCTATAACCATTGTGATAATTCTCATTACAGGTACTCCTCGTTTACCAACTGCCTTGTTTAGTGACCCTTCACAGTTATGACAGTTCTGTAAAGCCAAGGAAAGAGGAAGTAAGATTGTAAGCACAGTTGTGGTTTCACTTAGTGACTGCTTCACTTAATGTCCAAATTGCCAGTCCCAATTATTGTGATTAAGCAAGGGCTACCTGTATTTGTGTATATGTATGTGTGTGCGTGTTTGTGTATACATACATATACAGGCTGACAGACAGAGACATATCTACATCTCAATAAACACACATTCACACCCACAAAAACTGAACATGTTTCTTACAGGCCCTTTGGCATTGCAAATATGTTCTGAGACTTTAACTGAAAATATCTTTAAATGGGTCAATAACTCATTCTTAACATAAGGGACTCAAGGCCATGTGGGTCATTCTTCACCTCATCCTCACAACAAGCCTGTGAGGTAGGCTAGATGGAGAGCAGTTCCATCAGGCTGACTCCATGAGCTTCACAGCCAACCCAGGAGCTCAAAAGTGGCGTTATGGTTCAAGCCCAGCGCTCTGAATACCATCAACTTCCTAAGTCTGGATCTAAATAGACCCACCGCTGAAGGATGAGCGACCCAACAAGAGGTCACTTGCAGTTCAAAAGCCCCCAAGCATGAAAGTAGGTGGCACCTCTGTGCCCGCTCGCCCGCAGGGTTAGTCAGGTGCCAGCAACTAGGATATGTCCTGGGAACTGCAGGGACAAAGTCTCACCATTTTGACCTGCCTGGAGTAGCAGCTTGGAGCTCTTCCACTTTTTTTTTCATCCCACTCATCTTACCCACCCTTTTCTGCTGCCCTCAACCTTGCCAACTATCAGCCCTTTGAGGTAGGCCAGGCCAGAAAACAGACACCCCAAAGAATACTGGAACCCCACTTTAACGCTGGAGGGTAGCACCACAATGTCTTGAAAGCCTGCCAACGTTTCTCTCTGTCCCCTATCACGCCCAAGAGAATCAAGGCAGGGTAATTTTAAGTTTATTTCTCACACTTTCCCCTTTCCCAGGACTCAATGGATGTTTGCCTAACCATCCTTGCACTCTTTCTACAAGGTTATCTCCATACTCCTCAACACAAGTGTAGTTTTTCTAGCCCATCACCTGCTTACATCACACGCCCAAAGTAGGTGACTTTCCACTTGTGGATCATTTATTTGGCCCAGAATTGATGGATAAATCTTGCAGTCCATGGTGTCCTTGGAAATTATAGCACAAGAAGAGAAAATATTCTCTCAAGCCCCATATCCCATGTTCAGCTGTTGGAATTTCAGAGTCAAAAGAGGCAGTACAGATAGTCCTTGTTTAGCGACTGTTCACAGTTATGATGGTGATGAAAAAGTGACTTTGTGCCCAATCCTTGCATTGATAATCTTTGCAAGTCTGTAAAGCAAAGGAAAGCTGAAGTAAGATCATAAGTATAGTTGCGGATTCACTTAGCCACCTCTTCACTGAGCAATTGAGTTGCTGGTCCTAATTGTGGTCACTAAACAAGGACTACCTGTAATTAAAATGCCCCAAAGAAGCCCTTCATCTTTCTCCACCGATCTCTTCCATTGCAATGTCTGAAGAAACCCACATAATGCCTTGCAAAACCATTTTTGCCTATGTCTCATTCTGTTTGGCTTTTAATTTTTTTTTCAAAGGAGAAGAAAATGTTGGTGGCTTTCTCGAAAAGCATGTGATAAGTCCCAATTTATTTAGTGTTCAGCTAGCCAAATGGCCTTTGCGAATGCCCTACTTTTCCTTGTATTAGGCTTTTTCCTGGGATCTGTAGCCTCCCTGGCTTCGAGTATATTAAATCCCAAGGGAAGGCACCAGGAGCAGGAAAAAACTCGAGAGAAACTTCAAGGCAGATTTAAGAACAGCATTAATCATACCTAATGATAAACCTGAACTTTTCAGGAATTCAAGATGTCAGAAACTCCCACGTTTCTATGGACAATCATAAATACATAAGCCCGACATACCTCTCCAACCAATTGTATCGTTACCAGGGACTCCGACATACAACATAGCAAACAAACTGACAAAAAAGCTTGGAAACATCACAGAGAACAGTGAATATTCTATCACCTCCTCATTGCAATGCCTCCAGAAAATCAAAGAGGTACACATAGATAAAGATGAAATTATGGTCTCATTTGATGTCACAGCACTCTTTACGTCCATAAACTCAGAACTAGCAAAAGAATCCATATCAGCAGTACTACACAACACACCCAACTTAACCAAATACACCCAGTTCAAAATACCCAGAATCATGGACCTCATCAACCTCTGCCCCACTACCTATTTTCAGTTTGATGGACAAATATACCAAGAAATCAGAGGCACACCCATGGGATCACCACTCTCAGGACTCATAGCAGAGACCATAATGCAACGCCTAGAAGCTACAGAACTTCCCCACATACAACCAAAAGTATGGATCCACTATGTACTGTACATGACACCTTTGTTGTGATGAAAAAGGAACAGCTAGAGAAGACACATGAAACCATCAACAACATCTTCAAAGGAATAAAATTCACCTGAAAGGAAGAAAACAACAACACGCTACCCTTCCTCAATATCCTCATCAGCAGAGGAAACAACAGCAAATTCGAAACCCAAGTCTGTCGGAAGACAACCCACACCAATCAAGTACTCCATTACCAAAGTAACAATCCAACCTCCCACAAGAGGAGACACCCTGATCAAGGAACTACCAAGGGGCGGGGGGAACCCACCCCCACCCACACCCACACTGGCAGGGCAAGCCACTGTATATAAACAGAGAGCAAACCCCACTCCCTTCTAGCACTGAAGATGTTACCTAGCCGGGTGATGAAACGTCTGCTAGAAAACAACAAGGCTTAGAGAACCCCAGGGACTCTGCAGTCCTGAACTCATTCTCTGAGTATTGATAAGAGAAAGCAGTGTCCATCTATGTATAAAAGGGCAGTCATTGGGGGGAAACACACATACACATGCTGGCTGGGGAATTCTGGGAGTTGAAGTCCACATGTCTTAAAGTTGCCAAGGTTGAGAAACACTGTTATATGATTGATATAATATTAATACAATACTATGATATGTTAGATTTTAAGATTACAGATTTTTACATTATATGTAAGGATTATATTTAACACTAAATTTTAAGATTATATTAAAGATATTAAGCAATACAGATTTTAAGATTATATTTAAGGACTGGGCCCATGATATATTTGTGCTCTTCTCCCCAACAATTTGGGATCCATGACCTGGAAAGGAAAAAGATGGAACTACAGGAGGGGGGAGGCTGTCAAAAAAGTCAAGATGGCAGTTGTGACTACACAAGTGAAGCCCTGCCCCTTTTTTCCATTCATTGCACAGGCAAGACAAGGTAGGGGTTGATCACATGATTGCAACCACCAACATGGCTTTGTTGACCCCCATCTGCAGAAGCCACTGCTCCCGCCCCCCAAAGCCATGACAAAAATTGTTCCCAGGCTGTAAATTTCAGTGTGAGAGAAACAGATTAAAAACTGGGCTGTAAAGTACTCCTATTAAGTAGATATAATTTTAATTAAATGGAAATTGAATTTCATCTAAATTTTTGATCTGGCCCTGCTTACTGCTTTGGCAGTGCAACCCTCCTCATCAGTCAATGCCATTTCCGTGCAGAAAAAGTTAAGAGACTCAGCACTAGAGAATCTAATTGGCCCATTGATAACTGAGCAAGGAGCAATTCATATTTGATTATGGAATAATTAGAAAAATCCAGGCAGATTAATATAACTCTAGGTGAGAACATCTGCTTATGCGAATGTCCCTTTGCATTTTGCTTAGTTTATTGTTACAGTCAAAATACTAGCCAAGATTGTCCTGGGAGGTGGCAGAACATAGCAATATTGACTGATCTAGCTAAGCAAAAGACTATCGTAGAATTTAAGGACTGAAAGGGACCTTTCAGATGATGCAGTCCAACCCCTCACCTAGCGCAGGAATCCACAATTACAGCATCCACGATCATGGCATCTCCAGCAGAGAGTGATCCAGCCTCTGTTTAAACCAGTGTTGTCCAAACTTGGCCACTTTAAGATGAGTGGACTTCAACCAACACTGGTTACAACGCTGCAGCCAAAGAGAGTCTGTTCTATTGCTGAACAGCACTTGCTGCTAGGAAATTAAAAATAAGCTTCAGTTTGGTTGTATGAATGCAACCATTGGACCGCCTCTATATTCCCGCAAACTAGAACTAGGCCACCATATTTTAGAATGAAATTAAGTAACGCTGGCAGTTGTCCCAGATGTTTCAGAGGGAAGGGCTTCCCAATTGCTTTGGGCGGCCGTTTTCCCCTTCTGTCTTAGACAGTGCAAGTGAGAGCATCTGATAGGCGGCCACAAGAATGATGCGCCAACCCTTTCCCCCTTAAAACCCGGCTAGATGCAAGCATATAACTGACCTTAATTGATCTCATGGCTGGCTGGGGAATTCTGGGAGGTGAAGTCCACGCGTCTTCAAGTTGCCAAGCTGGAAAAACACTGCTCTAAAGTAATATTTAAATTTTATTAAGAATATACAACAGTATAACAAAAAAAAAAGGCACAGATGGGTGTTAGGATCAGAGAAAACTAAGAGGGTGATTAACTCGCAGAGGAAAGCGAGCTTTAAAGGAAACCAGGCAACGTCTGATTTGAGTGCATACAAAATAAATCCAAACACTAACACCACTCTACCTAGTTTCTGACAACACCATTAGTCTGGATGGGTTAGATTTCTTCCTGGCTACTGGAAGATTTCACACTAGAATCTGAAGGGGGGGGGGAGAGGACTTAGATTCGTTTCTTCTCTTCCCCACATCCTACCACCATTCCAGGGTGACTCCAAAAATGAAAACCTCCAAGAAACTCCTTCCTTGCTATTTAGCCTCAAAGGAAAGGGAGTTGTTCTTGCTCTAGAATTTGCCAATTGCTCTTCCTGCTCCCCCCCCCATCATTTATCTTACAAGAGGGAGAAGAAGCTGATCTACAGCTGAATTGCAGATATATTCTGACTTAATAGGAATTTATAGATGCTTGCATTGTTAGAGGTGTCTGTTAGGACCTTGTTTTTCTCTTAACAATATAAAATGCCCAGTTGCTCATTCTTTCTCCCTCATTTGTTTCTTTTAAATAGCAAGTGACAGCCAAAGATGGTCCTGACACTTTACAGTTCTGTATTTATTATCTAGGATTCCAATTGTATTAAGTCAACTTAAGGTTGCAGCCAAAAGTATTCTGCATATGCTCAGAAACACTTTCTCCTTTTTCTTTGTACACATTGGGCTTTCCTCTTTTCATAGGAAGATGGCCAGTGGGTTTCTGTGAATGTCCCGTCCCTCCTTTTTCCAATCTTATCTCAAATGGCCCCCAGCCTGCCTTCCATTCCATTGCAAGGAAATTAAGGAGAATTAACTCCTCCCTGTGGACTTTCTCTGTGCCCTTGAGAAATTGTTGGAGGATTTCTGCTTCCCTCAAGAGAAATGCGAGAGTCATTTTGGTGTAATGGTTAAGGCAGCAGGCTAGAAACCAGGAGAGTGGGAGTTCTAGACCTGCCTTAGGCATGAAGCCAACTGGGGGGTCTTGGGCCAGTCACTCTCTCTCAGCCCCAGGAAGCAGGCAATGGCAAACCACTTCTGAAACCTTGCCAAGAAAACTGCAGGGACTTGTCCAGGCAGTCGCCAGGAGTCAAGACTGACTTGAAGACACCAAAGAGAGAGGGAGGGAGGGAGAAATGTGCAGAAATCATCCAGCCAATTTTCCTGCCCACAAATTTGGGGTGTGTATGTGTGTGTGAAATTCCTTCCTTAGCAAGACAGGACCCCCCTTCATCCCACTCACACCCCAACATTTGAATCAAACCCTCCATTCTCGTTCAGGCATTTGAAGCCAGAATCCTCTTACCAGTTAAAAATTAATTGGAGTTCAGATTGGAGATCAACCAACCCCAAATAACAAGTTCCATGGGGAGGGGGAAACAAAGGAATCCCCTGCTTCCTAGGAATTGAATCTGGCCCCTTTGGGCACCTATAGATCCACTGGCATCTGCTTCTTTGACAGTCCCTGTCCTTTCGTAGCGTATCAGCCTTGGGCAAACCTTCATGCCAGAGAGAAGTTCCCCGAGATGACAACTGTAAACATGTGCCCGCAATAACTTCTTCCAAAGT
Organism: Python bivittatus; assembly: GCF_059951505.1. Taxonomy (NCBI): domain Eukaryota; kingdom Metazoa; phylum Chordata; class Lepidosauria; order Squamata; family Pythonidae; genus Python; species Python bivittatus. The sequence goes on from NW_028277096.1 coordinate 15,521,991, forward strand.
AGTTTCATAAATAACTGCAGCGACAGGAAGCCCATTTATACTTCTTGGTGAGCTTCTAGAGAGATAAATAGCTAATATTTCTATTACGGGGACAATTACACTCCCTAACTTTGTTTCCTGCTGGGAAGATTAATACCTGGTGGGCTTGAGAAGGGGAGGGGGTGAGTATAGTGACATCCCTGGAAGAAGATTTGTTTTCATTTAGAGTTCTCTTGGTTCAAAGATTCTGTGCATCTCTCTGGGTAATTGGCTTTGTTCCTACACTTTCCCGCATGTGCAAGCCTCTCCAAAGGAATTCATTATATCAGAAGTCTTTGGATTGAAAGCTCCAATGTCAAGGCTGACAGAGAAAAGTGGATTCCTGCATCTTTGGATGCAAAGACAAAACATTGCCCAATCCTACTTTTTAAGCAGTGTCCCAATTGGGCTCTTTTTCAGGCACCCTGAAAAAAGAATAAATTAAAAGTTTTTTTTAATGGATAACATAGATTTCATGCGGGGACACAGAAATCTTGCAGATGTCTGTTATCGCACCAGACATTTGCTGGTGTTGTGGGTTTTTTATGTCTTTCTTTCTTTATTGTAGTATTGGAGATCCTTGATCACCATCTAGTGGAAACTACAATGCCATCCTGCCCTGCCTTGAGGGATAGGCCAGAACAGAAAACCTGTGATTTTGGGTGCTCTAAACTGGGTGCTGAAGTTTGGTGGTGGGTTTTGAACTGTCGCAGGAACCCCTAAATCAGGGTTTCTCAACCTTGGCAACTTTGAGACATGTGGACTTCAACTCCCAGAATTCCCCAGCCAGCCATTTTACTCTACTACACTACACTACACTACACTATAACATTACACTACATTACTTAAAATATACTTTCTCTCTCTCACACACACACACTATAAGACACCTTGTATCAGGTCTGAAATCACATGCCTTGAATTAACAAGGGGCAGGACCGAGTGCCGATGGGCAGCGTGCGGCCAAGAGATACTAATCAAATAAATAGATAACATGTAAAAAGAAACTAACTTCCAGAGGAGTGGACTTCAATTCCCAGAATTCTCGACCACGGTCCTGCTGGCTAGGGAATTCTGGGAGTTGAAATCCACCTCTCTTACAGTTGCCGAGTTTGAGCAAGGCTGGAAGGTCGTTGCCCGCCGGCGTCGCGCCGCTGAGAAACCACCGCGAGGCTGCCCCGGAGAGTCCCCGTCTGGGAGCCGGGGGGCTTCGCTGCCCTTGCCTAAGTCTATGGCTGAGAAGACGCGGAGGCTCCCGAACGGGAGGGAAGCGGGCCGAGGACGAGCGGAAGAAAGGAAAGGGGATTTGAGCCGGAAAGAAAGGAAAGATACAGTTTCTGTACTTCGGCTCCTCCTCCGGGCAGCTCGTGACGCGCCTGCTTGTGAGCGCAGAGGAGAGCGGAGCGCGAAACATGTCCGGGCGTGACTCTGAACTGCAAGACGCCGAGGCTGCGTCCGGTTTTTCCGACCTGAGCGACTCCGAGTGCTTGCAGATAGAAGAGCCGGAGGGGGGGTGAGCAGCGGGCGTTGTCTCCGCGTGACAGGCTGACTCTGGGTCACAAAACCCTGACTGGAACCGCGTCCCTTGGCTGCGCGGTTCCCCGAGCCGTAAATGAACTTCACGGGCTTGGTTCGCGCCAAGCCGGGCCCTTGTTTTATGGTTAGCTGCGTTTCTGGTTCGAGGTATCGCGCAACTCACCGAACACGGTTTAACTTGGGGTGTTGTGCGAACGCGGTTTGTGGTTGGCGCGTTTTTCGTCGCCCGGATTGGCGCTCCCGTCTGGAGACCCGGGGCTGCACCGTTAGAACTCATCTAAAATTCTTTGCCTTCAGATCAGTGTTTTAAGCGTGGTAACTTTAAGATGAACTTCAACTCCCAGAATTCCCCAGCCAGCAGGACCATTGTTGAGAATTCTGGGAGTTGAAGTCCACTCCTCTGGAAGTTAGGGTTAATTTTTAATATATATGCATCTGTATTGCTCCTTGTTAGTTCAAGTCATGTGATTTCAGACCTGATACAAGATGAGTGTCACAGCCTCAATTTGAGTTATGATAGCTGTGTAGCCAATGTGGCATGGTGTGTGAGTGAGAGAGAGAGAGAGAGAGAGAGAGAGACTATATAATATAGTATAGCAATGTTTCTTAACCTCAGCAACTTTAAGGCATGTGGACTTCAACTCCCAGAATTCCCCAGCCAGCCATTGTAATACTATACTATACTCTATACTCTACTCTACTATATTATAGCCCCATAGTCCCCAGCCCGATTTTCTATTTTCTTGGATTTTCCTTTTTTAGTATTGTTCTTAATTCTAGATGTATTATGTATTTTATATATATTTATAGTTTTAATATTTTTTGTAAGTTGCCCAGAGTCCCCTATTGTGGGGGAGATGGGCGGGGGAGAAATCCAATCCAACAACCACTACACTACACTACACTACACTACACTATTGCTGTGGAATTTTTGCCAAAGACAGGAGCACAACGCTGAGGAGAAGAACCAGGTTTATTGCAATGATCATTGGGTGCCTGCTTTCCAAGAAAGAGGGACCCTGGACGATAGAAAAGCATAGGATTTATACACTTTTGAGGTTGAGAGGCGGGAAATCTGAGGGATCTGTTTGAGGATAGGTTTGGATAGGTGTTAAATGGGGGATAAATGGTTTTTCTATTGTGAGATAAGAACCACGCTGTAGCTGAGTCAAGGAATCGTGGCATCCTTGGGGTTCTCTGAGCTTGGTTCTTTTCTTGCAAACGTTTCATTACCCGGCTAGGTAACATCTTCAGTGCTAGAAGGGAGTGGGGTTTGCTCTCTGTTTATATACAGTGGCCTGCCCTGCCAGTGCTGGTGGGGGTGTGGGCTTTGTTTTGCTCCTCTGGTAGTTCTTTGATTGGCATATATTTGCTGCTTGATTGTGTCCCTGGTGGTGACCTTTGTTTATCTGGGTGATGATTGCTGGTGAGGCGATCTTCTGGTCTTTTGTCTCTTTTGAATAGTATGTAGATGCTGTTTATCTCTGTTGTGTCTGTTAATGGCTGCTTTGTCTGAATACCGAGCTTCCAAGAATTCTCTTGCATTTTTGGATTTAGCGTGGTCTAAAATGCTGACAGTTTCCCAGTTAAAACTATGGTTATATCTGTCCATGTGTTGTGAGATTAAGGAGTTTTCATCACATCTTCTGACTGCTAGTTGGTGTTCATGGATGTGCTCTGCAAGCCTTCTGCCTGTCTGTCCTACATAGTGGTTGTTACAGTCCTTACACTGTATGTTATAGATGACTCCTGTTTTTAATTCTTGTGCTACTGGGTCTTTTGGTTTACTTAAGATATTTTGGAGTGACTTTGTTGGTTTGTGTGCTACAGAGATGCCGTGTGGTTGTAATAGTCTGTTGGTAGTTTCTGAGACGCTACTGATGTATGGCAGTGTGATCCTTTTCATAGCTTGTGTTGCTTGTGTTGTAGTAGGCTGAATGGTCAGGCACTTTTTGGTGAAGTTGTGTGGATATCCATTTTGTTGGAAGATGTTGTATAGGTGGTCTGTTTCCTTCTTCTGCTGTTCTGGGTTGCTGCAGTGCGTTTGTGCTCGTTTGAATAATGTTCTTATACAGCTCCTCTTGTGGGAGGTTGGGTTGTTACTTTGGTAATGGAGTACAGTGGTACCTCAGGTCACGAACGCTTCTGTTCACGAACAATTCGGTTCACGACCAGCACCGTTCGCAAAATTTTGCTTCCGTTCGCAAACGCAGGATCGGGTGACAAACAGGATCCGCGGCCATTTTCCCTGCCGTGACACGTGGTCGTGGCTTCCTGTAGGGAGGGGGACTCTCCCTCCAAACATTAACCGCCTCCCCACCCGCCTTCCTGTCCTCCACGCCAGAAGTCGCCTCAAGCAAGGTTAGCGTTCTCTCTCTTCGTACTGTACTTTGTTTCATATTTTTGTGGTTTAAAAAAAAAAAATCATAGGGGTCAAAACGGATTAACCGTATTTACATTGAACCTTATGGGAAAATTTGAATCAGTTGGCAACCAAAATCGGTTGGCGACCAAATTCATAGGGGTCAAAACGGATTAACAGTATTTACATTGAACGTTATGGGAAAATTTGATTCAGTTTGCGACCAATTTGGGTCGCGACCAGAGTCACGGAACGAATTAAGTTCGTGACCCGAGGTACCACTGTACTTGATTGGTGTGGGTTGTGTTTCGATAGACTTGAGCTTCTAATTTCCTGTTGTTTCCTCTGCTGATGAGGATATCGAGGAAGGGTAGTGTGTTAAGTTCGTGAACCGAGGTACCACTGTACTGGTCCTCCTCCTCACAACCCTGGTTCTGGACTAAGAAAGGAACAAAACAAGTAGACCGGTATTTGCTCAGATAGAATCAAGCGCGTGACCTTGACGCGTGAAGTCTTGTCGGCTCCCCTTGCTTTCTAGGATCTCCCGGTCTTCGTCCAAGAAGGACTCGCACAAGTCTAGGGGCGGCTAGAATTGATTTTTTAGAGCCCAGCCCTGGTCAACAATGTGGATTAAAACGTAAAGAGGGAATCTCACACTCAGATATTCACTGGGTACAAGACGCAAAAAAGGGTATTTACTTACTATGAAGTCTCAGGTTCAAGCAGCTGTTTGGCTCAAAACCAAAGCTCCCTTTACTACCAATGTTGAAGCAGGCAGAGACTGGGGCAGCACCCTCCAGACAAATGGGCCGGTGCCGGCTGGGTGAAGTTGCCTGGGCTTGGTCCGTGGACCCGGTTAGTCTCAGGCTCCTGGCTGGCTTGTCAAAGGGTTAGAAAGAAAGCTTACAAGGTTTGTCTCCCAGCCGGGAATAAACAGGCAGGCAGATGCTTGAAGGAGAGAGAAGACTTTATTTTCGAGAGCCCCATACACAAAATGAGATCAGCTGTCCGGGCGGCTGCACTAAGGGTTTCCCCAGGAGTTCCTTTTATAGGGAAGACCCTATTGTTCCTTGCCGACAAAGATCCGCATAGTCAAAGCTATGGTTTTTCCAGTAGTAATGTATGGCTGTGAGAGCTGGACCATAAAAAAGGCCGAGCGCCGAAGAATTGATGCCTTTGAATTGTGGTGCTGGAGAAGACTCTTAAGAGTCCCCTGGACTGCTAGGAGGTCAAACCAGTCAATCTTAAAGGAAATCAACCCTGATTGCTCATTGGAAGGACTGATAATGAAGCTCAAGCTCAGATACTTTGGTCACCTAATGCGAAGAGAGGAGTCTTTGGAAAAGACCCTGATGCTGGGAAAGATTGAAGGCAAAAGGAGAAGAGGACGGCAGAGGATGAGATGGTTAGATAGCATCACTGAAGCAATGAGCATGAAACTGAGCAAACTCAGGGAGGCAGTGAAGGACCGGAAGGCCTGGCGCAGTATGGTTCATGGGGTCACGGAGAGTCGGACACGACTTAACGACTAAACAACAACTAAACAACCCTATTGTTCCTTGAAAGGTGCGAAGGAATGCCCGCCCTCTAGGAATTTTTTTTCCCTTTTATTTTTGTGAATGTGTATTGTTATAGGTTTTAATTGTATATTTATTTATTGTTTTAACGTCTTGTGAGCTGCCCAGAGTCCCCCATTGGGGGGAGATGGGTGGGGGACAAATTTAATTAATTAATTAATTAAATAAATTCTTAGACAAGGTAATTAGCCAGGATTCCAAACGGACTAGATCTTTAGAAGGGAGTGTCCTAAGGTCAGGAACCCTACCGAGCTGGGGTTTCCTGGGTTTGCTTTATCAGGTATTGTCTCATTGGAATGTAGATCCCTTCGGGGAAGAAACCTTTTTTAAGATTTGATTAAGGCTTGAAGGAATGTTGACCCTTCCTGCTAGGGTTATTTAATTTGGGGCTAGGGTGGAAGATGCTTGATTCTTCCTGCTATCTTTTTGGGTGAGCCCATTCTTACCGTAATTTAATCATGTGCCTTGACTGCTGTTAAGATAAACGATGGTAGGGTGAGACAAATGGGAAGCTTTGACTTCCTGCTGACCTGGGTCAGGGGGAAGAATTTGATTTCCTTCTCATGCCACATAGGCCAAATGGAAGGCAAAGTTGTGGGGAGAAAGGAAGGGAACGTCTGTTCTCCTGAGAGATGGAAATGAGGGTGGCATCTGGGCTTCCCTGAGTAGCTTATTGCTGGAGAAGCTGACCCTTATAAACATCATGCAACTTTCCAAACTGGTGCCTCTGTTTTCCTTCTCCCTCTTCATTTCACTTTCCTTTAGTGCTGTGTCTTTTCCATTCCTAAACCTGAGGACAGAGCCTGTCTGTTCTTATTCTTGAAAACCCCACTCGGGGAGCAGGATATAGAAATACTTTCAATAAGAAATAGACATCCTTTCATGTAGGATTACTATATCGGGGTGGCAAAACTCCTGGTGGTCACTAAATGGCATCCAAGAGATAAAGAAAAGTAACTCTTGGCTGCCATCTGGTGCTCATCTGGCTTCTAGCAGCAGAAATACGATAACCTGAACTTCTTGCCTGCTCACAGCAGGGAATCCCAACCCGGAAGCCGTCCCAGCCCTTGGCATCTTGATTCCCAGGGTGCTCACGTGGAAGAAAGGAGACGGGTGACAGCAAAGAGAAAGAGAGCGAAGACACCTCTCGAAGATTTCCACCTGCGCTACCTTTGGGTCACGGATCTCTCTGCACAAGCTTGGTGCGAGCAACAAATGGTTTATCACAGAGAACGGCCGGATCTGCAATTGCCAGAGAGGGAAGTGCTGTTAAATACAGGAAAGTCCATACATCTTGTCAGAGGTGACGTCATTTGGATGTCTTGGTGATTCCAGCCTTTTCTTTACTTTCTTTAATATACTGTATTGCAAGGGGTGGGAAATAGGGTCCTTGAACTGTTATGAACATGTCCATATTTTTTATCTGTAAAATGGTGGGTGTTTTCTGTATAATAAAGTTGCTAGTCCTTAAGGTGCCCCAGAACTACCTTTTTGTATGGGACTAATATGGCTCCCCTTCTAGCATGTGACTTTTCCTTTATAGTAACAGAAAGTAGCAACATCCAGCCAGTTGTGGCTGAGGTTTAAAAAGCTGATTAGAGTCATACCTGGTTAGTACTTGGATGGGAGGCCACCAGGAAATGCCAAAGTTATAAATTAGAAGGGATTAGACGAAGAAAAGACTGAGAAGTTGGCAGTGGCAACCCACTTCTGTATTATTGCCAAAAGAGTTACCAAAAGTCAGGCTGAACGCAAGAGAAACTTTGATCTTTCAACAGTAGAAGTATTCTTTTTGAATCCAGCCCCCATCCCCACACCGGTCTAGGATTGCTTAAAATCAAAGCCATGCAGTTTCTTATCATTTTTAAGGGGGATCTTATCATTTTTCTCAACCCTGATTGCTCATTGGAAGGATCGATAATGAAGCTCAAGCTCAGATACTTTGGTCACCTAATGCGAAGAGAGATCTCTTTGGAGAAGACCCTGATGCTGGGAAAGATTGAAGGCCAAAGGAGAAGAGGACGGCAGAGGATGAGATGGTTAGATAGCATCACTGAAGCAATGAGCATGAAACTGAGCAAACTCAGGGAGGCAGTGAAGGACAGGAAGGCCTGGCGCAATATGGTTCATGGGGTCACGAAGAGTCGGACACGACTTAACGACTAAACAACAACAACAAAATCATTTTTCAGTGGGAAACACACAACCAGAATAATCCTTTTAAACAGATTTATAGTTGCTCAATAATACACAAGAAAAGTGAAACCCCAGATCTCCCTAAAAACTCAAGAAAGAGACAGTAAAACTCGGCCCTCTCAAAAAACGTGAAGGGTGGTTCAAGGCCATTGCTACTCAAAGGAACCAGCGCAGGCAACTAATGGAGTGTCTGGGAAAGGGCACAGCCAGCTGGCTGGCTCCAGTTCTAAACAGGAGCTGCAGCTTTTGAGCTCCCATTTACAGCATCTGTCCTTGGAGCCAGTGATTCTATAGAAGGGGAATGAGGAAAGTAATGCTGAGAATACAAATGAGCGTGTGTGTGTGTGTATACACGCACACATACATACAGTACTGTGCAAAAGTTTTAGGCAGGTGTGAAAAAATGCTGTAAAGTAGTGCTTTCAAAGCTATATATTGTAATTGTTTATCTTTATCAATTTACAAAATGCAAAGTGAGCAAACAGAAGAAATACCCAAATCAAATCAATATTTGGTGTGACCTCCCTTTGGCTTCAAACCAGCATCACTTCTTACACTTGCACAAAGTCAGGGATCTTGTAGGATTAGAGTCAGGGATATGATTAACCAATTATACCAAGCAGGTGCTAATGATCATCAATTTCATATGTAGGTTGAAACACCGTCATTAACTGAAACAGAAACAGTTGTGTAGGAGGCTTAAAACTGGGTGAGGAACAGCCAAACTCTGCTACTAAGGTGAGGTGGTGGAAGACAGTTTCATGTCACAGGTCATATCCCATGGCAAGACTGAGCACAGCAACAAGACACACGGTAGTTATACTGCATCCGCGAGGTCTCTCCCAGGCAAAAATTTCAAAGCAGACTGGGGTTTCAGGATGTGCTGTTCAAGCTCTTTTGAAGAAGCACAAAGAAATGGGCAACGTTGAGGATGGTAGACGCAGTGCTTGGCCAAGGAAACTTAATGCAGCAGATGGAAGACGCATCATGCTTGCTTCCCTTCAACATGGGAAGATGTCCAGCAGTGCCATCAGCACAGAACTGGCAGAAACCAGTGGGACCCAGGTACGTCCATCTACTGTCCAGAGAAGTCTGGCCAGAAGTGGTCTTCACGGAAGAATTATGGCCAAAAAGCCATACCTCTGACATGGAAACAAGACTAAGCGACTCAACTATGCACAAAAACATAGGAACTGGGGTGCAGAAAAATGGCAGCAGGTGCTCTGGACTGAGGAGTCAAAATTTGAAAGATTTGGCTGTAGCAGGAGGCAGTTGGTTCGCCGAAGGGCTGGAGAGCAGCACAATAATGAGTGTCTGCAGGCAACAGTGAAGCATGGTGGAGGTTCCTTGCAAGTTTGGGGCTGCATTTCTGCAAATGGAGTTGGAGACACCAGGATCAATGGTGTCCTCAGTGCTGAGAAATACAGGCAGATACTTATCCATCATGCCATACCATCAGGGAGGCGTGTGACTGGCCCCAAATTTATTTTGCAGCAGGACAGTCACCCCAAACATATAGCCAATGTCATTAAGAACTATCTTCAGTGTAAAGAAGAACAAGGAGTCCTGGAAGTGATGGTTTGGCCCCCACAGAGCCCTGATCTCAACATCATCCAGTCTGTCTGGGATTACATGAAGAGACAGAAGGATTTGAGGCAGCCTACATCCACAGGAGATCTGTGGTTAGTTCTCCAAGTTGTTTGGAACAACCTACTTGCCGAGTTCCTTCAAAAACTGTGTGCAAGTGTACCTAGAAGAATTGATGCTGTTTTGAAGGCAAAGGGTGGTCACACCAAATATTGATTTGAATTGGATTTCTCTTCTGTTCACTCACTTTGCACTTTGTAAATCGATAAACCTAAACAATTACAATATATATTTTTGAAAGCATTCTTATTTGACAGCATTTTTTCACACCTGCCTAAAACTCTTGCACAGTACTGTATATATAATTTTTATTAAAGATTTTTAAAAAGGGAGATAAAAACTAATGCAAAACAATATAAAGTAAGAAAAACAAAGAATGAAATATAAAAGAAAGCTAAAAGTGCAAGAAAGGAAAAAAAGTTAAAAATGGGAAGGAAAGAAAAAAGATACAAAGAAGTCGCTTCCAATTTTCTTTACAGCAGTTATAAGTACAAATGTACCTCTTCCTCTATGGTTGCAACATAACTCTCTTCTTTCTATAATCTATCCTATCTAATCACCAAAACCATAAACCATACGCATGTTTTTCTCAGCCCATTGGGAGGAGGTGCCATAGAGGTAAGTGGCTAATCGTAAGAGCAGGGCACCAACATTCTTTCTCTGTTGCTGCTTCCATCCAGAACTGCAAGATCATGACTTGGTGGATGTCAGGACCACGAGCCAAGAAGACAGATGGGCCATCAAGCTGCTTAACCTTCTCCAGGCCATCGCTGATCTACGAGAAGGTCAGCTCCCTGGTCCTGGGCTGCTCCCAAAGCCCCTCATGATGGCAAAGTGCTGGAATGTTGCCTCTTCCTGGCAGGTCGGCGTGTGCGCGAATGCCCCGTCTTTGGAGTGTTAGAAGGCGTTTTCGTGTTGGGAATTGTTGACCAGCTGAATTATACGGCTAACGGGGAGCTGCAACTGAACGAGTTGAAGACACGGAAAAAACCCTGCCTGCCTTTCCCTGCGCAGAAGAAGAGGGACCGTTTCCAGGTGGGTCATGGTGGGTTTGGTGGAGGCCCAGGAGGCTCAAGGGGAGGGTTGGAAACCAGAGGTGGGGAGTGAATTGGCTGTGTTCACCCCATGAATTTAACGGGGTCAGTACAGGTAGTCCCTGGGTTAAGAACACCTGATTTAAGGACGACCCATAGTTAAGAACGGAGCCTATTGTGGCAAAATTCGAGTTAAATACACAATGATTGGAGTTAAAAACCCAACGGTTCAAGTTCATTACACAATACTACTTATGCAGAACTATACAATAATACTGTTCTGGCTGACATACAAATTTGACTTATGGACAGACCTTGGGAACCAATTCGTTCTTAAAGTGGGGACTACCTGTGAAAGACCTAGCAGCTGCATTCACACAACAGAGAATCCAGAAGTTGGAAGAGAACTTAGAAGTCATCTAGTACAGCTATCTGTTCTCTGCAGGATCCACTAGACCAGTGTTTTTTGAGCTTGTCCACTTTAAGATGGGTGGACTCCAACTTCCAGAATTCCCCAGCCAGCCATGCTGGCTGGGGGATTTTGGGAGTTGGAGTCCACACAACTTAAAGTTGCTGAGGTTGAGAAACACTGGTTTAGAGAATTGAAGTGAATAGAAATGTTGGCTAAGAGCAGCTTATAGAATAAGTAGTGCTGTGACCACCACTGTGGAGAGCCACAGAGAACATCTTGGAGAAACACTGCAGCGACAGTTAAAAATTAAACATGTTTAAAGGCCAGGCAATAAAAAAAGCATTAGAAAGAAACTGCCAGTGCTGAAAATGGAAAAATTAATGTAACAGACACCCCTTTCTCCTGCCTTTGAATTAATCCATGTTTCGTAGAATCATTGAATGTTAGAGGTCAAGCCATGATCATTGAATGTTAGAGCAGTGTTTCTCAACCTTGGCCACTTTAAGATGTGTGGACTTCAACTCCCAGAATTCTCTAGCCAGCATGACTGACTGGGGAATTCTGGGAGTTGAAGTCCCCACATCTTCAAGTGGCTAAGTTGAGAAATGCTGCACTAGAGCATCTCTGAAGGATGATCATGTAGCTGCTGCTGAACTCCAGTATAAGGGAATTTAGCACTTCATGCAGCATGAAACCTTTCCACAGAGTAACATCTCATAAAGTCAGATAGTTCCTCCTGCTATCTGGCCTTAACTTCCTCGACCTCTGGGTTCTGGTCCTGCCCTCTGTAACAATAGAAAATATGCTCACTGCTTCTCCTGTGTGACAATCCTTCTGATATTTGAAGCCTGCTATCCTGTGTCCCCAGTCACCTCTGCTGTAAGGTAAATGTATCTCGTTCCCTTAACTGTTCCTCAGAGGGCTTGGTTTCCATCTTGGTTGTCCTCCTCTGATGCCCATTTTGTCACTGTCCTTTTGGTACAGTGGTCTCCAGAACTGGATCCAGTACTCCAAATGGAATTTGATCAGGGGAAAGTAAAGTGGGACAATCACTTTCCATGATCTGAATTCTCTGCTTGTGTTAAATGCCCGCCCCCCGTAGCATTTGCCTGTTTAGCTGCTGCATCACATGGCTGGCTTAGGTTTAACTTATGGTCAGCAGAGATACCCCAGTCCTTCTCACATGTTGTACCTTCTAATCATGGTTGCTTAGAACCTAAGTGTATATTTTTGAACATTTATCAGATTCTGTTTGAAATAGATGATGGCAAATATACCAAAGAAGCTTGGGATTTAGACCTAGAAAAATCATTAAACAATAATATTTGGCAGTCTTGAGGACAGCATGAGGGATTTCCATACAGGCATTACGTATTACACATTTACATTGGGGTATCAAATCCCAATAAGACCTCATATACATGTTTAAATATCCAGTGAGATGCAGGTGAGGTTGAAAATTGGATGTGACTCAAGAAACTCTGCTTGATTCATTGCAGATCTTTTTATATAAATATCTGTTTGATGCTATGGTGCAAGGATGTTTAACCCAGGATAATTTTGTCCATCATCTTCATCTGGAGCCCAAACAACCACTTGGCCTGCAGATCCAAGAACACGCTCAAAAAGTTGGGTTCATGGTGCACTGCTTCCAAGACCTCCTGGAGCTGATGGTCCTCAACTTGACCCACTCAGACATTCCGGCCATTGGCCACCTGCAAATTGAGTATGTGCATCAGCAGACCAACGCTTTGATTGGCACCGAAGTCATCACCTATGACCACGATGAATTGATGGCCATGACCCATGATTTCTTAGAGTATTGGAAAGGGCAAAGAGATCCCAAGGGGGTGGACATTGAGGACACATGGAAATGCTGCTATTGTGCCTTCAAGGACATCTGTAATTGGCGCCAGCAGAGAGCAGGGAGCCTGACTAAAAAGTGCAGTGAAAAGAAAACATAAGCGAAAGTCAAGCCAATCCTAGCCAAATCCTTGGACTACACTTCCTGTTATTCTCCAACAGTATGACTTCTCGCTAAGGATGATAGAAGCTGTAGTCCATCATCCTTCAAAGAATGATTTCCTTAAGCCCTGGAATTTATTGGATCAGCCCATCTCCTTTGGCCCAGGAGCCAAACCATTCTAGCTTCCCTGTTTTCCTCTGTCTTTCGGTCACAAAGCTGTAGCTTCAATATCCTGAATGTGAGCTTTGTATCAGGGTAGGGGGACCGGGTTGGTGGGGGGCATGTATGCAAGCACAAATGGGTGCATATAAAAAAATATTGTCAGGTCATCCTGTTTTATTGTGATAAATTTGCGTAGTATTTTTTTTACCTCTGGACAGCCATAAGCTGGACTAGTCCAACATGTCTTGACAGACCCGGCATAGTCTGGGCCTCATCCATAGGCAGCCAAGAGATGTGCCTTCTCTGTCATGGCACCTGCCCTCTGGAACAACATCCCCTCTCCCTCCCTCACCTGGTCTGTGAGACTGAGATTTTGTTACACTTTAAAGCAGTGTTTCTCAACCTTGGGAACTTGAAGATGTGTGGACTTCAACTCCCAGAATTCCCCAGCCAGCAATTACCTCTTTTAGAAAGATGCGTCCAGTTCAACCTTCACTTGTAGTCCATTAATGACGCAATCTACTGTTTCATCACAATAGCCACCATCAATAACAGGCTTCCCCCCCCCTCTTTTTTTAAGAAGCATCTCCTCTTTGGTATAAACTGTACTTTGAAAATCAGATTGTTGCTGGAACCTTTTAGTTGTGAAGGCTTTCAGCAGTGATGGGAGGAACACCAGAGGGCAGTCTTGCTGTAAGAACTGGCATTGTCGGTTGTTCTCTAAGCTTGCATAAAGCTCAGTTTTCTGTGCAAATGGTGCTAAATTGGCTGTCGAAAAATGCATCATTATGGGAAGACCTAGAAGGCTCTTGTGCTGGGAGAGGTAGAAGGAAAGACAAGGAGAGGATGATCAGCAGCAAGCGGGATGGACTCAGTTACAGTGGTAGCGGATGCACCATTAGAAGACCTGAAAGACCAGGTTAAGGACAGATAGTCATGGAGAAAATCTTTCTTTGTGGTTGCTAAGAGTCCAAAAATGACTTGATGGCACATAATCAGTCAATTGTAGGCTTAGCTTGGGAAGTTGAAAAACCATCCAGGAAGAAGGCTGTAGAAAGCACTACAAGTAGTCCTCCCTTAACGACCATTCATTTAACGATGGTTCGAAGTTACAACAGCCTCAGAAAAAGTGTTTTACTTGCACTTATGACCATCGCAAACCATCACACCACCCCCTGAGGCCACATGATCGCAATTTGCAATCTTTTTTGCAACAGTCATTAAGTGAATCACTACAGTTAAGCAAATCAGTTGGCCATTAAGTGAATTCTGGCAAAAAAGGTCCATTGGGGAAGCTGGATTTGTTTAACAATCGTGATTCACTTAATGACCATCATAAAAATGGTTGTAAAACTGGGTCTGGTCACACGGTGACTCGCATAACAACTGCCCTGCTTAACTACCAATTTTCTGGTCCCCACTGTGGATGTTAAGCAAGGACTATCTGTACAAACTGTTGCCAAGAAAAAAAAAATCATAGATGTGTCCAGACTTTGCTTAAATCAAAGGGAACCTGTGCCTTTTATATTGGAGAATGGCAAAGTTTGGACATCTGGTCCACATGATGAACAAGAATGAGGTACCCCACAAATTGCTAACATTCATAAGGATGCTTATAGAAGTGATAAAATGATAGAAATTAGAAGCTAGAGGGCAAAAGAAAAGCAGTGCAAAAACTAAGCCTTCTGAAGGTAACCCCAAATGTATCATGGCACAAGGTGAAAGCCTAGTGGACAGGAAAGTGTCAGGAGTTTCTCATGGGAAGAAATTCATCCCGTTATCTGTACCACAATATTATGGCTACATGGATCATGAAAAAAAACCTTGTTATTGTGTGTTGTGCACGTATACTGCTAATTACTGCCACCTATTGGCGTGTGTGTGCTAGTTACCCAGTGGGGGGGGGTATGGAGTGGCAATATAACTGGAGCATTGTATGCCCAGCCTCGCAGTTGTTTTAGCGTTAGCCACCATGTAGTTATGTAGTTTTATGGGTTATGTAGTCGTAACTAATAACCAAGTAGTGTACCTCTTCTCTGAGAGTTTTTGGCTAGAGACTTTATGTTTGTAGATAAGTCTTGGATGCTGAATTTATGAGAAGACATGTTTTTTCCTATATTTTGTATACAACTTTTATTTTACGAAGTTTTGCATTTTTATCAATAAACAACCAGATAGTATATATTTTCTGGCTGAGTTTCTTTGGAGAAAAAGATATGGACATTGCAGTTTGCAAACCTCTCATGCTGATGTGTATTTTTTCCCTGGGCAAAGTTTTTCTGGGAGCATTGCTGTACTCTGCACAACAGAAAGAAGAAATGGGAAGCTGTGGTTGGAACTGATGCTAGTAGACAACAGCTACTATAGCAATATGGCAGATATAGATTAGGAGAGGCATTCGAAATATTCGTGTAATCTTAAATATGTCAAATATTGCTGATCATTACAAAATTACTGGCAATCAAATAGTGGTGCCCAGAGCCATCCTTAATCAGCTTTTAATGGACTTCCACAGAACAACTCACTGTGGTGCTAGAGCTATGGGAAATCTAGCATCGCAGTACAGTGGTACCTCTAGTTACAAACTTAATCCGTTCCGTGACTCTGGTTGCAACTCGAGTTGGTCTCAAGTCGAGGTAAAGTTTCCCATAAGGTTCAATGTAAATACGGTTAATCCGTTCCGCCCTCCGAATTTGGTCGCACCCCGAGGCAAATTTCCCCATAAGGTTCAATGTAAATACGGCTAATCCGCCCTCTGAATTTGGTCACACCCCGAGGTAAATTTCCCCCATAAGGTTCAATGTAAATACGGCTAAACAGTTCTGAAACATATGCATTTTATTTTTAAACCTCAAAAACCTTCCAAACACCACAAAAACCTTCCAAATGCCACAAAACACACCACAAGCCCCACCGAACATCTCCTTGCTACCGTGATCTCGCCCACAGGAAGCCACGACCGCGTGGCAGCAGGGAAAATGGCCGCAGATCCGGTTCGTAAGTAGAGGCGGAGTTCGCAAGTAGAGGTAAATTTTTGGGGCCGGAGCTGGTCGTATCTTGAAACATTCGTAAGGAGGGGCGTTCATAACTAGAGGTACCACTGTATCTAATCTGAATAGTAGGAAACTGAGACGTGTGTATGAAAAACAATCACAGAATAAGTAGGAACCCCCCCTCCCTGGGGGTTCAATTAACAGGACAAAGCCTAGGAGAAAACTGGCCAGTAGTCTTTGCAGAAATGCCTAGGCACATGGGATACAAGTATTTGTTAATATTTGTCAACTTATCTAAAGTGTTGCCAGTAGCCCTTTTAAGGGTTTGGGTAGCCCCTAGGAAAGGGTTGGGATTAAGCCCCTTGGAAATCCTATATGGGAGGCCTTGTCCAGTGACCCCTGAGGGGGCAAATGGTACTCCAGTGCATGTAAGAGGCCACCTGTGTGAAGGAATATTTGGTCTCTCTATCTGCTGCTGTCTCCTCTCCCCATAGGTACACCCAGGTATTTGCCCCACTGCCATTGGAAAGTCCCGTCCATTCCGGACTAGGTTTTCCTGAAATCGTGGAAGAACAAGACAATACAGCCTAAGTCAGTGATGGGCGAACCTATGACGTGTCAAAGGTGACACGCCACGATGTTTTGGGTGACATGCCAGCGTTCCAACCACAACTCTTCTCCCTGTCTGAGTTACCAAAGAAACTAAGTTGGTTTTACTCTTATTTCATTTTTGTAATTATTTGACGTTTCTTTATATAATACGTACACGATTGGACTGTATTTTTTTTAAATAAATATGTAAAGAATTGTTTCTCTTTTGTTCAGGGGTGGGGGTGGGGTCAACACCAGCAGAGTCAAGTTAGGCATTTTCCGAATTTTTGACACACCGAGCCCAAAAGATTGGGCATCACTGGCCTCCGTGGAGAGGTCCCCCATTTTCCTCGTTGAAATCGGAAGGGGTAAAGCCGGGGATCCATTACACCCAAGTGAAGAAGATTCCAGACAGCCAGAGGGAAGAACATGAATCTTCAGCGAACACTTCGCCGGGAGAGAGTGCCGCCAAAGAATGGACTGTTGAACCTATAAAGGACTTGAAGTAGTTGTTTAAGAGGCATTCTTCACGGGAGCAGGTTTTTTAGCAGAAATACGTGTCCAGTGGGAGGAGCCAAGGAAGAGGGAATATCAGCCAATACTCAAAAGGGTAAGTAATCCTGTTGAAACAAACGTATGAGTAGTAATCATATGCCAGTATTGAGTTCCTCCCTTCGGCTTACGCTAATCAGCAACTACGTCCAGCAGAGTGCTGGAAAGTAGTCATTTTAGTGAAAATACATAGCAAGGAGAAATTAGAGAGGTAGTCTTACAGAACAGACAGGCCCTAGATGTATTATTAGCATCGCAGGGAGCTGTATGTGGTGTGATGCTGTGCGGTGTACGTTTCTGATGATCAGACACAAACAGAACCACACGTCACATGACACAAAGATCAACAGAGAACCCCACCAGAGATGAAAATCAATTTGATTTATGGCAATGGTTAACCTTATGGTTACCAAACTTCTCTTGGCTGAGGGCATTATTTGGACTCATTTTGGGCATTCTAGGAATTGCATTAATATGTTATCTGCATTGCACAGCTCCATGGTGTGGAATGGGATGTGCCCATTTTAAGAAACACTCTCAAAATGTTTTGCTGCTCCATCACAATCTTATTTTGCAGGACACCAACTATTTCCTGGAACTTCAAGACGGAAAACCATAATGTGGCCATTGACAATGCCACCTAGTCTGAAGGGGGGGGGGGTTGATGAACAAGAAGGAGGCACCCCACAAATTGCTAACCGTCCTAAGGATGCTTATAGAAACAATAAAATGATAGAAATTAGAAGCTTGAGGGCAAAAGAAAAGCAGTGCAAAAGCTAAGCCTGCTGAAGGTAACCCCAAATGTATCACAGGACAAGGCAAACAGCTAGTAGACAGGAAACAAGAAACGGGAAGCTGTGGTTAGAACTGAAGCTGGTAGACAGCAGCTCCTGTTGCAATATGGTAAATATAGATTAGTAGAAGTGTCAGAAGTGGTTGGGTAATCTTCAATATTTTAAATATGTCCTGTGCAGAAAATATTTTATATATCAAATAAATAAATAGAAGGCATTTGAGCCATTCTCTGCCCCTCATCCCATTTGCTTTATTTTTAACGATGTTAGAGTTTCTCTTCTTCTGTTTTTCCATTACTACTGCTTCCAAAGGAGATCATGCTACTGATTTTTGATAACTAGTCAGAGAAAGTTCTGAGGGCTGCCGAAAGTTGCACGTGGCCATGTGGGATAGGATCCGGGAAAGCAGAATTTCCTTGATCAGAAGCAAAGCTTCCCATGTTGTTTTGGAAATGGAATGGCATCAATGGATCGATACTAACACACACACACACACACACCTTTCCCTTGGGAATATTTGCTCCTGAGCTGTTTTTAGGACAACAGTTAATGATACCAGAAAAGGTAACCTTTAACTCTTTCTGTTCCGACTTGTATCAGGATGAAGAATAAATTCTGCTGCTGATGTTGTGAGCCGCCCAGAGTCACTTAGATGAGATGGGCAGTCAAATAATAATAATTTCTAATCAAATGCAGACAGAAAATAAGGTGATCAACCAGCTTCCAAGATACAACAGTCTTTAGAGTATGTTCCAATAGAAGAGAATATCTGTAGCTCAGGGTTGAACTATGGAGTCCTTGGTGCTCTCTGAGCTTGGTGGTTTTCTTGCAGACATCTCATGACCCAACTAGGTAACATCATCAGTGTGAATGAATGTGGGGTTTGCTCCCTGTTTCTATACTGTATCTTGCCCTGCCAGTGTTGGTGGGGGTGTGGTTTTCTCCTTGGTAGTTCCTTGATTAGGGTATTGTTTTCTGCTTGATATTGTTTGCCTGGTATTAATCCCTAATCCGGGTATAAGCTGCTGGAGAGGATGTATTCTGGTCTTTTTATTGTATTGAATAGAAACTTAGAAATAAACCACATTTACACACCATTCAAAAGAGACGATAAAAAAGCTAAGAAGGAAAGACATAAATCTATGTAAAAAAACTGCATGAAATAAGGGACTAAGACAATTGCTAGCTACCACTGAAAAATGGTCTGAGTCTATACTTGAGAAATGAAATCTCAATCTCGGGTAGTCCTCAACTTACGACCATTTGCTTAATGACTGTTTGAAGCTATGACAGTGCTGAAAAAAGTGACATACAACCAGTCCTTGCACTTATAACTGTCACAGCGTCCCCGCTTTCATGTGATCAAAGTTTGGGTGCTTAGCAACTGGCATGTATTTACAACAGTTGCAGTGTCCTGGGATCATGTGGTCGCCGTTTGTGACCTTCCCAGAGGGCTTCCAACAAGCAAAATCAATGGGGGAAGCCAGATTTGCTTAACCACCGCGTGATTTGCTTAATAACCATGGCAAAAGGTTGTAAAATCAAGCATGACTCATTTAACAACCGCATTGCTTAATAATGAAAGTTCTGGTCCCAATTGTGGCTGTAAGTCAAGGACTACCTCTATTTATGTGGGGGTGGGACCCATTCAACCTCAGCCAACGCTGACTTCTGATTAAACATGCGGTTCATGCATTTGTTTCCAAAGCATTGGCTACTAAACTAAGTAGGCCAAATTAAGTCCACCACCAGCACCTTCCAAAATGAACTGCATAGCTCTTTAAGTTCATTTACAAAGGTCTTCCTTTTGTCATGTCCTGGGGACGAGGCAGGAATAGGCATTTTTTGGAGGATTATGTTGGAATCCTGAAACTAATCCTTTTTGATGAAGCTGGCTTGATGGCCTGTGGAACTTCACGCCACAGTTAAAATAGGGAACTGTCCATCAAACAAGGACGGGTCGCTGGATCCAAGGTAGCCAAGCAAGTCAAGAGACATCTTTGACACAAAATATTTTTTTTTAATTATGAATTTTGCAAAGACACGTTTAAGCAACAAAATATACATTTTTTACCCTTCTGTAGAATTTTTTTTATACAATGACAAATACAATATGCTACCATAGCAATAAATTAAATATACATTATATACAACATACATCAGCAACCTGCTACGAAGCATTGCTTCTGAACACAAGGAAAAATACTTCATTTTATCAGAGTTTAATTTTTTTAAAAATCCCATTCTTCACAATATGTCATTAAACTTTAGGAACACAATAATGGGTTGTTTTTTTTTCCTGCTCTGTCAAAACGAAGGAGTAAGATATATTCTGGTACTCTTCAAAAATTAGCATTTTTCTTAATTTGTTGCAGTACCATGCTACATTTGTGAAAGCCAGAGAAAACTTTAATAAAAAGTATCAATGCATGCTTCGTGTTTTTCTTTCGGTTCAACAAAAATAACATTCTGTTCTTGTCTAAGAAATGTTAAGGAGCCTGTTATCCTGTTATGAAGAGTGCAATGGCTGGAGTTCTTTCTTTTTCCTTTTCTTTCTTCTTTTTGTAAAGTATTTTTTCCCTCGTACGCTAAACAACTCAATGCAGAATCAACCAATAAAAACAATCAGTGCAAAGTTTTCCATATGCCCATAAAGAGGTGGATTGTTTTCATACAACACATCACTGACTCCCAGCATTTGTTGAGAGACGTACTGGTGAAAAAAAATTATATATATATATATATATATATATATATATATATATATATATATATATAATTTCAGCAGTACTTATAGGGATTATATAAGGATGAGTTGATATATATGAGACAAATGATCAAAAGATGGAACCGTCAACTCATCCTTTGTTAGTGCAGTTCAACAGAACAGTCTTTTTCAACCTTGGCAACTTTAAGATATATGGATTTCAACTCTCAATATTCCCCAGCGGGGGAATTCTGGGGAATTCTTTAAGTCCACACATCTTAAAGTTGCCAAGGTTGAAAAACACTGCAGTAGAACCTCCAGACTCAGAAGCAGTGTATCTTTGAAAACCAGTTGCTGGGAAGGACTAGGAGAAGGGCGAAGACTTCTAGTATCCCACCACATTGACCATTTCTTTATGATGCAAGATACTGGTACTTGTTTAAGAGCAAAGTGGCATTCAAGGAAAGCCGCCCTAGGAAAACTAGCATGGAGTTGAAGTCCAAAATGGGCAGAAATCACTCCCTTGAGGGGAAATCTAGTGAGAGCTCAAATCTGACCCCCTCAGCAATTTTTTTAAAAAATTATTTAATTTATTTTAGAAATGTATAAGGCTGCCCAACTCTACAACACTAGACAGCACAATGTTGTCATTTTCTTATTTTTTACCCCCTTTTCTCTCCCTCCCTGTTCCATGCCAAACTCAGGTGACCTCTTAGGTTAAGGACTATGACTTTTGCCAGCATTTTGAACTCTGTTTAACGTGGGCTTCAGATGCTACACTCTCACACTGGCTGCCTACCCTCATCCTGGTGAAACCAAATTCTCTGCACGGGGGGCCTTGCAGCCCGCTGTTGGACTCTTACAGCCCGAAGAATTCCCTAAAATTGAATAACATTTTAAATTCCCTAAAATTTAAAGCCACATACATTGGGAAGGGAGAAGGAGGGAAACCAATTTACATGACTATTCCTTTTTTATTATTATTATTATTTTGCTTTTTTAAAAAATTAACTAAATAAAAATAGATATGCTCAGTTTCCAGGAGGTTTAGAACCCCTTGTTATTTCATGTCTCTCTTTCAAAAAATCCACCCCAAAATTTCACCAAAATGGAGGTGAAAACTCCAGACATGTCCCCTTCTTTTGGTTGGCAGCCAAGGAGAAACGAAAAAAGGAAGTTTTCAAAAAGAAAAATCCGCAGCGCTTGGCTGCAAAAACTTTGCTTGACTCACTGTCACTTATATACCTGAAGTTGGGCAGCATTATCTATTGATTAAAGATCTTGTTTTGTACCTTGCAGTTGTCAAACTTTCAACAAATAAATATTATTATTATTATTATTATTATTATTATTATTATTATTATTATTATTGGTTTGGCTTTCAGATTTGGAGGCAGTGCTGAGTCACAAGACCTCTGAACTGATGCAAAGCCAGATCAAGCTATTTTTCCAAATTCTCAAAGTGGGGCCTGACCTGAACCTTATGGACAACGTGCAACATAAAATGACCCCCCCCCAAAAAAAACGTTGTAAAAACAATTCAGCCAGCAAGCATGAAGGCACATTTTGATTCAGTACCACAGGGAGACAAAATTTTACAGGTTCAGCTTATAAACTGTAATGAAGATGATCTGTGTAAGAAGCCAACAGGAAAAAATTCTAGCAGTGCTACTCCCAGGGAGGAAGAAGAGGGAAGCAGAGTTTTGCTGGCACCATGCAAGCTCTGTGGTAGGTGTGTCAAGATGTTGCACACATGCACAAAAGGGGTGAAGCCTGCGTGCAACAACGTAGCTCTGCTTTCATCAGTCTGTAAGGGCAGCATCAGAGGCAGCCCAAATCACAGAAGTGAGGCGTAGAGCCTGAGAGTTTCTTTTCCTCTCCCATATCCAAAACTAATTTGCCATTGGATAGAAGAAAATTATTAATCCCACTGATGTTGACCTGCAGTCATTCTTTAGATCTGGATTTTTTTTTCAACTCTTTCCTCTAACACCTCAGTTATATCCACTTTTCAGATGGAAATCTGCCTCTGGCCGAGCCAGGTGGCAGCCTATAGAAAGTACGGCAAATGACCTTGATGGAAATATGCAGAACTAGGGAAAAGGGCCTGAAACATTTTTTAAGTCTGGAGCAACAAGATAACATTCGGAAGGGTCCAGGCAGACACCACCCTAATTCGCTGGAGTATAAGAAGGGGGAGAAGGTCCAGCACAGTCAGGCTTGTAAGGTCCTGATATTATAATATCTCAATAAAAGTAGTTTTGGCCTTCTTGTAGGATTGATTTCCTGCTCTGGACTACCTAGTGGGGCTGAGACAACTCCTAGTTAATGGTGGCTGATCTTGGAAAACTAAACAGGGTTGTTCTGTGTCAATGCATGGAGGAGAGACCACCAGAATATCCCAGGACATGTAGGCTGGACTGGGAAGCTGGAAAAAGCATCACTGGAGAAGGCAATGGCCCCTCTGCCACACCAAGTTGGCCACTTCTGATAGGTGGGGGGGAAAGACATGAAAAGAGGGGACGTGATTGGATCTGTGGCTTACAGAAATTATATAGTCACAAACACATGTTGGTCTTTCTGTAACAACCAATCTAGTAGGAAGAAGCAGAACGTAGACCAGTGTTTCTCAACCTTGGCAACTTGAAGATGTGTGGACCAACTCCCAGAATGGTGGCTGGGGAATTCTGGGAGTTGGAGTCCATACATCTTCAAGTTGCCAAGCTTGAGAAACACTGACGTAGCCTGATGAATTTTATGAAACTCTCCAGAGGTTGAGAGCCATAACCTAACGTGGCTTTCAAGGTGAGCAGAATCTATTTGTGGACGTCACTGCCACAACATGCTTTGTTAATTCAGAGGGCTCTTAAAGCCTAGTTAGCTAAATCTACGGAACGTACTACCACAAGGTGACCCAAGGCTGCTAACTTAAGATACATTCATGCAGGCAACAAGGTCTATCACTGACCATTAATCAAATACAGCATCCATGTACAAAGGCAGTGAGGTTGTCCCCATGCCCTGTATGCAGTCTTCCTAGAGGTACCTGGATGGCTCCAGGGGGAATAAAGATCTGCTTAGACCTCTGGTCTGATCTCACAGCACTCTTTTTACGCTCAAGGGAAGGGGGCCACATTCACCAAAGCCGTTTTCAAGTAACGCTGTGCCAAACGGTGTCCTTCGGATTCATTTTCATCGCCTGAGAAAGTGGCTTCTGTTTTTCCTCTTCATTCTCAGGGAGCTTTAGAATGTCTTGGAGAAGGATGATGTTCAACTTATTTTCTCATCACAAAGGGTGGAGGCTTCAAGATTCGTTGATTTTATTTTACGATTTTTTAAGCACACATCCCTGAACTATCTCTTTGACTGCTCCTGCTCCCTGATCTGAAAGAAATCCAGACAGCAACTCCTTCCTTTTTCCCCTCTGGATTTAATTAGCCAGGGAGACTACAAGCCAGCGAGAACTATACAGAGAAAGACCAAACGCTCACACGCACTGTTACGGCTACCTGTAAGTAAGGTATGCCCATGTCCATTGTACGCCACCCTTGTGATGTCCATCAACACTTTCTTCTCCTTTAAAAGCAAAAACCCAATGCCATTTTTTTCCATCACATGGAAGTAGAACGCTCAAAGGCAGAAGAACATTTTAGCACAGCACCATCTTCGTGTGGAAAATCTTACATCAGTGTTAGCGTAAGAAAAAGAAAAGGTCACTTGAATCCAGGGTTTGGGGCCTCAATTAGATAAGAAACTAGCCCACAAAACAACTAAAAATTATTATTATTATTATCATCATCATCATCATCATCGTTATTTCTCAAGTCAAAAGGTTCGCCCAAAAAAGCAGCACTCGTGATCTCAAGTCAAAACAGCTACAAACAACATTAGCAATCTGTTGATCTACCAAGTGAAAAAATACAGAAGCCAGTTCAGATCTACTGTACGTGGTACAAAACTTGGTTCTTCCATGGGGCATCCTTCCATTCCAGAGGGATAAAGCATGGATGACTGCCATGGAACGAGGTGGAAGAGGTCCATTCTTTTGTGGTGTTATGGAAAGATCTGTTTGGATGAAGGACAATCCTTATGTGGCTATGGAGTTTGGGGTAGTAGAGGAATGCTGTTGTCCGAAACAAAAATGTCCCCTGTTTAAAATGAAACAAGCACAACAAAAATGTCCTGCAAAAGGGGGGAGATGGGAAAAAAAATTAGGCTTTTGGAGGTCATGACTTCATTAAAAATAGCCTTCTTCACTGATGTTATTTTCAATCACACATTTAAAGAGAGATTTTGAGAGCCAGGACCTAATGGGGCTTTCAAAGTGGGTAGGATCCATGAATTGAACTCATGGCCACAACGTGTTCGGAGGACTTTTGTTTTGGAGGGCTTTGAAAGCCTGGTTAGTTAAAGATGCAGAACTCACTCTTACAAGATGACTATCATTTCACAGGGCTGTGATCAAGTCACAAATAAATCTAAGAGAGGTCTCCTTCTGAGGCTTCTGAATAAAGACAAGAGTTTGGAAGAAAAACCATGTTTCCCTTCTTTTTGTACAGGCTTGCTGGGGTCACCAGGAGAGCACCTGAAAAAGCTTTCTCCCACCATTTAAATCAGGGTTCCTCCACCTCAGCAACTTTAAGATGGGTGGACTTCAACACCCAGAATTCCCCAGCCAGCAAGGAATTCTGGGAGTTGAAGTCCACCCATCTTAAAGTTGCTGAGGTTGAGGAACCCTGATTTAAATGGTAGTAATTGGCATTTTTTATGATCCATCTATTTGGAGAAAGGGAGCTACTGGCTTCCTCCCAAAATCAAGGCTGCACACCCCAGGACCTGAAGAAGATCTGCCACCTGCCAAGCCATTGCATACACCCCCATGACCACCCCCCCACCAGGATCAGGCTGCTAATATTTTAGGCAGCAAAATGGCAACTTAAAAAAAGAGATCCTCACAGCACTGAAACTTGCCAGTTTGCTGCTCAATGAAGCTATGAAATAGCTGCGCAATGCCAGGATGAAATGCGTTCTGTGTTTTTTTTAAAAAATAAATCATCTCAGCTAGCCACGCTGGAAAACAATGGGTCAAGTATTCAATCCCTCCCACTTCAGGGACATCCTTGTCAGCAGTGCTCACAGAGAGGGGGTCAAAAAAGGCAAGATGGCAGCCACAATTGTGTGATTAAAGCCCTTTCCATTCTGTACATGTGAGCGTGGTTTGCAGTCATAACCGCCATCTTGCCTTTTTTCACTGCCCCCCCATGAACATCACTGACCACTGTACTGCTGGCAGCCCTCAGAGGCCCACCATAACCATAATAAAAAAAGTGTGCCCCCTTGAACAAAATATCCTCCCTATCATTTTTGTCAATACTTGGCATTGACATGGTTAAAAACCCAGGGCCAAATATACTTACCTTTTATAGATCTTTAGGGGTTATTCTTCAGCTAATGTGTCTGCAAACAAAGGAAACACGTTCTGTCAAACATATAAGCATCTTTACAACCCCTTCTGACCCTCTACATGAGCCAGACTCCAGCTCCTATAATCCCCTGCCTTTTCTGACATACATGCAGGCACAACAATAACAATAAATCCTTTCTTATTGCTTTGTTTCTGTCTAAGTTCTTTTCTAAAGTTCTTTTAGAACAACTCACCACCAGTGCTAGAATAGCACAGGGGCTATAGGTCTTGCATTATACATGGTTCAAAACCTGGCAGAATTTTTTTTTTTTACTACTCTTTTTCTTTCCTTGAGTTTCCTACTTTTCCCTGTGCTTAAAAAACAAAACAAGTGGGCCTCCAGTGATGATCTGTTTTACTGTCTCACCTGAGATAGCTCCTGAGATCCAAAGTCAAAAAGATGCTTTGGAGGGGACAGGTGCACCCTGAGACCTGTTGGGGGTCTCCTTAAAGAAGCCATGCCTTTTCCTGGGTTTGGACAGTAGCCACATGGTCCCAGGAGAAACTTGTCTGAGTTAAGGAGACATTAAATCAGCACCTCCTTAACTTAAATGCAGATTTTCCAGGTACCATGCAGCTACCGTGTCAGCCCAGGAAAAGGTCCAACTTCTTTAAGAAAAAAGCCAACAGATGCAATGAGCACCCCATTGTCCCCTCTGCCACATCTTTCCCACTTTGGATCTGAAGAACTGTATCTCACTAAACACAACCATGGAACAACAATAGGCCTCAGAGACAGATGTTAAGCATTCAAAAGTCAAAATGCTAGGTCAGGAAATAGGGAGCTTCTGCTGGGGGCGTGGGCTGCCCCTCAAAAGGCCATGTCTTGAGTCTGACCCATCGCCCTTTGCTTGCAAGTGGGAAATGTGACAGAATAAATCACGGCTCTGATTTAACGGAAGGCAGTTACATGCATCTGTACTTACCGGACCAGAGGTCGAATGGCTAAGTTTATCAAAGCGAAATTTTAGATTTGATCTCGGAGAATTTCTGCTTTTTATATCTGTTGGAACAATTAAAAAAAAAAAAAGCAGTTTGCTTCCAATTATTGATTTGGAAGGCTCAGAATCAATATAGATTAAAACAAAGAATGAGCCCCACCAATGTTTACGAATTCACACGTTCATCACAATACCAACGTTTATACATCTGCAATGTCATGAATTCTCTTGGGATTTGCTCACACACACACCCCACATAGACACCCTAGCTCACCATGCTAGTGAGCAACAAAGTATCTTTCTCTGGGCTATTAATCGTGAAATGGTTTTAGTATGTGCATTATCTTGTTTTTAATTTTTTTTTGCATTGCCCTTTTTAATTTTGCTAGTCTTCTTTACTGCTTGTCTGAATGGAAAGGTATCATTTAACTTAAATAAATACCAATGAATTTATTGATCAAATTTATAGAGTGGCCCATCTCATGCACGTGACACTGGGTAGCATACACAATGAAAACACAAAGCTAAACAATCAACATAATTCAAACACAACTAATTAAAACCAGTTAAGGAGTTTAAAAATGATAATAACAAAAAGACAGGGGAGAGTGCATTCTACACAATGCAACCATTTAATGGGCTCCACACTATTTGTATGATATTTCCTATCAAGGCCACAGGGAAAGGCAACTGATAAGCTATGTGGGGCAATGGGCTTTGCAGGTAGAGCTCAAATTAGCAACTGAAGCCCCTTTAACTTCTTAGGATTATTCTGATTTTAATCTTTGGCATTGCTCTAGTCTCCTGGGGTGTAATAAATTAAATGTAATAACTAGGGCATCTTCAGCTTCTTAGAATTTAAAGAACTGGTCCTGACTCAAGAAAGAATGGAGCAGATCTATCAGGTGTCAGCCAGTGGAGAAGGGGCAGGTAATGGTGGCAAATTGGTTGGTTGACTGATTTACTCAGACATATATGCTATTCGAGTCAGGAGACACGGCATAGCCTGAGGAATAGAGGTGTTTATGGCATATGCCAGTCTGTCTATCCCTCTCCTCTGTAATCCAGGGAGTCTGGTTTGTTGTTAATCTGGGAGGAAGATTCAGCTATCTCTCTGGATGGCTTTGATATATGGGGGGGAGAGACTACTTAGGCAGCAAAAGACAATTGGATGGTCCTGTCTTCTGAGGTGAACAGCAGTAAGTACATAAAGTTCTGCTCGTATTTGAACCGTACCTATCTCCATCTTGGAAGCTAAGCAGGGATGGGCCTGGTTAATATTTGGATGGAAGACCACCAGGAAAATCTCAGGACCATTGACTAGACTAGAAGATTCACATTCCAGAAGACAATGCCAAGCCACCCTACTTGAGTGTCATATTCACCAGCAGCACCAAACAAAGCCCACTGAGATGGGTTTGGCTTGACTTACCAGTGGGGCTCCTGCTCATGATAACAGGGGTTGAGGCTGATGCTAAATTTGGATTTTCGATGCTTTGGGAAGGACTGTAAACAAATACGTCTTGCTTATATGGTGATGCAGTTGAGGACTGGCTGCCCTGTGAATTAAAGAAAGTTTTATTCTTTCATTTTGCATACCACCCTTTCTCCTAAAGGAGTCCGTAGCAGTGTGCAGAATATGTTTTTCAAAAGGGGAAACAAAACCAATGAAAACAATACCTACACAGCATTTATCTCTACAGTAATCCCAACCCGCTTCCCTTGAGGTTAAAACCAATCTTGACATAACAGGTATCTGTTGAGTGGCTTTTTGGTCCCTTGGCATTTATTTTCATGTCATGTCTTGAACCTCTATCCAGAAGTGGATGGCAAGGATGGCAGGCAGACTTCCTCAGGGAGAATGTTCTGGAAGTGCGGCTAATGCCACCCCTGAAAAGGCCCTACTTGGGGTTGCTATACTTGGAATTACTAAACAAGCAGGGTTTCCACAACCGATGTCAGTGCATGGGCCCTATGCCATTAGGGCTTTGTAGATGAGCTTTAACGTCTTGCATTGGGCTCAGGAACTCAACCCATGAAACACTTTAAGGATTGCTCTAGGGCAGTGTTTCTCAAACTCGGCAGGTTTGAGAAACATTGCTCTAGTGGGATCATGATAGAGCAAGGAAGCATCTACACAGAAGGTCTAAGACCTGCAGTGGAAAAGAGGTGGGAATGTGGAAGGCTGAACCAGCTTCTTTACCCTAGATCCTTATAGGTCAGAGATTGGCAATTTCTTTATTGCCTGGGTCATGTTTTAAATTTGGGGAGCTTCCTATGATGTCAACAGAATGGGTGGGGCCAAAACTTTTGGCCTGTTTGGAGGCAGTTGGATGGGTCTGGTAATAGATACCTTAAGCCTTGCCCAACAGAAAAATTGGCTGAATGAATGGGGTAAGAGGACGTAGTCACCTAGACCATTTCCCTCCTTTAAACCCTCCCCCCAAAACCTCAGAATAACCCCCCGATTTTTTAACATCCCTGGTCCTGTAATATTATGAGTGATTGATCTGGGACGATGAAAGTGTTACTGGATCCACACTCCCATCTACCCCAACCGGCACAGTCAGTGGTCAGGAAGAAAGATTGATCTTTCCAAGAGAACTCTGATGGACAATTTGTATTCTACTATAGGAGGCAGAGAAACTGCCTTTCTCAAGTAGATTCTGTCCAATCCACATGCCTGAGGAGTATCCTCTCCTATCAGGAGGTGTGGTGAGAGGGGCACCATGGCTGGTGCTCTCTGCAGAAACTTTCTTCCTTGGGAATAACTTTGTAACTTCCAGAAGCTGTACAAACTTGACTGTTCTGGTTATAACCAAAGGCCTTTGGCTGCTGATTAATGTGGAGCCATCAGTGTGAGTGTTAATTTTGCATTGATTATTATTATAGTGACTTTAGTTTTAGTATTTGCTCAGGGAAGGAAGGAAGGAAGGAAGGAAGGAAGGAAGGAAGGAAGGAAGGAAGGAAGGAAGGAAGGAAGGAAGGAAGGAAGGAAGGAAGGAAGGAAGGAAGGAAGGAAGGAAGGAGATAATGTAAAAATGGGAAGGAGAAGGAGAAGGAGAAGGAGAAGGAGAAGGAGAAGGAGAAGGAGAGGAGAAGGAGAAGGAGAAGGAGAAGGAGAAGGAGAAGGAGAAGGAGAAGGAGAAGGAGAAGGAGAAGGAGAAGGAGAAGGAGAAGGAGAAGGAGAAGGAGAAGGAGAAGGAGAAGGAGAAGGAGAAGGAGAAGGAGACTTCTACAGAACTTTTGAAAGTTAGTGTTGCCATTTCACGGGTCACTGCCTTGTAAACTGCTGTGAAACATTTAGATTCAGGGGTATATAAGTATAATCAAATTAAAGAATGTCCCTTATAATAAAGTAAATATAATGACATCATTAAGGAGACAATGCTATACTGTACTTTAAACCAAAATAACGTATATCTGCTCATGCAATGTGATTCTTGAATAAAGTTTCCATTGTTTAGAAACAGCTCTGAGTAAATAAAAGACAGATGATCTTGGCAGAGATAGGCCAGATCCGTTACCAAAGCAACGAGGAGAAAAACATGGCTTAAGTCAAAAACCAACAGAAAGGATGCGTAAGCAGCCCAGATAGACACCTCCCTAATTCACATGTGTATAAGGAGGGGAGGGGGTACAGCACACTCAGACGTGCAAGATTCTGTTATTGTAGCCACTCTCAGTGAAGTAGCCTTAGCCTTCCTGTGGAGTTGATGTCCTGGCTTGATCTCCCTGGAGGGGCTGACAACGTCAGACAAACATAAGGGGAAACAGGAAGAGTTATCAGCCACTGCTGATGGAAGTGGAGGAGACAGATACTAATTTTTTTTTTAATGCATAATATGCTAAAAGAGTTCTGCTTGGTTCAGGAAATTTTGCCACCTCAGATCAGTCAAGAGCAGACAGCAGAAGCTGCTTTACCAGGCTTTCGTATTCTTCCATGTTTTCACTCTCTCCTGCAGTGCTGCTGAAACTGCTGGTACTTGAGGATGAACGGGAGATATTTGACCTTCCATTCTCTTTGAGTTTAATGAATGGCCTGGCAGAAAGGGAGAGAGAAACAGAAATTTAAAACTCAAGATGCTTAGGAAATGCTCCATCTCCGCCATTCTCCAATTTCGAGATTAAAAATTCCTAGTCCTTAAAGCATAAAGTTAGTCCTCATTTAGCGACCACAACTGGGACCAGTAACTTGGTCATTAAGCGATGCGGTCACTAAGTGAAACTGTGACTGTGTGTGGGAGAGCAAGGCTATCAGGAGGGAGAGGCAGCATTCCAGCAGGGGAAAGGAGGCAAAAGACAACACGGTCCACAAGGGGAGCATGAGAAGAGTAAGAGATTCAGGATAGCTCCTCCCTAGAATCTCCCAGGGTATATCCACTAGTTGCTGTAGTATAGATTTAGTTTGGCAAGATTCTGTCTATGAGGTGTAACCAAATAAAGGAACTGTATTCGACTGGACTGTTTCATTGTTCTCAGGTTGGGCCTGACACTGTGCTTACAGTCTTACTTCAGCTTTCCTGTGCTTTACAGACCTGTGAAGGTTGTCAATGTGAGGATTGGTCGCAAAGTTACTTTTTCATCACCGTTATAACTGTGAATGGTCACTAAACAAAGACTACCTGTATACCATTTCATCAGCAATATGCTATCCATCCATCCATCCGTGAGTGTTTGTGTGTGGATAAAATATGTTTGCACATTTGTTGTTTTTAGCCAGTGATCACACACATAAGTACACACTGACTTGAACATGGCACACCTAGGGAACCCTAATGGGGTTGTGAGTTTTTCTCCAGATTACTTTTTCTTTTTACTGTCTGCTTTGATCAATGGACATGACCTCCTAGGAAGAAGGTGGGCACCCTTCACTAGTTCTTTTCAAGCAGAGCCTATCAGTGCTGCTTTAATTTGAACTCCTAAGAAGAAGGGTGGACATCATTGCTTCAATCTTCAAGTCGTGAAACTTTTCTTAAATGTCTTATATGTGTTTCATGCCTTTAGTATATTCTTATATATTGGTTTGTTTGCTTTCTAAACAAATTCATATGGCCACCTATCTAACCAATGGAACTCTGGGTGATGAGCAAAAGATGAAAACCTAATAGAGAATCAATTGAGAAAAAAACAAGTTAAGGGCCTGGAAAAAAAAATCTTACCAAGATGGCAAACACACACATGCTAGGGCTCCCCGACATCCCAGCCTCAATGCCTGGAAGAAGACCCAGGTCTTCGTAGTCTTCTAGAAGGCTAAGAAGGTCAGGACCATCTGAATCTTTGCTCATGCAAAGGTAGAAACAGGAGAAGTGCCACCCCCATCCCCACCCTGCAAAGAAAAGCAGCTTAATCCCACAGCTAAATCTACCAGTTCCACGCTCCATCCCCAGTCTGTCCCTGGTCACATTACTCCAATATATCCAGCTTGGAAAAGAAAGGAGAATTCACAGAAAAGACACAGACTGGAAGTTGGCATTGCTCATATAATTTGTCCCTTTGTTCCTCCAACCCTGGGGCCAGTAGATGACTCCAACAGGCACATAATATACCCTGAGAATCAGAAGAGTCTCCTCCACTATATCAACTGTGGCTCTCTGAGGTTCCATTAATTCCTGAAAACTTTAGTGGTGGAGGCTTCCACATGTGAAATGGTGGATCCACAACCTTTAGTGGAAGTCACTAACCTGAATCCCAGAAGACTATGACTCCATTTGAATGCCGTCAATGAATGAGTTTAAAATTGCACTTTGCTTTTACCTCTCTTTGTTGGGACATATTTCTGGAGAGCTTGGGTTCGAGGATGCCTCTGACTTCATCTCAAGGGAGGAATGCCCTCCATCAGGGGTCTTGGGTGTTCCTGAGCCACTGTCGCTACGGAGAAAATAAAGGGATCAATAGAAGAGAATATATGTAGGTCAGGGTTGAACTTATACACCATTCAAAAGAGACAATAAAAAAGCTAAGAGGGAAACAAAAAGAGAACACATCCTCTCCAGCAGCCAACACCCAGATAAGCAGGGATTAACCCCAGGCAAACAAGCAGGCAGAAAACAATACCCTAATCAAGGAACTACCAAGGAGAAAACCACACCCCCACCAACACTGGCAGGGCAAGCTGTTGTATATAAACAGGGAGCAAACCCCACACTCACTAGCACTGATGAGGTTACCTGGTCAGGTAATGAAATGTCTGCAAGCAAACAACCAATCAGAGAGCACCAAGCGTTCCACGAAATAAAGGAAATTAAGTAGAGTAGATACCATCATCATCATCATCATCATCGTCATCACCACAATTATCATCAGGTTTTGTATAAAACAACCCAGTAGGTAGATAAACTATAAGAGTGACTAGCCCCAGATCACCTACTGAACCTCTATGGATAGGTTTGGACTTGAATCTGGGTCCCCTGGTCCCTGCCCATCACCCTAGCCACTATTCTGCATTGATTATGTTTTTTGTCTCAAATTTGAGCTGCCAATATTCTGTTGTCCAAAACTGTGATATAAGAAGAGGGTGGTTGAGAGGCTCCTCGAAGGGAAAACTATAGGACTATCTTTCTTTCCCATATTGCAAATTGATATGACAAATCCAGGACTATAAAGATCATGGGTCTCTGGGTGCCATAGAAAGAGATTATAATCCAGAGGCTCAGGATATTTGTGTGGATGGAAGAGGAAGGCACACTTTTTCTTCTTCTGTGGCTTTTTGTTGCTCTCTCTGCCACCAAGTGCCACAGGAGACAAAGAAGTATGATGATATTTCTGGAGAATGTGGATATTTTTTTTCCTTTTAAAAACCTTGGGGCAGGGAGAGAAGTTAAAAAGTAAAATAGACCTGGTGATTGCAACTTTTTCCCCAATGGAAAATTGTACCTTGCCACCCAGTTTTGGCTGTGCTATTATAAGTTGGGAGTCTGCTAGAAAGGTTCTGGGGCCAAATTGTCTGGTGTTTGCCACAATCCAAAGGTGAACAGAACTGCTCAAAGCAAAGCCTTGGCTACGGACATATACAGTCGTTAGCTAACCAGTTGTGAGTTATGAATAAAAGAAGAACTGAGCTTGGTTAGATCAAAACCTGTCCAATCTGGCATCCTGTTTATTTATTCACTGGATTTCTATTTTACTTTCCATGGAATCCTTGGTGCTCTCTGACCTTGGTCGTTTGCTTCCAGATGTTTCACTAACTGATGTTGTTACCTAGTCAGGTCATGAAACGTCTCCAAGCAAACCACCAAGCTCAGAGAGCACTAAGGGCTCCACAATTCCACCTTGAGCTACAGATATTCTCTTCTACTGGATTTTACTTTCTACCAGCAGCTCAGCTTGGGGTGTATAGTATTCTACCCTTCAATTTTGCCCCCAACAACAATCCTGTGAAGAAGGATCTGGGAGATAATGACAGGCCTAAATTCCTGTTAAGTGGACTCCTGTAGCTGAGGATAGTCTGGGTATCTCTGGTTTAGCCAACAAATGGAACCCAAACCCAAAAGTCATTCCTGGAACTTCTAATTTGAGGCACAGTAATTCTGAAAACATAGTTTCCCTCAGCTGCTTATTCTTCTTATCTTAAATAAGGTAACAGAAATTACACCTCTTCTGAGGATGATTTTTCTCTGCCTTCTGTTGGACTGGAACTTTAACATCTCTAGAAGAACTGCAACATTTCTTAGAGTTGACATTGCTTTACACAGGAAAATATTGTATTCGTTTTAGGATTTTATAACTGTATAACTTTTTTAATGATTTTATGGTGTTTTATGGTGGGGGGGGTTGTCATATGTGACTGATCGCAATAAAGTTATAATACTCTCTGTGTGTGTTTGTGTGTGTCTGCATCTGTATGTCTGTGTGAATATATGTATTCACTGGGTAGTTTAGTAACTCAGTAGTTTAATATTTTGACATTTTATTTCACTAAATATTTTAATTTTGTGAATTCGTTTTCAGTATGTAACATTTAATATTTTTAGTAATCTAGTACTTCTTTTTATAATGCATTATAATTTGATCCATTTTATTCCCATCAATTATCTAGAAAATGTTAATGCATCTTAACCTGAGCTCGGTAATTCTTTTACAAAACTGTAAATGCTGGGTAGTGAGTATAACAAAGGCAATGAATTCATTATCTTAGATCTGATTCATTCCAGGTTAGAGTTTTTGGAATATCAAACCACAATTCTCAGAAGCAAAAGGTCTCAGTTGCACAAACAGATATAAAAAAGATATAAAACATATAAAAGAGCCGCCCAGAGTCACCCGTTGGGGGAGATAGGCAGCATACAAGTCTGAAAAAATAAATAAATAAACAGAATCTAGCTTAGCACCCACTTATTACCATGAAGAACCTAAGAAATATATGACAAGCTCTCCTGGATCAGGCCAAGATCCATCTTAGCTCATTATTTGGTTTCTATAGTGGCCCAACTGGATGCCTGTGGTCCCACAAGCAGCAGATACAGCCACACTATTTTTCCATTTTTGTTCCCCTCCAACTAGTATTTAGAGCTATGTTGTCCTCAACCCAAAAGTAACATTAATAGATAGACTTGTCCTCCATGAATTTATCCAATTCCTTTTAAAAGCTACCTAAGGAAATGGCCATCACCACATCCAAAACCCACATCTTAACCACTATATTACAACAGCTCATTAGAGTAGTCAGTGGATCAGGCCCAGGCCCATTCTAGTCCAATATATTGCTTTCTCCAGTGGCCAACCAGATACCTCTGGCATGTCCACAAGCAGGACCTGCCCCCAACCCAGAAGTAACACTGAATCTTCAAGACTAATAGCCCCGGACAGGCCTGTCCTCCATGAATTTATCCAATCCTCTTTGAACTGAATCCAAGTTAGTAGCCATCACCACATCTTGTGGCGATGAATTCCAGACCTTAATCAGGGGCTATGCAGAGAACGGCTTCCTTTTGTCTGTTCTAAATCTCCTTCTAATCAACTTCATTGGAAGACCCTTGTCCTAAGGCTTTGGAGAGAGGGAGAAATTTTCATCATGTCATGCACGATTCTATACAGCACAATCATGTCCCCCCAAGCTGCCATTTTTTAAGCTAAAGAGTTCCAAACATCCTAATACAAGACACCACATCCATAGACATGTGTTTATTGAATTACCATCGAGTCCGGGATTCTGCTTGGCTTTCAGATCCAGTGTGCAAACGGGGGAACAGCCCTGACCGCCTCTTTATAGGACTCCTTGATTGATTCTTGGCGGTTGCTGCTGCTAACGGAGGCTGAAGAAACAAAACAGGGATCCCAATTTCTGTGCAAACATGCTTAGCAGTCTTTCTCTCTTTTATGTGTTTCATTTGTGTTCTATATTTTCTTGCATGGAAGTCTCTCCTAATTTTATTCCTCACCACAAGAACCTTGTGAGGTAGGTTGGGCTGAGGGAGAATAAGAGTGACCTGTTCAAAGTTGCCATACCTGAATGGAGATCTGAACCTAGGTAACCCAGGTCCAAGTCCAACACCTCAACCACTACACTACACCGTATCTCTTTAAATTCTATATGTATATATCAGTGTTTCTCAACCTTGGCAGCTTTTAGATGTGTGGACTTCAACTCCCAGAATTCCCATGGCTGGCTGGGGAATTCTGGGAGTTGAAGTCCACGCACCTTAAAGCTGCCGAGGTTGAGAAACGCTGGTGTAGAGTGAGGACCAGGTCTGGACTTTGACTATCTCCCTCTCTTTCTAACAGAAAATGTTCCTTGTATGATACCTCAGGGTGGGGATCTGCTGTGATCCAATCCAGAGTTCTACCATCTCCATCTGCATAATGTTTTTTTATTCACCAAAGGCAAATTAAAATAAAAACGTCTGGCTGGGGAATTCTGGAAGTTGAAGTCCACACGTCTTAAAGTTCCTAAGGTTGAGAAACACTGGTATATATCCTTCCATTTATTTTGGCCTTCAGAGCCCTTTCTTCCTATAATTAAATGTTGAAATTCAGTCTGTAACCACTTTGAGGCAGGGATCATACTTCGTTTATGTGCACAGAAAGAGGAAGCATGTGTGGAGAATTTGTGGAACTGAACAATCAAGTTGTTTGCTTTCAGAAAAAGGAATAAAAAGACAGAGAGAAGTGGAGTTTGGGATGACACAGGCCAAAGCCAATCAATGCTAGGTACCACCATTTTCTTTACTCCAAATTCACAGAATCGACTTTCTCCGTCCTGAGTCCCTGAGAAGGCTAATGCAGATGGGATGTTTTCAGGGAGCAGGGATCCCTTCTTTTGGACTGAGCCCTTTGTTCAATTGTTATAAATTGCACGGCACTTACAGAGAAGGTAGTCTTGGTTATTTCAACACTGTTGTGCACAATCCCCCCACTCAAGCTCCCAGGGATTCCTCCAGGCTGGTGTTTCTTCTGGCTTCCAACCATGGTTTCCATGGAGTGACTGCGGACCCGGATCGCTCTCTGTCAGATGAAATAAGAGGAAGGTTAAGATCAGGATTGGAAACTGCTGTGTTATTTATATCCAAGCATAGCTGTGCAAAGCACATTCCTCTCTGAGTGAGGTCCTTGCGTAAATAGAAAGGCACCATCCGTGCCCAAGAAGGCAGTATCAGGGAAACGTTTTCAGTCTGGAGGAGGCTATGTTTGGATGGTTGGAACCAAAATAAGACCTCTCCACACTGTGACATTTCCTTGCAGATCCTACATATATTTATACATTGACTTGTATTTATAGATTGGTTGATTAGCTGAAAGCCAATCCATGTAGCTTCCTAATTGAACACTAAGTGTTGGTTCAAATTCCCACAAAGGTGATAGTAGGATCTTTGACCAATCTCCCTCTCTTTCCTTCCCTCTCTCCCCCCTCCCTCTTTCTCACCAACATCATACTTTTCTTATTGTTGTTACTGTTTTTGCTAATAATCATACTGATACTAAACTTGGCAGTCCTGTGCCAATACTCTAGAAGCAGAACATGGTTACTCATATTAAAAAGAGGTCACCAAGACACAGATTGCATCTGCACAATACTCTTGAACCGGTTATTGAATTAGCCCATTCTATGGGTCTGTGTGGTACCTTGAACTATAAACTCCCATATCTTAAGCAAGGTTCATCCTCCATTCCCCTTGGAGGGAATGTCTCGAGCAGAGCTGGGGGTACAATGCAGTGTTTTCCAGTGGTGTCTGACTTGTAATATTTTAAGTTAGATAAAGCCTCCCTCAAGTCAAGCTCAGTCACTGGCTACTACATCCATGGGGGATTATTTGGCACAATGCAGAAGTGGTTTGCCATTGTTGTTTTCCAAAATGCTTTCTAGTTCAGCTACAACCTGAAGGGTCTCCCACCAAAGTACTAACCAGGTACTGCTTCTCAAGATAACCAGAGTTGACTAAGTGCTGGAACCTGTTACAAACAAGCTAACTTGAAAGCCTCACCATGCATTTCGGTAACCTTCCTTTGCTTGGCTGCAACAATGCCAGGTTAACCATGGAGAAGCTGTTTACTGGGCAACGTATGGAAAATTGTCACTGTGCATTTCCGTACAGTTAAACCTAAAGCTCAAAGTGAGAGTGCCCCAAAGCTAAATGCAATAGGGACAGCAAACCAAATGTGTTTTGACATACATCTGTAGAAACAAAGCCTTCTTAAGGTCCTGTTTAAAAACAGAAAGCAAATCAAGTGGAAAAGACTTCCACGGACAAAGAGCTATGAGAGAAAAAGCACAAAGAAGGGCATTCTTTTGTTGCATAAGAATGCCTACAACCACCTCTCAAATTTCCAAATGTGCCTATCAACCCAAGTTGCCTACCTAGGTTCTTACTGTTTCATTGCCTTTCTCCTAACCTTGCAGTCATCTGTGTGTCTCTCTCTCACACTCTTTTTGTCCACCTACATGCATTGTTTGCCTCCTTGATTACAAAAACAATTGTTTGCCTCCTTGATCCATAACCTGCCTTTCTATAAAGTAAGGAGACTTGTATCTTGAGCCAAACAAAAAAATAAATATATTAACTGAATCACATGAATGATTAAAGAGCCGGTTCAAGAGATATGTCTTGACTGGCCTTCTAAAATCAATCTGAGTAGGACCCAAACCCAGCTTCCAAGGATGTGTGTTTCATAGTTTGAAAGAGACATAGATGAAGGTGCTGTCCAGTATTCCTTATAGATTTTTGAGAAGGTAGATACCTTCAGAAAAGCGTCTCCTGCAGATCCCGACAGGTTCACGATGAGAGATGTGGTCCTTCACATTGATTTGATTTTTTAAAAATGTGTGTGCTGCCTGATACATTAGACTGTAGATAGTCAAGCCCTAAGGCATGTTTCTTAGCCTCAGCAACTTTAAGATGTGTAAACTTCAATTCCCAGAATTCCCCAGCTAGCATGCTGGCTGGGGAATTCTGGAAGTTGAAGTCCATACATGATAATGTTGCTGCCCTATGGAACTGAGAATTTAGGAGGTTAATACTAAGGCCTTAAATTATTGCCAGAAACCAACCCTGATAATCATTGATTACAATAGAAGAGAATATCTGTAGCTCAGGGTTGAACTGTGCACTCCTTGGTGCTCTCTGAGCTTGGTAGTTTTGGGGGGGGGGGGATTAGATTTTTCTTTTATCCTTTTATTATTTTTTGCTTGCAGATGTTTTATTACCCAACTAGGTAACATCACCAGTGCTGGTGAGTGTGGGATTTGCTGTTTATATACAGTAGCTTGCCCTGCCAGTGTTGGGGAGGGGGGTGGTTTTCTTCTTGGTGGTTCCTTGATTAGGGTATTGTTTTCTGTTTGTCTGGTGTTAATCCCTGCTTATCTGGGTGTAGATTGCTGGAGAGGATATGTTCTGGTCTTTTTGTTTCCTTCTTAGCTTTTTGTTGTCTCTTCTGAACGATGTATAAATATTTCTATGTGTCTATTGATGGCTGATTTGTCTGAATGCCAAGCTTCCAGGAATTCCTTAGTGCTTTTGGATTTGGCTTGGTGTAGGATGGCTTGGTCTAGGATGCTGACAGTTTCCCAGTTGAAATTGTGGTTGAGTCCGTCCATGTGTTGTGAGATTAAGGAGTTTTCATTGTGTCTTCTGATTGCAGAGTTCATCCATGAACTGCAGAGCACATCCATGAACATCAACTAGCACTCCAAAGACATGATGAAAACTCCTTAATTTCACAACACATGGACAGACTCACACTCCATCATGTGTGGTGAAGTGGTGCTGATGAGGGTAAACTGATGCTTTCAGTGATCCATGTAGCCATCCTAACCATGTTGCCACCTTCGACCAAGGCTGCAGGCACAGAGGTGTTCCATACCTGTCAGTTGGGCTATTTCTGAACATGGGTCTACTGTTCTTTTGAAAGAGTGCTAAATCCATGCCCTCGAGTTAATAAATGACCCAGGATACAGGCATGGAGGAGGTGTTGCAATAATCATGGGGCCACTATCTCCTCTTTCATCCAATATCTCTCCTCTGTGTCTGTGACTTGTCAGTTGGGCTAAAGCATATGGAGAAAACATAAGGAGTGAAGTGGAAGACAGTGACTGATATCAAGCAAGATCTGTAGTCAACTAGAGCAGGGCTCCTCAACCTCAGGAACTTTAAGATGGGTGGACTTCAACTCCCCATGCTGGCTGGGGAATTCTGGGAGTTGAAGTCAACCCATCTTAAAGTTGCTAAGGTTGAGGAACCCTGAACTAGAGCTTCAGGGAATGCCAGCACAGGCAGAGACCAGCCGTTGCTGGCAGCACCTAGAAGTAGTCTCTGTATTAGGCATAATGGCACTACCCCCTCCCCACCAAAATAAAAAAAAATAGGTAGTCACAACAGGAAATTCCATGTTGGCAGAAGCAAGCAGAGAACCCATAAACAGGTTTTGTGATAGAATAACATACAGCTGATAGATCCTGCCTCTTTTTCTGAGTTTAAATTAACCTTCTGAGCCACACAGAATTAGCACTTCCTCAAAAAAGGATTAAACCTACGTTTAAAAAGCAGTGTTCTTTGAAAAGAGGGCTAAACATGTATATTTAAGGAGCCTATAATAACACCTGGCAACAGCTTCAGAAAGTGCCAGTCAAGCATTAGATTCAGTGAAGTCCAGGTGTCCATTCACTCCCAGTGACCGGAAAAGGGGTATACCTACATTAGCCTAAATAGGCCATTAGAAACTGAGCAGATGACATTTCCAGACCTTGTCATCAACCACCCTATTCATACAGCATGCAAGATCGTGCTTATGGCAAACACTGTGTCAGGAGAAGAGGAAATCATTTCTTTAAAACTGGAATGGACGCATGGTTCGCCTACTTCCATTTCGAATCACTTTTGGAAATCAATTGTTAATTGCTTTTCAGATATTAGGAACTTTTAGAATGACATGTTTTACTGCACTGGGTGAGTCTCCTTCAATCCTTCGCAAAAGAAGTTTTAAATACAAGATTAAGGACTTGTAAAATTCATTTTTTTGGAAGAAACAGCAAAAGGGTGATTAGAACATTGATTTTGGAAAATTGCAAACAGTCTAAGAGTCCAGATGGATTTGAAATAAGATTTTGAAATTAATTATAAGAATCCTTCCTGTGGGAAAATGCTGTTGTTTTGAATACTTAAAAAAACTATAGTAGGATGGGACTTTGAAGGTTGGACTAGAGGGAAACAGAGGGAACAAAATATTACAATTAAAGGAGAACAACACTTAAATTTGATTTACTAATGCAGAATGGAGCAAAATCCTTTAACATTGGATGTATTGAAGGATATTTGTGAACAATGGACCCAGAAATTAATTTAAAGAGTCTCTGCCATTATATGTTAGGAGAAGAGGAAATCATTTTTCCATTAAAACTGGAATGGCTAAAGTTGACTTTAAGCTGCCTCAGCTGTGGAGTGGGGATGCGATGCGATGACGATGTGGCATTTAAAAAAGAGAAATCCAGGGCATGTTTGTGGTCCAATTAGGGTGTTCTGAAGATGAGCTCAGAATTAACCTGTGGAATTCATTACTGCAAGAAGTGATGATAGTCACTAACCTGGATGGCAGAAAAAAGGGAGAACATGAATTTATGGAAGACAGGCATCTCGAGGACTATTAACTGTGGATAGCCAATGTTACCTCTGGGTTGGGGGCCTTGTAACTCCAAATACCAGTTGCAAGGGATTAGTGGCTGGAGAGGGGTATGTCCCCATCTTCTGCTTGCCAGCTCCTTGGAGGTATCTACTTGGCCACTATCAGAATTGAAATGAATTGCTGGACCCAGATGGGCCTTGTCTTATTCCTACAGGGCTATTCTTAGGTTCTTAGGTTCCTAAAGTAAGTCTTCATTTTGGTCATTCTCATTCTGACATGCCTGCAAAAGTCAAGACACAGTTTTGATCTTGTTCAAATGTGCCAATAGTATCATCAGGGCTAGAAACATTATTTAAAAAACCTATGATCGTTCCTTTTTAACTTTGAAATAGCATGATTTACTACAGCAGATTCTGGTACAATGCAGTGAATGGGGTCCACTGACTTCCATTGTTCTCAGCTAAAAAAAGTTCCAAACCATCAGGTTCCATTCAGAAAAGGTGAATAAAAATCCATGGATATTTGGAAATTGGCATTTTTTAAAAAGTTGCTTAGAAAAACACCATGTCGAAAAACATATATTAGGAAAAGTCGTGCGTGACGTCGGGGTGCATCGGTCCACCGATTAGATCTATAGGCCATACCAGACTAAGAATTAATGGGAGAAGCATCAAAACCATAGGTAAGAATATATATATGTTAGGGTAGTAAAAGCAATTGCAAAGGAAACTGCAGAAACTGCAGCAAGATATCTGCAAAGTTTGTACACAAAAATTAAAAAAAAAATCCCACCCCAGGTATGTTTGCGTGTCTGTATGCATATACATAGGCATCTTTTTAACAATTCACTGAGAAATGAGAGGGAACACTCATATGTGAATGCATGTAGAAATGACCCAGTCTGAATTTGACAGATCAGCTCCTTCTTAGCATGTGGGAAAGATCCGATTTTAAAAAGCCAAGCAGTATCCTTTTCTGCTTGGGCGAAAGCTGCATTGGAGCAGACTCTGTTTCTAGAGATTTTTGAGGTTTCCCTGGCTGAGCGTGTCCACTAGTTTGAAATGTAACTCATCTGCTTTCCATCAGAGCCTCTTGAAGGTGTCTCATCTCCAGTTGCTCTAGAGGTGAGTGTTGAAGCAAAGGGTGAAGCAAAATGTTATCCTCTTGCATCATCTTTCTTAGGGCCACCAGATCTAGGCTGCAAATCTCCAGAACAGTAACTAGAGGAC
The DNA here is from genome assembly GCF_059951505.1 of Python bivittatus. Classification (NCBI taxonomy): domain Eukaryota; kingdom Metazoa; phylum Chordata; class Lepidosauria; order Squamata; family Pythonidae; genus Python; species Python bivittatus. Next base: position 15,565,223 of record NW_028277096.1, read on the forward strand.
AGCAAAGGGATCAAGAAGTTGGGAATCTCTTTCCGGTCATCTAGTGGACAACTAGATTTGCAGCCCAGATCTGGTAGCCTTACTCCTTATTTACAAACAAACTTGTTTGTGATTGGACTTGTTTGCCTTCTCAGAAATGGCTGTTTTATGAGAAATGGCTGTTTTGTGAACAGCCTTTTAATTCACTTGCCAAAGGTCCATTTGTCAACCACACAGGAAAAAAAAAAACTCATCCTATGATCCTCCCAACCTCTGGAATTTTATTCAACTCCACTCCCTCTCTGCTTTTAGGAAAGGAGTCAAGGCAGTCCCTTTTTTCCATCTGAGGCAATTTAACAGTAGCTTACACTGTTTTGTGAAATTTTAATGGTTTACACTTTAATTTTTATTGCTAGCCATACTGAGTGCTAATGATAACTAAATGAGAACCAGGCCCACTGCAGCAGCAACCCATTTGGGAACAAAAGCAGCTGATTTGGCAAGAGTGTCCAAAACTTCCAAAATTCAGGAAATGCAAAACTTGGGATAAATAACATTGAGAGAGAACCCCAAAAGTTCAACACACCTTACAGGTAGCTAGCAGCCAGGGTCAACCATGCAATATGGTTTTATGTGAACCCATTTGCTCAACCAACAAGGGACCTGGGCCTTTAATAGTCTCACCTTCCAGTTTTGAGTCACTTCTTGTGCAGATCAAGGTTTGTGATTACCCGGCATCTAGCTGTTAAGAGTGGCTCCGTGCACTGTATTGTGTGTGAAGGCTATGTGAGCATCAGGCATTCTTTGGCAGGAATTAGGGCCAGGGAGATGGAAGTTGTGGGTGGGTAGGAGATGTCAAGGATTCCACTGAAGAGACTAAGCAAGGTGGCCCATAAAATACAGCAGAATTACTGTAGCTTAACACATTTTGAAGTCTGTAAAGTCATGGCCAACTGCCCTTTCAATCACATCAGTGAATGCAAGAGGCACAGACTTCTCTGTGGTGTCCTCACACATGTAAATAAATTGCATCTGGCTTCGTCAGTAGAGGCTTAAAACATCCCTCTGCTTCAAGTGACTCTTTCTTCAAGGATGAGCACAGCCCTGCTGCTTTGTTGAGGATCATCGCAATGGGTGCCTGGCTGGTGTCAACGGTTGCTTTACAAAACACAACACTGCAGCGTGCAGCTCTTTTGTTCTGTGGCTTGAACTGATACCCTGTCTTTCCACACAAGAAGTCCTGAGGGCATCATCTTGCTTTTGTGGGATTTTTTTTTTTTTCCCAAAAGGCACAATAAATCAATCAACAAGCACATAGTCTCTCCCACTCCCTTACCTCCTTGGGGTTATCAAGGTGAGAAAAGAACCCATTTTTTCCCCCAAATGACAAATACTAGAGAATATCTCATAAATCACTCACAGGTTCCCACACACACACACACTGCAGTTCTCAAAATAAATTGAGACACAGGAAAACAAGGACCCCCTCCCTTAAATCCACAGCTTGTGATTGATTACTCTTGGATATAAGTAAAGAAACTGGGACGTGTCCTTGAATGTAGACATTTTAGTAGTATGCTTAGACTCTCTATAAACATTTCATTCTAGGGATGATGAGATGTCATCAGACATAGGCAATAAGATGACTTTAGATAATTCTGAACTCTAGATTTAATCTTCTTACCAGAATGAGAAACTCTTTTGTAGATAATAGATTTGAGCTCACTTCAAAATATAGTTAACCGGCCCCGCTTAGTCTGGGGGAGAGAGAGAAGCAGCCTGTTTTGCTACGTGGATCTTTGACCCTGCCCCAAAGTCTAACCATCTGGTATCACTGTGATTTTCTTTCCTTATTCCATGGGTCAGCAACTTGCAGACCCTTGGCTCCATGCAGCCCAAACCTTTTTTGCTGGCCTGTTGAGTCCATCTTTGACCAATCCTAATAATCCCAGGTCATGCTGTTTCCCACCACTGTGAGACAGGCTCCCACCAACCCAAAGGGGGGGGGGGGAATGAAAATTCTAGCTCAAAAGTAGGATTGAGTACAGGATGCTTACTCTCAGGGATGTGAGTACAAAGTCGCAACCTTTATTCACATTGCTTACTTCTCTCTGACTTGGGAGTAGGTAACCCAGTGTCTCCAGGCCATGTGCACTCTTATCCAACCCCATTTCTGTCACCCCCAGAGTACTTTCCCACCCCATCCCCAGAATCTGATAGCAACATGGCCAACCTAGAGCATTCTAGAGCCAAAATAAGGACTGAAATGGGTAGAATGCCTACTAAGCAAAATCCCCAACATGTTGCTGATGCTCATCCTGCACCCCCAGTCATCTTCTTGGAGGCCAAATCCGTTTTACAAACTACAAACTAAACCATCCAAAAAAACCCAAATGAGAAAAGGCTGCCCCCCCTCTTTTGATCAAATTGGAAAGGAACTGGCTTTTTCTTCCCCCAGACTGTGAAAGTGTTAACAAAGCGAAAAAGAACATCTGTGGTTTCTTGTTGCATTTTGGAGGCAGCAATTCCAGTCTCTTTGCCTTTTTCCATTTCCTTTCTCCATTTACCCAGGGAACACGCTGAGAAGTAAATAAGCTATTAAGCAGACCAGCAGGGCTGTCCAAAGGTACGAGGGCAGCTGTGCCATTTTTCTGGCAGTTGTTTTCCTCATCAGCCCTGGGATCTCCTGCAATGCCAGAAGAGTAAGAAAAGTCCAATTCCGTATAACATCAGAAGCAAGAAGAAAACACTGAGTCACTGAACCTTAGCTCATGCTTCTGACAAATGTTTGAGTGATGGGCATTGACTGATGGAAGCGTGCAACTTATTGGAAGAGGCTAGTGGTGAAAAGCCAGGGATGAAAATGATTTGCACTCAGAGGAAATTTGGGGTTTTTTGCTTCCAGAAATTTAGAGAAAGGGTTTTGTTAGTTAGTTAGTTAGTTAGTTAGTTAGTTAGTTAGTTAGTTAGTTAGTTTTTCCATCCAGACAAGGGTTATATGTACTTTCTAAGCTTTACAAGGTTCTGAGGAGTTTCCTCTCTCTTTTCTTTAATATTTAAAAAGCAACCCAAGGATTTTGAATAGAAACCACCATGCCTTATTCTACCCTTCTGTCCTGTGTTGAGATTTTTCAACTTTAAAAAGAGAGATGTTTCTACTCTACTTTGGAAAGTTGGAAAATTCAAAAATTTCCACATTGAACATCTTGCATTTACCAGACTTTGCTACAATGGACTTCAAGTGCAATGGACCACATTCCTTCAGTTATGTATGTTAGTTGCCTAGTTATATCAACATTATACAAATGTGTGGTGTGATAAGCACTGTCTGATAGAATAGACATTTATGAATAACTGACACCCCTGTTCTCAATTAAGTCCACAAAAATGAGGTTCTACTGCGAATGCAGATCTCTTCTGAGATTGTGAATCTGATGTAGGGAGTTTCCATTGATTTTTAATTTAAAAAAAAAATCAGTCTAGAAATTCAGAAGATCAGAATTCTCCCCATAAAAGCAGACTGTAAAATGGAGAAAATTTATCCTAGTCTGATAATAGCTTGCTGTATGTGTGGATCAATAAATATCTATTTCATTTTCCTATTGTGGTCTGGATTGATTGATTGATTGATTGATTTTACAAAAGATCCATAGAAAACTCCTCTAAACTTTTCAGTCATAAAAGAATGATTGATTCTGCTGTTTGGGGAAAGAGTAGAAGAATTTTGGGAGAAAATGGAAAATTCACTATGGTATAGATGTGATATCCTGGATAGGTGAGATCCAGTTTTAAGACGCACCCACCCCCCATCAGCCACAGGAGCTCACAAGGGACCTTTGGGTCAGTCACTCTCAGCTCAATCAACCTCACAGAGTTATTGTAAAAAATAAACAGGACAAAGGAGCACTATGAAAGATAGATATAAATCTACAAGCAAGAAATTTGTGTGATTGGGGAATGGGTTTTACACCAATTATCTGTAAGAAATGAACACCCTTCCTTCCTTCCTTCCTTCCTTCCTTCCTTCCTTCCTTCCTTCCTTCCTTCCTTCCTTCCTTCCTTCCAACTTTTATAATATCTGCATATTTTCTTTTATTTCCACATAATATCTGAATTTCCATACCTATGAGTATTGGGTTAAATCTAGTGAACTCAATGCAACTTGTTTTTGAAAAGTCATGTCTATGCTTACAACATAATTTGTTTGGATATCAACTGTTCCCTAAGTCTAAATTATGCACACACACACAACACATTAACTGATATATACATAAGCTGTCATTGACACCTATCTCTACACACCCTGATCTACTCTGGCAGGTGGAAGGGGAAGATGAAATCATGATGTAGGTGAATCTATTTTAATTGTCAACCCAATGGACCAACCAGCTGCTCTGGTATAATTCAGCATTAAAAAAAATGCATTGGGGAAAGTTAAGTACAGCAGAACACTATTTTAATGGACTAAGTGGAGGAAGGAGCTGTTCATTATTCTCCAAAGTCTGGTAAATCAAAAAGATCATTATCAGGGTGACACCAATAACATCAGTTGTGTTGTTTATGTCATTTGTATGATAATACCATTACACAAAAGATGAAATTGAAGCCAACAACATGTGCATAAATTGCAGACTATATCCAAAGTCTGTTGAATCAAGGTCTGGGAAATTGAGGTTTCACTGTACCCCCTTTCTCAGCCATGCTATTTCTGCTTAACCCCCACTTCTTCTTTTAATAAAATAATGCATTAAAGGAGCTCAGTTGGGATGCCTCAAAAAGTAAACACTTTTCTTTTTCATTACTAGTTTTCTGGCATAAAAACCTGCTCTATGCCAGGTGGCTGCATTTAGCATCTATCTGATTTCCCAGAATGCATCTGAGGTATTATTGCTGCAAGGCATTATGGGAAATGAAAAAGGTGGACAGGCCTATCCATTCTGCAATGCCTGGAGCTGTGTCATTTCCACTTGGTATGGTTGCCTGAAAAAAAAAAGGCCCATGAGAAGACAGAGCGTGAGTTCTTGTCCCGCCTTAGGCATGAAGCCGTCTGGGTGACCTTAGGCCAGTCACTCTTTCTCAGCCCCAGGAAGGAGGCAACGGCAAACCACTTCTGAAATCTTGCCAAGAAAACTGCAGGGACGTGTCCAGGCAGTTGCCAGGAGTCAAGACTGACTTGAAGGCACGCACGCGCACACACACACACCCCATATACACACAAGAAGACACATTCCCCAAAGACCCAAGAGACATGGAGAGACATAGGACAGATTCAAACAATATCTCCAAAGTATGCACACATGCCAAGTGCAATATTTTGGTTTCTGTACTGATCCTTCACTTTTGAGTGCTTTGCAATCAAACTAGGTCTTTGCTTCTCTACATCACAAATTATCAGTGATTATTTTTTTTTACCTTAAATGATTCCAAGAATCCACCATGGCCACCATTCTCCAGCTTATCTTCCTCAGAACCCAGGCCCAACATCAGCTGTGTGTGGATGTGGAGTTCATCGTGCAAATTGTCCAACAAGGCAGCACGTGTTCGATCCTAGAAACAACGTTATGGGGTCTCAACTCATGGTTCTAAAATGGCCTTCCAAGTCTGGTGAAGGCTCAACACATTCAGGGAATCCAACCATTACTTTAACACATTACATGGACCAGGACATCACATTAAACCATGATGTGGTTTATTTCTTCAGGCATCTCATGTTATACCATCAGTTTTTTGGTTCAGCTAACCTGGGTTTAGGGTTTTGCATGATTCTATGATTCCAATTGGTTGCTCTGATGGCCATAAAGCTGTCCAAATTCAGCTGACCTGAACCTGCTTGGAAAAAAAACAACTCTTTCTTTCCTCCCAACATACTGTAAGGAGGTTAAAAAAACCTTATACAATATAGAAATGTATCTCAATACCTCTGCTGTTATGTATGTCAAGATACCAGACTACACAGACAGTGATTCTGCTTCCTGGAGTAGCAAAAACAATGTGCATAATAGAAGTTCTGCAGTTGCCACAACTAACCACAGGCCCCATCTCTTCGAAAATATAAAAAAAGTAGGGTATCTTCTCACTCCCAGCCTGAATTCCCTCATCCACAACCAGAACTGCCAGTTAATCTATAGTAGTGTTTCTCAACCTTGGCAATTTTAAGATGAGTGGACTTCAACTCCCAGAATTCTGGGAGTTGAAGTCCACTCATCTTAAAGTTGCCAAGGTTGGGAAACACTGATCTATAGTATTGCTATCTATGGTGCTACCTTAGGCTCTTTCATATGTATCAAAGCCCCATGTGTATCAAAACCCCACACCTTCCTCTTTGGATCCAACAGGCCCGCACCCTCCTAGTCTTCCATAAATTGGTGAAGATTAGACTTTTCCTCCAGGCACTGGGACAGTAAGTTTGGAACCGGGGATTGAAGAAATATAGGGGTATCGTTATGGGTTGGGGGCCTGGTTTTTCTTAATTTTATTTCATTTCGTTCTTTTCTTTTCAAAATGGTTTTATTGTTTGCATTTTAATCAGTGTGGTTCGCCACCAGAGTTGCGTGCTACAAGATGGGTGGCTATATACATCTTTTCAACAAATAAATAAAATGTGTGTACAACGTAGAAAAGGTGCAGAGCTTGCACCACCACGGCACAATTCTGCTTTTGTCATCTGCCTCCCTTGACTCTCCCTGCAGACACCTTTGCATTGAAGCTACTTTTTTTTTTAGTTTTTGACACAGTCATGGTTTCCATGGGATGTCTCTTTTACCTGAGAGATTTGAGGGACAATAAAGAGCAGCTGTCTGTTTCAGGACACATAGAAAAGTCAGCGTATGCCTGGGGAAACTGAAAATTCACGAATGCGGCTCAGCTTTAATTGGTTTTAAGATAAATTTCCCTTCAAGTTGAGCTCATTCCTGGATGATTTCATGGAGATGGCCATATTGTTTTCTCAGCATGAAGTCTGTAATTAATAGAGCTGTGAGCTCTGATCTATTGATTAAACAAGATTTAATCCACTCAAAGTCTTCCGGAGGAATCAGCAGGAGGTGCCTTTGATCGTGGAAGGCTGTTTTTAACTGGTGAGCCTGGGAATGTAATCCCTCCTGTGGTGCTATAGTGTTCATTTAACAGCAACGGTGCCTCAGGATGTCAGAATTCCCAGGTCAAACAACTCTGATGTCATGTGGCAAACTTTGCATGAACAGCTTTTCACACAAAGGATTCCCTGCTCCAAACAACTACACAGTACACCAGTGCCGTCTAGAGGTTATGGTATTGGACTAGCATTGGGGAGACCCTGGTGTCATTCCATGCTCAGCCATGGAAATTCTTTGGATGACTTTGGGCTAGTCACTCTCTTTCAGCCTAACATATCTCATTGGATATTTAGGGGGAAAAAACTGGAGGAGGGACTATTATGTAGGCTAGCTTTTGTTCCTGGAGGAAAAGCAGGCATAAATCTAAGAAATGAATTAAAAATTTGTTTGGGTGGGAGAAGGGAGTTATTAAGTATATGAAGTGGTCAAATTATTCCTTCCTTCCTTCCTTCCTTCCTTCCTTCCTTCCTTCCTTCCTTCCTTCCTTCCTTCCTTCCTTCCTTCCTTCCTTCCTTCCTTCCTCTTTCTACCTTTATAATGCCCTGCATAGTTTCTTTGCAGGAAAGATTGCCTTCAGCAGCACTTCCTGGAAGAACATGAGACCGCAAGGTGTTGCATAATCACATGGGCATTTCAAGAACTGCAGATTGACCCCTATCATGCTGATGCTAGACAACAGAGGCCTTTGGTCTGATCCGGTCAGGACTCTTTTAGGATGCCATTCCATAAGGATTAAGGGAGCACTCTATTTCTGGTCTATTCAGTATTGTATCTGACCATTCCATCAGACATCCTCATGAAATGAATACATGCACACACACAAACACATTTTAATCCATTTTTCAATACACTTTTTAAAGGTATTGTAAATATATTCCTAAACTTCTTTTGTCCAAATTTCGCATTTGCAAATGTATTTTTCTGAGCCTGGAACTCTACTGCAAAATTCAGAGAAATGCAAGAACTGAAGCACAATGTTTCCATCGGTACCATGGTCCAGAAATTGTGAATTAATTCAAGAAACTGCAGAATTCATAATGAGTCAACGCCACAAGCGTATCTTTCCTTGTGTTTGGCTCCAGAAGGTCCTTTCAAAAATGTGACTGGTAATCTCAGCAGCTCTGACCTTCCAAAGCAAGAAGCATTTGGACTGATCAGGCTGTCCTGCTTACCTGCTCAAGGGTAACCTTCCTTTCCTTACCTCAAGCTTTGCAAACTTGTCTGACTTGCAGCAGGCATTTTCTGCATTGATCAGCTTGGTGAGAAGAAACTCTCGGAATTCTGCATTCTAAGAAACAAAAAGAGGGGTTAGCTCTATTACAAACCGGTTCAAGACCATTCGTTGGATGCCACTTCAGGAGATCATCAGAACATCTTCTCAAACTCCAGGACGTTTGTCCAATGAACCTGAGCCAGAGATGCATTCCAAAGATTCCTCCCTGAGTCAAGTAGATTTCAACCTTATGGGCTGTTTCCTCCATTATGCTGCAATCCATAAGATAGAAGGGATCAGAGAAATCAATGAGAGCCCTGGTGGTGCTTTACTTAAGCCTATTTTTTTTTCCAGCATTTTAGGGAGAGCAGGGAGAAAATGTGTCCCATACAAAGGATTGAAGGTGGGGAGCAGGGACAGGCTGGTGAAGTTGATCTACAGTTGAGGGGACAGTTTCGGTTTTTTGTTTAACAACTAACGCGTTGTGACTGCAATATGATTGCAGTTCTTCCTAGTGTCCACAGAACAGCCTCAAAGCTGCTATAACCTGGCTCATGCATTGCGCTAAACCAGGTTTGCTTAACCTTGGTTTGTGAAATGGAATGCCCATTTTAAAGGTAACCCACCTTTATCATGAAACACTAGTTTATAATTCATAACAATTGGGGTCATACAACAAACAAAGACAAAAATCGACAATCTCAGTTTGGTTTAGTACAACAGAGAAACCCAATCTAAGTCATGAAATTGGTGTCATTTTAAGTCTCATTGGGGGGTTTTTGGGGGGGAGATGGCTCTTCACTGGCCAACATGGTGGCAAAGCCTTAGTAATTAAATAAAATGTGGAAATGCTCTGCCATCCTATACTGGTAAATCTTCCAATATAGTTCATTCAACTCCGCCCCCCCCCCCCCCCCCCCCAGCCAAGTCTCCAAAATTACTTCCCACAAAAACCAAACAAACCATGTTTTAGGCTTAGGGTTGGGTCTTACTTTTTGAAATACAGGTGGGCTTGGCAGTGAAGGACCAAAGGAGGGGACATCTTCTCGTGCTGTGACAGCTACCTATCCAAAAAAAAACGGAAAGAGAAAAAGCATTTGAACTTATGAGATATGCACAATGGCTAAATGTAAAAGAACCCAATGTTCTTTTACAGTTATCACAAACACTGAACCATATAAAGGTCTGTCAAATTAAACTTTTATTTTTCTCACTCTTGGCCAGCCAGATAATTCTTGGAAGCCCTGAGTCAGCATCTTCTCTCACTGCTGTGAAGAAGATAGACTATCTCTGAATGTGGAGATTCTGTCCCTACAAGACCCAGTAAGGACATATGAGATCTAGAAAACCTTCTCCAACTCTGCAGTCTACAAATATAAAATACAAATATGAAATATGACTATGAACCTTATAATTTTTGGCCAGCAGTGCTGATGTTCCTTCTGGCTGAGAACTATGGGAGTTACAGTTCAACTCTATAGATACCAGGCTGGAGATACCAGATTGGAGAAGAATCAGAAGGGGTCTGGTAGCACTTTTTAAGACTAACAAATGTTATTATAAGGCATAAGCTTTTGCAAGCTGCAGCTCACTTCATCAGATGCATAGAGCAACTTAACTGATGATAGGATTTACATACGTAGGGGTGAAGCCGTGGGAGGAAAAAGAAGGGGGAGGTTAAGAAGATAAAAGTTCAAGGTGGACAGATTACAAGTATCTTGCCAATGAACAATTGATATGTGTTTGTTCAGACCTTCTGAAATAGCCTTAAACATATTGATGTATGTATATTCAGCTGTCTCACGCTCAGCTGCACTGGCATACTCCTTTTGATCCAAAATTGTGACTTTGAGATCTGTGAGTGTCCTGAGAGGTTAAAAGCTCTTACTTTGTTTTAAGTCCTGATATCAAACTCATCCATTAATTATTTTGCACAAAGTCTGGACGGTTTTGTCCTACGTAGAATCCAGAGGGGCATTGCTATCACATTAGAAGAAAAGCATCTGAAGGCACCTCTAGCTTTGTGTGTGAAATTGTTGGGGTCCGTGATGGTGCTTTTGGTGTAAATCTGAGGATAAATGGGCTCACTGTATGTCCTGGTTCCCATGTTAATATCATTGTCCTGTTGTTTCTTGTTGCTTGTGAGCATCTGCTTCCGTTGGGTGGTTGTCTGCATGCAAGTATAGGTCTACCATCAAAGTGCCCACTGAGTTGTGTACTGATCTCGCTGGGTGGGACGTTTAGCCTCCCAAATGCCTACTTTAATTCCGTCAGTTGAGCATCTCTGCGTAGTGAGTGAGAACAAATGCAATCGTAAAATGGACAATAGATTTGGTGGTATGTTTTGGATGGAAGTCAGAAATAAGGAGGTATGTATGGTAATCTGTAGGCTACCTGATCTAGTGTGTGCATATTTTAAATCCATTGATTAAACTGGGCAGAGATTTTAAACTCACCCAATACATTTCCATGGCTGTGAGTGAACTAGAACCTGTGTTTCCCTGACCCTAGTCCAGCACCTTCACCACCGGCTTTGGGTCAAGAGAGAGTGACTAGCCCAAGGTCCCCCAAGGAACCTCCATTGCTCAGAGGGGACTTGAAGTTACATTTTAACCCCAGAGAATTTCTTTTTTGCTTTCTTTCTTTTATTTTATTTATCAAACTTACATGGCCGCCCATCTCACAAGAAGCGACTCTGGGTGGTGTACAGCAAAAATATAAAAACAATAAACGTGTCAAAAGCAGTCAAATTAAAAAGTTTTTTTAAAAAAAGCATAAAACACACAAGTGATGAGATCAGCAAGGGCACCACCTCAAGATTTCACCGGTCCCCTGAGATTTCCAGGTCGGATGACATAGCCAGGTCTTGAGGGACTTCCAGAAAATAAGGAGGGATGGAGATGGCCTCACTTCTGAGGGGAAAATGTTCCATAACGCAGGAACGCGGCAGAGAAGGCCCATCTCCTTGGGTCTGCCGAGTGTAGCTCCCTGACTGATGGGACCTGTAGCGTGTCTCTCTTGCCAGATCTGATGGGATGGGCAAAAGTAATCGGGGAGAGGCAGTCCCTCAGACAACCCTCATATAAAATTATAATATATTGTATATGTATTATCATTTGAAGTCCTTGTTTGACAGGCAATCCTAGAATCCTAGGGTTGCAAGGCACCTTGGAGGTCTCCCACTCCAACCCCCAATAGTTGGGCCAAGCTTCCCAGTTCAAGAGGATCCCTAAACACACATGCTGGTTATTTCATTTTCATTTTAAGAGAGAGGTTTCAGAGCCAAATAAACGAACTACAGTGAAAAATAAAAATGTATGTCCGATATCCCAAATGGAACAACACGCAGGCTGTGTCTATGCAACAAATTTAATCTGGTCATTGTGCGCAGTTTCAGAGTCACACGATACAATGAACTCTACTCTATCTAAATGGATGGCATTCCCTCAACACCCTAAACCACACGTGCCCAAAAACCCCTCATCAAGCTTAACGCTAATCAAGTTAGCGTATTGTGTGAATGCTTCAGCTGGTGGTTTCCCTAACTCATGGTGTTAACTTAACCTATTGCGTTCAGGCAAGCTGTTGACTCTCATATTCCAGCAAGGAAGCTCTGGGGCTGCCTTCTCTTCCACTACAGCACCGAAGGCCAACACAACAAAAAAACCGAGCAATCAAATTCGTCAAGGAAAAATTGGAAGCAGGTGGATAGTAGAAAAGACTATTCTAAATTAACTGCATTTTTAAAGGATTGCCTCGGCAAGTGGCAGAACCTAGCCAACCTTGACTGAGTTAAACAAAACAGACACATCAAACCTGGTTGCCACTTGTATAGGAGACCACTAGGAAGTCCCCAGGGCTGTGGGTTAAACTGAGAAGTTGAAAATTATCCCGGGAGGAGGCAATGGCTAATCACTGCCATAATCATTGCCAAGCATATAACCAAGATGTGTTCATGAAGTCACCAGGAGTCAAATGTGCCTTAAAGGAGACTTTTTACTGACCCGGCTTAACTGATGTTGAGTTACTGTAAGGAGGACCTTTGTCAGGTGAAGTCACTGAACACCAATTGAGCTCTGCACCTCCCAAATACATGGCAAGACTTCTGGATCCACATGGAGGGCACAGTTTTGCTTCCAACCAACCTTACCCTCAACATCTGTCTGTCTCTCTTTCTCTCTCTCTTTTAATGTATTGATTGAACAGTAGTTCACACAAACAGAAAAAGAGCTAAGCAAAGAATAGACAATGCTACGAGGAGTAATACAAAATAATAGTATGAATCTATGAAAAGAAAAGGCAAAAAAGTCCAAAAGGGGTTCATAATTTCCATGTTTCATAAGAGTAAAAAAAATTACACCAGTTGGTATTAACATAATGATTATAATCTGTCCAAATTGGATAAAATGTGATTCTTTCCTCGGAAAGTTGATTATTCTACTTTATCCATAATTTTTCTCCTAATCAAGCAATTGAGAAATCTCTTTCAATCCACAAATCGATTGTTCATTTTACATCTCTTATTTAAGAACTGAACTGCACAAGTTACCATGTGCTCCAACCATTCTAAGATGCAAATACAGAGAGATGCATATTGGCAAGAAAAATGCCCAAACTTGTCATATACATCAGGATTCCTCAACCTTGGTGACTTGAAGATGTGTAGACTTCAACTCCCAGAATTCCCCAGCCAGCCATGCTGGCTGGGGAATTCTGGGAGTTGAAGTCCACACATCTTCAAGTCGCCAAGGTTGAGGAACCCTGATATACATGAATGGGTCTGGGATGGCAGTGACTGATCAGGAAGGAATTTTGTAATCATGGTGGACAGTTCAATGACATTGTTTAACCAATGGTGGCTGCTTGAAAAAAGGCAGATCCCATGTTTGGCATCAGTAAGAAGGGAATTGAAAACATAGAATGCACTTGGATTTTTATTTTGCCTTCAGGTCATTCTTGACTCCTTGTGACTACATGGACTAGCCCCTGCAGTTTTCCTGGCAACATTTTTCAGCAATGGTTGGGCTGAAAGAGAGTGATTGACCCAAAGTCATCCAACTGGCTTCATGCCTAAGGCAGGACTACAACTCCCAGTCTCCCAGTTTCTAGCCTGGGCATTTAACCACTACATCAAACTGCCTCTTGCACTTGGAATACCATACATAATTCTGGTGGCCACATCTCAAAACAGATATAGTGAGGAGGCCAGAATGCAAAGATGACAGGAGCATCTACAGGGTGTGGTCAAAGAAGTCACATAAAAAACAGACTGAGCTTCAATTACACCAGGGGTTCCTAAACTTTTTGCCATCCCACCTCCCTTTAGTGTAATCTTAATATACACACCTCCCCTAAAAATCCAAACACCAAACTGAACACAAATGAACAACGAAAACTATACAACGAAACTTTGGGAAAGGTGGATCTATTGTAACGATGCTACTGAAAGGTTCTTCACACCTCCCCTGGACTTTGCCTGCATCTCCTCAAGGGAGGTAAACCTCACAGTTTGGGAAACCCTGGAATACACCATTGTGGTCACCGTCCTGAATTTTTTGACCACATCCTGTGGACTCCTCTGAAAGATGAGGAACCAAAATCTACTAGGAAAGGCGACAGTGTTGGAAGCTTTCTAGATTTGCATTAAAGCAAGTAAGAGGAGGTACAGCAGAGATATAGCACATCATACGCCAGTGGAAAATATGGAGAAAGAGATTTTTCTCCTTCTTTTGCAATATTATAACTTGGGATTACCTGCTAAAACTTTTGCAAGGAGATCCATCACCAATATGTCTTTATGGAGTCAGGCGACAAATTAGAGACAAACAAACAGGAGGCCCATGCAGAGTTGAACTGTGGAATTTACTGCCATCTGATGTGGAGAGGCCCACCCACTTAGACGATTTTAAAAGAGGACTGGACATTATTCATGGAAGATTGGCGCTATGGCTACTAGACTTGAGAATTGGATACTTCATGTGAAGGCAAGAGTCACTGGATAAGACCCAGAGACCTGAAAAAAATCAAAGCCCACCAGAAAAGGGACTTCATGGCTGCTTGCTCCCCTGGACCCAAAGGCATGAACCTTGAGAGGCCAGTTCTTTGGGGGAAACAGCAGAAGAACCCTTGCTCTCCTGATGTACTTCTGAGCTTCTTCAGGGCACCTGGCTAGGGACTGGGTCCAACAAAATACTGGGTTAGGAGGGCCCTGGGTCAGATGCAGCAGGTCTTGTCTTCTCTTCCAATGTGGGGGAACAGATAGAAGACTGCAAACCAACAGATCCCCCATCAGCTCCCAATGCCAACCTGGGCGTACCGCCTGTGAAAAGCTGCTGGCCACCTGTTCTGTAACCTTCAGTCAAGCTGATTCTGTTAAGGCTTCAAGGACAGATGTATGCTACACGCATCTGAACATTTAATGACATTTGCTGCCAATGTGCAGATAGGCTAACAACAGTGCCGAGGGCACCAGCTGCTTCTCCAAGAATAAATAACAATTTTCACAAAGGCTTAGCAGGAACTCTTTATCTCTGGTCAAACAGGTACATTTTTCAAAGCCACCAAAGGGCTTATTTGTCAGATTGAAAACAGATGTTGACACACACACACACACCAGGGACACGGACACCTATAAGCATGGATGCAGACACACACTCTTCTACTTTTCCCACCCACTTACTTTATAGGATGCATTATCCGTTTCTGGATTTTCTGCCTGGACGACAATATAGGCGTGCAGAAAATTTGAAGCAATCATATCTGGAACAAAAGGAGTGTTTTCTTCTTGGAATATTATAGCCACAATGTCATTGCCAATATGTCTTTTCCGTTGAAGCTGAAAAGGTGAAAAGAAGAAGACATACCAATCTCCAGTTGATGGTTCTTAAATGTAAAAACATGCCAAATTTGACGTATCACTGCAGAGTTTTTCTAACTCTAACTGCATCTCTAATCGCATCTTTAAAGCAGCAAGATGAAGCACACCTGGCCTCGACACACACCAACACACACATATACAGAGAAAAGGGGAGGGTTGCTTTCTCACAATACCCTTAACCAGGTTTGGGAAAGACCAAGCAATTGCATGTGTGCAACATGCAAAGCTTAAACTTGGTCATTCTTTCCATGCTGTAGCAACTCTGCAGATCCACACATTTGGGGAGTTTGGGGCTCAGGGTATCAAATGAACCCAGAAAATGAATTGGCCCTGTAACCAAGACTATTGTGTGCACACCGTCATGCTATCAGAAGGCTGTTCAATTTTCATTCAAGGATGAGGAACACGTGACAGCTGTAGTTCCCACCCCACCCATTTTTGTCAGCTCCAAACCTTCAGCTCACATTGCCAAACTTATTGGCAAGGGATCTGGGTTGTCGTTGTTATTATGAAAGGAATAAGAAGCAATCCACAGCTTGAAGCTTCCAAGAATCTTAACACTATTTATTTACTTGGAAGCTCTATACCCCCTTTTCTCATGAAAAATCAAAAAGGACTAAAAGTTGTGCAATCACATCCCTCCAGGGATGTTCCTTACCCCCACAATGCCTCAGCATCCTTTAGAGGCCATTTGCCAAAAATATCTGTAAGTGTTGCCCCTGTTAGCAAAATTTGAGAGTTTCTGACGCTCCCCAATTAGGATTCAGTCCGGCAGAAGATCAGGCACAAAAGTACCAGCTGAGATTTTAAAGTCTTATTGAAAGCTTGCCAATAGAGTCAGCTGGGGTCTCCTTATTATTGGGGAGCCCTTTTTCATAAGGTTTCACCCACATCCTCAGAAAGATTATCCTTCCTTGATTTGTGGAGACAAAAGAGGGAAGCATTTTCTCCTATCTTAAGGATGGCGTGTCTTGCCCTGACCATCTTCTCTCAAGGGGCATTCATTATGTTCTCTTGTTTGAAGATGCTGCCACCACTGATGGTGGAACGTCTTTTGGAGAATCATCCATAGAAATGGTGTGGCACCTACATAGGGCACTCCACCAAGAGTGATATCAAGGAATCAATAAATCATGGATGAAGATTTTGCAACCATGCCACTTTGGGTAGAATTCAAAGATGGGGTGTCTGCAAAGTAGGGTCAAAACCTCAAGATGTCAGCAGCAATGGTGTGATCAAAGCTCCACCTGCCTTTTATGTGCGCTGCAACACACCTGAAAAACAGTTGGAGCTTCTATTACACTGCCACAACTGCCATCTTGACTTTTTTGACCATTCCCTGTGGACATCCCTGCTCCAAGAAGATTTTTGGAAGTATTCCTGTACAACATATCTCCCTGGGTGTCATATTGCTCCCATAAGCAGCTGGGTGTGGGATTTGGTTCAATGGTCAAGAAAAGATGAATGGAAAATTTGTTCAGGTAATGGTTTAATGCAAACTTATCTGATTTTCACTTTCCAAACGTATACCCAGAGGTACACAAGCTAAAGGCACTTCCCAAAAGATTTGGGTGTGGCCAAAGAAGATCTTTCCAAAAACGGCAATTTCAGGGGACAGAGGGAAATTCTTAAATGCATGACTGCAAAGTCATCATATTAACTAGATTTGATATTAATTGAATGTAAATAAAATGAAAAGCAATTTTTAATTTTTTCTCACGGCTCTGCCCTATTTTAGGAAGAGCAGCTCCAGCAAGCTATTCAAGGGCAGAAATAGCCCTCAGCACCCCAAGTGTACTGCACAAATATGTGTGCGTATGTGTGTATGCATATAAATATTTATGTTTATAATTCTATCTGGGAGGGACACCAGTCCTTGCATTAGGCTGGGGAAAACTGTTTACAAAGCATGCATTGATGGACATGTTGAAAAAGCTCCATTATCAGGAGGAATATGTATGGAAAATCCCATAAATTTGCATAAAGCCTTTTTAAAAAATGATGCAGAAAGGGAACATAATGAACCTGAAGTTTCAAAAAATGAGAATCTGTACTATTCTGAGTGCAAAATATAAAAAGCAAAATGGTAAGCTGCCGTGAAAGGAAATTTGGTCTGTAAAAAATAAAAACAGAAGCAAAAACAAACAGGGGCTTCATCCATCGGTCTGTGCAACCTCCCTTCAGAGGTTGTTCAATCACAAGGCATGGCACACGGACCGAAAGCAATTCACACCTTTCCTTCCACTGCCAGTTACACAAAGTCCACTTCATCAAATCATCCATTGTGCTGTCCTGGTATTATATCTCGAAAGAGAAAGGTCAGCTCTCGCTTACCTGCTGGGTGTCCCCCTCTGTGAAGGGAAGCTTGGTAGAGACATGGAACATAATCTCTCTGTCCCTGAACACTGTGTATACGGATTCTGTGCCCGTCTGGGCATGAGTGACATCTAGGCCACCTCGAAAGCTAAAAAGAAATCAGAACAAGATAGCGGACCTTTGTTACTAGGGATGGTAACAGTGGAAGGGAGGGAGGGAGGGAGGGAGACACACACACACTCACTCTGGACTGATAATCTTACATTGGAAGATGTCTTTTAGACTGCTTTATTTCCCTGATTTCAAAATAACACTAGGCCAAAGTTGTCATGCAGCTTCTCAGGTGTTTCATTCCTCCACAAAAAAGGCTTGTTTTTCTACCTTAATCTCACAGTTAGCAATGAGGATTGCTTCCTAATTTCTCAGGCTGATGTTTCTCAGCTGGTCTTTAACAATAAAGAAGTTGCTCCTGTGGTTTTTCTAAGGAGGCATCCTTCCATCCCTGAAGCTTTCTGGAGTGCCCACTTTTGCCCTGTGCAAAGAGCTGCCCTCACAACCTCTCCTCTAGAGATTGAATGAAAATATGGGAAGCTTTGCATCTTTGTACAATCAAAGATTTACCCTATGATTATCTTGGAACTACTTACCCAGGCACTCCACTCCACCTCTTTTATCCTACTGAATGACCATTGTAAAAAATGTGGGAGATTTTTTTTTCCTGCATGGTGCTGTTTCAAAATGTAACATGTCAGGTCTGTGGTAGGTGATAGTATTCCCAAGCTGCATGAGAGACTGGAAGGTTGACCAAACCTTCCAAAAGACAGCAATGCCAATTCACATCTCTACTGGAATAAAATTTGTCCTGAAACAGTGCATTCCTCCCAGGAATGAATTAATTTTAAAATGCAATCTGCCTTGAGGGTTCAACATGATCAGAACTCAGTGAGTGCATAAATAAAT
Source organism: Python bivittatus (assembly GCF_059951505.1). Classification (NCBI taxonomy): domain Eukaryota; kingdom Metazoa; phylum Chordata; class Lepidosauria; order Squamata; family Pythonidae; genus Python; species Python bivittatus. The sequence continues at coordinate 15,583,662 of NW_028277096.1, forward strand.
ATATAAAACTGAAATGCAATTTTCCACTCACAAACTGCATGTGAAGATGTGCTAGTCTGGAAAAAAAAACTGGATACCAATAAGTTAGGAAAAGTGGCATGTAAACAATGGAAAAATGGGGAAAGTTCCACAAGAAGCTGCATATATTTGAGAATGTTAGTAACCAGCCAGTTTATTTGATTTTTTTTTTCTTTTCCACAGGTATCATCCTATAGCCTTTCCAGCTGACATTAATTGAGCAAAAGTGAGGAAACAGAGCTCTCCATCAGCTCAGATGAAAAGCAGCAATTCTCCCCTTTTTCACAGAATTGTTTGCATTCCTGACAGTCACGGTTAAAAAGCCAGCAATTCATGTCTGTGTTATTTCTGAATTATAACTACAACTGCCTTCTCTACTTCTTCTTCCTTCTGTGACCTGTCATTTGAGATTGGAAGTCTGAAGTTAGAATCTCTCTTGTTGTACTTGATCATACGTGGGCTACTTCAGGAGACTTTCTGGCTGAAAAACGACATAGACATTCTTTTCATTCACTGACGGTTTGATTATTTCAAGCCTAAATCGAACAGACTGCTAAAAAAAAAAACAATGAAAGTGATTGATTGCTTAACCTACCCCTTGAAATCCTGAAGTGTAATGGTTTCTCCCAACAAATTCAAGAAGTTCTTGAAGGCAGGACTTTCTTCATTGTTCCCAAACAATTCTTCTTCCTGTGTCTGGAAAGATAAAACAATTCAAAATAAACATGCCAGAACCCATCTTCATTTTAAAACTCCCCAGTAGCTGACTAGATTTTGGAAGAAATTATTCTTTTTTATTATGGTAGGAGGTAATCAACTTCCTCTCTGTATGACTATTGTCACTAACTATTTACTCCTATCTCTAGACTCCAACTGGTACCACCCAGAGAGACAGAAAAGAAAAGATGTTCAAAAGGATGATTATCCTTTTTTGCCACAGCACAGATGGGGCTGGACCAAGAAATTCTGTTTATTTCAGGACTCTTTCTTTCTGCTTCTAGATATCCAAATGAACTGAGCTGCAGATTGAACCTTTTTATAATACTGAAGTTGGGCCAAGGTCACCAGCACCCATCAAGGCAATGTATTAATATAGGAGGCTGGAAGAAATGCTAGCTGATTTACCTTGGGAATTTCCATTAACATTAAAATAATGTTGACCTAGCTGACCTTGACTGAACTCAGAAGTAGGGTTGGACCTGATTAATACCTGGATGGGAGATCAAAGGAAATCCAAAGGTAATAGGTTAGATGGAAGTTGAAAAAAAATCCCCAAAGAACATATGAGTAAATCACTAGCATATTATGATTAAGAAAACTATATAGACTTGTCCAGGTTGCCATCAGGAGTTGAGCTTAACTCAAAGGAGACTTTGCCTTATTTTTAAGGCTAATTTAATTGTATATGTATTTTCTTCCTTAAAATGATAGAAACCCATGGTTATTAGGGGGAACTGCAATTTTAAAATTCAACAGTGCCGTTTATGGTGGTTCCAGGGGTCACAATAAAGGGTTTCCGTAGGTCTGCAGGCTGTCTCCCCAAACATCTAAGAGTTACAACAAAATAGAATATATAAAGCACTTTGAACAATTCTTGAACTGCAAATATTTGGGTGCATTGAGAGAGTAGCTTTTGTGGGGAGAACATACTAGGTAGCAGTAGCCATGCTTTCTTCTCCTTTTTAAAAAAACCCTTTCTGCTTCCATTAACCAATAATAACCCAAACCCACCAAGCTAGCTAGAAGAAAATTAAGCCAGTGTAGATCCTGCTGCTCCATTGCCAATCCTGATTACCATTATTCTGGTTTGCAGATGGAGAATGTTGCCCTCATTTTCCCACCAGTCTAGACTTTATAAACACCTGCCTCCCTTTACTTGCATTTCTCCTACTACTCTACACATCTCCCCCAAATTCCATCAACCATTATCCAATTTCAAAGCCAGGTCTCTGTGCTGGAGAACAGGTTGGAGATTTGGTGGGTACAGGAAGAGAGCATGATTGGAAAGACTCAGCCTTTTCCACAGCCAAAACCAGAATGGCCCTTGAAGACTGGGCCAAAGGCCCAGTGCAGAGAGAGCATGTCACACTACAGTAAAGCAATGCTTTCCCACTGTTTACATTCACCTGATTATTCCACCACATTGCCGACACATATCAAATTGTATCCAATTAAAACCACTTACTTATTTTAAAGCCGGAGTAGTCAAGGATGACTTTAAGCTGACTCAGGTATGGGTTGGGAACAAGTTGAAGGCAACATCATGGAGACACAGCACACAAAAATAAGTTGTGGGGCCTGTTCTGTGATTAGATGCAAGTGGGGCGAGGACCTCGAACAGCCCTTTTCTGATCTTCCACTGCAGTCTTCCTCTAAACCAGTGTTTCTCAATCTCAGCAACTTTAAGACATGTGGACTTCAACTCCCAGAATTGTTGAAGTCCATGCGTCTTAAAGTTGCTGTGATTGAGAAACACTGCTCTAAGCTATCAAATCACCACTAGAACAACAGAAATATTATCGCGCCAATAAAATACAGTAATCACTCACTTGCTTAAACTTCTGGTAAATCACACCAAACTTGAAAGTGTTGTTAAGCTCATGTTCATCATAGGATACGATCATCTGAGATGCCTGAAATAGGAGAAAGCCAGGAGGGGGAGGGGTCAGAGAATAATTTGCCAAGAAAGAATCTGTTTCTATGAGTTTGAGAAGTTTTTCTCTTTTTTTGCAGGTTGCAAACAAAAGGAAAAGTCACGGTTTATTTCACTGGTAGAGAACATGCTTTAAGTATAGAAGTCCCATATTTGTTCGCTGGAATAATTTCTTTATATTTAACTTAGGAAAGACTCTGTTTGGAGAATGACTCTCATTCCAAAAGTATGCAAATAGACCTATATAAAAATGTGAGAATTTCAATAATTGAAGCCCTCTTTTATTAGGTACAAAGCAATGTCTGAACCCACCCCCTGAATTTTGAAGCTTCTGCTCCATCTCTCACTTGATCACCTCAAATGCTGAAGAACTTTTGGAATACAGATTCCCAGAGCTCCTGTTCCTATAACATGGTCTGAGGAACTTCAGAGAACTTGTTTCCCAAGGCTCCTTGTGCCAGATGCAGTACAGAAAAGAGAGTTAATGCTAAGAGGCAAAACAGAACAATACCAGGAAGACATTTCAAAGGCACCTGTTTTGCAATACCTGGGCTGGAAACTTCTGATCAATCCCACCAGCAGAGCTGAGCAGTCAAAAATGACTTCGCTCAACATCTCTAGGTGTCTGATCTGGTTGTTCCAAAAAAGCTAACCTGGCTTGTATCATTTCAAACAATGATTTGATTTTGGCCCTTGGCCTCTGTCACATCCCTGCAAAGAGTAGAACAATGCATCAACATTTTAACTGTCTCCAGTCCCCACCAGATTCCTCAGGATGCTTTTATGGTAACCATCCTCTTCCTGCAGAGTTCTTTGAGGTTCAGAATTCATTTCTTTTTGAGTTGAGCTCAAGAATAAGTCAGACCAAGCAGGTAAACCAATCCAACTCTAATTGCATACTTGAAAAGTGTGCAAGGAGAATGTAACTTTAATCCCAGGTGACAATTCTGAGGCATCTGCTGAAAACTGATGCAACTCTCTCTCCTTGCCATTTCTGTGCCTCTCCACAATAGTTAGAATTGGGAAACCTACTCTCTCAAAATGGTATATTTCAGTTTTGCAGAGATAAATCTGCATGCATGCAGTTCAATGCATAGTTTAATTCTGCACATCAATTTGCTTCTGGAATTAGACTTTTGCACCATCACTTAGCTCACCTTGGGGTAGAGCACAGGGTGAAACTTTAATCCAGTGGCATCATCGCAGAAGGCCTGTCCAGAAATGCAGCAAATGGTGAGAAATTAGAAGACCAAAGATATAGCAGATTACAAGAAGTCCTTTGAGGGAGTTAAAGATAATCCAAGAGAGGCAAAATCACTTTCTTTGTTGGATCAAAAATGTGGAATACACCATGGAAATAGATTTAGGCCAATTGTGGTGGGTGAGGGATAGGTGGGGATCTGGGAGATAGAAACTCCTAGATTTTTCCCTTCCCTAATAACATACATTATTTTTGGATTATCATAATTTGCCCTAATAAATATGAACTGCCTCTTTACTCTTTATCAGCAAGCAAGCAATTGCTTCCTGTATGCTGGCTTGGCTCAGTAGACTAGACTAGGCTAAAAAAAGATTGGGTGGTTTGAGGTTCAACACATTGGGTGAAACCAGCCTTTGTCTTAGCAGATTCGGTAAACCAGGTCATTACATTAAATCACACTACAGTTTGGGCAGAGATTATAATATGAATTCACAGCAACGGCATTTTATTAAGCTGGGTTTAGGGTTCAGGCTGTTGTGTGAACTCAGCCTACAGTTGATAGCTGTAAGGATGGGGAACCAAAGCAATACCAGAGTCCTGCTCAGAAAGAGTCTGTTGACTAAACAGTCAGTGTGTATAGTAGTTAGAAAAGTGGGCAGGATCAAGGAGACCCAGATCCAAGTCCCCATCCATCCTTGGAGGCTTGCTGAGAAACCTGAAGCCAGACACTCTCTCTCAGGCCAAATTATTTTACAAGAATGTTATGAGGGAAGGGAAGGGAAGGGAAGGGAAGGGAAGGGAAGGGAAGGGAAGGGAAGGGAAGGGAAGGGAAGGGAAGGGAAGGGGAGAATCCTAGACATGCATTCTTGTCCACAGTAATGCCAAAATGATGAAACATGTGTTGTGACTTCATGACATAAACTCTGCCTTTTCATACTAATATTGCAACATTGCATGCAAGTATATAAGGGGTGGGGTTTTGTGTCATGACATCACAATGCACATTTAGTCACTTGCTATAGCTGAATCCCTCTCCCTTCGTTCAGAAGACTCTTTAAATGTAAATGTAAAAGTGGCATGGTATTTTCTGCCTCTTTTAGAGGGTAACCTAATTTCTAGAAAAAACAATATTGATGGACATTGGTCATCCTGATGACGGATGGAAGGTGAAGTCCCCTTAACTTTAACTCTTCTTTAACTCTCCACATTCCAACATTGCCTGGGAATGATCATCCAACCAGACACCACATAAAGATGTGTGAATTTATTTATTAGATTTATATCCTGTCTTTATACCGGGAACTCAAGAAGATATGATTTCATTTTATCCCCAGAACAGCAATCCTGTAAAGTAGGTTGAGATGAGAGAGAAAGTGACTGGCCCAAAATCACTCAGGGAATTCCACAGCTGAATGAAACTATAACCTGGGTCTCCCCACTCCTAGTCCAACACCTTCACCACTAGACCACACTGGCTCATAGGCTCAGAGAAACTAGCCTAAAATCACTCTGGGAGCTTCCATGGCTGAGGGGGAACTAGAACCTGGGTCTCCCTCCTAGTTTCACATTTTTACCACTACACCACACTCGTTGTGACAGAATGGAATTATGAAGGCCAGGCTCAGGGAGATAAGCATTTTCTTAGCTCGCCAGAACCGCGTGGGAGGAACAAGAGGATGAGACTGGCACCTCCCTGAGGAATTCACACTGTTGTGGCTGGAGGACTTTGGGAACTGGGGTTTTAGTCTGGGAAGATTCTTGCTAGAGGTTGTAGCTAATAAACATAGCTGGACTGAATTGGCATTGTCTCTTGGAGTTCCTTGGGCTAGGCCTGACACTCGTGTCCTGCTCTACAGTCAGCACCAAAGACACTTTGGGCGTAAAAGCACTCCAGACTATATGTTTTTGTCGGTGTTGAATTCTTACTTCCATGGTGATATTTTTTTTCTTGCTGTCATTGAAGTTTTGGTGATGTACTTTCTGTATTAATAAAGCCCAACCTCTAAATCTCACAGTCTACTAGTGGTCATGATCACGATCAGTATCACCATGATTTTATGATTACCTCTCCAAGCAACCTACTTTTGCAATCTGTGGAATGTTTGGTAGCTTGCTGAGCCCAGCTAAAGGGATTCTTTCGTGTAAAGTTTTTGCTTTGGACCTATAGAAGACCAAAAAAGAAACAGAGAGAATCAGACATAAGCAGTGATAGTGTAGCAATATCTCTAGTTTTCAATAAAAGGCAGGCTCTACAGATTGTTTCTGAACCTTTCAAGGGGGGCTCATTTGGCCATGGTTGTTACGGTTACCATCTCCAGATCCCATCTCCTCTGAAACATTAGTAATTTGCTGGGGGAATAAGAGGATAAGACATTATTGAGAGAAGAAACAGTGCTAGATATAATTGATATTTTCCAATATCTTTTCAAGGGATTGTTTTTCCACTGACTTCCTTGGGCTTTACTGTAGGTCAAGCAAAGAATGTTCATTGCCAAACCCATTACCAAACAGCAGACTTGAAATACTGTAAAATAATTTAAGAAACTCAGATCCATCATTAAATGGCTTCAGAACTTCCTGTTATCACCACTTCATCTCTTTTATGTAACAAACCGTTTGGACTTCATAAAAACTTCAGCACACCAAAAGGGTCCTCAAGGATATCCTGTCATCTTTCAATGTATTTGGAGAATATCATCTCATTGTCAATGAAAATGAAGCCATTGGACAAGGCTAGTCAGAACTGGCCCCAAGGGTTTGCATCAGTAAAAAGAAGCCGAGAGTCAACCATCTGAGGGGGAGAGGTATACTCTAGTTATAAGAACTTGGAAGTTCTTTTAGTTGTACTATTGGTCTACTTATTTCAATATTATCAACAGGATGACCAATGACCTACAGAGATGGTGGTCTGCCTTTTATTTAATTCAGTGTTTCTCAACCTTGGCAACTTGAGGATGTATGGAGTTCAACTCCCAGAATTCTGGGAGTTTTATTTATAGGCTAAAGTGCTGCGATTATTAGCTACTGTGTATTTGGAGTGGGACTACAAACAATATCAAGACAAAGCTCTCCAGGTTATCATCTTGGCTAATGAGGTGAGGCTGATTTCTGGGCTAAACTAATTCTTGTTAAGAGTTTTGCAATCAGTAGAATGGTTCTCAAGATGATATTGTAGGAGGAGAGCTGTCAGTCTAAGGTGGCAAAAAAATCAGAAGGAATCTGTAGCACCTTTTCCAATAAATTTTATTAAGACGCATAAGCTTTTGTAGCTGCAGTTCCCTTCATCAGAATTCTGGGAGTTGAAGTCCACACATCTTCAAGCTGCCAAGGTTGAGAAACACTGATTTAGTGTGATCAAGCACAGTGGATTCCTACACAGAGAAGGGAATAGATTCCCTGACCTACCAGGCCCTTCCAACTTTATACTACTGTGATTCTAGAAGACGACAACTTGGTAATTTCCAGATCTTGTAATCTCAGAAAATGCTTATTTCGGCTCTTCTCTGGCTGTCATTGTCTCACTAATGCTTCAGACAGGTGCTTTTCCTAACTGTGTCTATAAATGCCAGAGGTCAAAATTGGATCTTCTACATGCAGGTCCATTGCTTGTGTTTGTACAACACAATAAACCACAAACCAGCCAACTACATCTTAGCTGAGAGCACTAGGCAAACTCAGCCTGTGTGCTCATCATTCAACATGTCATGCAAATACAGAAGAATAGCTTAATTGAGTAAAGCATGGTTAAGTCAACCATGGATAAGTGTGTAGTGCAAAGACATCCTCTGACTCTACAGCTGGGTTTACCCAGGGCACTAAGTCATCGTTTGTTTCAACACTGCTGTTGAGCTGGTGTTTATGAACCACAACAGTAAGCTTCCAACATTAGATTCAGCCAAAAAGAAATAAGTAATATTATAGTTCGGTTCAGTGTAAGAATCTAATGCAAGTGAAGATATGTCCTCTAGGTCTGTTGGGACTTCAGCTCCCAGAATTTAAGGCAGAATGGCTGATCTTGACTGGGAATTATGGTAGCTATAGTACCTAAACTTTAAAGAGTACTGATGTAGAAAAGCCACCATAGAAACTAATGAACAGAACTTTCATGAAAATCAACGCACTCTTGTTTTCTTTGTACACTGTTTCTTTTACCCTCTTTCTTTACCTGAGAATAATCCGTAGATATTCAATCCCATCTGCCTCTTCACATTTAATGGAAAGGATCAAATTTCCCAGGCTGCTGGCTGTGCAGTAAAAATTTAAATGATCCTAAAGATAGAAATAATGTGTTAAGTGTGTCAGGAAAGAGCCGCAAAGAAACTAAACTTAGTTCTTTAACTGCCCTCCCTCTCTTCCATGATTTCATCACTGAGCTTCAGCTCAGTTTTAGCACCCAGAAGGAATCACAAGTGACTCATCCATAGTTTATGATCACCTTGCAAGTCCTTTGAAGAAACAGGAAACATTTATATACATAATACTCTGCAATTTCAAGGTTTCAGACCAGTCATGCAATGCCAGAGACTGTAGATGTTAGAAAGCACATAATGGGATTGATAGCCAGGTAAGACCAGCCCCAACTTTGAAAAGAACTCAATAACTTTCTCCTACATCCAACCATCAAGGTATTGGAACTTTATTAGACAACCCTGTGACCCGTTGGATCATCCTTTGAGAGAAAGGTAGTGCAGTCTGATGTGACCAGAATGAGCACTAAATTTTAGGCCAGTGTTTCTCAGCCTTGGCAGCTTTAAGATGCATGGACTTCAACTCCCAGAATTCCCCAGCCAACCGTGCTGGCTGGAGAATTCTGGGAGTTGAAGTCCACGCATCTTCAAGTTGCTAAGGTTGAGAAACGCTGCTCTAGCTACATTTTCCAAACTAAGCACAGTTTTACATATTTCTTTCAGATCTTCTATTACCCACACTTGCCCTAAGCTGAAAAGCCCCAAATGCTATAATCTTTCCTTGTGGGAGAGCTGGTCTCCGCCTCCACTATGTGCACCTTTTCTGTCTCTCCAATATATACTTGAGATACAGGGACCAGAACTGTACACACTACCCCTAATGAAACAAATGAACAGTTAATGATTAAAATCTCATTTATGATGGTCACCAAGCTTTTTTAGCACAAGAGAATAGTTCAGTCTTGTCCAGAATCTGGAATCTGGGTGTCCTTTGGAGGTTCAGTAATGTCAGCCCTTCAAAGTAGTCCAGACAAGAAACTGAATCTATGAACACTAACACTACCTTTATTATTGTAAGGTTACAGTACCAGAATCTTGCAAGTCTGAAAGCACATCTCTCTCCTTTGCTTTTACTTTCCAGGGAACTAGGGAGGGTCCCTCCTGAGACATTTACCATGCCCCCATTCTTTCTGTGGGCTGAAATATCTGACCGTTGCCCTGGCTGCGGCTCTTCCTCCTCCTGTCTCTCAAGGATATTCCCACAGACTGTAACAAGTAACCACAGCATCTCTCAGCACACCAATAACCCTAAGCAGTCTTCATTCTTCGTGTGAGCAGCCAAAGGGCTTCATACCTTAGCTAGCCAACAAAGACCTTCTCCTTTATCCCCAAGAGTCCAGAAATTAAGGAGATGCCATGGTAGAAAAGAATTTAGAGCGGACCTTGGGGAAGGTATGAGCGAGCCACTAAGAAAGGACTTGGACCAGAGATTACATGATCCAGATAGAAGGAAACTTGAGAAAAGAACTTAAAATAACCCTGCCTTGATTCTGTTTAGTAGAAGGTGGGACAGAGAGAAACTTAGAGACAGGCTTCCAAGATTCTGTTATTATACCCTACAACAATAAACATGCATTCCTGGAATCCTTGCCATGTCTGTTCCTTGACCTCCCCTACCTCAAAGGGCTGACATACGTACCAGGCAATAGAAATTCCCACTGAATTCCACATCAGTCCACTGATGGAGAAGAGGTGGATGCACACCTCAGCCTGGATCAGGCCCCATTTGAGAGCCCAGAAAGCGTAGAACATTTAAGTTCTCAGCTGAGCTGGGTCCATGCTGAAACAACATCCCTCTTTAGGCTCTAAGCTTATGTCAGCCTTACCAAGTAGACCAGAGAGGAAACACGACCAGATAAGCTAATTCTACTTTATTGTAAAGCTACATTAACAGAATCTTGCAAATCTGAAAGTACAATTCTCTGGCCATCTCTTTTACAGCCCAAGAAACTAGGGAGGGTCCCTTCTGAGCCTCTTGCTCTACCCATTATCCAGCTTCAGGCTATGCTGTCTCTTATCTGACCATTCCCTAGGCAGCATCTCTTCGCCCCATCTCCCAAGGTCTTTCCCACATACCATCAGATTACATTACATCTTCAGAACACTCCTTCCCTGAATTGGAGAAACAAACCAAAGACCTGTGAGCTCCAAAAAGATTGGCTTCTTTTTTAAAAAAATATTCTTAACAGCTGAAACTTTGCATAACCATGTGTGTAATGGAGCACACACCTCATTTCCCACTAACCTTTCCTAAGAAATGTTTCCGGTACGCCTTGGCTTCACCTTTGCACTCCAATTTGTAGCCGTAAGTGCTGGGGCTGAGTGGTTCCTCCTCTTCGTCACCGATGCTGCTTTCTGACGAGGTGGGTGTGCTGAGGTTCTCGGGGTCTTCGATCCAGTAGCCCCCAAACTGAGGCAAGATGATTAAGGGGTAGGGACTGCCTTTTTCTAAAATCTGTGAGGAGGGAGGAAAGGAGTGACTGTCAGATGCATCTTTAGGCCACTGTGCTTGGTTTGTTACAGCTGCCTTGGTCTGAAGCATGAGGCCACTGAATGAGACATAAAAGGAGATTCCATAAATGTGTCACAGCAGACTCTCAGGCTTGCGTGTAGGTGTGGACACAGGAGGAGGACTCAACTCCATTTCTAGCCCTTGTTGTTTTGTCTATGTTCAATTCCAGCCCGTTCTAAAAGAAGCACATTAAAATTCAAGCTTATACTCTTCACACTCCCAACCCCAACTGGCAAAAAAAAAAAAAAAAGTGATCTCTCAAATGTCACACAACTCTATGTGATCTCATTATCTGATCAAAATATTTAACAAAAGACAGAATTCTAAGCATGAGGAAAAGGCAGGACTGGTCATAAACTCCAGAGGTCACCTGTTTCCAGTATCTGGCTTGGATGATTAAAGTAACACAAACTGTTTTTGTGTGCAGGTTATTATTCTGGATATCCCCAAACTGGTACCAACCACGTATCTTTGACTTGTACCTCTCTGATTGTTGGGAGTCACTGTCATAACACATATGAAATACATCTAAAGGGTGTTGTGTTGAAGAAAGTTGCCTTAGTTATTTAAAGCATTCTTAACATTCTTTGTGGCTTTTTCAGCCAAAAGTATCTTCCAATTTATACAAAACCAGCTATGTGTATTCTTGCAAAGCACCAGAAGCATCTTGGGGTGGGGTTCAAAAAAGACAAGATGGCGGCCCCAAAGGTGTGATTGAAGCCCCACCCCTTTTTATGTGTGTCACATTAAAAAAGCAGTACACATAGAAAAGATGTGGGTCTTCAATTGCAAGGTTGTTGTCTTGAGTTTTTTGACCCCCATTTAAATGTGACTTCAGTGTGAAAATAGCTCACCAGGTCAGGCTTTAAACTTTTCAGTGACTTTCTTCTAGCAATCTTTCTTATGCCTTTTTTTCCCTTGACTACATACCTCATCAATGCTGGGATAGGGGATATAGTCCTCCTGGAAGATATTAAAAAACATACAAGAAAATGTCACTCTCAATTTGATTTCAAACACCATTTAAGATAATAAAAGCAGCTTCGTTTCTTTTGGAAATATAATTGATATTGCTTTTGAAAGATTCAATTTCTTTAAAAGTACAATTAGTATATACTTGATTCCTTCCTTCCTTCCTTCCTTCCTTCCTTCCTTCCTTCCTTCCTTCCTTCCTTCCTTCCTTCCTTCCTTCCTTCCTTCTCCTTTTTTGTTCTCTCTGGCTTTCTTTCCCACATACTATTCCTTCTTTTTATTCTTCTTGTCTTTCTGAATCTCCTAGCAGTTGAATGCAAGAGAGAGCTGTTGAATCCATCAGCAGGTCTCCTACTTACATGTGGAGAACCAACTCAATATATAAAGAAAAGAAAGCATTAAAAAAAGAAAGAAAAAAATATAGGCTCACGCCACAAAGCTGGATTAGAGGCATACCCTTAATCTCTAATTTATCGCTGGATTTTCAGTCGGAGCCCCAGTTTTTAATAATATTCTAAGGTTTGGTCTCCACTATCAGAACACTGTTCTGAGTTCAACTGCAAGGATTCGGCTGAATAGGCAACTAATGAATATCCTTTAATAACAGCACAAGTCTTCCTGATATCTTTGGAAGGAAACATGCTTCTTTAGCAGGAAGGATTGAGGAATTAATGTGCAACCTGTTTGACTGGAACTCATTAAAGGAAGATGATTTGACAGAGAAGGTCTTCACAATACAGCACCGCAGATGGCCCGGAATTGCCATATCTCCCAATGGAATCCAGGGACCTCCAACATTTGTTAAACTGAAAGCTTACAAGATGATAAAATGTCACCAGAGTTCGGTGTTCTCACCTGAAATCTCCTGAGATGTGACAATCTTCTGGCATATAGAAGAGAATACAGAAGACAATCTTCTGACAAGTTAGCCATTAAAAAGAAAAAGAAAAAAGAAATCCCTGCCCAGGATAAGTCATAGCATTCAAGGTCTGGAATAGTACTGATTTATGCATAGAAAATAGGGGGAAAGATGGAATCCTAGGATCCTGACTGCAATCATGAAGTACTTTGCCCTGCAGCTTTTCCCACTCCAGAAAGATTGTGAGGCTAGTTAAAAGAGCCTTGCATTAACTCTGACCTTGTTTTTCTGGCCTCCACCCCTCTGTTCTTCTGATTTTGGTCCCTGTTGGGATGAAGAAAAAGTAGTTAAAACCCTTTTTCTTTTAGATTTTTATCCTGTCTTTTTCCATATACAACTCAAGGCGGCGAACATACCTAGTATTCCTTTCAATTTTCCCAACAACCACCCTGTGAGGTGAATTGGGCTGAGAGAGACAAACTGGCCAAAATCACCCAGCCGGTTTTTCATGCCTAACATGGGACTAGAACTCCTGTCTCCTGGTATTTTGGAATAGAACTCAGAACGTCTACAAAGCATTTGCTTAGATTTGGTCTGTAGAAACCCAGTGGGGAATACTGGCCCACTTCTCACCCTTGCCAGGGGATATGGGGCAAAGAGGAAGCTGGAGCTGGCGTTTAGTGGCATTCTTCTCTGGAAAAGGTCTAATGAGAAAGGTTCATTTGCTTGTCTATTTAACAGCATATCATCTTTCAAGACGATCTCACCCCACGAGCATGGCATCACAATTGTCATTTAATGTAATGCATGCAGAAAATAACCCCAGAACCCTTTTAAATGCATTTAAAACCTGTCCTCTTAACACAAACCAAAGCTGACACTTAACAATACGAAGCAATTCAAGCGAAGGAAAGTTACAAACCACTGTGTTTCAAGTGCTGTGAAGCGTTAGTTGGTGGCAGCAATCTCCTTTGTTGCTTTATTTACTACCATTACTTAATGAATGGGAACAGCCTTTTTTTTTTCATTTTTTATCACAAATGTTCTTACAAATGACACTTTATCATCACACAATTGCACACATCATACCGTTGCTGCCTCTCTTAAAGTGCCACAGTCACATGTAGATCCCCACTCAGAGATTCCTTCAAAAGGTGGCAGGCCCACAAAATTAAGTTCTTCCAGGGCTGAAGGGGGTCAAGAAGCTAAATAACTCTCTTAAGTCTTGCAGAAGCGGAAGGCACTTGAACAAAAGCCCAAACAACCCTTATCAGCTATTTTCTCCTGATGACAAAACCTAACAGATTTGACACACCTTGGGGCTGTCCTTGAACAGTGTTAGAATGGGGGGAGGAGAAAGAGAGAGGAATGGTAAGACGGAGTGGCTGTGGGTTAATGGCTCCTCTGTATCCGGGACTTTGTCATCTTTGGTGCTGGATGGGGTAGAACTGCCCCAGACAGACCCAGTGCGTAATCTGGGGGTCCTCCTAGGCTCACGGCTCCTGCTTGAAGAGCAGGTGGTAGCCGTGGCAAGGAGGGCCTTTGCACAACTTCGGGTTGTGCATCAGTTACGCCCTTTCCTGGATCGGGATGCCCTTCGAACAGTCACTCATGCCCTTGTTACCTCCCAGATAGACTACTGCAATACGCCTACATGGGGCTACCCTTGAAGAGTATCTGGAAGCTGCAGCTGATCCAGAATGCAGCTGCGCGGGCTATTTTTGGAGCCCCAAGGAGGGCCCATGTAATGCCACTGCTCCGTGAGCTGCATTGGGTACCGGTTTGCTTCCGGGTCCAATTCAAGGTGTTGGTTATCACCTTTAAAGCCCTACATGGCAAGGGGCCAGGCTACCTAAGGGACCGCCTCTCCCCTATGACTTCAATCCGTCCCACCCGATCACACAGAGAAGGCATGCTTCGGACCCCCCTCAGTAAAAGAACTTCGTCTAGCGGGGTCCAGAAGGCGGGCCTTCTCTGCAGTGGCCCCCGCTTTTTGGAACATTCTGCCCCCAGAGATGGGATTGGCCCCCTCGCTCCTGGCCTTCTGTAGGGCTTTGAAGACCTGGTTCTGCCACTTGGCCTGGGGTGGGGAGGGAATACCTCAAGCATGGGGATGGCTAGCCCCATAGAGGCCTCCTGTCTTCAGCCCCAGATTTTTCATTTTCTTGGACTGTCCTTTCCCTTTTTTAGAAATGTTTTTAAATTGATGTTTTATGTATTTATATATATTTACGTTTTTAATGTTTTGTGTGAGTCGCCCAGATGGGCGGGGGGGAATAAATAAATAAATAAATATGGTATGATATCAATACAGTGATGAGTGCTCGCCTTCCTCTGCTGTCCCTTGCCCAATCAACAGCGGATATTAAAGGCATGCTGTTCTGAGGCAGCGATCCGCCATCAAGGATAGCCTACATCGATTGCCCCAACCCTCCAGAACTTTGTCCAATCCCCTTCATCACACTGAAAGCATCAGGATCTAGATGGAGCATGCTGTTTTGCTTACCTGCATTTTTTCTAGCATTTCGAAGAACTCTGCAGACTTGGGGGGGGGGGGGAAGAGAGAGAGAAAAAAAAACAGGAAAGTAATGTCAGCATGAAATGAGCACTCCAAACAGATCTGATATCGTTTTACATTTTTCACTCAAGATTCCAACCAGTGAATGTGAAAACCAGTGAACGTGAAGGCCCAGAAACCTATTCATGGTTTGAAAAACTTTGACAGCTCCCTGGACAGGTACACAATTCACCCAATCAAAGTTTTCACCACTAGAGAGAGACATGTCCCATTTGTATTGAAACTATACCCACTTGACTCTCCCTACAAATCAGCACCGCAAATATTGTGTATAAAGGCCAACATTTTGATTGATTGATTGATTGATTGATTGATTGATTGATTGATTGATTTGGCCGCTAATGCTCAGAGATACGGTACATCCTTCTACGGCATGGTTACACTTTGGTGTTTCTTAAGACAATATTGGTGATTCTCCATCCCAAAACTTTGTGGCTTGATGAAAGTTCACCCCAACTATGAGGATGACACCAACATTTATTCATCTGAAATGTTGACATCCCATCGTTCCTTTCCTGAAAAATAGATAAAGTTTCTGGTAGGCCAGGTAAAACCTTCCTCAGGACAATCTTGACTCCTGGTGACTTTATGGACACATCCATGTAAGTTCTTTTCAGAACAGTACAAAAGTAGCTTGCCACTGCTTTCTTCCCATGTTTGTTTAGCTTTCTAGCCTAGTGTATAGCCCTGGTAATTTCCAAATAGTCTCCCATCTGAATACTAGCCAGACCTGACCCAACTTAGCTTCCAAGCCCAGACAAGGTCAGCCAGCTTGCAAAAAACGGTAGATCCATTCCAAGAAAAACATTGTTACATAATGGAAATGGCAACAAGAAAGGCCAGCAATAAATCAGTTCCAAAGCAACAATATAAACATTGCAAAATGCAATAAAAGCGAACAGAAGACAGCGTTACTAGAAGGATTATATATAATTACAGGAGCCAGCAATTTTTTAAAAAAGGCATTTCAGCCTGAAGTGCCAAGGCATTCCTAAACAGGAAAATCAAACTGGGGAAGGGGAGGAGCCATTGGCTATACAAGCTGTTCTTGTTAATCAATGGACGCTCCCGTGTTTCTACTTGTACCGTCCTTCAAACCGCATACAATAGTAGAATTAAATGCAAAATCTAAAACCTGGTAGCAAAATCATGACAATCAAAACCAAGTTCACTGAAAAGAGATGTGTTTTTGCCATGTTCTTAAATATCAGACCACCCAGGCAGAAGCAAACAATACCACAACTAGAAATGGGCAACCTTCACCAGATACAGACTTGTAAAATATTGGATTATTATCCCTTCCACAAAAAGCAGGGTGTTAAAAGGGTGCCGCGCCAAAAAATATACCTGCATTTTTTGGAACCGTTCTCGTTCAACCGATAGGGAGGACTTGGAGACATTCTCATCGTTATAAAAAAGTGGCTTATTGTGTTAGTCTTGTGTCCTGGAGCTTCCATTCAATTCCAAGAGAAAACCAAGGCAACCCCTTCTGTGGGGGATTTTGTAAATCCAGCAGCTTAGATTAGGGAGGAGTGGAAGGCGAAATCAGCAACACCAGCCCTACCACTGACCAAAGGAATTCGAAATAAAGTTTGGGAACCAGGCTGTACCCAGTTGGGGGAAGCTGGTCTGAACAGACCAGGAGCATTGTTCCAAGGTCTGGGGCAGGATTGTTCCTCTGCCCGCAATGGAGATGCAGACATCCATCTGTAACGTCTGGCATGTAAATAAAATGAACTTTCCTTAGAGAAAGTTACCTGAGTAGGATGGGGAATCCCATCTGTTCCATCAGAGCATTGTTGGGAAGTATCCAGGGTGGGGGAGGGAGAGAGGCAAAGTAGGCTGGGACTGTGAGAGCCAGTTTGGTGTCGTGGTGAAGGCAACAGGCTAGAAACCAGGAGACCAGGAGTTCTAGACTTGCCTTAGGCACAAAGCCATCTGGGGGACCTTGGGCCAGTCCCTCTCTCTCAGCCCTAGGAAAAAGAAGGCCAGGGCAAACCACTTCGAAAAACCTTGCCAAAACTGACTCAAAGGGTCAAAAAAAAAAAAAAAAAGCTGGGATTATAACATCTTGGAGGGTCGAGAATGGAACAATTCTAGCAGGACTGGAAAGTGGAATTTCTGTGGCATAATTTCAGACTATATTTTGGGGGGCGGAGTTAAGGATGGGAAAGGAACAAGGGGAGCTGGCCCTCCAAGGGCATCTGGTTCACATTCCTGTTCTATGGGGTGACAAAAATCCAACCATGGTCTCAATGTCATGACCCAAACTGAGGGCCACCCAACAGGACCTACCATGCAGACTGAAGCCTGAGATGGGAAAAGAGGATCTTCTGATCTCTCCCACAAAGCCTCTGACCAGCCAATTGGTTGGCTGCCCTATTGTATCTCTTTGATAGGGTCCTCCAAGTGGCATACTATGGAATGGTCATGACAACTGCCTGCATCATGGCTTTGCTCTAAAGACCTGCTCCTAAAGTGACTTGCAGGGAATGATCATCTGGGATGGCAGGCAGAGAGCTATGCCCCTTAGGTGGTATGAAGCAACTAGTCTGGATGGAGGGTTGAGAAGGAAGAAGATGGGGGCTCGGCCCTAGTTGCTGCCTATTCTAATTCAGTGCTTGAAGTGGCTACTTCATTATTCTTCAAAATTAAAGCCTGTAATACCCATAAGAGACAAAGTAGGGATTGTTTTCCCTCATCAGCTAGATTCCCCGTCTTTGCCAAAATCTTTTCCCATCCCAGTAGTAATGCTTCTATATTTACATTTTGCTTACAGAAATGACCCAGCACTAGCCCTTTTGGCACTCTGGGGCCAAATTGGAACTTGTTTTTTAAATGGGCTGCTTTCCCATCATACAGATACAAAAGGCTAGAATTATGCTACTCTGCTATTCTGACATAGCAGAGCATCGTGACCACATTTCCATTTTTCCACTAGAAATGTGTTAATGTCTGTGTATTCTAAACTTAGTTCTGCCTTTCCCCATATAAGATTCACTAGTCCATAAACGCTACAGCTAGCACAATACTACCTGGAGAAGGCCAAATCGGTCAGTTTCACAGTCTCCCACATTTTCTAAAAACTCAAATTCTTTCTGCCTCATTTATTAAGGACTTCATGCATTTTAACCCCAAATGAATTCAGCAACATTCTCTTCTTAGTGTTATCTACTCAAGAAGACCTAAGACTAAGATTCATCTTTCCCCAAATCTGCTAAAGGGCGGTTCAACAAACCACAGCCTAAGGACTTTCTGTGGCCCTATACCTTATCTTTAGGCCCATAGCTTGGGTGCCTGAAATTTGGAGCAAAGTTCTGTGCTCTTGTGATACACTAAAATTAGAACAGAACACAGTGAGGTGAGATATAGCAGTATGTAAGGCAAGATGCATTAACGGATGAAATATTTTTGAAAGCTACTATGGTGTAGGGATGAAGGTGTTGGACTAAGAACAGGGAGACCAAGTTTCTGGTCTCACCTTCAGCCACAGGAGTTCCCTGGAAGACTTTGGGCCAGTCCCTTTCTCTCTACCCAAGAATCAGACTGATATAATAGAGAAGGACCTAGACTAGGAGTTCAAGTCCCCCTCAACCACAGAAGCTCAGTAGGGGACTTTGGGCCAGTCACTCTCTCTCCCCCCAAAAGCCACTGTGATGTAATGGTTAAGATGCTGGACTTAGAGTGGGGAGACACAAGTTCTAGTCCCCCTTCAGCCATGGAAACTCACTGGGTAAATTTTGGCCTGTCAGGATTTTGGGTCAGCCAAACCCACCACCCAGGTTTGTTGTAATGGCCTGCTCCTGAAACAACTAACAGAACAACAATGTCTATCTTAACTCCTTTAATGAAAAATTCTAAGTATCTGATTATTGAACCACAACAAGGGCTCCCTAAGTAATTGACCCTTCTTTTTTTTTTTTTAAAGGCCCTAAGAGGGGAACAGTAGACCTTCTAAGCCAGAGAAAAGGCAGGGTTGGACTATTAGACTAATTTGTGGCCAGCTTCCAAGAGCCAACCCAAGCAAATGAGATTTACTGTTTCACATTTTGAATTTTCCAGTCATTTGCAAGGTCATATCCTGCAGTCTTGTAACTGCAGGGTAATTGGATTGCAAGTTTATTTTCTCAGGAAGCTGCTTTCCTTGGAGAGAGAGAGACCAAGAGACAGAGAAAGAGGAAACTACTAATAAAACACACAAGCTATCTATCTACCTTGGGAGTGATGGTCAAATATAGGAACACTCCTAATAATCAAACACGGCTTTCTTTGCAAGAACAAAAAAAGCCAGATAAGAAATACTGCCAAAAGTGCCATCTTCTCCACCCACTTGGACATCTAATGATTATGCCTTTGTTTGCTCACCAGGATCCCCTCCACCTTTAGTTCCTTTACTTTCCAGCCACCATCACTGTACATACACAAACAGACACATACTTCTGGTTTATTTAGCCCTTTGTCCATCTCTTCCTGAATTTCAGTTTAACTAGGAAACATCACAGGAAGCCATGCTTGGTAGAGAAATTCTCCAGCGCTTCTTTGTATGGTTCTCATTCCATTTGATGAAAGAGGATGGGCTTTTGAAAGGTCTTCAAAAGACAAAAGTAAAGCACAATGTCTTTGCCATTTAGTGTTGAGATGACTGAGGAGTATCTAGGAATATCCTTCTGTCACTGCATATATCTGTCCAGGGATCTATAGCCTCCCTGGCTTCTCACACTTCTATAGAAACCCAAGGAGGATCTCAGGAGGGATGTTCTCCCAAGGACCTTTTTCAGAATTTGAACTCTGGGCAGCTAGGGAGGCTACAAAGTCACAGAAAGGAGTTTCACAGGAAAAGTAACATAGCAGGAGCATCTTCTATCAACTCCAATAAAGTAAATTCAAAAACACCCCCAAGAAAAACTCAAAGGAAGTTCTCAAGTATCCTGGAACTAAAGCAGAAAAACAGAAGCTTGTTCCACAGGGTGGAAAAAAATATAAGAAATTGCAGGCCAGAATATAAAAGAAAATCTAAGACTGGAACTTTCTAAAATGAATTATGAGATTGTCGTCATTGGAGAATAATGGAATTTTAGACTGGAGGTAGCTTGAAGGTCATCTAATCCAACCCTAATTTCCTATGGATTAAGGAGACAATGGTGCTCCATTTTTGTTTCATTTTTCCAGCACCAGCGGAGAAACCAAACAAAAATGTAATCACAATGCCATCATATATCCTTTTTAAAAAGGCATCAGATCCACCACTACTCGTTTTGGATATGAAAGAAGGTTTTGATGACAGATTAACAAGGAATAAAAGGGCCTGTTGTGATGGCCATTTGGAGGAGGAAGAGTACATTTATATTTGATTGTCTGCTCTCAATTTTGCATTTTCAAATGGAAACCTGTCTGTCAGTCAGAGATGTCCACAGGATCAGATGATTTTGTCAAAATGAAAAAGCAGCAATTGTGCCATCACAATGCACGCTCCAGCCCCTTTCATACATGCATGTGATGTAACAATGCACATAAAAGGGGGTGGAGCTTACCTCATGATGATGCAATACTGCCTTTTGTCACCCTTCGACAGCACCTGTGGATACCTCTGCTGCCATCTGAAATTTGCACTTGTCTGAATCTGAACCTGGCACTCCCTGATCTTAGTCCAACATCTGGATTTCAACACCATGCTAAAGTCCATTTCCATAGCCAAAGCACAGCAGTAACAGACTTAAATGTCAAACTTCGCCATTCCTGAAAATCTGAAACCTGACCTTCTCCGCATTTAACTTCTTAAGTTTCAGTGGAGACAAAGGTACAACTGTAACTCTTATCAAGAGGCGGCAGTTGGTGACATTTCCAATGTTCTTCTGCAAAAGAGAGGGAATGGCTTGCCAAAACACATGCTGAACAAAAGAGGAGTCCTCAGAATTACTCTACATCCTTAGATTCACATAAGGTAAAAAGAATTCCCTAACCAGTTTCTGTTTCTAAATTCAGACAGGCGGCATTGATGTGAATGCTGACATTACCAAAAAAAAAAATAGAAGACGACGACATGATTTATGAGATTAAAATGTTGATTTCACATACACACATATGTACACACATCCCCACATTTATACCTTCCTGGGCTGTTTACACAGCAACAAAATCTCTTCCCATATGTTCTTGGGAAGCTATTAAACTGTATTTTTCACTCACTTGGAAGACAACCCCTTCCCTTGTTTCATTTTCAAATTTATATAAGTTTACAGCGCCAGCATTCATGCTAGGCCAGTGTTGTCCAAACGTGGCCACTTTAAGATGAGTGGACTTCAACTCCCAGAATTCCCCAGCCAGCCATGCTGGCTGGGGAATTCTGGGAGTTGAAGTCCACTCATCTTAAAGTGGCCACGTTTGGACAACACTCTGCTAGGCAAAGAATTTCTCATTCATTTTTCCTTAATTCTCAATTTCACAAAGAAGAAATTGCTTTTGGAGTTTCTAGGAAAAAGAGGAGTACTACATAAATAAGTAAATAAATTTCAATGAAATTCTCACAGGTGGAATGTGGAATCCTTGCATTGATCGATCGATCGATTGATTTTACAGGGCTGCTCCAATCACAACTAACACTTAGTGCCCTACAATTCCTCCTCCATATTTTAGATTAAAACAAAACAAAACAAAATGCAGCCCACAAATTAAAACAGTAACATCACAATAGAAGACCCTGGAGATGGTTGCAGTCCACCCACCCATCCAATTAAAACTGTTCATTTAAGTGAATAATTTAAACATTTCCATCAGTAGAGGGAGAAACATCTCTTTCAACCTCACAGGAAGTCAGTCCTTCAAGGTAGACCAGACTAGGAAACCAAAGTCCTGCACGCAAATACTACTTTTATTATAAGGTTACAGTAACAGAATTGAAAATATACTTCCCCTCCCTCCTTTTAACTTAGTGGGAACTAGGGAGGGTCTTGTCCGAGATGCTTACTCAAATTACATCTCTGTCCCAGACTCAATTTTCTTTTATCTGACCATTGACTTGTTTGTGGCTCTTCCTCCTGTTCCTCAAGGTTATTCCTTCTTCCCATTACATTGAGTTTGTTTGAACAACAAAGTCTTTCTAAAGGCTAAACAAAGAAGGAGATCTTAAAATATCCCAGGGATGCTGTTCCAAAGGAGGGGGCACACTTCTGCAGCCCTTTTAGATGGCACTCCCTGAGGACATGGAGAGAGCCTGCCCCTTTTGACCTTCTTGGGTGGACAAATGTTATGGAAAGAAGGCAGTTCTGCAGATATCCAAGCTCTGAACTATGAAGCGCTTTAAAGGTAACAACCAGCACCTTGAATTGCACCTGGAAGCCAACCACAAACCCAGTGTTTGTCAACCTTAGCAACTTTAAGATATGTGGACTTCAACTCCCATAATTCCCCAGCCATGGGAATTAAAGTTGCTAAGGTTGAGAAACACTGCACTAACCAATGCACCTCCCAAAACAGTGGTGTCGTATGGGAACAACGAGAAGCACCCATGACTTAGATTGCTGCATCCTGGATCTGCTGTAGAATGGAGAAGTGTAATAGTCTGTGGGAATGACCTTGGGAGACAGGAGGGAGAGCTGCAGACTGGACAACTGGCATGTAAAAGACATCTCAGCCCACAGGAGAAGGGCGGGCTTTGGAAACATTTCAGAAGGGATCCTCCCTAGTTTCCGGAGAGTAAAAGGAAAAGGAGAAATACTTTCAGTCTTGCTAGATTCTGTTAATGTAACCTTACAATAAAGATAGAGCTAGTACTCCTGGTTGTGCTTTTTGTCTGGACTACCTCACAGGGCTAACAAGGAGGATGGTCTAGGTATCATCATGCTATAATCTCTCCCCTTCCCTTGATCCTCAGGTTAGTGGCAGGAGTCAGAGTGAGTTCTTCTGCTTTCTGTTCTCAGAACAAAGCTTGAGAGAGCTACCTGATACTGTAGTGAACTCTCAAAAGGTCTTCTCCCCCCTACAAGAGGCACCTGTTTCTCTGTCAATTTCAGGATGCTTGAGAATTCCTTTCAAATTTCCTTAGAATCATATACTCATAAGGTTAGGATGGATCTTGGAGATCTTCTAGTCTGAGCCTCCCTAGAGCAGGAATCTTCATACTTCCCAGACAAATGGCTGTCCAACCTTTGTTTGAAGGCTCCAGTAATGGAACACCACTTCAGGAACCAGGCTACTCTACAGCTTAATAGTTTTCAGAGTCAGGAAATCCCTCCTTATTTCAAGTTTGGCTCTCTCTATATAAAGCTTCCACCCACTGGTTCTTATCCTACCCTCAGGAGTTATGGAGAATAAGTCTACACCCTCTTCCACATGACAGCCCTTCAAGTATTGGAAGACTGCTATCGTGTCTCCTTTGAGCCTTTTCTTCTTTAGTCTAAACCAGTGTTGTCCAAACCTGGCCACTTTAAGATGAGTGGACTTCAACTCCCAGAATTCCCCAGCCATTCTGGGAATTGAAGTCCACTCATCTTAAAGTGGCCAAGTTTGGACAACACTGGTCTAAACATATACAGTTTTTTTACCTGTTCTTCATAGGATTTGGGTTCCAAGCCTCTCTGATCTTTGTCGCTCTGCTCTGCATCCTTTCTAGCTCCTCAGCATCCTTCTTGTATTGTGGTGACCAGAACTAGAGAGAGTTTTCCAAGTGCAGGCTGACGAGTGCAGCATACAGCAGAACCATTACTTCCAGTGATAGCTCTTCAGGGTGATTTTTTTAACTGTCTTGATTGCTAGAAGGGAGGGAGGGAGGGGGTACTGCTGCTGCTGTTTTATGTTATGTATCTTCCATAATGTGAAGTCCCTCTGGCTAGCTGTCTACTGTTCCTAAACTGAAATTTTAAAAATGAAAGATGTTTCTAGTGTCTTCCCTTGGGAAGCCTAGGGAAATAGGAACCACAAAAAAAGAGGACTGTGCCATGAAAGACAGGTTATTCACTCACACCCCTTGGCTACTTCATAACTGCATATGAACAAGAACGCTATCCATAAGAATTTCATCCCAATTCTTGTGTCCTTTGACAGAGTTTTCTAAAACCCATTCTCTTTCCTCAGGTTGAACGAGAACTGGCTGAAAACGTAGAGCACATTTGCTGCAGACAACTGGTTTTAGCCCCAAGCTACCACGTTCACTAGGAGTTATACTATATCTATGGCTAAATGACAGAGAAGATAAATTTAACACAAAGTTTATCAATGGAAAGATCTTTTTTAGGAATTCCCTCATTAGTTTCATGCAGACGGAATGTCAGATCTTGAGTAAATGGCATGAAAGTAAATGGCAGGAAGAACAAGTTCCAGCAGAACAAGAAAGCTTAGCTTAGTGCAGAGACACGGCCCTCTCCTGAATCACCACTTATTTCCAAAACAGAATTGCATCTATATCAAGGACTCAGCATGACTTAGCTTTTTAAAAAGTTCCTGGTTGCAAGGCATTCTTTACACACAACAAACCTTTATAGTGATGGTGCCAATGTGCTCGTATTTTTATTCATGGGAAGATGCAATCTGAAGGAGTTTAAAACAGCTGTGGCCCTCCACATAATGACTCCACATAAGTCCCATTTTCCCTGATCGATGGCTGGGGAGGATGAGAGCTGGAGTTCAGGGATGCTTGAAGAGTACACAGAGCAGGAATGACTCCTGTCTCAGAAGAGATTAGATAAGTAGATTCAATCAACCTGGAGAGAGGTGCTCAGAAGTTCTACAGTGTTCTTCAGCGCTCATCGGCCACATCTAGCACAGCCTCCAGAACGATGCCTGGCTTAGAAAGTGGCTAATTTTTACCTGCTTAATATGAAAACCTTCACTGTTTAGCAGAAGGTCAATCTGGTTTACAGTGGACCTTGAGACCAACATGTTGCACATATCTCCCTTCTCCCTTACTCACCAGAATGTTACTCAAGAGATCCATCATTTTCTGTATAACTTGCTCCTTCCAGCAAGCTAAGAGCGAGCTACAGGCATCCAAGAACCCTGCTTGTCTTCTGGGGGAATTTCTCTGAATCCAGAGGTGGGTCTGGCCACCCATATAGTCAGTGCTTTCGACTTCTCCTCCAACCACCTTTGGTTAATATTTCCCTCAGTAACACATTGCAGGCTGGCAGTTTTACAGGTGGAGTGGGCGTGGCGAATTCACCAGGCAGGGCACCCAAAACAGGTTGTGCAGGAAATATGCTTTTAATATTTCAAGCGAAGAAGCAAAGAGAAGTTGCTTTTTTTTTTTTTTCCTTTTGGTGACTCTCCAGAGTTTGGAAGTAGATCAAAGGCATCTCATTGTATAAGAGTCATGTTAATGTGGAAGGCAAACATACCGGAGAACTGCGTGCATGTATGTGACTGTGCATTTGTGTTCAAGAGAGATGGAGAGAGTGAGAGACAAAAAGACCAATCACAATTTTAATAAAAGTGTCAGAAGCAAGAGGTTATTAATTAGCAGGTTTGTCACCTGTCTCCTATTTCAAGGAGCTGTTCCTGATTTAGCATTAAAATGAAGTGTTCCTTTCCAAATTAATAAGGAATGTAATTCGTTCCCGTTTTTCCGTATCAGGAGATACGAAGCATTAGTGAAAAATGCAGCTTGAACTTAACATGCCAGAAAACACAGGGTTTTTTTACTTTTAATGCCACATTTCAAGAGTGCCAATGCATTTTAATAGGCTAGCATTGAGTCGACCACCAAAATCAGAGAGACAATTAACTGTCATGACAATGGAAGTCCGTAAAGGCCTTAGCTACGCCTTTAATCTGAATGCTATTCAAGGGCTCTGGAAACAGAAAGGCAGTATATAAATGCAGCAATTAGATACATTTAATGAAGTGCAATATATTTTAATAATGCACTGCTCCTTGTTCTGCCACAGGCAATATGTCATTTTATTGAATTTTTACAAGGTGTTCCTTATTCTGGAGCAGGTGGTAAATCTATTAATTAGAATGGGAGAACGGAAGGACGGTGAGCAACGTCGTGCTCCGAGATACCCAAGTGAGAATCTGAAAATAAACCTACTGATGACACCATGGAAGTAAGTGGGTCTATATTATTCATTTTCATTTCGTCTCATTTTTTTATTATTAGTTTGTTCATTTATTGTCAGGCAGGGCAGACCAGCTGTGGGAGGTGCCAATCACGGGATGCCCACCTCAGCATGTCTGTAGACCCCATCCCACACTTTTTTTTAATGGCCAACTTGTGAAATCTTGCAATATTTTGGGGTGAACCTGCTGCCTTTTTCTTTTCTCTTTCTCTCTCTCTTTTCACACTCAAAACATCGTCCCAAATCACATGATGGCATCCAGTGCCTGAACAGAAAGCACCAACCCCCTGAGCTCGAGCAAAGTGCCTGTTCCAGAAACTCTTAACAGTAGGGCAACCTTTCCAGCAACAGAAACTGGGACTAGTCCCAAGTTCCAACTTTTGTCAATACTGCATATAAGGAACGGCCGGAGGACATACCCTCCAGATTTTGGTATGTTTGACCCCCCCCACACAAAATTCCAGGCTGCTCCCTAATGTTTAGCTTACATAAACATAAAATAGTGCCAATTTACC
This sequence comes from Python bivittatus, assembly GCF_059951505.1. Lineage (NCBI taxonomy): Eukaryota > Metazoa > Chordata > Lepidosauria > Squamata > Pythonidae > Python > Python bivittatus. Next base: position 15,610,268 of record NW_028277096.1, read on the forward strand.
CTGGCATTTGGAAGCTCACAATTTTTAAAAACCGTGTAAGAGACTTGCCTGATTTCCCCTTTAGTGTCCTTCATGGGAAAAAGAACACAATGGCTTTTTTTAAGCAGACAAAAAGTGTATCTTCTACAAAGAATCAAAGCTCTTTTGCACAGAGAGAGATGTATTTAGCAACCTATTCATCTATTTCCTCTAGAATTTATTTCAATTAGACTGTTGAAAGCTAGGTGTAAATTGATGTTTTAATATTGATCATTTTTCTCAGTGGATTAAATTGCCTCAATCCAAATCAATCTAGCTTGTTATTCAAAAGTTAAATACAGTACTTCTCCACTAATTTGGGGGGAATCACTGATTACAGGAGAGTAAAAATATAGGGAACACCAATGTGCAAATAGTAAAAAAACACGTTTCTCTACCAAAATAGTTCATTATAAACCAGTGATGCAACTAAAACTGAATATTGGAACTGAAATTCGTGGTCCCTTTTAATTAATCTTACACTCCCCAAATGATACCCCCAGACATGTCAGATGAGGACAGTACTACTTCTCATTATAGTATAATTTTCTTCCCATTATGTTTAAAGCATCTTTTTATCATATTATATTTATATTAATGTTACTTTTCTTAGCTAGTTAAGAAAATTAACTAGTTAAGAAAATTAGCTAATGTTAGTAGTCAAGGGGTTATTAGCCAGAAAGGTACTATGTGAAATAGTGGAAGGTATTTATTTCATTATTTTTATTTCACTGCTATGTATCTATTATTCCATTCAATGAAAGAACAGTTTTTATTTTCAAGTAATAATACAGCCATCTAAATCCTCTTGCCTGCTGAAGACCATAAAGTCCACATTCAAAAAGGAGCTGATTGCATCATCGCTATAAACTGATACTCCAACATAATTTCTCTGCCTGGCTGAACAGTTCCCTCCGTGTAGTTATTTCCAACAATAGCAATACTTATCTACATTAGGAGAACAAGTGCTGTAAAATTTAAAGCCCAGAATCAAGAATTGTTTGACAAGGTGGAAGGGAGGGATGAAGGGAGGGAGGGAGAGAGGGGATTACCTTTACATCTGTCATACCCAGCATATAATTGAAAATGCAAGTCAATTAACCAACACTTACATCGACTAAACTTTGCAGCTTTACTCAACTGCCAGACAACAGTGAATGTTAAAGATAAGAACTTCTTTTGTTTTCAAGGTCTTCTGTGTTGCTTTCAATAGCAACCCGCCTCTTTTGTGCTGGAGAAACAAAATTACATCTTCTCCATCTCCGTCTAATGCTACCTTTCTTCCTCTCAAGGCCAACCGGCGCTAATGTATTGGGATTATGTTTGCAGATGTTTTCAATGCATAAAATGCAGCAGGACAGGGCCCGGCTCACATAGCTGATTCTACAGTTGTGTTGTTTAAACTTCTGGGAGCTGATTTATTACATTTTGATCCCATTCTTCTTGCAGGGTTTCCCCATAGGATAAATGATGCATAAGAACCTGAGCAAACCCGGCCTGAGGTCAACCAATGAATTTTCTTACTCAGGGAGGATCTGAATGTAGTTCTCCCCATGAAACTAGGTTCTCACAACATGCTGAGCCCTAAATTAATTAACCAACCCTATTTTAGTCCAGTGTGTTAAGCAGAACTAAGCATGGGTGATTAGTTTGTGTTTCAAGGTCTTGAAGAAATCTGGGCAACCATGTTAATTAAATAAACTATGGTTTAGTTAACTATGGATGTACGTTTGTTGTACAAACATTACCTGAAATCTGATCAGTAGACCACAGTAGTTCTCATCTTTGTTCTCACTGGATTTAGGAGGGCTACGTGTCTGACCTACTGAGAGCAATCTTCCATTTGAAGGACTCTCAACTGACCAACCTCAGTGGGAAACATTTTGTGTCTGAAGGGCTATTAGAGGAAAGTGTTCTATTTTAAGGGCTGCCTTGGGACAGTTCTCTATTATTATTATACTGAAATCTTGACTTAACAGACCAAAGAGGGCACAGAGTAACCATTCTTCCTGGCTATGCATTAAACTACAGAGTTCATCATCACTGTTATGTCATTTGCATGATAACGTCATTTGCATCAATTTACATCATTTGCGATTATTATGCATATGGTGCAAACTGACACAGTTAAAGTCCCTTCATCGTTTGGCTCAGGATGCAAATAACACAAATAATGCAAATGGTATCAGTCACTTCGGAAATACGGTCTGTTGCATGCAAAGACCGTCACATCATGATAAAGCAAAGTATTTGGTGGAACTGAGGTTTCACCATATACGTATACGTATTTATTTATGCAACATGATATACTGCCTCACTGAAACATTTATTCAAAATTCAATAAAAACAGAATAAAATATATAATAAATGCCAGTGAAATAAATTCAAATGATATAATTATGTAATTAAAAATAAAACGGATTCACCCCAAAAAGGGGTGTATGTGGAAAGGGATGGGGAATATGGAAGTAATATCAGAAAGGTGTGGGAGAAGAGGTAATTTGTCAGCAGATTCCTAAAAGCTGCTACAGTCAGTGCCTCCCAAACACCTGGAATGACATTGCTCCAGAGCACGGGTGTCACCATAGAGAATGCCCACACACTGACTAGCACTTGTCGTACACCAGCAGGACCTGGTGAGGGTTCTGCATGGACATCTGCAAGAAGAGTTGAGGGCCCTCACAGACACCACGTCATCACTGGCATGACGACATCATGATGCATGTGATGTCACTGGGGCTTGTCCCTGATGCCTTTGTTCCTCTGATGATCTCAGAGACACACCAGGTCTATAATGGAGAAGGCGATTTTGTCTGCCTGGCCACAGTCCTCTGCAGGAGCATCCACAGCAAGCTGAGTTTTTGTCAGAATGTGCTTTGTAATGTCACCATGCAAAAGATGCCTCTTATATACTTGCATGCAAGCTGTGACATAAGTACAAAGGGACAAAAGTGACCTCACAATGCACGTTTCATCATTCCCATCCCCCACGGATGCCCAGGATCCTCACAGTGCTTTCTTTGAAGGCATCTTCTATTCGAACAGCTATCCAGTTCCAACAAAAACAGAATGATTTAGGTTGCCCATCACCACATAATGCCTGTTACAGGACTGAAAAAGCAGGCATAGAAGTCACACGGTTCTAGCTTCCCTAATGCCTTCCAAAACTCCAGATATGACAATGTTATGCAGAGTTGCATCTCTAAACATCGGTCATTTTAGAAGACCAGGATCCAAGAAAAGTAGAGCAGAACGCGGGGCAAAGTAAACACAGTAAGTACAGCATCTGCAGATTAGGAAGAAACCTGTGACCCTAGACTTCAACAGCCAGCATCTACACCTGGTCAACGTGAGGGTTTCTCAGAATAATTCAACAGCATCTGAAGGCCATCAGTTCTCTATCTCTGGGGCAGATAAGGGTGGGATCAAAGTATCCTTGACAGAGAAATAATAAAGATCCTTATTTCCAAGAGTCTAGATTTCATTCCATCTTATTTAACAAGGGAATCCAGGCTGCTATAGTGGTCGCAAGGTTGGGATGAAATAAAGGAGATAAAATTCAAGTCATTCTGTTATGCCACTTTATCATGTCATATCAATCCAACCAATTGTGGGTTTTTTCAATAAACCATAGCTAAGCAAATCAAGGGCTAGTAATGATATTTGAACCCAGGTCTTGACCTTGGAACAGTCCCTCCCCCTCAGGCCAACCTACCAGACAAGGTAGATCTTCTGGGGATAAAATTAGGAGTCCCAGATGTACAGCCTTGAGTTCATGGAGGAAAGGGAGAATATAAGTCAATGAATCAATAATAATGATGATTGGAATAACCACCATGCTGATGGGAAGACAAGAAGGCGGGGGAAGAGAAGGAAGAAAAGTGTGGACTACCAATATCTTTCTAAGCTAACTTTGTTCTTTTAGAACATCTAGCTTAAAAGACCGTGGCATAAATCTGGCTCGATCACACAGTCATATGGCACCATCTTGACTTCTTTGACACCTCTGTAGACACCCCTGCTCCCCATGGAAAAGATCCTAAAATCCCCTCTTTGCAACATGACAGTAGGCTATTAATCTCCTTTTCACCTGATTATATAGCCTTATTCAAGTGTGAGAAGAATCAGCAATAAGGAAGGCCATTCCAGCTGGCAAGCAGCAGCTGAAGTTGAGAACACTCTTTAATAAAATCAGCCTGAGTTCCTAAATTGGCAGTCCCCTGCCACGAGCCCTCCAAGTGAACTGCAGTGTTCAGAATTCCTGGCTAGCAGTATCATGGACTGTAATCAATGATAGAAGAAAGACTCAATGGCTACTCTTAGCTTCCCTGGAGAAGAAGAGAACAACATGAAGTCCTAAAGAGTAAGCAGTTGAAAGGGATAAGAGCAGTATTTCTCAGACAGTGGCATTTGTACCACAGGAGGGATGTGGGGCACAGAACAAGTCACCAAAACTTTAATTAAATCTTCAAAAGTTACCATTAGTGATAAGTATAATCTCAGGATGCCTGTAAACATGTCAACATCCTTCTTGGCAAATGGGGATTTCTTGTTTTTATCTTGATGGCACCAATGTTCTTTGAGAGCATAATCAGTGGGACATGAAAAGGCTGAAAACTTCTAAGCTAGTCTGAAGCTCCCTTGAATGGTAGAAGATGCTGCCATACCACCAGTATCAAATTGCATTTTTAGCTGTCAGTCAAAAGTACCAAGGCCTTGGGACAAATGCCACTGTTTTCCAATGTCCCATAGAATCATGGAACTCTAGAGTTGGGACTCCAAGGATCGTCTAATCCAACCCTCTGTGACATTCAAGAAAACTCAATTGAACCATTCATGGCAGGAGGCTGTCCAGCCTTGTCTTAAAATCCTCCAGAGATGGAGGACCCATAACTAGCATAGTGAGACCATTTTGCTGCTGTACAGATCTTACCATCACAAAGTTTTTCCTTAAATATTTTCCTTATATTTCCCCATGCATATGAATCTTTGGAAGCTAATGTAAAATAGGCTGTTATTTCTCTTTTGAACACCTCACATGAGACACATCTCCCCTACTTAGAAAGATACCTTGCCCTTTGTCTCAATGCTCACAACGTTTTCTTGTGCCATCACTGTAGGGCACCCCATTTTTATCCTTTACTCAAATGTGAGTGTCTGCTAAGTTATCTTGTCATATTCTGGATGCTTTATGTGAAGGCCTAGCTCTCTTAACAAGTCTATAATGCTGAGAAAGGTGAAAGGAAAGAGAAGAGAATGTCTAGTAGCAGGGTGGATAGACTTGATTACAGCAGCAATGGGTACACCCTCAGAAGACCTGATGGGCCATGCTGAGGACTGATCACCCAACCCACCTCAAAGAGCTGTTGTTGTGGGGAAATAATAGGGCAGAGCACTATGTACATTATGTGGTCAACGTGATGGCACATAATCAATCAATCAATCAATTAGCCTGCTCATAACTGTATTATTATTTAGGTTCTTTCACCACTGGAAGACTTAGAGGACCAGGCTGGGGTTCATCCGGGGGATAATCTATCTACATGGTCTTAATGGCACATAAACAATAACATCACCAATCCATGCACACAAACATTTGCCTTGATCCTTCCAAACACTACAGGCTGCATATTTAAATAAACAAATATTAATGAAAACCACTTGAATGGGTAATATTCCGCTGGTGGGCATGGAATGATCTTAAAATGCATGAGGAACAATAAAAAGCCAAACCACAGCTCACTGAGCGAGTTTGGTTCCCCCTTTGGTAGATCATTACAGTTTCGGTTTTCTGTCAAAAACACAATTAAAGCAAAGTGCATCAACTTCAGATTCTGGGGATTCTACCTTGGGATTAATTTGGGGAGTTTGTTTGTCTTCTGTTTTTAAAGAGATCTCATAATAACATGCAGAGACACTCACCACTCATTCAGCATCAACTCATACAATTAAAATCTCATCAGGGAGTTTCTGGAAAAAAAAGTCTGTAATTGGATTGAAGGAAGAAACGTGGGGAAAACTCTTAGGAACTGAAGAGGAACATCATACTTATGCACACATAAGCATAGCGCATAATTTGAATAAATGCTAAATATTATTGTTTGCTTTCTATTTCTCTGCCTCCTCAGTGAAGTGACAAAAACAGTCCTGACAATCCCAGCCCCAAAATAAGGCCGACAGAAAACTTCTAGCATTATGCAATCATTTGCACACAAATAAACACAGGTCACAATTAGTCAGAGGTTTTTACACTGACAGTGTTACGGAAGGTCAGGAATCATTGGGGAACAAACTGTACACAAATAAAAGCATATATATTTCCATGCACAAGATTTTCTTGCAGAACCCCTGAGTGAGCAGGAAGTGGTGTACATGGTTTTTCTTTCGAAATTAATTATGAGAAGGGACCAGAAACTTAGTTTTCTTTTTTTCTCCCCAAAGGAAGTAGAATTTTCTTGGAGGGCAGGATCTGGAATATTCCTGGGGCTAGGAAAAGACACCATCTTTGTGGCTGTTTCCTTTTGGTCTTTTCCCTACTTCTGAGATGATGTTCTATCCACTGGATGAGATGAGACAAAGGGTCTGTCTTTAGACATGCATTCAGTCCACCTTCCTTTTCTCAAACTCTCAGACCAAAGACATGTGGAAGTTACATCTGTCAAACCCTCATTTATGAGTTTTTTATGTGACTTCCAGCTCCCTTCCTGGGGGTCAATATAAGATGACATATAGGCAAGCTGAGTGAAAGCCAGTTTGGTGTAATGGTTAAAGACACCAGCATAGAAACCGGGAGACCATGACTTCTAGTCCTGCTTTAGACACAAAACCAGCTGGGTGACCTTGGGCTGGTCCCTCTCCCTCAGCCCAACCCACCTCATGGAGCTCTTGTTGTGGGGAAATAATAGGGTAGAGCATTATGTACATGACCTTAAGTTGCACAAAATAAAGGTGGAGTATAAATCTAGTAAAGGAATAATAATAAGGCACTAAGCTAGAAGGCTCTAATGCTGGGAAAGGTAGAAGGAAAGAAAAGAAGAGAACAATCAGCAGAAGGTGGCTGGACTCAGTTACAGTGTGATGAGTGCACTGTTGGAAGACTTGAAAGACCATTTCATCATGGAGAAAATCTATCTACTACATGGTTGCTAAGAGTTGTCAACAACGTGATGGCACATAATCAAAGGGCTAGCAACCAAGAGGCTGTGAGTGTGTCCTGCCTTAGGCATGAAGCCAGCTAGGTGACCTTGGGCCAATCACTTTCTCTCCACCCTAGGAAGAAGACAAGGGCAAACCACTTCCAAAAATGTCAAGAAAAGTGCAGGGACCTCTCCATGGAGTTGTCAGGAGTCAAGACTACCTTGAGGGTCAAATATACATAAAGGCAAGCTGACGAGGATATGACAGAAAAAAAGATGCTGCCAGGCTATATTTGGCACATGGCTAAGTGCGAGTGCAAGAAGCCTGTGTGAAAGGTATTTGCTTCTTGTTCACTCGGAGCCTTGACTCCAACTCATTGAAATGCATTATTTCCATGGAAGAGACGTGGAGCGGGAGGAAATCTTTCTACCCTCTCGAGATCATATCTGGCTTTATAACCCTCAGTTCTAAGTCCTCTTATTTGGTTTCCTGCATGTACTAAAAAGATCACAAGCCTTTTTTTTTTTCCTCGCAAGGGGGTGTTTCCAAACTCAGATGAATTCCCTGTAAAAATATGTTTATATATATTTTTATATTAATAATGACAGTTTTATTTTTCAATAATGACTGTTTTTATGTATGTATTGTTTTAATTAACTGTTATTTGCCGCCCAGAGTCCCTCTTGGTGAGATGGGCAGCCATATAAATTTGATAAATAAATACATGCATACATACATAAATAATAAATTAATAAATAAAATTTAGCTTCACGTTTATCACTCCTTCTATTGCTGATCTCCAGGGTCTCAGGAGGGGCATTTTTCATTATCTGGGAAAAAATTTCATCCCCACATGTGGCACCAAGAAGATTTACAGAGGTGCAAAGAAGACAAAGGGAGGGGTGGGGAGGCCCTAATCCATGCGTGGGATTTTTCCAAATAATCCAATAAGGACCAAGCATTCTCCATGGCTTTTGAAATTAGGACTGACAGTTGTTAGGCAGGGGAGAAGAAAAAAATTAGATGAGAGAACAAGCAGAATGGACTATTCCAGAAAAGAGCAATTCTGATTGCAGGGGGTCTGCAGGGTAAGGTCAAACAAGTCAAGATGGCAACTGTGATGATGCAATTGAAGTCCCGCAGAGTTTCAATCACAGCCACTATCTTGACTTGTTTGAGCATAGGTTGTAGACACCCCACCCTGATAGACTGATGAACTAATAACACAAAGGCGTATATTTACTTCACCCAATATGGCTTACTCCGATTCTGAAAGAGAAGGCCACTGCACTGCAACATTATGTTTCAGCCTAATCCCACATGAAAGGGTCTATCATGTTGGGTTAGAAAGAAATACATAAACCAAAAAAGAGCCTCAAAGCTCTTTCTCTGGAGAGCTGTTCCATATTCAATAATTCCACTGTAAAAACTGAGTTTTCTTCACTGAAACTCAAGGATGATATTGCTTTTTGCCTGTCCTTGCCAGCAGAACCCACCAATTAAAAACTGAGCTTTCCAAAGGTAGTTATCTTCTGGTTGAGCACTTGTGTAATTTGGCACCATTTTGCCTTCAAAAACTTGTACAACTAGTTTGCTAAGTCCTTCTCTTCTCTCAGGACTCATTCCATTAGGGCAGTGTGTCCCAATCTGGGCAACTTTAAGATGTGTGGACTTCAATTCCCAGAAGTCTTAGCAATGGCCATACTGGCTGGGGAATTCTGGGAGTTGAAGTCCACACATCTTAAAATTGTTGAGGTTGAGAAACACTGATCTAAAACATTAGGAAGGCCCCAGGTTGTATTGAACCCTACAGGATGACTTTTCAAGAATTCCATGCCATGAATAACTCCCAGTAATGAAAAAAAGCAAAACTATATAGCAAGCACAATCCAGTTGCCCTGCAGCTAAACCAAACCTGAGTTAAAATTCTGTACCAATATTCATTGTTTATCCAGGAATGGAATGGAAACTTCCTCCCCTCCTGAAATATTTTGAGACGAAAAGAAATAGGTCTTGAATTCCATCTTGATCACAGAAGATGACAGCCCTAAGCTGACCTTGGCTGGTCTAGGAAAAAGCTCAGCAAGGTTGAACATGGCTAGTATTTGGATAGAAGATCACCATGAAAAATCCCAGGGCTGTAGGCTAGCCTGGGAAATAAAACGAAATATCTGGAAAAAAGCCCTGGCAAACCACTTCCACGTTCTGCCAAGAAAATTATGTGAATGTACAATGAAGTCACTTGACTCAATGAGGTCTGAGCCCAGCAAGATGGCAGCACTTACCAACCTTGGTTGATCTTGAAAGATTAAGCAAAGTTTCACCTGGTTGGTTGAATGGGAGACCACTAGGGAATCCCAGAGCTGTGGGGTACACTGGTAAGCCAAAAAACATCCCAGATGGCAGTGACCAGACACTTCTGTACTGTCCACCAGATCACACACAGGTGCATCCACATGGCCACCATGAGCAGGGTTTTATTTAAGAGAGTCTATCTTTTACCACCATATTGGGTGACCACTGCTGGCCACTCCATGTCATGTGACCATACTTGAAGTAGCCTTCACACTCAGCCTAACACTAGGCAGAACAGGAATCATCAACGGAGGCATCTAATTTCATGCTGCTGTATGTTTTCTGGCGACTCAAAAATGGGCAGAAATACTTCAACTCAACAATGGGGAAGGGCCCTAAGGAAAAAAATCCCAGCACCTATTTGAACAGAGTCAAGGACTTCTTGACTCCAAAGAGGCACTTTTCAACTGCTCTCTCACTTACCAGCAGGAATAAAATCTTAGGATATGGGGAAGAAGAAGAGAAGTCCGTTACCAACCAGACTTGAGAAACATTGCTGTTAGTTTTACCACTTAATGCCCAACAGCCTCCATGTCCGGAGAACCAGGAAGAGCCAAGTTGTATACACTCTGTGCACTGCTAGGTCATTTCAATCCATGATGCAACTGTGAATGAAACACTCCCATAAAAAAGCATCTGCAACAGATGAAAAAGCTGGGGAAAGCTAGCTAGGGGGAAGACAATGCCATTCTCTCAATGCCCTGGTTCCTTATAAGTTAACCACTCCCTGAGCATCTAGGTCATCATTATGATCTTCCCTACCACCACCATCACCAGAAGCAGCTTGTCCTCATCAACTGTGAACAACAAGTCTTGATTCCATTCATCTCAGTACAAATGGCACAAATAGAGAACAGCCTGGCTTGGTGTCTGTGTCTGAATGCTATTGCAATCACCAAATCATTTCCTTAAAAAAAAAAAAAAAAAGGTTAAGTCTTCCAGACTTTCCATGAGAGCAACAGGGTGCTGGTGTCCTTTTTCCATTCAGAGTCATTTAAGGCAGAACAACCTTGATCAGTGAGAGCTATTTTGGTTAATGAAATGGCCAAGTCAGTGGAGCAGAAAGTCCTGTCAAGCATTAGCTGAGCTCCACACGCACACACGCAAAACTATAAAAAGAGAAATCTGGGGACTTCATACTGGTAAAATAATTTTGCTATGAAAACGAGGCTCCCAATATCCCAGCAATGATGAAAAAGGCTTTGCAAAGAGTTAAGCTACTGGAGTTGCATAGAGGGGGAAGTCCAGCAGACTGAGTCCCCTTGCAAGGCAGTTGGGTGCATTGGATAAAACATTTCCAGTATCCTCCACGATTGCATCTTGAAGTTTCTAAGGTTTGATTCCAGACATTCCAGAAGCAGGGCATAGGGAGGAAGAAGAGAAACCCCTTATCATCTGGATGTGATAAATTTTACTATTAGTTTTCCCACTTAATGTCCAACAGCCTCCATCTGTGGAGAACCAGGAAGAGTCAACCCATATACACCCTGTGCACTTGTAGATCATTTCAATCAATGATGCAGTGTAGCTGCAAGTGAAATACATGCAAAAACATTGTAAGAGAACAGAAGGCCCTGTGCTCTTTGCTCGGTGGACTGAGTGGAAGAGTCACGGAACCAGACTTCCAGGAGAAATCTGAAACCTGAAGGACGCAGCTGGGAAAGAGCAATAAAACAGGGAAAAACTGGAATTCCTCCAGTACATGTACTCACTGACATGAGCAAGAAACTCAGGATGAGTAATTCTGATTTCCAGACCCTTCTCCCCTCTCCCTTGTTGGGAACTGTACCATTTTCAGATCGAACTTCATGAATACCGCCATCTGTGTGCTAGCAGGTGCTATTTTGCTCTTTCGTTCTTTCCCTGTTGACTGTTAAGACTGCTCAGAGCAAGACTGCATACATACCAAGCTAACACCCAACTCACCTCCAGCTACTTCTACAGCTCTCCTCCCATCAGATATTTCTAAAGTATACTTCCTTCCTGCTCCATCAAAAACACGCTTCCGATATTGATCACATGCCAGGGAGTGGAAGCATCTGATCAAGGGGCCACAAATGTCCCTTGTCTTAACCTCTTGGTCCTGCCCTTAATTTTATTCAAGAGTAGTGTGAAAGAGCTTGAAGGAAGAGAAACAAGGCATGGATTCAGATTTGTGGTATTCAAGAAGCAGCAAAATGGGATGGAGAAATGGAAGGAAGGAAAATTTCTTGGCAGGTCTCAGTTAAGATTTTTTGCAGCATCAGAAAGTCCCACAAGGCCTGGATCTCCAGGTACAGACTTAGAGTCTCACAGCTGGGAAGCAATTCAATAGTTAAAAATAATTTAAAAATAATCCAGTAGAAGTCAAGTCCTTCTAAGTGAAGCCTTCCAGTAGAAATCCAGTCCTTGTTCTCCTCCTTCACCATTTCTCCATTCTGGAGAAATGAAGATGCTCAGTGTGATTCAAGCATCACTGTTCAAAACTCCTTGGCTGGGTTCACACAACAGACTTGTGAGAGACTGTGGAGAACTTGAGAAAAGAAGGGAACAGAATACAAACAATCAAGAGATAGAAAGCAAATTAATTGACATAAATTCCCCAGCTGGCTGGGTAATTCTGGGAGTTGAAGCCCATACATCTTAAAGTTGCCAAGTTTGAAAAACACTGCTATAAATGATGCTGAGAAATGTTTATTACAGTTTCCAAGATTCTGTATTTACCCCAGACTAACATTAAAGATACTGGGACTGAAATCTGTCTGGTTCTTGCTTCCTTGATCTTGTCTAGCTGCGTGAATCTTGACAATCCTAAATCCTAAACAAAATGCACACAAGGTGTTCCAAACAGTTAAATCAAAGGATGGCTTAGCGTGATGGCTCAAGTCATCCAACATCCCTGGGTTCCCATAACACTAAGCCACAAGCTACTCAACTCCACTTTGCCTGGTTTAGTATGTTGTCTGAAACCAGCCAATTCAAGGAAAGAATAAGTGTGCGTAGTGCAGAGGAAGAGAGGTGGAAAGAGTGGGAGGGAAGTAGGCTGAAGAAGAATGCAAAAATAGAAGGATCCTGCCCATTTTTGAATTTCCCCCATCCCCTTCTCTAGTCCCCAAATGAGAAAATAGTTTCCCATTTCTTCTTATCTTACCCCATCCTTCCAATATCCCACTTGTGTCGACTAGGCTAAGAAATAGCAGGGTAAATAATCCTAATGTTTGAGCAGGGATTTGAACTGATACTTTTGGCATCTAATTCCTTTACGTCATCCAAGACCTGTGACCAACCGAGGGAGCCCCTGTGTATATAGATCACTAACCTCATCTGTGAAATGGGCATATTAGCAAACTGTCCCACCCAATAAACACAGCAAAGTGATAAGGAAAGAAATGTTTGAGGACGTTGGCTCTGAATCCAAACTCACAAGAAAAGCAGCCGGGACTTCTGGTTGAAAATCCAGAGCAAAGTCACCAGCAGATGCCCCTAAGCGAGGGGGAATAGGTCAACCATGGAGATCTTACAGAAATTCCTTGTAAAAAATGGAGGCCAGGCCTAGAACCGCTGCTGAACTTGCCGAATGGGTTCAGTTCCCACCCCTTTTTCCATTGCTGTCCAGCAAATGGATTGGATGCGTTGAAGCCAAACTTGGCTTCTGTTAACAAGCTGCAGCCCTGAGGGACGTGAACAGAGCCACCTTCTGGGGCACCTTGTTTCCTCTCTGCCCTCTTTCTCCCTCCCAGAGTTGGCAGACCCGCCTTCAAAGAAGCCTCCAAGCTAGGCACGGTGCCCAAGATTAGCATAAAGTGATAAGAATCTCCATGAAAGAAAGAAATGGTTGACAAAGGTGACAGATTGCACCCTGGCAGGATTAACTGACTCTTTTGTAGATTGACAACATGGCTCATTACGAGGCCCAAATATTTATTCTGTGGCAAAGCAGAAAGGCTGAAGGTACATCGGCACCACTTGGAACTAATCGTGCATGGTTTTCTCTCGCAGGCGAAATGGGACCTTACAGCCGGACTGAGTTTTCATGCAATTTGTTTGCCCCAGCAGACAAAAGAGAGCTATAAGCAAGACTTTTCTGCTTCCTTCAGTTTGTACAACAATGTGGAAATTCAGTGATTCATGGAGAAAGCTTTCTGGGTTTGAGGGCTGGTGTGTGTGGAATGCGTTTGTGTTTTCCTCCCTTCCCTTCCCTTCTTCTTTTTAAAGACTATTGGGGGAAGCACACTTTCTCTAAAATCCATTGGTCGTGTTAAAGCAGTGTTTCTCAACCTTGGCGACTAGAACATGTGCGGACTCCAACTCCCAGAATTCCCCACCCAGCCAACTCTGGGAGTTGAAGTCCACATGTCTTAAAGATGCCAAGTTTGAGAAACACCATGTTAAAGGTTTTTCTCTGCACGATTGCAGGAGGTAAGGCTCTCCCTAAATCAGGCAGCGTTCCATGGATGTATTTGTTATTCTGTTGTATCTTACTTGCTGCTAATGATATTGTTAAAAACAATGATGTTGTGATATCAATAATGATATTGTGAAATAATGATATTGTTAAAAAATAATCATTTGTTCCTGTGTGCAACATTTCCTGACCCAGGGATTGCAAATCTTTCATTTAGCAAACAATTATGCCAAAGTGGCATTCCTTACACACAAATCTATCTGAATGGTACAGTATATGTAACTTTCCAAGGAAAGCTTATTTTCTTCTTAGAGAAAAGGCATATATGTATATGTAGTGTGATGGAAAAATAATAAAATAAAGCTGGAAATCCGCTCCCCCTCTCCTTGCTTCTCCTGCAGCAAACTCTTTACCCCCTCCCCCTTGCCTCTCTTTCTGCCCCCTTCCCCCTTGCCTCTCCTGCAATCTCTTTTCTCCACTTCCTTCTGCCATTCTTTGCTCATGCAAAACTGGATTAGCTCCAAGCTATTGCATGACCCAAGAGTGACCATGGATCATACTGAAACAATGGGGGGGGGGCATCACCTGTCTGCTTAAGGGTTTGCCGTGGCTCTTATCTCACAATAGAAAAACCATTTATCCCCCATTTAACACCTATCCAAACCTATCCTTAAATCAGATCCCTCAGATTTCCCGCCTCTCAACCTCAAAAGTGTATAAATCCTATGCTTTTCTATTGTCCAGGGTCCCTCTTTCTTGGAAAGCAGGCACCCAACGATCATTGCAATAAACCTGGTTCTTCTCCTCAGCGTTGTGCTCCTGTCTTTGGCAAAAATTCCACGACAGTATATATACACACACACCATTCTGACTAATTCTATATCTCCTTCTATTAACAAGAGAGAGAGGCAACAAGGGAAGGGAAAACTGCTATTCTTCACAGACATGGATACATACCAATAGAAGAGAGTATCTGTAGCTCAGGGTTGAACTGTGGAGTCTTTGAGGTTCTCTGAGCTTGGTGGTTTACTTGCAAACATTTCGTTACCTGGCTAGGTAACCTCTTCAGTGCTGGAAGAGCAAACCCCACTCCATTCTAGCACTGAAGATGTTACCTAGCTGGGTAATGAAATGTTTGCAAGAAAACAACCAAGCTCAGAGAACCCCAAGGACTCCACATGGATACATACACATACATACATACATACATACATACATACATACATACATACATACATATAGGAAACGTGCTATTCTGGGAGTTGAAGTCCACATATCTTAAAGTTGCCAAGGTTGAGAAAAACTGCTCTAGGTTCTCAGCTTACTATCAGCCATAGAAGCTCACTGAGTTACTTTGGGCCCAACCTACCTCACAGTTATTGTTGTACAGAAAAATTTGGAAGAAGGGGTGTTAGATATTCCACAATAAGTTCTTAGAACAAACAACTATGGAAATTTACATGGTGATTTGGGGCAATTGCTCTTGGTCCAGCCAAACTCTTAGAGTTATTGTTGTGGGGTTAAAATTGGAAGAAGACATACAAAATATCTCCCCATGCACTTCCAGAGGAAAAAGAATTATTGTTATTGCCGTTGTTGCCGTTGTTGTTGTTTACATTTTTCCCATATGGATGCTAGCACTACTAGCTTTATGTCACAACAGAAAGGATATTAGCAATTGTACTATTTTGCTCCAATATCATCTTCAAGCCCAGGAGAGGAAAAATAGATTGAAAAGAAGCCATTAAGCACAGAAAAAATGGATAAAAGAAAAATTGCTCTGCGGCTTCCAGAGTTTTTCAGCTGGTTCCCCCTCCTTCCCCTTGCTACAACATACACACACCCTTTTTTAAGGCAGTATGTGAGTCTCCCTGGGAAAGTGAGATCATTGCAACTGGAGAAAACATACCACTGAACTCCCCAATCTGGAGACTTCACTAAAAAAAATGCATTAATCCATCTTTGTGGGTTTAAATTACTGAAGTTCAGTATTATCCTTATCCTATATTATCCTTATGCCTTGGTCTTCACTGTATTTATAGGCAGTAGTTTTTTCTGGGCATAAACACACTGGAACAGAGTGAAAAAAGTACTCTGAACAAGGACAGAGCGTAGTGGAAGTTTTTCTTCTTTTTTCCCCCCCAGAACTGAGAGAATAAGGAGAAATTGATCAGCCTCTGTCTGATCCATGTCAATTTCTCAATTCATCTTTGTTGGAGCTGGTCCCACCTTTAGGTAATAAAGGGAAAACCAGGTGGTGTGAGATACATGCAGCCCTGGCCCCAGAGCTGCCCCCCTCCCCATATCATTGGAGTAATACTCAGCTGATTTTTTTCAGCTGATTGCATCAATCTTGTTTTGATGCATTGAGGTAAAATGTTTAATGGGAATGTTAGCCTCTGCATGGCTTAATTTGGCATGAAAGGTCCCCAAACTCCTCAAAAACATCCTTTCAAAAGCAGGGGGGATTCTAATTCTATTCTACTTTTATCACTTGGAGGTGCCAAAGCTTTAAGCAACACCAAATCCCACACTGGAGCAAACCTCAGCATCTTTTCGCCTTCATGAGAAGAACTGTATCTCCTACACGGAGCAACTCCTCTCGCCAAAGCTGCTCGCCCAACCAACTACACTGAAGGAAAGAGCTGCATCAAGACACCTTTTGGTCTCCTTGGGTAGCACCCAATTTAAGGAAAGAGCCAAATTTGCCAGAAGATGGAGCATGACCCAAAGGGCCCCCTGCAACTCTCAGTCCTCACAAAGCTAAAAAAAATAAAAGCATGACACTCAGGAAGAAGTTACCAATTGCTGCTTTAGAAAGAGTAAAGTCTACCAGATACCAGATACTTCTAGATACAGATAGTAGATAAGTCTAGCCATCACTGGGACTTGGAGCAATAAAAGGGGACCAATGGTCACTCTTAGGTAAGGTGACCAGATATCCGAACAGGTAAAGGAGGACATGGACAACTGGAAAGGAGGACATATGGGGGAAATGGAAGACACACTAACGGTTTTACTTTCATGGCATCCAAAACAAAAATTGCAGCAAAAAACTGCAAAAAAAATTGTACTTAGACTTACAGGTATATGAAATTACTTTTTCCAGCATCAGAAAGACTTCTTTTTAATCGCAATATTTTTCCAACAAATTTTGTTTTCAAGAACCTATGCTAACAATAATTTAGAATCAACGACAACACATTTTTCAAATTTCACCATAGAAATGTATGACAAGTCATGGGATCTCCAAACTCCCGTGATCATAGATTTGAAGGGGCTGGATTGAAGCCGATTGCTGAAATCAGGAAATAAATTAAGTAATGTAAATCTAGGCTGTCAAGTCTGTTGACAGATGAGGGAAAGAAAGAAGCAGACAAT
Organism: Python bivittatus; assembly: GCF_059951505.1. NCBI lineage: Eukaryota > Metazoa > Chordata > Lepidosauria > Squamata > Pythonidae > Python > Python bivittatus. The sequence continues at coordinate 15,627,543 of NW_028277096.1, forward strand.
TTACAAGGTCACAATAAACAGAAGTTTCAATGACCAGTGTTGTGAAAACAGTCCCCCCCTCAAAAAAAAACCCCAAGACACTCAAAAAGCTGGACAATATTTGATTTTAAGGCTATGCCTGCAGGACAGAGGACATGAGGACAGAAAGAAGGACATGTCCTCCTTGTCCTATGCTGATATTGAAGCAATATCCAGATGATAGTCTGTTTTTGTCCCCTATGGAGGAAAAAAGAAGTCAGTATGTGCTTCATCAATTATAGAGAAGTCTTTGATTGTAACGATCATGTCAAGGTGTGGAAGGTGCTCAGAAAAATGGGAATCCCAGGACATCCCATTGTCCTCATGAGAATGCTAGCAAAATAATGCTTAAGGTCATCCAACGCAGATTAGAGCCCTACACGGAAAAAGAGATGCCAGATGTTCAAGCTGGCTTTAGAAAAGGTCAAGGAACATGAGACATTATTGCTGATGCACTCTGGATAATTGGGAAAGCCAAAGAATACCAAAGAGACGTCAGTACGTGCTTCATTGATTATAGAAAGGCTTTTGGTTGTGTCAATCATGTTAAGCTGTGGAATTGGTTAGAAAAATGGGAATTCCAGCACATCTCATTGTCCTCATGAGAAATTGATATACAGGTCAGGAGGCCACAGTCCAGACAGAACCTGATGAAACAGACTGGCTCCAGGTTGGCAAAGGAGTGTGACAAGGTTGTATATTCTCCCCTTATTTATTCAAACTATATGTGGAATATATATTAAGGGAAGCTGGATTGGAAGAAGATGAGTGTGGTTTTAAAATTGGAGGAAGAAACATCAATAACCTGAGTTGTGCTGATGACACGACCCTGATAGCCGGAAATGCAAAGGATCTGCAAGCCTAGTACTAAAAGTCAAAGAGCACAATGAAAAAAATGGGACTAAAATTAAATATAAAGAAGACCAAATGAATGACAACAAGTAGAACCACCAGCCTTAGAATTGACAATGAAGATATCAAAGTGGTGGAGAGCTCCTGCCTTTTAGGGTCAACCATCAACAGTAAAGGAACAAGCAGTCAAGAAATAGGGCACAGACAAGCACTCAGTACAGCAGCCATGAAAGCCCTGGAAAAGATATTCAGATGCCGTGATTTGTCCATACCTACAAGGATCAGAATCGTCCAAACCATGGTATTCCCTGTGACACTCCATGGAAGGGAAAGTTGGACTTTGAAGAAGCAGGATAGGAAGAGAATTGACACCTTTGAACTTTGGTGTTGGAGAAGACTCCTGAGAATACTGTGGACAGCCAAGAAAACAAATAGATGGATCATCGAACAAATCAACCCAGAGTTCTCCCTCAAGGCACAAATGACCAGGCTCAAATTATCCTATTTCGGATACGTTATGCGAAGACCCAGCTCTCTGGAAAAGACTCTGATGCTGGGAAAGGTGGGAGAAAAGAGAAGAAGAGGATGACCAGCAGCAAGATGGTGTTACAGTGGCCATGAGCACACCATTGGGAAACTTGAATGGTTAGGGATAGATTGTTATGGAGAAAAATTATCTATGTGGTCGCTAGGAGTCAAAAATGACTTGATGGCACATAATCAATTAATCAATGGAGGAAAAGCATCATCTTGTCTTTCACCTCGGCTATCAAAATGTCTTGCTTAGGTCTGAATCTGTTCTGCTTATATGCATTTCTGTGCATTTTTTGAGCTGAGAGTGGCATTGAAAAGATAATGGTGCTCCACACAGAAAATTAGTTTGCCACCCTGCAGATGGTTGATTCACTTCAAAATACTGAATCAAGGAAATCTTCAAGTATCTCTAACTGAAAACCAGCCAAACAGCATGTGCAAATTAAATTTTCACCAGCTTTCCATCTTTGTGCTACTGACCTGAAGGTCTTTTCACGGAATGTTGTCCAAATAAATTATATTAGGAAGAACCCACTCAATTTCTACTGAAAACTGACATTACTACAGTAATTTGTAAAGTGAAGAACCTATGTGACTCTCCACATTTGACGAAGCTACATTTTCCAGCATCTCTCATAATGGGCCACACCATTTTTTTTTCAGACTGGATCATCCTCCATCAATGTTTGCATATAAGAAAAGATTTTGCATACAAGCAACAATTCCCTTGACTCAGGGAACTCCAGAAATGGAACAGGATAGAAATGGAAATAATAAACAGAGCAAACATATTCTCTATACCAGATCTTTAAAAGGCATAGGTGGGAGATTGTATCCAGCCCCCAGCTGTCTCTCTGTTCCCCTTGCCAACATTATTTTTCCAAAATTAGCAGAAAGCAACCAAATTTAACACCATGGTTTTGGTAAAAATAGGTGTGGTAAGTCCATCCCCTTTCAAAAATAAAGGATCCACGCACAAGAATTGCACTTTCTCTTCCGACAATACCTCACATCACTATTTCTATTTATTTATTCACTCATTCATTTAATTTATATCACTGCCCATCTCACTTAAGTGACTCTGGGTGGCTTACAACAACAATTAAGAATAAAACAAAATAAAATCCATTAAAACCAATTAAAAGTTAATTAAAACAATAAACTAATTTGGGGGAAAGTACAATAAATTAGTAATAATGCAACCAACCAACAGGCTCGATACCACCACTGGGCCCCCAGGCACGATGACAAAACTATGTCTTAAGAGCCTTCCGGAAGGTTGGCTGGGCTGGGGCTAATCTAACCTTAGGGGGGATGCTGTTCCAAAGGGCAGGTGCCATGGCAGAAAAGGTCCCATGAGATGATTCTCTTTCATAGATGGGACTTGTAACACGCCTCTCCTGCCAGTCCTGATGGGACAGGTAGATGTAACCAGGGACATTGAATAACCTGGCCCCATGCCATGTAGGGCTTTATAAGTCATTACCAGCACCTTGAACTGAACCTGGAAACAAACTGGTAACCAATGCAGCTTGCAGAGCAGCGGTGTAACATGAGCTGAACAAGGAACACTCATAACTGCCCATGCCACTGCATTTTGCTTCCGAATGCTCTTCAAGGGCAGCCCCATGTAGAGCGCATTACGGTAATCAATCTATTCCTTCTGCACTTCTTAACCTCCAAGGAGTACAATCCCTAGCCATGCAAGTTTTCACTTTTTTTTTTTTAGAAAAAGGCAATTCCTGGCCCAAAAACTTTGCCTATTCCTAACCTAGACCTCTTCCTCTTTCCCAACACAGAGTTCATAGCAACTTTGGAGAAGAACCCATTCATAAGGAGGAAAAAGTGAAAATAAAGCTGGGCCAAAATCTGTATTGAGGCTTCTCGGACATTTTCTCCCTCTGTAAAAGAGGCATCTATTTCTCCCCTTGATTCCCCAAGAGCTTGAGAAGTTCTTTCCAATGTCTTTGGCAAGGGGTCCTAAACTGACTTTGTGGCAGGAAAAGGGGTAGAAGGTGCCATTCCTGGAGGTGCTGGGCATCTTTCCATTCGTTTGCAGCCTCTCTGCCGTGCCACACTTCCCACTCTGAAAAAGCTGAACGCAAGGTGATCCATGCTTAGGGCTTTCCTGATCTGAATTGTGGGAAGCCAGAGAGGCTGCAGATCAGAGAGAGACTCTGACATCACCCTCCATTCATGAAAATGGCTCTGCAATTCTACTGGCCTTTCCAAAAAATGTGTCAAATCAACCTTCTCTTTCTCTGCACCAAAGGAGAATGGTAGGAGGAAAAAATAATAATAAGTCCTAGGATAAATATACAGTTCTCTTCTCAGAGAAGACTGTTGATATGCCTTGTAGTTATTCTTCATTTTTCTTTCCTTGCAGATTTGGTCTGGATGAGAAATCTCAGAAGATGAACTTTTAAACAAAATGCATTAAGTGACTATAATCTTACTGGCACTGGATATCGTTAACCGACCGGCTGGTTTCTCTTACGCTTTTTCCAATATTGATATAGCCTTTGAATGAGGCGTAATTACATTAATGTCATGTTACATATTTATGGTTATTGTCTCTCAACTGTCTAGAGTACAAAGGATGCTAACCACAATCTATTTGCTGGAGATGTGTCAGGCCAGTACAAATACATGGATTATGGATTCTCCCTACAATGGTTTCTCTGGGTTTTGTTTTAGTTTCGTAAATGGCATTGGGTGCAAAAAAAAAAAGGCCAGCCCTTGGCCAAGCAAATAAACAAATAAGTGGGAAGCTAGTCTAAACATCTGGATCCAGACACCACGCACAGACCTTCAGCTCCCATATGGAGCCAAGAAAAAACAGACAGATGGTAACCCTATTTTCAATCATGACTGGGTGACAGCGTGGGGTATTTCCAGTTGCTAGGGAACAGCAGTATCTCTTCTTCCCCAGAACCAACATGAGCGTTCTGTGATGTCTTGGGCAGGCAGGACATCTCGTGATTCTTTCCAATCTCTTCGGGGGGAGCTGGAAATGTTCCAGACCTTGCTGCCTACAATCCCCCCCCCCCCTCAAATCAGCCTGCCAGTTCTGCTAGAGGCCTGATCAACTTGCATTGGAACAGAGAGGAGAAGTGAAAATTCTCCTAGTGGTTTGGTTTCCCCCCCTCCCTTTCATATTATAGGTAGACAGGCTTGCTTTTTCAAGGCTCTTCCACATTAAACAATATAATCAACACAAAATATAATCCCAAGCAAAACAAAATAAAAATAAAATTACATCAAAAGTATACGAGCCCAGTTGCTTCATGTTCGAACGCCCTCTAGCCACTCCCTGTTGTTAGAATAATTTCTACTAAGTCCACTTCTTCTTTGAATATATTCTGTCTCACCCGAGGCACAAATGATCCTATTCTAGACAAATTATGGCAAGATTTAGCTCTCTTGAGAAGTCTATAACTCTGGGAAAACTAGAAGGAACGAGAAGGAGAAAATGACCAGCAGTAAAGTGGATGGACTTGATTAAAGTGGCAATGGGTGCACCAGTGGAAGATCTGAAGGACCAGGTTGAGGAC